>NW_022631043.1:5343757-5963896 GCF_010015895.1 Lontra canadensis
CCCCCCCCCTTACGATTTGGGATCTCTTCTGATTTGGCTAAAGCATATTTTCCTGGGGTTGTTGCCACCCTTTTAGTATTTTACTTGCTCCTTCATATATTCTTATCCGGACAAAATAACAAGGGGGAAAAATCCACCACAAAAAAAAGAACAAGAGGCAGTACCAAAGGCTAGGGACCTAATCAATACAGACATTGGTAATATGTCAGATCTAGAGTTCAGAATGACGATTCTCAACGTTCTAGCCGGGCTCGAAAAAGGCATGGGAGATATTAGAGAAACCCTCTCGGGAGAGATAAAAGCCCTTTCTGGAGAAATAAAAGAACTAAAATCTAACCAAGCTGAAATCAAAAAAGCTATTAATGAGGTGCAATCAAAAATGGAGGCTCTCACTGCTAGGATAAATGAGGCAGAAGAAAGAATTAGCGATATAGAAGACCAAATGACAGAGAATAAAGAAGCTGAGCAAAAGAGGAACAAACAGCTACTGGACCACGAGGGGAGAATTCAAGAGATAAGTGACACCTTAAGACGAAACAACATTAGAATAATTGGGATTCCAGAAGAAGAAGAGAGAGGGGAGCAGAAGGTATATTGGAGAGAATTATTGGAGAGAATTTCCCCAATATGGCAAAGGGAACAAGCATCAAAATCCAGGAGGTTCAGAGAACCCCCCTCAAAATCAATAAGAATAGGTCCACACCCCGTCACCTAATAGTAAAATTTATACGTCTTAGTGACAAAGAGAAAATCCTGAAAGCAGCCCGGGAGAAGAAGTCTGTAACATACAATGGTAAAAATATTAGATTGGCAGTAGACTTATCCACAGAGACCTGGCAGGCCAGAAAGAGCTGGCATGATATACTCAGAGCACTAAATGAGAAAAACATGCAGCCAAGAATACTATATCCAGCTAGGCTATCATTGAAAATAGAAGGAGAGATTAAAAGCTTCCAGGACAAACAAAAACTGAAAGAATTTGCAAACACCAAACCAGCTCTACAGGAAATATTGAAAGGGGTCCTCTAAGCAAAGAGAGACCCTAAAAGTAGTGGATCAGAAAGGAAAAGAGACAATATACAGTAACAGTCACCTTACAGGCAATACAATGGCACTAAATTCATATCTCTCAATAGTTACCCTGAATGTTAATGGGCTAAATGCCCCAATCAAAAGACACAGGGTATCAGAATGGATAAAAAAACAAAACCCATCTATATGTTGCCTACAAGAAACTCATTTTAAACCCGTAGACACCTCCAGATTTAAAGTGAGGGGGTGGAAAACAATTTACCATGCTATTGGACATCAGAAGAAAGCAGGAGTGGCAATCCTTATATCAGATCAATTAGATTTTAAGACAAAGACTATAATAAGAGATGAGGAAGGACACTATATCATACTCAAAGGATCTGTCCAACAAGAAGATCTAACAATTGTAAATATCTATGCCCCTAACGTGGGAGGGGCCAACTATATAAACCAATTAATAACAAAATCAAAGAAACACATCAACAATAATACAATAATAGTAGGGGACTTTAATACTCCCCTCACTGAAATGGACAGATCATCCAAGCAAAAGATCAACAAGGAAATAAAGGCCTTAAATGACACATTGGACCAGATGGACATCACAGATATATTCAGAACATTTCATCCCAAAGCAACAGAATACACATTCTTCTCTAGTGCACATGGAACATTCTCCAGAATAGATCACATCCTGGGTCCTAAATCAGGTCTCAACCGGTATCAAAAGATTGGGATCATTCCCTGCATATTTTCAGACCACAATGCTCTGAAGCTAGAACTCATTCACAAGAGGAAATTTGGAAAGAACCCAAATACATGGAGACTAAACAGCATCCTTCTAAAGAATGAATGGGTCAACCAGGAAATTAAAGAAGAATTGAAAAAATTCATGGAAACAAATGATAATGAAAATACAATGGTTCAAAATCTGTGGGACACAACAAAGGCAGTCCTGAGAGGAAAATATATAGCGGGACAAGCCTTTCTCAAGAAATAAGAAAGGTCTCAGGTACACAACCTAACTCTACACCTAAAGGAGCTGGAGAAAGAACAAGAAAGAAACCCTAAACCCAGCAGGAGAAGAGAAATCATAAAGATCAGTACAGAAATCAATGAAATAGAAACCAAAAAAACAGTAGAACAAATCAACGAAACTAGGAGCTGGTTCTTTGAAAGAATTAATAAGATTGATAAACCCCTGGCCAGACTTATCAAAACGAAAAGAGAAAGGACCCAAATAAATAAAATCATGAATGAAAGAAGAGAGATCACAACTAACACCAAAGAAATACAAACAATTATAAGAACATACTATGAGCAACTCAACACCAACAAATTTGACAATCTGGAAGAAATGGATGCATTCCTAGAGACATATAAACTACCACAACTCAACCAGAAAGAAATAGAAAGCCTGAACAAACCCATAACCAGTAAGGAGATTGAAACAGTCATCAAAAATCTCCAAACAAACAAAAGCCCAGGGCCAGATGGCTTCCCGGGGGAATTCTACCAAACATTTAAAGAAGAACTAATTCCTATTCTCCTCAAACTGTTCCAAAAAGTAGAAATGGAAGGAAAACTTCCCAACTCATTTTATGAGGCCAGCATCACCTTGATCCCAAAACCAGACAAGGATCCCATCAAAAAAGAGAACTACAGACCAATATCCTTGATGAACACAGATGCGAAAATTCTCACCAAAATACTAGCCAATAGGATTCAACAGTACATTAAAAGGATTATTCACCACGACCAAGTGGGATTTATTCCAGGGCTGCAAGGTTGGTTCAACATCCGCAAATCAATCAATGTTATACAACACATCAATAAAAGAAAGAACAAGGACCATATGATACTCTCAATAGATGCTGAAAAAGCATTTGACAAAGTACAGCATCCCTTCCTGATCAAAACTCTTCAAAGTGTAGGGATAGAGGGCACATACCTCAATATTATCAAAGCCATCTATGAAAAACCCACTGCAAATATCATTCTCAATGGAGAAAAACTGAAAGCCTTTCCACTAAGGTCAGGAACACGGCAGGGATGTCCGTTATCACCACTGCTATTCAACATAGTACTAGAAGTCCTAGCATCAGCAATCAGACAACAAAAGGAAATTAAAGGCATCCAAATCGGCAAAGAAGTCGTCAAACTATCACTCTTCACAGATGATATGATACTATATGTGGAAAACCCAAAATAAAATTTAAAAAAAAGGATAAAAATAAAAAATTTAAAAATTTAAAAAATATATAGTCAGGTTCTCTAAATCTAAGTTTTTTTACATGTAAAATAAGGACAATGTTATACATCTTCCATAATTTTTCTAGGGATAACACAGAGTAACACACTCACAGCAGCCATCCAACAAACAAATGGCAGCCATTTTTTATTATAAAAGCCTTTGTCTAAATGGATTTTTTTGTGCATGCCAGGAGGCTAGATTTTGTCTAAATAACTTTCTTGCCTGACACAATCATTGTTCAACATTTCATGGGAAGTGACCACTGTATGTGGGTTCGGTTTTCAGTAACCTCAATCTTTCACAGCGACAGAGCAACAAAATTATAACAGAGAACAATGTAAATGATAGCACATTATGAAATGTGAAAATGTCTTTCAGTAGTGGTGTATTTAAAAAAGTGATCAATAAAAATAACTCAGTAATTTTAGGTTACTAAAAAAAAAAAAAAGAGGCAGTTAGCAGAAATAGAACCAACTAGAGCTACTGTGTGTGAGAATACAAAGCTACTATTAAAACATTTAAAATCAATTTTAACTTGATAAAATGTATAGGGTATCAAACGGAAGGCAAAAAGAGCAAATCCAAGCATATTCTTTATAAACGCAACTATGTGAAATACAGGCATAGAAAAAAAGCCAGCAGGAACTCATTGAAGATGCAAACAGTGGCACTAAGACTGCAGTTAACTTTGATTTCTCTTTGTGATAATTTCCGTATCGCTGTACTTTCTACGAGGTATTGCTTATATGGTCAAAACCGCAGGCACTGCTACTGCATTTTACAAACGAAGGTAAGAGTTACAGATGTACATGCAGGGCATCATACATTCTGAAACTGGCCCGAGTGACTCAGTTTTCTACACAGTATCAGAAACTCCATCACTGTATACAACATTTTCACATGATTTCCTTTGCAATCTTAGCTAGCTCTAATATAATTTGTATTAATGCAATGAATAACCTAATAGTGCATTAGGTAACTTGTCTCCAAAGTAGCCATTTGTCTATGATGAATGTTACCTTTGCCTTGTCTCGCATGGAACCTTTCCCAAGGATGGACATTTTTGTCAACGTTTCTTCTTGTAAACGCTTCAGAGAATTTCCACGGGGACCCAGAAGTTTCCCCACAAAGTTGAACTAGGGAAAAAACAAACAAACCAAATTTGTAACATTCATATCTGAAAATAATTTATTAATCTTGAATGTCAGTAAACACTACAATATGCTATACATCACTAATTAATGCCAAATAAATAAGTTCCTATGATATGCCTCGCACTGTACAGTTTTCCATAAAGCACATATAATGGGGCTAAAAGTTGTAAAGTAAAAACCAATCATTTGAATGATGGCTAGATTTAACAAATTATAAATTAAGCCAATTCCCAGAAACCCTAGGTTGCTATCCTGACAATTTTAACACACATTTGACTTCAGCTGTGGGTGGGGAAGATGTAAGGTGCTCTGGGCTGGTCACTGTGGAAGGTCTGTCTGGGTCCTTCCACCTAGTCAGCACTTGAGATTGGTTAGTCAACCAGGGAGTGTGCTTAGGCCTACGCAAGTTCTCGAGCATTCAGTGGCTCACAAATCTTCAGGACAGAATCCATCTATCCCTTCTAAAATAACTAGCTACGAAAATGATGAAAAATTATTTAGTCTTGATTCTTAGGGTTCTTTATTTAATAAGCAGAGCAGAAGTGAATTCATTAACAGTATTGGCTCTGAGGCTACACTGCCATAGTTTGAAAACCCAGCTTTCCCATTTACCAGCTGAGTAACCCAGCTACTTAACTGGGTTACTTAACCTCTCTGTACATTGGGTTCCTCGTCTATAAAATGAGAACGGTGAAAGACAACAGAACATAGCCCCATAAGGCTGTTAGGAATATTAAAGGTGTCCATATAAATGAATCAGAACAATGCCTAACACAGAACCGATAATAAATATATCTTGAAGAAAGGATTATAATCAGGAATTTCATACAACTTTTATGCCTTACCATGATTAAGGTAAGTCAAGAATACTTCTTGTTCCCAGAAGGAAAGTTAGCCCTATTGACCAGGAGGGAAACTGTTCTCTTTGGCAAGATTCCTGATTACAAACAAACTCATGCAGCTGCTGCTTTGGTATCAGTTCTCCTCCATGAACTGTGCCATTGCTGTGCTATTGCCGTTTTTAAGAGAAAATTGTTCCTCAATTTCCCTATAGTAATTGAAATAATTTTCTTAAAATATGTACTTTTAAAAAGTCAAATGGTATTTTTTTCTTGGCCTACTTTTAATTTTACTGGTCTTCAAAGAAAACTCAAATATCTACAGTATTTTTAACCTTCACACATAAGTATTTTTTGCTTTTTAAATTTAAAGTCGATCACTTTTTAAAAATATAGAAATGTTACATATTAAGTTAAAAATATCAAATAATACAACATAGGGGAAAAAAAAAATCAGTGTCTCCACCTACTCATCTCTACCTTATTCTTGGTTCCCCATTTACTCTGCTTCATCTTTCTGAAAATTCTATTAGTTGGCTATTCGGATCTCCTGAGCTGGAATTCTAAATTTCTCTCTTATTTTTCTTCTTTTCCTCTCACCTTCTCTCTTTGTTTTACTTTCTGGGGGATCGGAGTACATTTCCTACATATCTATTGATTTTTCCATTTCTGCTATCAAATGTTTAACTACTAATAGTATTTTCTTTTATTTGTTCTTTTTTTACAACATTTTAAAAACGTTTTATGGAAGTGATATAAAGTCTCATATTTCTGAAGATATTAATGGCAGTGCTCCCCACCCCCACCCCCACTTGGAGCTTATAGTATCTGCTTCCTCCAACAGATTCACATTTTATGAATTGGTCTCTTTCTACATTACGGGCTTTCCTCAAGGGACTAGTAATCCTCCGCTGCCTGTTCTTAAAATTTAAGGTTGAGTCTCCAAAACAGTAGCTGAAGTCCTGCTTTCATCCACAGAATTTGACAACTGGACTTAACAATTCACTTTAAGATAGGAGGCCAGTATTTTCATCAAGAGTCACTCAAATATCAGTATCTGTGTTTCTCTTCTCCTGGCCTAGGTAAGCATTACCCTGAATAGGAATTCCCCAATCTCCCAGAAGGAGGTATCAGCTTGGCTGCTGGAATGCTGGGATTCCCACTAGTAGGTATACACACCTTTATTTAAGGAAAATAATTTCCTCATTTTCAGTGTGGCATCTCTAGCCCTCAGTCATATCTCTCTGGGTCTTAGAGCCCAAGCCTTCTTTATTCAACCCCTTTGGGCAGTCTCTAGCCTACTGCAGTTAAAACGGCAGATACCCAGTTTTATCAGCGAGGAAGAGCATCCAGTGGTCTCAACACTTCTCACCCAAACTTAGAACCTAGTCATCCCTTCTTCAGTCCTGCCCATCAGTCCACCTTCTCAATAACTGGCATCCAGTATTCCTGAGTCTTCTCAAGCTATTTCTGTACTAACAAGCCTGTTTCTGGGACACTTCCTCTCGGCCTGTAAGCCCAAATTCTGCTTTCTCTTGTTGTCTAAGTCATTACCATGTGTCCATTTATTTTGCAGCCACCACAACTTCACTCCCATCACCGGCCTGTTATTGCCTCAGCCTTCCATTCTTGTCTCTGAGGATTTGTGCCTTTTTTCTTTTTATATTCATTCTGGCAGGTTTCAAAGATGGCATGAGACAAAATTTGTGGTTGAGAAGCCATACTTACATCACACCGTTAATAGCTAAATATTTCCCCACTAAAAAAACCAAGACACCTTAGAAATCATCCAGTGCAAACATCTAATTTTATACTGATGAGGAAACTGACATCCACAGAATGATATGACTTATTCAAGGTCACTTGCAGAACTCTACAGAAGAAGGAAAAACATTTTTATAATTTTATATGCCTTTAGGAGTTTTCTTTCTGCATTGAATTTCTATTAACCTTTCATTCAAAAAAGGACATAAATGAGCATTTTGATAGTCAGAAACATTTTCACTCCCTTCTCTGTCCAGGCACATAGTGTGCAGGAGTTACATGTCCCAGGTCAAGTCACAGTCATGAGTCCCAGACTTCATCTACAACACAAGGACTGGACAGCCTACTGATTGATGAATCAGTAAATATGAATTAAACAGAGAAAGGTATAAAAAATCACCTAACAGAGCAACCAACAGACTGTGCACACTCCATGCCAAATTAGTAATAAATTGATGAATTCAACTATTATGGACATACATAAATTTATATGAACAATACCCACTGATTACCGGAAACTGACCCCCCTCCATCTGCAAAGCTACCAAGGAAGCCAGCACACTGAAACGGCAGCACTGTGCCCAGGCCACCCAGGCGAGTCACGGAGTTGGCCTCTGACTGGCAGTCAGGAGAGTCTGAGGTTTAGAACCGAAAAGTGCAGACAATCATGTCCTTATTGCTGAGTCACAACAATGGCAATGCACCCGGCTACTCGGTGGTCTGGTTCTCAACCCCTGAGTGCATCACCTCCCTAGGGAATCTGGAAATACTTAGCACTTCTGTTTTGTTGTCACGATGATATAGGCCAGTACTGGCATTTAGTGGGCAAAGGCCAAGGATATCACACACCAGAGAAGGATGGAACTGCCCTTCACAAGGAAGGTGTGTCCTGTGTACAATGTCAGTTTTGTCCCTACTGAGAAACACCGCTAGGGAGAGCAGTCACTGACTCTGGCTCCTCTCTCTTTTTTCGGCTTTAAGTCCCTGTTGCTGTCCTTCTTGCAGATTACAAGTTCCATTTCTCTATAGATTCTACTAGGTACCCTTCATACTTGGAAAAACAAGCCAAAACTTAAGCTAGCCCAGGTTCATACTTGCAGCAAAAGGTCTTAGTGACACTAGCTGAATATATGTTTTGGATTCTTCAGACAACATGAACAATATACAAATCAGGCGGCATGGCTGTCTCATTTGTTCTGAGTACTAGGACCATCCCGCTGGAGCTCCCGGGCCAGAGCCTTCGGAAGCAGTGGGGTGCCCTCTTACCAGCAGTGTGACCAAGGCAGTTCCTCAGCCTTCCTGGTCCTCAGGAAGTCAAGTCATGGCTTATGAGAGACCTCACACTGAAGGGTTATTAGGAAAATTAAGGTGCATCAGCTAAGTGCTGAGCGCCGGGAGGATGCTGAATTTAACCCAACCCTGTGCTCCTGACTAAGAGTGATGATGAGGACAAGCTCAGGCCCTTTTCCATTTCTAGGAATGGCTCATTGCAATGAACTACTCCTCCCCAGGTGATTTAGGTAGGACTTGTGGATGACCCACCGTCCACCGATGACAAAGCCAGACAGAGACCCATTAAATCCACATTCTCTGCCCCACCAAAGATTAGCTGACCTGTTTGTCCCCATTAATCAATCAGAAAATGTCCACTAACCTGACCTGATCAAACTTCAGGGAAGTTCTCCTTTTCCTCAGGCCCCTGAATATGACCCACCAGCAACCTAGGCCAGCATACAACCCTTGAAAGACACCCTCCCACTTCAGGTGCCAGTCTCAAGGGGAACGTTCTCCAACAATCTACTGTCCCTTCAGTAGGGACATGCTGCCTCCACCCACTCCTCCCACTTCCCCCACCTTGATGGCCTCATGCCCTCTCCTCATAAAATCAAAGACTTTGCCTTCTGACTGATCTCATGAGGCACAGATCTTCTCTTTATTACAAGGCCCCCGCCCTGCTCTTGTAATAATACTTTCAAATAAAGTCTTTCCTTAACTGAAGTCAGGATCTGATTTTTGACTACCATATTCTAAAATGAGAATGTATATATTTTAACTTTCAATTCTATTAACAATTTCATTTGTGATACAGATGCAGTGAAAAGAAGGATCGTATGCATCCCAATGTCCATAGCAGCAATACCCACAGTCGCCAAACTGTGCAAAGAGCCAAGGTGCCCTTCAACAGATGAATGGATAAGAAGCTGTGGTCCCTATATGCCCTGGAATACTCCTCAGCCGTCAGAAAGGACAAACACCCAACTTCTACATCAACATGAACAGGACTGGAGGAGATTACACTAAGTTAAATAAGTCAAATGGAGAAAGTCAATTATCATATGGTCCCACTTATTTGCAAAGCATAAGGAATAGCATGGAGGACATTAGGAGAAGGAAAAAATGAAGGGAGAGAAATTGGAGTGGGAGACGAACCATGAGAGACTATGGACTTCGGGAAAAAATCTGAGGGTTTTAGAGGGGAGGAAGGAGGGGTGATGGGTGAGCCTGGTGACGGGTATTAAGGAGGGCACGGGCTGCATGGAGCGCTGGGTGTTATCCGCAAACAATGAATTATGGAACATGACATCAAAAAACTAATGATGTACTGTATGATGACTAACATAACATAATAAAAAATAAAAATATAAATGAATAAATAATCTTATTTGTGCCTAGATTTGAATAAAAGGTGAAAGTGATATTTCCAAAGCAAATTATATTTTTCCAGATGTTAATTATTACATTACAAATACATTACCATATTACAAGTGTTAAAATTGTAAATAGGAAACTTTTCAAAGATGGTAAACCAACATAGAGTTTTCACTGCATAATGTATAAGATCCCACAATTATGTTCTTTGCTGGTAAAAACTAAATGCTTTTCTGAACTGGCTTTAATTGGTTTAAACAACATTTGTGATGTGAAACTGTTCCTGAGGGAGCAATTACACTTAAGCTGTCATTTCATAACAACTAAGCCTCAAGAACATGTCACTATCTTCATTAAAAGGTCCCCTTAATTGGGTGCTCACCAAAAAGTTGGTTAGTCCAACAAAAGACTGCTTTATTGACCTTCAACTCAACCCTACTGCTGAACTTGTAACCTGGGCCCTCACAGCGTCAAGCGTTATCTTCCAGAGCTCCTGGGCCCAGGCAGCCGCCCTGCCGTAGGACCCTGACTCTAGCCAGGAGCCTGACATTCACTCCGTGATGGCAATGATGGGGCCTTTGGTGCCCACAGCTCCAACATCTGTGCAGAGAGAGCATTTCATAAATGCTCACCGGACCCATGAGAGCTCACCGATGTCTCTCACAGTCTACTTTACTGTGGTTACACCACAAGCTCCCAGCCCCTGCCACCATCCTCGCTCACCTCGCCTTCCACAGAATCCTTTCGCCAAATCCACCTCTGTCTCCTCAGTCAGCACAGAGCTCTTCACACGAAGCTCACTTGGATACATCTCTGATTCAAATATAACCCCCAACCATCTTCAGGGTCAAGTCCCAGTGTCCTGACTCTGCTGAGCACTGCTCCTGCCCTCCTCTCTGGCTCCACTACTCTCCTGCTTTTGACTTTAGCCATTTCTGGTTCTCAAAACTACCAAGAACTACCCATTTCAGCACAGATGCAGAGCTGAAAAGAAGGTCCCTCTTGCCCTGTGAGACAGATAGGAAGAGAGCTAGACAGAATGCAGGTTAACTCCCAAGCCCCAGGGCAAATACCAAGTAGGTGGGGGGGCACCAAGGCAGAGTTCAGGTGCCGGCAGGGAGAAAAGAGCCTCCAGCATTTGCTTCTTTGCTTACCTGGGGTGGGCTCCCCTGAGAGCGCAGAAGCCCTAAAAGCTACAGAATTAGAGGAGTTGACACTTCCTTAAAGGACTTTTGCGCAGAAATTCAACATTCCTGCCCCAGCCTCCAGTTGTTCACAGGAAGATCAGGGAGCAGGAAGACTCCCGAGGCCACTCCCCTACATGCCACATGGGTGAAGGAAGTAGCCACTGCTGAGATCTGCTCAGACCCATGTCCTCATAACCACCCCCACCCAGAACAAAAGCTTCATCTGCAGGAGCAAGGACAAGACCACTTTGCTTTGTTTTTTAAAAAATATTGCCAAAGTCCACAAAGCATGTAGTTAGATCAGGTTCCAGCCCTTAGTAGGTGTTACGACTACTACTTGCTGGTGAAGAGGCAAGCACGTTCCAGGGGCCGAGTGGAAAAGAGAAGGAGCTGATGGCCCTGCTCACACGGAGTTGCACGTCCAGCAATAAGAGCCCCGTGACAAGAACAGCTTACACAAAGATGACCACACTGACGAGCTGGCAGGGAGCAACCAGGGCAGTGGACGAAAGCACCTGAGCACGTCCCGGTGCTCACGGAAGGATGGACCATGACAGCTGCGTGGGAGCTGTGTGCTGAGCAAGGGTGTGGGTCACTGTTCCCTGCAATGTGACCAGCTAGTGCAAAAGCCCTGGGGCACAACAGGGCTTCTGAGAACCAAGAAGCTGGCAGCCTGAGGGGAGCAGAGCGAGACGGGGCTGGAAGGAAGGGGGTCAGAGACAGCCAGCAGGCTTCACAGGCCCCTGTCAAGAATCCGGACTTAATTCTGAGTTTAAAATATAGATGGCAATCTGGATGGTTTCATTTTCTTTTTGTATTTTGGTCACTGCTTAACTGTTCTCTGTTGATAGGAACTCACTCCTTTAAGGATGGCAAACGCCACACTTGAGGGAAAGTGAGCACCCGGGGACAAAGTACATGCCCGGCCAGTCCCTGCTCACAGCCCATCCCTGCTCACAGCCCATCCCTGCTCACGGTGTACTCTGTCTCCCAGGCCCAGAGGGCTCCTGCTGTGGGGGCCTCCCAGCATCCTCCTTCTCCTCCTGCTTTCCCGTGTGACTTATCAAGCCAGATTTTAGGATACTGTTTTTTTATGTAGATTCCGGAGAGGAGGGAATGTATTTTACTCAACTCTGAAACCAACATCTTAATTCCCACCTCCACTCTCAACACACTGCTACACAGGAGGGAGTCGTGCTTTAAAAAAAAAAAGGACAGGATCAACAAAAAGAAAAGAATAAGCTCATGAGCCCTGGGACCGGAGCTCCAGTCTCCCGGCTGTCACTGCTCCATTCTGGGAAATCCACAGCTCTAGTCTCCTGGCTGTCACTGCTTTACTCTGGGCAATCCACAGCTGTACCAGCTGTATCACAAAATAGAAAGCACTCTTTGGCACAAGAGGAAGAGTTTCCAACGGTCAGGTTCTGTCTGGGGTGGAGTCCCTCCTGGTCACAGTGACAGACACGCTCACAAGTGGTACGGGGTCTTCCCTGGCTGTAACTGAATTTTCTAATGCTCCCTGCACCTCCGCTGTTTTTCTTAAATGCATTTTACTATTTCATCGCCAAAATGAAATCCTGGGCTAACCCTGACACTTGCTAAGAGCAACCCCTTCGGTACATGATGGCCCTTCTCCCCCTCACAGCCCTGCCACTATACTTCTACAGTCCTGGCGTGTACATGCACGACACATGCACACGTGGGTCATTTCGCACACCCGGCCTCACCTGGAAGCGAGAAAAGCACGCTTTAAAGCTATTTTGGTTATCCCCAGCTACACTCCAGCTACAAACTAACCCAAAACTTAACGGCTATCAACAATAACCATTGATTTACTTGCTCACAATTCAGCAACCTAAGCCCCAGGGGCGTTGCGTGTGGCAACGGCCAGATCAGCCGGGGCAGGGAAGACCCACTCTCAAGATGGCTTTTCCCCATGTCCAGTACCGCTGATGGTGGCTGTCAGCTGCGGTCCTCAGTTTTCCCTGTCTTCACTGATTCTACCCCACGTAGGTATCCCGGGTTCCCACTTATCCTCAAGTGGCCTCAAGGTGGCAAAGCTTCCTCCTGGCCTATGGCTCCCAAGATCAGAAAAGGAGAAGCTGCCCATTCCTCTTAAAGCACATGCCCATAAGTCGGCATCACATTACTCTGCTGCAAGTTCTCACAGGAAGGTTGCTGCAAGGTCAGGGCAGACACAAAGGAAGGGCAGGGAGTGATCACTGGGAGCAGAGCACAGCACAGAGAACAAGGACAAAGCAGTCATTTATCAAAAAGTTAAGTTTTCACAGCCTCAAACATCAGTCTTTTCTAGGCCTAGCAATGTACCTGCCTACCTGTTTTCCCTAATGGGGGCAGTGGTTGTGACGCTCTGAGGGCAGAGAGCCTGTCTCATTCATCTGTGCAACAACTCAACAACTATGTACAACAGCACCTAGCTTCTACCAGCCAAGCAGTGTCTCATGCATTCAAAGAGAATGATGAATGTCAAACAAAATTAATGCCCAGAGTATAAGAGTCACTACCCAGGGGTTTAACACAGTTTAGTTAACTTAAAGAAAACCTAGAGGATGCCACACAAGCACAGATGAAGGCAGCAGATTTCTGGTATACGAGTCCTAACTGGCCAACAGCATCTTGTAACTAAGTGTCTTATAAAATCTAAAGTTCATTAAAATGCTAAGAGAAAGACTACAAAATAATAGGGTACCGCATGAGATAGACGGTGTAGTCTAGTAATACAGAGATGGGTCTGAAGTAGGACTGTGAAACAAAGGAGAGGATATAAAGAATTTTTTCTAGATGCTTGGATACAGGAAGAAGTATATATCTCATTAATTTAAGAGCTAAGAAAATGTAACAGAGGAAGGAGGACAAAGGAAGCAGGTCACCAGTGATGGCGAATGACAAATGCACCTTTGGGACTCTGCCTCAAGTATGGCAAGATCTTACATGAGACAGCAAAGAATTATCCCCACAACTGGCTCCCACACCTCTTAAGGAGATATATAAATGTACACACACACATGCACAAAATGTGTGTCTGTGTGTACATATGTGTATGTATGTACATGTGTGTATGTGTGTAGGCACTCATTTATTTTAAAATTCTGTATGTCTTCTATCATTGGTTAATGTTGCTAATACTTAGGGCAAAAGATTCATCATTAACCATACTGGACATAGAGAAATAGCTCCAGTTGAGAAGATTCTTCTTGTCATATCCAACTGGATCACAGTTCTTTTTACTTTGTGGTAAGGCAGCTTGGACGAGGCACAGGGGAATGATCAGTGTTGCCAATTTTCTTGCTCATTTCAAATGTATTTGTAGACCTTTAATTTAGTTTCTTTTGTAGTAATCTGTGCCCATTTAAAGGTAAATTTAACTAAAACTAGCTAATGTAGTCCATGAATCCATACCAAGGCACATATCACAGCCTTATGCCCAGATATACTGAAAGAAAATTAAGACCTGGAGACTTTCTACACTGTGGAACCCCCCCACCTTACCGGAAGATATGGCCTCCGCGTGCACAGAACTGCAGGCACTAGCATGAACCCTGTAAGGGAATCAGTATTCACCTAGGTACTAAATACTAATATTAAATTTAATTTTTTGAATAAAAGCATGGGCTCTGGAGCCAGATTTTTGGGATTCAAATGCCTGTTACTTAGTAACTGTGTAACCCTTAGCAAATTGCTTCTCTATTCTTTTTTTTTTTTTTCCCATATGTGAACAGGAGATGATCATTCCCTCCTAAAGTTGTGAAGATTATTTACATGTAGTTAATACACGTAAGATGCTGGAAAAGTGTCTGACACATAGAAAACCGTAAGCTATATACATATACATTAAAATAGAAGTTCTAGAAAGTGTTTCTAGCACCAAATATATTGTTGTGCATACAATCCCACTTTGGAAAACATCACCCGAGCATTTGCTTTTACCTTACCTGGGAAAGAGAATTAGACCCTCAAGAAACACATTTTGTTCATAATCTCCACACTCCTCTGATTCCCACCCAAGGGCAAAAACGGAAAGTAAAGAGTGTATGAGATCTATTTTACCTGCCTTCGCTTGAAAGGAAAGACCAGATCACCACTTTTATTAGCTCTATGGACCATTTTAGATCCCAGTAATGTAACCACTAACCCAAGAGTTAGTTAAATAAGTCCACATTTTAGTTGATATTCAGAATACTCATCTTATTTGAATTAAATCGATGTCATAAATGCCAAACTCCAAACAACTTTAAACCTATTAACAGACTCGGGACCACGGTATCCACATGAAACGGAGTGGGTGTTTCAGAAACAACATGCTTGATTCTTAGCAGAGCTAGTAACTAAGTCAAGTTTTGGATTACTGACAATAACTTCCATGACATCTCTACACAGATGAATTTCCTAAGAATAAAAGTCATGCCAAACTTGTTTAAACTTGTTTGAACATTCCAAACTTGTGTTTAAATCAATCATTCCTAAATTTTAAGAGGACTTTAAAGAGGAAGTTCTTTTAGAATATAGAACACCTTCCCCTATACATTCTAGTTGTCTGTCTCAGTGTCATCAGTCTTCTAGGGCTCCCTCCCGGCTACGTAAAATTCTGATGCCCAAGTACAGCCCTGAAGGCAATCCAGACTAGTTATCATCATTCCAGTGACTGCTACAACCTACTATTTCCCATAATTAAATCATTCTGGCTCAATAGTTACTCTGCCCTCCCCTCTGATCTCTACTTATTTAACATCCTGAACTTATACTTAGGGACTAAATTTAATTCCATCTGTAATTCTTTCTCCAAAAATAGCTCTTACATGTTTAAATACTTGGAGTGTCTGTCTGCCTCTTACGTTAATTTAGTATTTACCCTATCTTATTTAGTGAACTGTACTCTGTTTTCCCTATCAGAGTATCAATCCTTTGGGAGTAACTGGGAGCCATAGTTGAGTCACCATTTTTCTTACATAATAGTTTCTCAAGAAGTACTTGTGGAATTAAAATTTATTTTATCCTGGGACAAATGGCACTAGTCAACACAGTTTTTATTGATTTTCTTTGCTGCAGAAATTATTGTGATTAAAGCTACAGATAAAAATAATTATTTAAGTTTATTAATTTGCCAACCGCAAATCACTAAGTATTACTGGTAGTGAAGATTATTTGGTGCTGTCACATTGATTGTAACTTTAACATAGTATTGACTTCTAAACAGCAAAGAGCTCAACTTATTTAGACATCAGCAACTCTAAAAATCAATGAAATGGACAAAGAACTCCAGGAGATGATATGGGCAAAATCCATACATACAGGCATCCACAAATAATGTACAATATGAAATAATCTACATACTTTCTATCTCTATTTGCTCAAAGCTGGATTCTACTCCTTGGGAGGGCAGATGACAAAACAAATTAGAAAAAGCAAACTATCCAAAAATGAGATTGAAATTTTAACCAGAAACTCCCAGACTTCAACATTTTGGCTGTGAGGTTATGAATCTAAAGGCAAGAAATTGATCTGGACAAGAGCCTGTTACATAAGATGGGCGAGGGACAACAGCATAAATTAAGGAGGAGTAATAGAATACAAACATAGAGATGAATTGTAATTAATTGAGGAAGTAAAAATAATAAATGTGTAAAAGTCATGGCATTTCAAGAATGGAGGGGGAGGAGGTAAATCAAGTAGAAGCTAGTAGACCAAAATCACACACCAATTTCAGGCTTGGGAACTTAGGTATGCATGTGTGTTGTCATTCAGTGAAATAAGAACACAGGAGAAGGTGTAGGTTGGCCAAGAAGAGGAGGAATTAAAGTAATAAAATTTGGTTATGTCTATGTTTCAGGAACATAAATAATATTCTCCAGGAACACAAATTCTTTCAGGAGCCCTGTAATTTATGCCTGGCTGGTTTTGGAGTCCACTTAACAAATCTAAATCTAGGTTTAAGTGCTACTTTCCTGGTCAATAATCAAGAACTATAAAGAAAAATCAATCTATAAAGAATTAGAAAAATTATTTAAAGAGAACGAAGGAAAAGTCACAGCATAAGATTTGAAATTTCTTCATAATATTTTTGAGTTGCTATCATATTTACAAATACCAATTTAAATAACTTTTCTAATTATCATGACACCAGAATGTGTCACAAGATCACAATCATGGGGAAAACAGCCTCTGCAGATGCACCCCTCCATCTCTACCTGCGACCACACGGCTCTTGGCTCCCTGGGAGGTGTGGGCTGTTGAGATGGAGGGAGGTTGACCTGGATGGTTCATGGTCAAACAACAGCCTTACAGGTCAGTACATTCCCTGAGATACTGGAGTCCAGAGTGGCCTTCCTCCTTCATCATGGTGTCCCAAAAGTTAATGGATAGCAGGAGAGAAACTAATAGCAACTTATCACAAATACATGCGTCTTGAAGTGATTATTTTTAGAATCAGCCTTCCTTGATGTCAACAAGTTTCAAAATCCCCACTGGACACCAACATCAACTTTTGTAATGGTACCTAACATACATACATACAAGTACCATACATACAAGCATGCTATCATTTTATTTCTACAGATAAACTACCAAATAGACACAAAAAATAAACATTATTTTCACATAAAGCCTCTGGAAAAATAGTATATGTCTCTGAAAATCAATTAGGAGTCACATAAAAGGCAAGTGTTAATATACCAACATAACTGTCAAAATACTACTGTGGGAAATTTTTAAACCCATCAAGATTTCTATGAAATAGGTTTCTACCCTGTAGTAAATTCATAGACTTTTACTTGTCTGCAACATGCTACACGCGAAAAATGCACACCAACTTTTAAAAAGAAAGTCTCTTGACCTTTAACTCAAACTCCAGGACGGAACATGTTTCTATAAGTACTTCTCTGTTCTCTCTCTCAAGACCCTTAGCCTAAGAGCTTCTGTGAAACAGGAAATAAATCAAATTCAAAATATGCTCATAATAGGAAGACATTCAATGTAATAAACCATATTGACTAATATGTTACTTGAAAATAGTATGCATATATTAGAATAGTATGCATACATAATTAGTATGCATATATTAGAATAGATTAAACAACTAGCAAATTAAGACCATTAATAAATCTAACTTAAACTTACAACTAAAACTGACAGAATTTAACTCAGTACCCTAAATCTTAACAATCACTGTTCAAAGGTCTCTCCCAAATTAACAATTGCATGTCCATTTTTTCCCCCAAATGGCAATCTTTTCTTATCCCAAGTTGCACCAACTTGTTGAACATTAAAGTACAGATACGTAAAGCAGACAGCGGCACATGGTCCTACCCTCTACATAGCATCTGCTCTAGAGTCAAGTGTCTTTTTTTATTTTCCCTAAATAATTCTCCAACTGGGATTGTTACCTGCTGTACATGTTGCCTCACCGTAGCAGACATCTCACCGCAGCAGCACAGCATCGGTGTGTGCAAGGCTGCACGGAGATGTAACCCACTTCCTCGGAGAGCCTGCTTTCCCGACCCGCGCCCCGGAGTCGGCCCCAGCACGACTGCGACGGTTCCCAGCACGAGGCGCCTGGAGAAGCCCCGCATCCGGCCACGCGGCCCACACGTCACTTCCTGTGGGACCCCCGCGGCCCTCGCTGGCCGGCGCCGCCCTTGCTGGCCGGCCCTACCCCGCACTCCGCTCTCTGATCACTTTATCTATTACTACTCTATAAAAATCCGCACTTCTTACGGAAATCGCCCTGTTTAGCCAAATAAAATGGCTTCTAATTTCACAACTGCTCTCTGCCCTGGGCCTCCCCGTCACGGCCGCTCCGCGACCTCGCCCTGACTTACTTCCGACCCAGGCCCAGCCAGCTTCCTCAGAGACGGCCGCTTCCGGGACGGCCTCTCCCAGAGTCAGCACGACCCACCTCTCTGCCTGCCCGGAGCACCTGGACCATGGACCCCTCAGGCTATCTCCCGGACATCAGGTTGCTCATATTAGGAGTATGAATGGACAGACGGATTCGGCCATGTGTGAAACAATAGCAACAACAGAATGTAAAACGGAAACCACAGAGGACCTCTCGGTTCCAACGTGGACTTGGCACCTACGGTGCATCTAGCCGCTACTCAGGACCAAGGGTAAGGGTTTCTCCACAGGAAAACTCTGGATAACAATTACTACAGCTTTAAGTCTTAAAAAACACCCCATAAGACAGTGTTTACTTTGAGTTTCCCACTTTACCAGCTCTGGCTACAACTCGAGCGCGAATGTGCCTGAGCTCAGCTCGTAAAACACTCACGTCCAGGACTGTCCACCGAAAGAGTTGGAAGTGGTTCACTGAGAGAAAATATTCAATTAATGGAAATCCTTTCACTGGATGGAGTTTCACAAACAGCACTGCCCTCTTGCCCCAGCAGCTGAAGGTACATAGTGTCAGGTAACTGGGTGCCCACCACCACTCCGCCCACCATCACCAGCTTCCTTCAGCTCCTCTACACACTGACACCAGCAGGAAAGCTTTTTCTTGGAATTGCCGCAAGTGCCAGATTAGCCTTCACAAAAGTCTGGCTTGAAACTCCCAGGCTCAATTTGGCGAAGCAGAAATATCTTTTCTCAGCGTTCTGGAAGCAGTGGAATTCTAAGCAGCCTACTTCAGATATTGTATGTACTTGAAATAGACTCTGTTCTCTCTTAGACACACAAATTATAATTTGTCTGCCCCCACTCTCATCAAAGCTGACAGTGAAAAACAATATTTGAGATTTTATTTCAGGTACTTTTACACCCATATTTTATTTCATATACTCGCTCATAATCACAAAGTATTAATTCCAGATTAATCACCTACCAGACTATGAACTATTTAAGGACAAGAAGAGTGTTCATCTTTCTATCTAGTGCATATTTTGCATATAGTGTATCAAGCATAGTGGTCAATTTATAAGGTTTCTGTAAGCCAAGATGTGTTTAGTAATGAATCTGTCTATGAAATGTTCACAACATAGTTTCCTCTTTTCTAAGAATATGTATCTTCAGTTCTGCAAGTATGGCTGTGTAGACTCCTAACAGGATGACCATTTATAGATAACAACTATAAATTCTTAAACTCCAGACAAAATACAAAAACCAATTGTCTGAAGCCTTTGGAGAATGATCAAAAGCAAGGGGATTCTGGAAGAGAGTCAAGACTTGGAAGACTGGGCCTGGACAAACTTACTGGTTTAGAGTTTTTAGCCTGGGTGGCAGAGTCTGAGGCAACCACAGTGCCGAAATGCGAGGGAGGGATACTAGGAAAGACAGAGTTGGGGGGGGGGGGCTCCAAATTTGTGTAAAAATCCGCCCAAATCTTGATCCCTAGGACCCTGTTGCCAAAAACAAATGCAGAAGTCAAACTAAGAAAAGAACTGAACTGAGATGTGCACTCTACTCAACAAGTCTGCTGTCTGAATCCAAAGTCACCGACATTCCTCAAACAGCAGAACAGAATCCAGAGTCTTGACAACACAACACTCACGACCCCCAGGGTACAATCCAAAATTACTTGACACACAAAAAAACTGGAACACTATGCCTGACTATCAAGATAAGTTTATCAATTCAGGCCAAATCCAAGATGACTAGGATTTTAGAATTAGAGACTTTAAAGCACCTATTTTATCTGGACTCAATAACACAAAATAATGTAACACCTATAATGAATAAAAAGCAGAAAATCTCAGCAGAGAAAGAACATTTTTTACATACACATACTTGAATAGGAATCAAATAATAAATTCTGAAACAGATCGTTACAATGCCTGATATAAAAATTTATCTGATGGGCTTAACAGGAAAATGAAGATAATGTAAGAGATAATCCATGAATTAAAGATACAGAAGTATAAATCGATCTGAAGAATGGAGCAGGGAGAGGGGAACAGAGAAAAGAGATAGAGGAACCATTCTGAGAATATCAAAATGGTGACCATACGTGTAACTGGTTTCCAAAGGTGGAGAAAGAAAGGGGCATAAAAATATCTGAAAAAGTAATAGCTAAAATATTATGATGAAATAGATAAATCTCTTGTCAGGGGGTTGGGGGGGGGAGACAACAAAAGATGAAATGGAAATCTGATTAGCACCATGTCAATTAAAGACTTTGAATTCACCATCAAACTGAAGGCTCAAAGGGTTTCACTGGTGAATTCTATCAAATACTGAGGATGAAACAGCATCAGACTGACATAAATTCTTTGGGGTTAAAAAAAAAAAAAAAAAAGGAAAGGAACACTCCTCACTATATGAAACCAGCATAACACTAATATCAAAATCTGACAAATATGTTATATATGAAAAAAAAATTATAGGCCAGTATTGCCCATGAACATATAGGCATTTGAACCCAACAAAATATAAGACATAATAATAAGTAGGGTTTAACCCACGAATCCAAAGTTGGTTTAATTTAGACAAATCAATAAAATTCACTATATTAACAGTGTAAAGAAGTAACCTTCTATGTTCATTTCAATAGATACAGAAAAGGCCATTCAATGGAATTCACCACCCAGTCAGGATCAAATCTCTCAGCAAAACAAACAGAAGGGGACTTCCTCCACCTAACAAAGGGCATCTACAAAACCCCCTGGCTGTTACCACTCTTAATGCTTTCCATTCTGGGAACAAGGAAAGAAGGCCTAATCTCACTGCTTGTACTCAAGCATTACACAGAGATCCTAGCCAATACAATAATGTAAGGTAAATAAATAAAAAGCATAAAAATTGGAGGAAAGAAGTAATCTGTTTTGTAGATGATAAGACTGTAGACACAGCATATCCTAAGTAATCTATAAAACAACTCATGAAAACAATTGAATTTGGCAAGGTAGCAGAATGTAAGGTCAATACACAAAATTTTCTATTAGAAGGAAAAAAATAGAAAATAAAATTTTAAAATATCTATTGTACAATAATATCAAAAAAACATAAAAAGATTTAAGAATGAATTTAACAAAATTGCAAGTAAGAGTTTTACCCTGAAAAGCATAAAATGATAATAGCAATTTAGAAATCTAATAATGGAAAAAAATTAAAAAATAAATAAAAATCTATTAATGGAAAGATATACCATGTCAAGGAAGAGAAGACTCAATGTTATTAAGATGTAGTATTTCCACAAATTAATCAATACAGTGCAACAGAATGTTTTGTGAAAGTTAATAATTCTTAAATTTACATGGAATTGAAAAGGACCTCTATATAAGTAGTCTTAAAAAAGAAAGGACAACGTTGAAGGGACTGCATCACTCAACTTCATGCCTTATTATAAAAAGCTACAGTAATGAAGATAGTATGGTAATGGCATATGGATCCATAAATAGATGAATGAAACAAAAATGAGTGTGCAAAAAATAGACTCCCGCTTACACAGTTATGTAATTTTCATCAAAGGTGCTAACACCATCAATGGGAGGAAAACATTTTTCAACAAAAGGTACTGGAAAAACTGGATATCTACATGGAGAGAAAATAAATTTTGAACCCTCTGCATCACAACATAAACAAAAAGCAATTTGCAATGTATCATAGACCTAAAAGTAAAAACTATAATGGTAAAGCTTTTAGAGAAATACAGGAGACTAGCTTTATAACTTATAAACAACTCTAGCATCTCTTTGAAGCTGGCAAAGATTTGTTAGTGGACAGAAGGTAATAATCATAAGAGGAAAGAAAACTTGATATAGTAGACAGACATCAGGAAATTAAAAACTTCTATAGATCACAAGACACCCTGAAGAAAATGAGAGGAAAGCCAGAGACTGAGCCAAATAGTCACAAAATACATCTAACGAAGGACTTATTTTGGGACATTTAGAAAAGCTCCTACAACTCAATGACGAGAAGACATACAGACCATTTACAAATAGGCAAAGGACCTTAAAAGACACTTCGAAAACAGAAGATACAGGAGGGGCCAGTAAGTACATGAAATGAACACATCATTACTAATCAGGGAAATGCTAATAAACACCACAGGAAAATACCAACATACGATCCAAATGGTCAAAAATTCAACAGATTGAGAACATTGGACACTGATGAGGATACAGGGCCACTACAACTGGCTCACACTGTTCCTGGAAAAGCAACAAGGTATGATCACTTTGGGAAAAAGTACGGCAATTTCTTGGAAAATTAAATACATAGCAAGTTAAATCTTACGTGTATATCTACTCAAAAGAAATAAAAACGTAACACAAAATGTATGAAAATGTGTGAAAACTTGTATGAAAATGTTCACGGTAATTTAATCTATAAGAACCTGAAACTGAAAACTGCCCTGGTGAATGAATGAATAAATTTATTGTTGCGTATTCAGATAATGGACTACTACTGAGCAGTCAAAAGTAATGGACTACCAATGTACACAACAGTATGCATAAATCATGCCCACGAACACTCAGCAGAAAGAAAAACAAGATAGAAAGAGTATCAATGTATCAAGTCATGCCAAATCTAAAATGACCAAGATTTAGAATCAGATAGAAACTTTAAAGTACCTATTGTAATCATGTTCAATGACATAATGCTTACAATAAATGAGAAATAATATTATCTCGAACAGAGAAGTAGAGTAGATAATATTTTGAACATTCATGTGCTTACACTCAGTGCTAAGCGTTTAATATGGATAATCTTATTTAATTCTTAACAATCCAATCTCATCTTACAAATTAAGAAATTAAAGTAGAAGTTACGTAGGTTATCCAAAGTCACATCGCTAGGATGATTCAGAAGCATAATTCTTTAGGGCTCCCTAACTCACATTAGAGTCAAACAGAAAAAGATAAAATCACTAGGTAAGTTTTTAATTTTTAATTAACTTTAAAAGTGTGCCTGTATTGGTATGAGGTAGGGGAGGGCTATGCTAAAGGAAAACACCTCAAGAAAATACCAAACAGAACATAAACTCAACATCTGCTCCCTTGTGATTAGGTTTGCCACAACCTGCAAACCTCGCTGTCTTACCTTAGGGAACTGCTTTACAGGGATTAACACTTTCTGTCCCAGCTTCATGTTCTTATTAATCACCACATCGATGTACTTTTCTTCATCCTTGCCTTCTCCTTTTTGAAACTTTTCTATTTCTGTGGAGGAAAAAAGGTAACCATGAAGTGTCTGATTTAGAACCCCAGAGGTTGGAAGTTCTTGTTAGCATTATTGTGGCATGGTATCAAGTACAGAAATACGGACTACCCAATCAACAGGAGTTTTTCAAGTAACGGCATATTTCCCATTTTATCAAACCTCCTTCACCAGCAGAAAAAAGGCATGTACCATGGCTCTGCAAAGTCTAATCTCAACAGCCCACTCTAATGGAGGGAACAATGAACTAACTAAAAAAACCAGACACAAAAATAAGTTTCTTGGGGCCTTCTGGAATCCTAGTGAGAGGCTGCTCAAACCGCTGAGAAGAGTTCAGAAAACATTCTCCATTCAGTGTTACCAAGTACTGACATCCCTATCCATTAGCTTCTGGTTCTCCGAGGCTTACACCACAGATTGATTCTTTATGATGGCATGAAAAGTCCCGCACAACTTTGTCCGTTGACCTCCCCAACCAAATCTACCCTTCTCACAAGTGACCCGTATCAACTACACGTTCATGTCTTCATTAACATTCTTTTCGCTGCCTGTAATGTTATTATTTCAACGTCATACACCTCCTTCAAGATTCAGCCACACTGAATACTATTTTTTAATGTGTGACAATCCCTTTCACCAATGAGGCAGGAAGGAAGGAATCAATCCCTGCCACCTTGATGCTCAGAAAACACTTCATGTACAACTCTACTATGACTCCTCTTGAAAAGAAAATGTGGTGCCTCCATAGTTTATCTCCATTACAGACAATGTCTGGAACCTCCCATTCACAGGTTGAAATCCTAATCCCCAAAGTGATGGTCTTAGGAGGTGGGCGGTTCTCGGAGGTGATTAGGTCATGAGGGTGGAGCCCTCAGGAGAAGGACTAGTGCCTTACGAAAGAAACTCTAGGCGTGGAGCTCCTTCACCCTTTCTGCCACAGGAGGACACAGCAAGAGACCTGCTGTCCGCAAACCAGGAGATGGGTCCTCACGTGACACCAAATCTGTAGGCATGTGAATCTTAGACTTCCAGCCTCCGGAAGTGTGAGAAATAAATTTCTGTTGTTCATCAGCTCCCCAGTCTCTGGTGTTCTGCGAGAGCAGGCCGAGTAGACCAAAATACTCTCCCACCAGAACATAAATCTCTCTTAGGTAAAAATCTGTCTCTTCATCCAATAAACATCTGCCACTAAGCACACACCACGTGCACCTCCCAGCCCCTGGAACATTTCAGATGCTGTTTCCTCACGCTGCTGCCTACAGCCTACAGCTGCCTACAGCTGCCTACATCTGGCCGTCCAAGAGGTACACAAGCAGGTGTCTGAATGAGAGCTGAATGAATGTGTACACGCACTGCTCCTTCCAGAAGGACCACAAGATACGCAGGTTCAAGGAAGGGAACCACAGCATGGAGAAGGCCCAAAGATGGCATCTGGTGTACAAAGGGGCAAACATATTCACTTGTTCTGCTTATTGGGCTAGGAATACTTAAGAATTTAATATGTGCCACATTCATGACATAATTCAATCCTCACAAGAGTTGGCAAACAGGAAGTTCTAAAAGGTTACTTTGCTGATAGCAAAGGCAGGATTTACCTCCAGTTTTGCCTACGATAAAGACAGTATGCCACTGCCGTCTTTCCCACCATTTTTTATGTCATGTAAGACAGAAAATAAGATTTTCATCACACCTTAGGATACATGAAGGCTCTGCTGACAGCTGGAGATTTCAGTCACCACTAAGGAGCCCAATGGCATTGATGCCTCCCCTCCTCTGCCCCCTACCCCTCCATCTGCTCCTCAGAGCTAAACCCCCAATTGTCTTACTTGTATTCAGAGCTGAACCTGATCTCTCTTCTCCACAAGACCGTCTTGACACCTATCATGCTAGTCCCGAATAAAGTCGTCCTTTCTATTTTAACAAGTATCAGAATAATTTTTTCTTTAACAATGCACGGTAAAAAGTCAGTATATATGTGGGACATAATGAAAAATATATATTTGGTCTTTGTCCCAGGTTCCTGGCACAGATTTCCCAGAACCCTACGAGTTTCCTGAGAGACAGGAGTGCACTTTATCATTCCTAACAAGCCCCTTTCAACCATACAGGCCTTTATGCTAATGAGAGGACTCTTGGAGGAAGAGGGAGCTGGCTGCCAGAAAAACCAACCATGTGAAAAACCAAGCAAGTGCCAAGCTGGCACGTTCAGCACTCCCACCCGTGGAGAGAGAAGAGGAGCTAGAAGGAGTTCAATCATCAGTGACTTAGTCAATTGTGCCCACATAATGAAAACACCATAAAACCCCCTCAACAACAGGGTCTGGGAGGGTGGAGTGCCCAGACAGGGCAGGGAAGCCCCGCGTCCTTTCCCCAACACCTTGCCTCCACACCCCCTCTTCTGTTTGACTATTTCTGACTTGTATTTTTTAGAACAAACCATAATGGGAAGTAGAGTGCTTTCCTGAGTCCGAGAGTCACTCTAGCGCATTCCTGAACCTGAGGCTGAGTCATGGAAGCCCCACGCTTGCAGCTCATCAGGCGGCAGTGTGGGTAGCCCGGACACCACATCCGCAGCTATGTCTGAAGTGAGGGGACTCTTGCGGGACGCAGCCCTCCTCCTTGGCGGGGCGGGGGCGGGGGGGTTCGTCCCCTAATGGTGGGGGAGTCATCCCCTAACTCTAGGAGCCACTGTCAGAACTGAACTGGATGGAGTTGCTGGACAGCCAGTTGGTGCTGGAGACAGGGCTGGTGTCAGGAGACACTACACAAAAGGGACTACAAGTGCGGAGGAGGAAGATGGAGACAAGCAGGAAAAGCCCAGAAGAAAATACTAAACTTCCAAATAAACTGATTCTTTTGTCTGCTCTCTTGTATCATCCTAGGTTTTCATCCAGAAAATGGATTCTAAACAGAATCTGTATGGGAACAATGTACACAAAGATAGAAGAATGTGAAATGCAAAGATTTACTTGGATGATTCTTGTTACTGTTGTTGAAAACACCTTTAAGAGTACTTTGAATTTTGACTTTTTCCTATAAAAATGAAATATATACATGGTAAAAATTTAAAACAGTATAACAGGATACAAAATCAAAAGAAGAGAGTCCTCCCACACCCATAGTCCAGAGGTAAGGACTGTAACAGTATCATACAGTCTTCTAGAAGTTCTCCAGGAATACATAAGGACACACTTGCACGTGCACACGCACACACACGGGGTTTAAATCTGGAGAACTGGTGTACATGAGCTAAACTAGTTTCATTTTCCTTGGTAAAGAACAATAAGTCGCATGCCATCTGCTCCATCAAGTGTATTAATTCATGACTTCAGCTTTAATTAGAAGAAAATTAATTCCACATTTTTATTTATGCATTTATGCTACAATTGGAAATGCCTTTAGCATATAAGATTCAACAAAATTAGATATAAGTTGTAGAAAGAAAAAAAACTTTTAACATACATAAATGTTTGTTAAAATAAGTGTGATTACCTATTTCAGATAACACTGCATTTTTATGATTTTGAGCACTTATATCATATGGACAACACGTAACTTCAGAGTCAGCATTCAAATGTTATTCCTAGCATCAGTGACAGTAAACATTTTAAGCAACACATAAAAGCATAAAGATTAAAATATTAGAAAAATTTGTATTTTACAATATATTACATTAAAGTTTGAGATACACCTATGATTTTGGAAGGGAAAATAAAAATTTTTTAAAATATATAAAATATCTAATTTCCTCTCTAGACCATCAACTTTGAAAATGTTCTGTTGCTAAAATATCTTGTTACTTTAAGTAAGCTTTGAATTATGTTAAAATAAAAAGTATTTCACTGTGTAAGATTTATTTGAAAATTGTGAAGGCCTGAGGCCATTCCACGACCGTGCTGGTCTGCAAGGACTGGACTCAGCAGACTGCACAGCGGCAGAGGGAGCCCCAGTCCCTGGGGGGTCCAACGCGCCTGGCTTAAACCACAGCTACTGTACTTTCCCCAGACCTTCCAGCTACCAAATTCAAAACTGGTCAAAACTTCTGTGGTCTTTTTAGGGACTATTCATTCAATCAACAATTTTGTAATTTCCACCTGACTGAGGATTGTAAGTAGTCTCATGTTTTCATTAAGTCCCATAAAATACAATGCAAAAAAAAAAAATCACGGGGATGGGGATTGTACAAAATGATATATGAAATAATGGAACAGCTTTCTGGTATTTACGCCTCTCCCTTCCTGGGAGTTTCATTTTCCAAAGCCCATGTGACCACCTCTCTCATCTTCCGTAGGGAAGGAAAGGTACTTGACCTCCCCACAAGGTGGATATGACCTCTTAGTTTAACTGTAGCTAGTAAAGGCCAACCATAGAGAAAATCCAATCCAGTTTCTGAGGTCGAATGCATGAGGGATTTGACTTTTGTTACTAATCCCCAGATTACATTTGTTACCACACAGTGCAGTGTACCAATGACATCTCCCAGCTCAGAAATAATAAGCAAATGTGTGATTAGGTTTTAGATAATGTAGGGGATTATAATGTTATGCTTGCAAACCATGGACATCTTTTTTTTTTTTTTTTAAGATTTTATTTATTTATTTGACAGAGACACGGCGAGAGAGGGAACACAAGCAGGGGGAGTGGGAGAGGGAGAAGCAGGCTTTCCGGTGAGCAAAGAGGCCGATGAAGGGCTTGATTCCAGGATGCTGGGATGAGTATCTGAGCCAAAGGCAGATGCTTAACCACTCTAGCACCCCTGCAAACCATGGACATCACATTTCTGTCATCCCAGAAGTCAAGGGTCAGTTACAATGTCTTTTTTTTTTTTTTTTACAATGTCTTTTTTATTTGTTCATTTCTTTTTTTGTTTTTGCCTTGGGTGACTACAGGGCTTCCTAAAGCAATGGCCATTTACCTTTTTATTTTAGCCCATCAAATACAGTAAAGTCCACTAAGCCTCTATGAAACAGCCAAATTACCTTTGGATTTACATGTGTTAAATTTTTAGTTATTCATTTAAAATATTAAATAATTAGAGCACTATAAATTTTCATTAAAAATGCTTACATTCAGGGCACCTAGGTGACTGTCAGTTAAGCATCTGATGCTTGATTTCAGCTCAGGTCATGATCTCAGGTCCTGGAATTAAGCCCTAGAACAGGCTCCATGCTCGCTGGGGAGTCTGCTTGAGAGTTTCTCTCCTTCTCCCTTCCCCTTGCTCTCTCTCCCCCTCAAACAAATCTTTAAAAAAAAAAAAAAAAGTTTAAATTCTCTCACAGAATCAAGCACATTTAAATTGATATCTTCCTTTTTCCGAGCAACTCCATTTCTAAGAATTCACCCACAGACATGCTTAAATGTAAAATATCATGTACAAAGCTTCCAGCATTGTCCTTAATAGCAAAACACTGAAAATCATCTAAATGTTAACAGGAACCTGGTTACAGAAGCTAGGACACACATGCACTATGAAATAGCAGACAGCTACTTTACAAGATCAAGAACTCTCTGTTCTGATAGCAAAAGGCCCCCACCAGATACATGGCTGAAGACACACAGACACACAGACACACACACAGTGTAAAACGATACAACAACATATGTTCGTATTCACCTGCATATGCACAGAAAACACCTCTCTACTTACAGGTAAGAAACTAGCAACACTGATATCTAACAGACATGAGGAAATCAGGTGACAATAAACAGGACTTTATCTTTTATGTTGTTTCACATTTTTTTTAAAGATTTTATTTTTTTATTTGACAGACAGAGATCACAAGTAGGCAGAGAGACAAGGCAGAGAAAGAGGAGGAAGCAGGCTCCCCACAGAGCAGAGAGCCCGATGTGGGGCTCGATCCCAGGACCCTGAGATCATGACCTGAGCTGAAGGCAGAGGCTTTAACTCACTGAGCCACCCAGGCGCCCCTGTTTCACTTTTTTTTTTTTTTGAAGATTTATTTATTTGACAAGAGAGGAGGCAGCGAGAGGGAACACAAGCAGGGTGAGTGGCAGAGGGAGAAGCAGGCTTCCCTTGGAGCAGAAAGATGCAGGGCTCTATCCCAGGACCCTGAGCCAAAGGCAGACACTTAACAAGAGTCACCCAGGTGTCCCTGTTTTAAATTTTTGAAACATGAATATTTCACCCATTTAAATTACATAAAAATAAAATTCTAAACATTTTATAAAATTTTTAAAAATAAACAGAATAGAATAAAAATTTATAAAGAAAGGGCCATGATTATATTTTGCATCTTGGCTAGTAACCCAGAGCCTTACTCTCTCTTGATCATTCATTTTAAGTTATTCACTCCTGTGTTATTTTACTGAAACTGTAGGGGAATTTACCTGGGCTGCTTATTTCACTTGAAGCAACAGGCAAATGTCCAAAAATTACATATAAAACATTTTATTTGAGAATCCGGTTATTTTAAATGCAATAAGGTTCACTTAGGTGAGCAGTTCCCTTAAGTGAGTCACCTACCCAAAAGCAAGGACTGACTGGGTTCTGATATGTTGAGGACAGGGACTAGGAGCTGGGAACAGAAGAAAGAGAATGTGTGGCACGGAAGCAGTAATACAACGCACACGGTGCTGCAGGAAAGGGGCTGGCAGCTTTGGAATTTGGGCAATTATTTGAAAAGCTAGCTCCAAGGTAAGGAATGGAGTTTGTCAGGCAAGGAAATGAATTCTTCACTGAAGGTAAGTAGCCCTGTGTAACACGAGTTCACATTCGCTCATTCGATGAGTCAGACTGTACAGTTGATAGATGGAGTTTTACTAAGATAGCAAAACCTATTTTTCCCTTTTCTCTTCAAACAGTACGAAATGGAATAGATCAGACAAGTAAAGACGACAAGATCCTGCCATCACAGAGCCCGTCAGGGAATAAGCATGAACTCCATTTCCTGACTCCAAGTCCTGGCTTCCTGCAGAAGGATGGAAGAGGTACAGGGTGAGACGAGGGGTCAGCACAGAGAAGAAGTGAGGACAAGAGCATAAAAGGGCAGACCAGGTTCCTGAGGTCAAAACAGATCCTAACAGATCAGTAATAGGGAGCTACTATAGGTTGTCAGGTGGGGAGTGTTGTGATGGAAGACATCCTTAAGGACATCCTGGCCACTCAGAAGCAAGTCACATGGATGGGATAGAAAGAGAAAGAAAGAGAGAGAGAGAGAGAGAGAGAGGTTAAAACACAACTAGATAATAAAACAGTCTGTTGGGATGAACAACCACTGTGGGACAGCACCAGACAGTTTATTTATAGTTGACGTGGACAGATGACAAATGTGAATGCTGTCAGAGGCAAAGTCTTCATATTTAGAGAAACCATCTAGTTTACTGAATATGCAATCAGAGAAAACACAGAGGGACACACCTGTGCTCCTGTCCCCATGCTGTATCTCCTAACCCATAACACCCACTGTTGTCCATAGCTTCTAAAGCACCTTGCCCACCATGTCATATGTAGGTTTTTGAACTTGGTCGCTAAGACTGGAACATTCTGTAGGCTTTTTGACTTGAGGTATCTTCTCCTTGGTATCTCCAACTAAATTCTACTTCCTGGAAGAGCTGTCCTTGAATTCCCAGACCAGTTAGCCAAAAAAACACAGCACTCTAGCATGATGCTTACCAGAGGTCTAACCTGCTACTTCCTGTCTGGCTTCTCCAACAGACTGTCAGCCACCCCCTTTCAATCCCTTTCATGATGCCTGGAATGTGGCAAGGGCTCCCACATACACGCTGTGAGACTGGACAGTGAGAAGAACTCATCATTAAAATACACGTGCTTATAGCCTTACCTTTTATTCAGTCTTTTTGCTGCTCTGTCTCCCATCACCCTGACAATATTCCAGGACCGGTGAGCATTATTCACATTTTACAAATGACAGAAGTTTGAAAATGCGTTTCTAAAAGTCACACAAACGCAAGCAACATCATCGAGACTCAAACTGAGGACTCTGAATGAGGACACTTTCCCAACATACTCCATCCCCGGGTCATTAAAACATTTTATCTGGCTAACAACCCACTGGACTCGTAGCACACAGTGTTTCTATAAAGGAAAAAATGCATTCTTTATACAAGGCCAATGAAAGAATGCATTAACAAACCCACACATCCCTGTGCTGAGCCCATACGGAATTGATCTTTTAGGTCAGAAACTGTTACTAGAAACCCTGAGACTCTACAACTCTGCCTGTTCCTAGAGCTTCCGTTCTTTCCCTGGGTGAATGATTCAAAAAAGAGGATTCCAGAAGGAAACACATGGCATTCAAACGGGGTAATCTGAAGCAGCTTTAATTAAGGGCCAATATATTACAGGTGCAGAGAATCTACAGTAACAGCAACAAAGAATGGTCCAGCACTCTGGGGTTACCTAGCAAAGGAGAGGTGACTGCCCCAAGACATGAAGCACGAGGGGACAAGGGAAGGCAGAGAAGAAGGCTGTATGGAGAGGGCAGCCTGACAGGGGTCACAGACTCCCACAGAGGGAAACAGACAATTCACGGTAACCTGACAGGGAAGAAGCCAAAGAGAACAAGCACCCTGACCTCGCCCCTTCCTCCCGACAGTCATCTGTGGGGCCTTCCACAGGGCAGGTACTGACCCAGCCACAAGCCAGAAGGCAAGACGGCCCTCATGCCATCCACATCAGCCTCTAGGCACAGAGCAGAGTGGAGAGGCTGGAAAGAGGATGTGGCAAGGCAAAGGGCAGCTCTCCGGCCCTACATCTTCGGTAAAAACCAAAGGAGTCGTTAAAAGAATTTCTGATGTCTCCTTTCCACGTGAGCTTACCACATGGAATATCACACAGCCAAAAGCTGACAAGTAATGACAGCTGTTTTAGGGGCCACTTCCACCAGTACTAACGAGGTAATTATTGTTATTATTCGATTGATAATCATTCACCAGGTACAGGGCTCTGACTTACAGCCTCTCTTTATTCTACCAAATCTATGATCTATCATGTCCATTTTATAGAATAAGACCACAGGGTTCAAATGGTTAACAAGTTTGACAGAAGTTAGGTAATAAGGATTTGAGTAAGGATTGACATCAAGGTCTATCTAGTGTCAAAGCCCATCTAACTAGTTGTTTAAAAGCTTCTTAGGGGGTACAAGGGTGGCTCAGTCAGTTAGGTATCTGACTCTTGATTTTGGCTCAGGGTCATGACCTCAGTGGTGGACCTGAGCCCCACCTTGAGCTAGGCACTGAGTGGAGCCTGCTTAAGATTCTCCCTCTCCTCCTCTCTCTGCCCCTCCCCAGCTGATGCATGTGCACTCTCTCTCCCCATCTCTAAAAATAAATAAATAAATAAAAGCCACTTAGTAAAAAAATCATTTAAAAGGGTCATCAAAGTGTTGGTAAATAGCACCAATCAGACACAATAAAGTCTGAGTGGGGACAGAAATGCAGCCAGAGGAGCCCCTTTCCAAGCACCGCACCCTCTAGGAGCCAATCAGGGAAGACAGGACTCGGCCCACACAAGGAGGAGAATAACTACATGCTCGACATGCAGAAACCCAGTTCAAAATAACACAAGAGCCCAGCTGGAGGAGTGAAGCTGATCTTAAAAGATGTTATAAATAGTGTTCAAGGCCACTGCAAATTCTATTTGACAGATTACTAAAACGTTACGTGGCTGCTGGTCTGAAAAGAAATTTTTTAACTTCCAACATGACAAATGTTTTCACTAAAGAATTATTTAAGTAATCCAAACCTAACTAAATATCTATTAGACTCAAACCAGAGTTGAATACACTAAAACCTGCCCAGACTAGATTGATTCATACAGCTCATGATCTTGCAAATCATCTTCCATAAACAGAAATAAACGGCACCACAGCGTTGAGATGCATTATCACTGTCTAACAAGGATAGGCAGACTCGTCATAAACACACACACATACCATCCAGGAAGCAAGACAAGAGCCAATACTCTAAATATTACAAATGTTTGGAAATAAACTATTTTTATAAAGACAGAACAGATGTTTAGGCACAAATATCCTTAAATATATATACAACACATAAGCTTAAAACATATAAAGAAAGGAAAGTCAAACTACTCCAAGAAGGAAGAAAGGTTGATAAAGAGGAAGGGAGGAATTCCTTCTACTCATCATAGATAATTAACAAAAGTATAGCAGTAGTATAGGCGCCAGAATTTATCTGCTCTCTTCCAGGTAGTTAATCCATGTCACACTGCAGCAACGCAGCTGTGATCTTCCCGGTACAGAAAGGGAAGAGCTGCTTAGAGACCTCCAGGGGCAGAACTGAGGTCCCAAAAATAGTCCCGACTCAGGACCCCAACCACCGTTCATCTCTTCCTAAAGCTATGCTCGCTCCAGTTTCTGGTACTACTGTAGCACAGGGATCTTGACTTTGAATGAGAAAAAAAATGCTTTGGATTATTTCATTTTTGCAGAAAGTCACCAAGCTATTGAAAGTATCAAAAGAAATAACATTTATCACAGTGCTTTAAAAACTATTACATATAGAATAAATATAGTCTAGCATCTCTCACTTAACAGTGTTTAATTTGCAATGATTGATTTACAAGTATCTCATTATAGAATGGATTTCGAGAAGAATCTGTGAAAGCTATATGATTCTAAACAAGAGCTATAAGATTCCAAAGAATCAAATCTAGGTAACTTCTGAGCACTACTCAGAATTATTACGAACATTTTGTCAAATTCTTTTTAAGGAAAGAAAAATGCACTGGCATCTCCAATGCACTGGCATCTCAATTTCTCCTGAAATATATGCAGTCAATCACCAAACAAAGAAAAAACCGTCATACAAAGATACAGCATAATCAATTCAGTGCCTCAAGGGGAAAGACTCAAAGACCTTCAGAAATAAATAGATTACTGGATTTTGGTTCTAAATTCTAACACTTTTGAAAATAAACTTCTAATTACAAAAGGTTTTTCCCCCCTCACAATTTTAAAACAATAAAGACCAAAGCATGTAAACCAGAGCTGAGATGCCCCTAATATGGTAGAAGGTGTCTAACAAGTTAAAAGAGTTCCTACACGCGAGACAGCACACTGGAGGCTCTACCTACATTTACTGCCCCTGACTTCTCAGAGCGATGGGGCAGCGATCATCACCCTTTTCTCTTATACCCGATCAGCAGCAGAGCTGACAACGGACTGCAGGATTATGGACTCTCAAAGGTTTTGCTTCTTCTGCAAATTACCATACAACTTCGGCTTCAAAACCAAACAAAACCTTCCAAGCCAACAGGTAAGCACAAGAGATTAAATTCCACCACCAATAAATCAACAGAATGTTATAGGAACAGTCCATCAGCTGCATTTACGGAATGCCCCCTGCTCACTGAGAAACACGACAGAAGCAACAGAGGGAGTTAAAAACATAATAAAGGCACAATAGGGCAAACGCATTTCCAGCCTGCTGCTATGCAGAGTGGAGAAGACAACAAATGACCGGGGCTCAGGCTCACCCATGGTTTTACCAGTTCTAAAGGTCAACGTTGGCAAATTTCTATTGACCCATTTTCATCTGGTAGCAAAGAAAGTTCAGAAGTATTTATTGGCATTGGCTACAAAGAATGGTTCAGCTTCCACTTAAATCACCCAAACAAGGGAGGCAGGGAGAGGCTAGGAGTTCTTGCCTCCCCAAACAGACCAGTACCGTGGCTGCTCCATACGCTTCGGGGCTATTCTTGATAGAACCTAAGACATCTGTCCAGTGAAGATTTGGTAAACCCACAGATTAAATGCAGAAAACATTACATGATGTTAATTCAAGTTAATAATGATTTAAGTTGGTAACTACTGAAAGGAAGGATGGGAATAAGTACTAAAGACTGAAATAAGGAAACTCATACCTGCCTGAGGGTTACACCACATTTCTCACTTTTAATTGCAAACATCATTAAGTATACTGCAAAAGACCAGCTATCTTAAACAATTATCAGGCTCCAGAGGTCACCAATTAGAACCCTGCAAGGATTTGAATTAAAAAAGGTTTTATGATTAGGTGAAGTAATGATCCAAGAAAGAGATTAGTCCTGTTCCGACTGTACTCATTATAAAACCCATTTCCTTTGTGTGAAGATGCAGTGTCTTTCTCATTTATCCTGCTGGCATTACCACACTTGGAGATAGAAATATGACTGTACTAATGATATCCTATAACAACCATATAATGCAAGCATTTTGCTATTACTTTCATATCTAATAAGATTACCAATGAATATTTTCTATTGGTTAGAAATTCCAAGTAGAGATTCTGTGGCTATGATGGACTATTCAAAATAAATTCAAAGCAGGATATAATCATGCAATGTCTAGATAGACATTTTTAGGCCAGCTTTATAATCATAATCAGTCTCTATGCAGCAAAAAGTCAGAGTAATTGAGAGAAAACGATCCTTAAGACATTAAATCATATTTTTCATAAGCTGATGAGGGTCACTTTTATAAAAAGAATACAAAAAAATTAATAGCACATCAAGGATTGCAACAAGATCCCAAAGACCACATCTACCCTGACACTATTTAAAAGTGTATTAACAAAACCATGGGATATGCTAGAATAATGAACATGGCTAAAAACAACAACAACAACAACAAAAAACACAGCTTAATATTAATAAAAAACATAAAAGATACCTAAAAATACTGTATTTCCCTCATAATTCAATGTCTTCTAAGATACCTGAAAAGTGCCAAACAGGCATAAAATACTTTAAAAACAAAATGCAGTAATAGCAGAGACAAACATTTTGTCACTCAAACTTCATCATCATGGAAGCTAAGACACTGATTAAAAAAATGAATCTGGAAGCACTTTAACGGTCCCAGCTTTTGAAGACAGGAACATGCCAACACAGATACATACAGTTCACTGGAAATGAGGACAAGCTTCCCAGGCCAGCAGAAAGCTGGGAAGAGTTACCCACACGAGGTTATTCTCCAGCTACATTTTGTCCATGGTTTCTCCTTAGGAGTCAGATGCCATCTCTTCACAGTGGACGTTCCACTGGGAATTTTCTTAAAGGTATTTGTCAAGCAGGGTACAGATCTTCACTTTCTAAAGCAAAATGTGCATTAAAATCCTCTAGGGAGGGGCGCCTGGGTGGCTCAGTGGGTTAAAGCCTCTGCCTTCGGCTCAGGTTGTGATCCCAGGGTGCTGGGATCGAGCCCCGCATCAGGCTCTCTGCTCAGCAGGGAGCCTGCTTCCCTTCCTCTCTCTCTCTCTCTCTGCCTGCCTCTCTGCCTACTTGTGATCTCTCTGTGTCAAATAAATAAATAAAAAATCTAAAAAAAAAAAAAAAAATCCTCTAGGGATCTTACAAAAAATCAGCCAGGGTAAAGCCAGTCAATTGCGTTTGTTTGTTTTCATTTTGTCTTTCAACCATAAAGAATTTAGTTAAGCAATTATGCAGGCTAGTGGGTTCCACTTGTCAAATCTCCTGACAACTGACTGATTCATTTTAAGGCTGAACATACAGATTACTTGTTACTTTCCAGAACTGGCCTACATGGCCTGTCCGGGCAAATGAGACAGGATCGAAGGACGGATACAGGGCTTTACTTTGACTAAAACCAGCAATTACTACCTTGGGTTGATGTCTGACAGTCTTCTAGTCTCTTGTCTTTGGCACTGGAGGCGGGATAATTTGTTGTTCTAGTCTACAAACGAGTTAACAAACTGAGATGAGAACACTAAGGGGAGCAGCACGGCCAGGAATCCAGAGAAGCGTTCCTCTAGACCAGCTTTAAGAATCCCCCAATTCGTGTGGCAGCTGCCGGTCGCAGTAGACACACGGATACACAGTGGACCCTAAATATCACTGACTCATGAGAGAGGGAGAAGGAATGACTATGGGGAAAAGTCTAAAAAGATTCTGTACGGCAGGAAATGATGGGGAAAAGCTGAAAGGTGCTGCCTGGGAAAACCAGCTGAAATAACTGAAAATTCTTATCCTAAAGGATAGCGTCATGAGAACTCATGAGAAAACAGAACGTACATACAAATATTTCTGTATGTCACACACTGGGGCTAGATCTGGTCAGGACGAAGTCCGGTGGTACAGTTAGGACTGAAAGGTAGACATCAGAGAGACAAGAGACTAATGACTAGTGATCTTCGGGAGAGCTGAAGTTCACCTACAGAGCTCTGCCCAACACAGATGAGCCTGACTGGACAGAACATCACAAAGAGGGTTCAGTCATCGGACGGCAAGTTGAACTTGGGAGTTCTTTTCAACCCTGAGATTTACACACGTCCTTATCTGTCTACCTGATCAGCTTTTACACACACAAAACTGTGTTCTTCATCACCATACCCCAGTACCTAGATCTCTGCACCAAAAATACAATATGCGCTGAAAACATTTATTGAGTGAATGACAGAGAACGCTGGTATTCTCCACATTGACGGAGAGCACAACAAGACCTGATGAACTTTTAAGAATCCCCACAGGTTTACTTAACCCAAACGAAAGGCACCTGTCTATCTCTCGCTTCTATAAACAGACTGTCTCTGCCACTTCGTAAGCTGCGGTCTCTCCATCTGTATGCAGACTTGCTGGAGGAGAGACTGGGGGGGCGCTGACTCTTCCCCCTTTGGCTTCCAGTACTGGGCAGCATGCCCACATGCGGTTTCCAATTCGAGCCATGACAGCGGTTCCCCCACCGTCCCAGAGCCACACTCACTGTATTTCCTCAGCAAGCCAGGGCCCTCCACTCAGAGGCCCAAGTCCCGGCCCTTGAGCTCCCTTGTCAAGCTCCCTGAGTAACACACAGACGGGGCCTTGGTCCCAGCTCCATGGAGCTCTTCCTCCAAGTTTCCTCAGCTCCCCACGCCCTGAGGATGAGGGTCTGACTACTGTGACTAGTCAATGTCACTTCTGTGTCCTCGCTTGCTTTTCCAGCCACCCAGCACGTGCCTAACCAACGCGGGGTTTCAGTACTATGTGCCAGGTCCCCTGCTGGGCCTTCACTGGGCCCCTCAAGGGTCCCAACTGAGAACAAAACAGGCAGGGAAGTGGCAGGGAGCACAGGGGCTGGAAGGGTAGCCTGAGCTTGACCACCAGAGCATCTCTGGCAAGTCCCTTACCCTCTCTGAGCCCTCATTTCCTCACATATAAAAATGGGGAGAAACCCAGTCTTCTGGGATCTGCCCCTCCTGACACCTGGGGTTGGGAGGTGCTAATCGAATGGCACTGAACCGCTTCTAATTTGATCCTTCTAGCTCTGTATTGCTTGGAAACTCAATTAAATTCTAGACTGGTTATTTGTTAATGGTAATGAGGCCCCGAAGAAAAGGCCAGACAGCTTTCCCGGGCACACAGCATACTTGTGCGGCATCTCTGTCACCTGCTGAGAGTGCAGTCTTACTGCCTTGGCCTCAGAGGTCTGAGATGGCGAGGAGCAGAGGCTAGGAAGCAGGACGGAGGTGGCGAGCTCCTTCCCCACTCCACCCCGACTGTACACCCGGCATCTCTGTAATGACATTAGCATAGATGTTCTCTATACAATGGATCCATAATGAGTCTCCTGGAGGCTGAATTATCTGAGCTAAATTTCTGATTTCCCCTGTGAAAAGCACAAAACACAATATAATCTGGGAATGCGCGATGCAGTTGACATCTACCTTCAGAAGCACACCTACCCGCATTCTAATTTGAGGAACGCAGAGTAAATTCCTATGACTATAAAACCATTCAACGCATTATTCAGAGGGAAAGTGTTTATCATCTTCAAAACATTTGCTATTCCAGGAACTAATTAAGTTTACAAACTGTGTTGTGAATACCAGAAGGCAGTAGATGTACAAATCATACTGTTAATTATGCCTCTGACAAAGAAACTGTATCACAGGTATTACATGCAAATGCTACAACCAGCCAAGTCCTTTAAATTCCATGATCTCAGGTTTGCGAACAAATGAAGCCAAAGCATGAGCATAAAACGAATGTAAAATTAAGTTGCTTAGAGGAAAATTCAAAAATAGCCCCAAGTGAATGCTTACTCAGATTATCTGTCACCTGCTTTTGCTTATGGCGCTCCCAGAACAGCATATTAACCTACAACCTCCAGACAAACACAACTGTCTAGCTTTCTGACACCTGTAATAAGAGTATAAATTAATGATGATATGGAAAGAAGAGCTTAATTTAGTGAGACCTGAAGTAATAAAAACGAATAAAAACATGGGTTCAAACCACAGATCAGCACTTGCTTACACTAGGACACTGGAAAAAAAGGGAAAAAAAAAAAAAAAAAAAAAAAAAAAGTCAAAGGGTTCTCAGTCCCTTTGACTATCAATCAGGGATGCTGACACCTACTTCTGCAGCTACGTCACACGCCAGGCCTCGACACTGCACACAGCAAATTCTAACCTCCCACACATCCCATACTTCTGCATATTCATGTGAGCAGAGGTATATATGAAGAGAAGGCTAATAAAACTTCAACGAAAAGTTTAAATATTAATTTAATTAGCAGACAAAGACTTGCAGAGAAACTAGAGTCACAGTAACTCCTGATTCTCCTGCGGTCAGCCACCGGAGCAGGGGAAGTGGTGCCCCCACTGGGAAGGACCCGGGCAGGGTCACACCAGGGTAGCCCACACATGAAGCTGAAGATGCCTGAACACATCTGTTCTTACTCACTTGGGGCAAATGGTCTACGCGGGTGAGTGCCTTTCCCTCCCTGGGACTCCATTTCCCTACCGGTAGAACCGGGCTCGCCTATCATCTCACTTGGTCGAGGCAGAAATTGAACGAGAGACCGTGTACAAGACGCCTGTCCACAACAACCTGCGAGAGCGACTCGAGCTCGGGGACCGGCGGCAAGGGCCCAGGCGAGCCCCGGCTGGGCGGCTACTACCTCCAAGCGGCACAAGGAAGCCGCAGACCACAGGTCACGATGGGGAGCCTTTCCAGCGGCAGTTACGGGAGACCTGCCAGGTGACTCCACATTTCCCGTTTACAGCCTGGCCGGCTCTCTAAGCTCAGACCTGAGGAAAAACACATCTGCTTCCCTCCAGAAGGCAGTGAAGAGCGTGTGCTGGGGGAAGGAACAGTTCCCAAGAACAGGGAAGAGAGTGGGGCACAGGCAGTGTCTATAGCGAACTGTGCCTCTGGGATGATCCAACAAGGCAATGATATCAAATTGGAAAGTATTCTTTAACAGTATATGTAGGTGTATTTCCACACGACAGTCTGTGTACTACGTCATTTCCATCCTGGAAGTATGTCACACGCTCACACCACAGGTACGCAGGGATCCTCTAGAAGGCAATCAAAACCACACACACCAGCTCAGGAGAACCTTCTCTGAGGATGGAAACGTAGGTCCAGGCGGTGCAACAGGCCGTCACAGGCCACGCGTGGCTACTGAGCACCTGAAGTCTGGCTCATACGACTGAATTTTTCGTTTTATGTCACATTAATTAATTGAATAGCTTCAGAATGGCTGGATGGGTCAGTCGGTTAAGAGTCTGCCTTCAGCTCATGTCATGACCTCAGGATCCCGGGATCGAGTCTGATGTTGGGCTCCCTGCTCAGTGGGGAGCCTGCTTCCCACTCTCCCTCTTTTTGCTGCTCCCCCGCTTATGTGCACCCTTTCTCTCTCACTCTCTCTCTCTCTCTGTCGAATAAATAAATAAATAAATCTTTAAAAAATTTAAAAAGCAAAAAAGAAAGTTTGAATAGCTTCAAGGGGCTAGACGCTACCACAGCACAGATCTAGAATACAGCTGAAAACTAAAAAGGAAGTGAAAAGGTATACGATCGGCAGAAAGAGATGTCATGAAGTTCAACAACTCACTGAGCCCTTACAACATGCCACCCACGCTCCCTAGCAAACACCTGGAAGGGATGGACAAGTCCAATGTGGACTCTGGTGGCAGGCAGCCCTGGACTCAATAAATGGAGGTTGTTACCGAACCGTGTCATGATACTGACCCCATTCTCAAGAAGTACATACATGTGGCTACTCACAACACAACCTATACATTTAATCACTTTAAGAAAAGCAAAAATGAAATACTGCAATATTTAAAGGAGGCAGTAAGCATTTCCAAGTCCAAGATCAAAGGGAACTTGGGCATAAGCATTAAGTTAGCAGAGCCTAAATGAGCGGGCCTGGATATGTGCGGGGGCGTCCCATGCATGGGGAGCAGCACGAGCAGGGCTTTGTAGATGGATCTATGGCCATGTCTGCAAAGACTATGAAGCAACAGAGTGACAGAAGCGTAAGGTAAAAACGGGGAGTGGCGGGGGAGTGTCTGGTGACAGAGCTGAAGGGGCAGGCAGACCGCAGGCAGGTCTGGAAGGGCTTGCAGTGCTGTGCGAAGCAGCAGCTCCTTCAGGACAGGCTGGGAAGCCTGGGGCACTTATCGGGGCAGGAGCAGCAAGGGGGTTGGCCTTCCGAGGAGAGAACCGCGTCCCGCAGCAGTGCCCGACGGCTGTTCTATTCTAACCGATGATTCTATGTCCACAGCTGTTTAAGGCTAAACTACTTCAATAAACAAAGATGCCACCAGAAGGCTGTACAGGAGTGAAAACATATGATAAAGAAAAGTAGGTTCTGAGACCTCTACAGGCCTCACACATCAGAAGTAGGAAGCAAATTAAAAGCTTCAACAACTCATGCAAAATGTACAAGATGTAATGGTATGAACTTTAGTGTAAAACTCACATATGTTAAACCTAGGGCCAGAGGAGAGGCTGAAGACTGCAGAAAGTGAGAATCCCAGAGAGCAGCACCCCAAAATGTCTTCTAGTGACTACAAGGCCTTTATTTTGAGACTAAAATGTGAAAGAGAATTCTGTTATATAATACCTATGAAAGAAGAAAAAAAAGAAATCCTTACATGACCACTTTTCTACAAGACAGGATGAAAAAGACAGATAAGCTACATTCTGGGACATCCCGTAAACAGATATAAATCTTAATGGAGGATGGGTAGAAATGTAGGATTTCAAACTTCTTTTCCTCTAATCTATGTATAGCTCAGATCTCTTGAATTCATTCCCCCCTCCCTCAAATGCATTCAGATCTTTTAAACATTCTGATACTGTTTCAGTTTCTTGCTCAACAGGTATATGTGATTCTTCTCAAAATGACCTTTACAGGGTTGCCTGGGTGGCTCAGTGGGTTAAAGCCTCTGCCTTCGGCTCAGGTCATGATCCCAGGATCCTGGGATCAAGCCCCACATTGGGCTCTCTGCTCAGCAGGGAGCCTGCTTCCTCCTCTCTCTCTGCCTGCCTCTATACCTGCTTGTGATCTCTGTCTATCAAATAAATAAATAAAATCTTTTTTAAAATGACCTTTACAATTCATAGAAATAATACGCTAATGGAGACATTTTTTGCCTGAAACAAGAACCACGTCATGACTGTGATTTTATGTGGACTCTTAAAAGTCCTAATGCCAGGACATCACACCTTTATGTACGTCACCAACCAGATATATTCAAAGGCCCTAATTCTAAGAAAGCAAATATTACAAAATAAAGGGAACAGGGCTCCAAAAATCAGCCAATGCTGTTTATGTCTATTTTCTAAATTAAATGTTTGTTCAGCCATGCACTATATTGCATATGGTATAAGAAGAGACAGAGATGGAGGTCAGCATTGCTGAGAAGCTCCTGACTATCAGAGAAGTATATTCAGGCACTTTTAAATATCTTGTCTTAATTAATCTTTGAGGGAGGTAACAAACAAAGGGAGCTCTTGCCTACCAAAGCAACAAATGGAAGTAACAGGTACTGAATCCACATCTGATTAAAGGCCCATGTTTTTGGCTATAGCAATAGCATTACAACTCTTCAGTGAGAATATTTAAGTTCAGTATGCTTAATATAAACTTCCACTAATTCCTGGTTAATTATTTTACTCATCTTCCCAAAGCACTCATCCCAGGCTGCTTTGTAGCATTTACCATGACTGTGTAGCTCCGTAATCATGGCTAACTTCCACCACTCAGGACGGTGCTACGGACGTATCGAGCACTGGATGAATGAATGCACACACGGTCTTCAATGATCATAAGACATGAATTCCCTGCTGGTTTTTACCATGAAGTAGTTAAGTGACCATTAGCAAACTACAAGTTTTCTGAGTTTTATTTTCCATTTCTTCCAGGAAGTATTTTCTGAGCTCTCTATCTCTTCCTACCCCAGTGCAGCCAGCCACTAGGGACAACTGGAACTAACAACTTCTGAGATGATGGCATGGTGACATCTGCTTCCTTTCTAGACAATTCCTCTTTGAGGGCCCCTTGCTCCTGTCCCTTTCAAAACCTATTACTATCATCCTCCACTGGCCCCATGAGCTCTGATGTTCAAGCTCTGTTGGTGAGTCAGGGTCAGTTTCCATTCTTTGGAAACAAAGGACTGTGAGTGATACCATGTGAAGTAAGATACCATGTGTCTCCTCCACACAAAATAGTCTCCAATAAAATCACTTCATCTAATCACTTTATTTTAAAAAAAAGTTAAGACCAAACTTCAACAGGATCCTGGCTTATCATACTTCACAATGAACTGCATTTCTCTCACTGGCCACTGGACTACTTTCAACTGAACTTTTGTCTCTTCTTGAAATCCTTTTGTCCGTGTTTTTAGGGCTATGGCTGACCTACCTTAGCAGTTGTGGTGATTTTCTGAGATGAGTGAAAAACTATCTTCAATTAGGAGATGCAACATCATTAAGTATGACAACCTGATTTTCTGTGGAAAAATCCTGAAGGTAATTGCAGCCAATACATAACAGCTTTAACTCCATTGCAGAACTAACAAAGGGAAACTGTACTGTAAATGTAACAAATATTTTCTATTTCATTTTAACTTTGTAGAACTCTAAGTGGGGCAAGAGCTCTAGCAAGGAAGGAGGTTGGATAAAAGGAAACTGCTTAAATTTTTTTTTATTGTCACCTAATACAAAAATATCTTTGATCAAATAAAAATCCGAGTAAATCTCCTCCTCCTGGGGAAGCTAAAAACTCGGGAAGCAAAAGTTAAGGTAAATGAGCTTAAGACACTCTGATGTGTTTCTAGAGTAAAAATTAACAGTTTTGAGAAGTGCAGTGAAAGTAAAAACTAAGATGTGTAGATACTGTGCTGGAATAAAACATGAGCTTCTGGCTAGATTCTGTATCTTGGATTTTAGAACCTGAAAAAGGAAATTTATAACAAAAGAGTTGCAATTTTCATTTTGTTTAACAGGACACACACACATATAGCTAAGTGTATTAGGAGTTTTAAAGGCATCAAGGCGGATTTATAGGAAGACGGGAGTTAAAAACGGGTGGAAGTAGATTTAAATGACATCCCCGACCCCTCAAAGCTCCACGACTTTGGTCAAAGCACTTAATCTTTGACACTCTCTTTCTTTACTGGACACCTGTAGACACTGATGCCCGCTATGCAATCCTGTCAGAAGCAACTAAAACAGTAAACTAATACAAATAATGCCTAGCAGGCAACAGATGCTTTTATTACCTGTTAATGTTGTTATATTTATGTACTTTTAAGTGATATCCCCCTAAACCAAAAACAAACAAAAACCAAACACCACACACACTGAAAATACCTACTTTTCCCAACTGAAATCTGCAACACTCTTTGCTCTCCTGCACATCATTCACCTAGAAGAGGCATTTCTAGAAGAGGGTGAGAGAAAGATGAACATCAAGTCCGTCCCAGGGGTGAATGCAATGGCCAGAAGCAGCGAGGCCCGGATCTAACCCACGTCTACGATAATGATTCTTTCAAAGGCAAACACCAGTACTGGACAGGACAGAGGGAGACAGGTAAGAGTGTGGTGCAGACCGCGCCCACCACAGGAACCAGTGCGCATCCCCTCCCCACTCCAGAGGGTAAGCCCCTGGCGGCGGGGCGCGGACAACGCCTTTCTTTCTTCTGCAGCCTTTATATTTCAGAGTAAATGCTCAACATACTTTAGATTACTAAATTAATAAGTGATTAATATATGTGTACTTAGTTATCCAAAAAGAATAAGAAAACCAATCTTCACTCATTGGTTCAAAATCATTTCACTCATCTATTGATCGAATGCTTTTCCCACGCCAGGGGTCACGCTGGCTGCAGCGCTCTTTCAGAAACAGACAGAGTTTCAGTGATCAAAAAACTTAAAGAGCAAGGAAGGCAGACATGAGGGAGATAATTATAGCAAAGGGTGCTGGGTGTCCTCACAGGTGAGTGAACAGGCTACGAAAGACATTAGCAGAAGAGCTCAACCCAGTCTGCCTCAGGTCACAGAAGGCAAGTGGAGGCTAAGACTTACTGAAAGATTTTCAGCACAAGAATTATGTGCTCTGCTCTGTTACACGATCAATCTGGCTCTCACCTGCCGGGTATGGAACAACCCAGCAAGGCAGGAGATCCGCTTAGGACACTGCTATACAGAGATTTCTTAATTACGACCCAAAGCGCTGATACTCATCAACCCCAAAATCCCCAAAGACAGTGTATTTTATGTACTATGGTTTCAATCCTTCCAAGCAGTGCAATATGGATAGACCACAATCAATTTTTTTTTCATCTTTGGGTCTGTGCACATCTTGAAGACCACTCATTTTGTTCACAGAGAGCCATGCAATATCCTTAAATGAACACTTTACCTAAGAATTGGTGCACAAACCACAGGGCGGCACAAAGAAAAGGGTGTTCTGTGCCATGGTGATTTACTGCCAAAGGATGGGGCTGCTTCCTGTTTTACCACCACATAGAAATCATCTGATAGTGACCCAATTAGTGACAGAATAATCATATATTTTTGAGAAGTTAGATGGAAGAGTACCCCCACAATAGCTAATTTTTAAGCCTTATGGCCTCAGATAAGTCACTTAGCCACTTGGTTACACGTTATTCACTTGTAAAAATGACGAAAATGGTACTTACTTTTCATGGGTTACTAAAAAACATTAAGTCTAGTACATAAAGGAAACCTACCCACCACAGTACTTGGTGATCATAAATGCTGCTTTTAGATACATTTACATTGAAGCATACTGATAATTTCTTCACTTGTACAGAGGCAGTCTGATACCCTTACAAATCACCCACCTTCCACTTCCCATCCCAGCCTAAAAAGGAGCTTTCAGGTACGCTGCTTGCGTTCGTAACAGACCACAAGAGACACCGATGTTAAAGCTAATAAAGTTGAATTCATGCAGAAAGGAAACATTTACAAACTAGGAAAGCCTTCAAAACAGCCATATGAATGAAGCATAAAGAAGAAAGGGCACGTGGGAGAGGCTGCTCAGGCCATGGGAGCATACCTTCTTCTCAAAAATACCCTTATAAACCTACCATTAGGTCACACGGAGCATTTCTGGCGCATCCACTAGTGAGCGCATTTCCTGCAGCCCCGAAATGGCACCCAGAGCCCCGCCAGGGAGCGGAGGAGGGATAACCACGCTGCCCTGCTCCAAAGACGGGCAGGAAACTGTGCTTCTGCTCATCACGCGTCAAAGCATACAGGCGCTGGCAATTTCTGTGCCACCCTCCACGGAGACAGGGGAGTCTAATTTCCCCTTACATCTGGGCTCATTTTCGGGACTTAAGCAAAAGCAGGCAGCAGAGGTGGCACACTGGGACTTCTAGGTGTGGTCATAAGAGGCATTCAGGGTGGTGCCTGAGCCTCAGGAAATGCACTCTTGGGACACTCCCCCTGGGAACCCTGTCCCCACCCCACCCCACAACACCCCCCCAGGTGCTAAGGGAACTAAGAAGCCCATGAGGAGGCAATGGGCAGGCGGGGTGGTCACCCACTAAGGCTGCGCTCCCAGCCACCAGGAGCAAGCAGCACCTGTCAGCTGCTGGAAGGGGCAACTGGACACTGGCCCTGCCAGGCCTTCAGATGCTGTAACCCTGGCCACCCTCTCACTTCCACCACGGGGAGCTCCCACGTGGGAGCCGCTCAGCTGAATCCAGAACTGTGTGCGCTCACACCAGACTGGCTTGCGCTACTTTAAGTCCGGGTAGTTTATGACACAGCAGTAAAGAGAATAAATACATCGGGCCGTGCAGATTTCAAGTTAAGGAATATTACCAAGGTAGCCACTTGCCTAAGCTTTAACTAGCCTCCCTCATGTTCAACTGGCAGATTAAAAACAAAACAAAACAAACAACAACAACAAAAAATCCCTGGTATTTGTTGGGGGGAAAAAAAAAAAACTGCTTCTCAAGAGTTTTCTTCGATTCACTGACCTGTCTTCTGGACAAGTTTCTCTCTGTCTGCATGACCTCCCTGTCCCCTGCAGTTTTCCTCCCATTTCAGCATCCATGCTATCGACCATGTCTGCACCCTGCAGCTCCATCCCTAGCCTGGCCCTGAGCTCTTCTGCAGGGTCCACCCTGAGTTCCCTGGAAAGGAACACTTTCTCTGTAGCTCATATTTACATTTCAAAAGGAATATTTACTTGCTTAAATTATGCTTCCTAAAATATTTAAAATGCTGCATACTTATGCTTAAAACGGAACGTCTACATAGTTCAGTGATTCCATCCCAAAGTTCTCTAATCATCTCCCTGAGGCAAAAACAAGACTGTTCACACACTGCTCTTGTCCCCAGCACTCACTGCTCCGGTTCTGTTCACCCCACGCAGGCACCAGGACTCTGCCTCCGCCAGGGACACCACACCAAGGAACCAGCCTCCAACCTGAAGGCACTCAGCCTTGGTCAGAACACCCAGACCCATAAAGACAAAACCCTGATACAACCCAATAAGGGAAATATGAAATCACAACGGACCCACAAGCACTCGGGTGGCGTAACCGCTTTCAGTAAGGAGCCCAGACCACCTTCCCGGCTGATGCAGCGCCCTGATGCGAACCAAACTCAGACTTCCTTCCTCCAGCTGTGGCTCAACTACTTCCTGGGCTTCTCAAGTAATTCCTGCTAACACTTCAGAGCCGCGCAGGCTGAGGCACAGCTGACACCCACGAGGCAGGCAGCAGCAGGACAGCATGGCTTGCTACTTAGCACGGACAGAAGCTGGAAGATCCACAGAATAATTTGTGAGTCCGTCAGAAAGCTGAGATACGAACCTGGTGAACTGAATCCTAAAGCCTGGCAAGCTCCTCCAGGGAGAGATGGGACCCAAGAAATCCTTTACCCTTGGCAAAGCATGAAGGTGGCAGCCATAAATGAAAGTATGAAGAAAACACCTGAAATTTAAACAAATTCTTAGAGGCTGCCTGGAAGCCAGCAGGACAGTTTAAAATGCCTGGGAAAATATACCCACTCACCACAGGCCTCCACCAGTGCTTAAGACCAGGGAGGAACAGGAGACTTCAAGCACAGTTTCTGGGTGGGACAAGCAGTGACAAGAAGGGAGGCAGAAAAAATAAAAAGCCCTTCTGCACCCCAGATCCTTCTCTCACAAAGAGCAGACGCATCTGCCACTGAGGCAGGGTACATAACCTGCACGGTGCCCTCCTCCACCTGCAGTCAGAGGGCTGGAAGCAAAGTCATAGTTCACTGGAGAGGGTGGAGGTGAGCAGACCCACTGGGGAAGATTTTAAAAATCTGTTTAAAAGCAAACAAAACAAAGCAAGCGAACAAACAAAAATCGGCCCCAATACATACTATATCGACAGCAGGCAAAAATGCATCTGCTACCAGAGGAAGACTACGAAACCAGACTGCTCAGCATCCTGCACTGAAACAAGGCTATTAGTGCTTACATTTCAAAGAAAAGAGTCTCAATCTAACTATGTAAGCTTCCATTTGAAGAAACCAGAAAATGAAGAGTAAACGAAGCCCAAGCAACAAAAGAAGGAAATAGCAAACAGCAGGTATCAATGAAATTACTAAACTGAATCAATGAAACCAAAAGCTAATTCTTTAAAAAGCTCTGTAGTGATACAATAAATCATAACTTATTTATCATAAAAAAAATAATAAGCCTCTAACCAGACTGATCAAGGGAAAAAAAAGTGAAGACATAATTACCAGTATCAGGAATGACAGTGACATCACCAAAGATGTCACATTCATTGAAAGGATAAGAAAATATTATCAATAGTTTTCTATCAATAAATTTGATAATTTCAGTGAAATGGTTAATTTCCTTAAGACACAAACTACCAGGGCACCTGGGTGGCTCAGTGGGTTAAAGCCTCTGTCTTCAGCTCAGGTCATGATCTCAGGGTCCTGGGATCAAGCCCTGCATCGGGCTCTCTGCTCAGCGGGGAACCTGCTTCCCCCCCCCCCAACTCTGCCTGCCTCTCTGCCTACTTGTGATCTGTCATATAAATAAAATCTTAAAAAAAAAAAAAAAGCAAAGCCACTCTTTGCATTAAAAAAAAAAAAGACACAAACTACCAAAGATCACTCAAAAATCAAAACATGAGTAAGCCTCCATCTATTAAAGAAACTGAATTCATTGTTTAAAAACTTCTCTTAGAGAAAACCCTAGGCCCAAAGAGTTTCACTGGTAAATTCTACTAAACACATAAGGCAAAAATAATACCAACTGTACACAAACTCTCCCAAAATAGAGAGGAAGAGTGAACATTTCCAAACTCATTTCACTAGCCTAAAACAAAAATCAAACAAAGATTTTAAAAGAAAGCTACATATCAATATCCCTCATGAATGAGAATGAAAAAGTCCTTAACAGAATATTAACAAATTGAATTTAGAATATCTAAATAGGAGAATACATGACCACCAAATTTGGATCATCCCAAGAAGATAAAGGTTTAACACTGGAAAATTCAATGTTTTTCACTATATCAACAAACTGAAAAAAGAAAAGCCATATGGATATCCGAATAGATTTAAAAGTTTTTTTTTTTAATTTTTTTTCGAAATAAGCTTCATATCCAAAGCGAGGAGCCCAATCTGGGGCTTGAACTCACAACCCTGAGATCAAGACCTGAGCTGAGATTCACAGTCAGAGCTTAACCAACTGAGCCACCCAAGTGTCCCTAGGAAAAGTATTTTACTTTTATTTTTTTAAAGATTTATTTATTTGACATAGAGAGAGATCACAAGTAGGCAGAGAGGCAGGTCGGGGGTGGGGAGGGGAAGCAGACACCCCGCCAAGCAGAGAGCATGATGCGGGTTGATCCCAGGACCCTGAGACCATTACCTGAGCCGAAGGCAGAGGTTTATAAATTTAATGCAATTCCCTATCAAAAGCCCAGTAATTATTCTGTAGAATTGATAAGCTAACTTAGAAATATATACGTATGATTTTTGACAAAGATTCAAAGGCAATGAAGTACAGAAAGATAGTCATTTCAACAAATTGTGCTACAACAATTAGATATATATAAGCAAACCAATTAATCTCAAGCTTGTCATATGCAAAAATAAACAAAGAAACAAACTGGAAATAGAACACAAACCTATATATTCCACATCTGCTTCCCACTTCCTTTGATTCATCTTAACTCCTTCTCCATCCACAGAGCTTTCTCCAAGTGGATTAGTTCAATAAACAAGTACTTTTAATTACTGTGAGACAGTGAATGAAAAATGCATTTTTAATTTAATATGCACACAGTTCAGCTGAAAAAAGAAAATAAGGCAAAGTACTGCAACTCACAGATCTTGTGTTAATAATCCTGTATATTTGTTCAGCAGAACCCAGCACTCAAAATGTTTCTGTATCCACTATGTCATATTAACACATCATAACATCTGTGGTTTTCAACAAATAGTTATTAGCATTCCATTTGGTCTTCCAGTCTTGAGATTTATCAGGTTACCAATCTATATGTTTGTCAAATAATCGTAGAAGGGTGATTGTAGGTACAGAACATATACAGTAGATATTAAAACCTATCCTTATTAAAACAGTGGCTTTTCCTGTTACCAAAATATCCTTAAATGTACAAAAGAGTTAATTATAAAATAGCCTACTTTATTATATTATGATAGTAGTTTATATAGAGTAAGAAATTACCAAATAGACAACCAGAACACCACCTAGCAATGTGTGAGCAGCTATTGGCCAAGAAATTTAATTTATTCATCAAACAAAACTTTCTAGAGTCCCTGCAAATGTACTAAGCGTTATCCTAGATGTGGAACATGGTCTCACAGATCTAAGAGTTTCCCATCTTTTTGATCATAGGACCCCTTTAGACTTAGACTCATACAAATACTTAAGAACCTCAGAGAGCTTTTTGTTTGCATGTCATAAAGTATTAATACCTACCATATTCTGAATTAAACCTGAGAAACTTTAAAACATTAACTTAAAAATAACAAAAATAGAAGTGCCTGGGTGGCTCAGTGGGTTAAAGCCTCTGCCTTCGGCTCAGGTCATGATCCTGGGATTCTGGGATCGAGTCCCGCATCGGGCTCTTTGCGAAGCAGGGAGCCTGCTTTCCTTCCTCTCTCTCTCTGCCTGCCTATCTGCCTACTGTCTCTGTCTGTCAAATAAATAAATAAAATCTTTAAAAAATTAATAAATAAATAAATGATTACATTGTAACATAAAAACATATTTTCATGGAAATAACTGCAGTTTCCAGAAAAAGAAGAAAAAGAAAAAATTAGCAAGAGGAAGTGGCACTATTTTACTTCTGCATACTTTTTTAATGTCTTTTAAAAAAAAGCTGTATTCTCTTGTGTTTCAACTACTGCAACATCTTATGAGAACATACCAAAAAAAATAACTATAAAATAAAAAAACACAAACAAACAAACAAAAAACCCACACCGGCATTCATCTGGAGAAAGGAGGCATCTCCTCAGACAACTGTGGATATTCTTTTTTTTTTTTTTTTAAAGATTTTATTTATTTATTTGACAGACAGAGATCACAAGTAGATGGAGAGGCAGGCAGAGAGAGAGAGAGGGAAGCAGGCTCCCTGCTGAGCAGAGAGCCCGATGCGGGACTCGATCCCAGGACCCTGAGATCATGACCTGAGCCGAAGGCAGCAGCTTAACCCACTGAGCCACCCAGGAGCCCAACTGTGGATATTCTTTGTACACCACTACTTAATAGGCACTAATTTCTTGAAGGTCGGACGCAATAAGGAATCTGAAACTGTATCAACGAACTTTTCATACTCTGTTAAACTATAATCTATTTGGTCTATCTTGCACTAGAAGGAATCTTTACTCATATGTAATTTATAACATCACACATGTTATGTAGGTCTTCCAAATGCAAACACATTTCATTTACAATATTTAAAAAACACAAGTGTTTATGTCACTACTCTCCTCAGAATCTTTAAGTAATTAGGAAGCAGTTAAGCATGTGCTTAGAATTTCCAAAAATCTAATTTTCATTTGAAAGCTCAAATTTATCACTGGCAACAAATACTATGAGCTCCTTAACCTGAAGGAAAGGCTCATTTCATTCATTTCTTGAGAAAAAAGTCTGTAAAATACTCAAATCTGAATAACCCTGACTTCTCTCTCAATGTCAATCTTTCTTTTGAGTAAAATTGGATTTTTATGAAAAAGTGGCTAGTTCAGCTAACAAACAACCACACATGTTTTTCTTTGAGACAACTATCTACTACTAGGGTATCCATAAGAAGTACTATACACGGGCTTCCCTTTTTGTCACAAGGAATATTAAAAAGAAATGTATCCAAAGGGTGACATTCAATAGCATTAACAATTTCTGCTCCTCCAACAAGAATATTCTTAAGTGAAACTGGTTTTGTTTTGTTTTGTTTTGTTTTCCTGCCAGCACCTGGTAGTGGTGAACGGTAAAATTACTATCCAGCACAGTCTGCTGCCACTGTCTTGATATTTGTGCTAAGGGGCCAGGGATTTTCTCTGTATTACATCTGCATTACCGGTAAAAATGTTAACACAGTGAAAAAGGCAAAAACATCCCTTGGAAGAAATTGCTTTGACCTCACAGACCCCCTTCAGGGATTCACGGACCACACTTTTGAGAACTACTGCTTTAAACTACTGATGAAACTATGTCAACTCTCCCGTGGGTCTCCAACAAATAGGACCGCTAACTCTTATCTCTCGGGGCCCTCTGGTCCTCAGCTTTATAACCAAACCAATTTTCTCATATCGTAAGTTAAAAATGAAACATACATACACATATATAACGTGTACCTTTGCCCAGACTAAATACTTAGCTGCATGAAAATAAAGCTTAGCTAACTGAGTGCACAATTCCACTTCATTTTCTTCATCTTGTGCTTTTTTCTTTTTTGAAAAGGGAAACATTCTCATTTTTTCTAAAACCCAAAGAATTCTTTCTAGGTAAGCAACAGTGGTCAGAGGCAACATAATGAGCCTGTCCCTGCCAGGGGGAAGGTAGGGAGGCTCTCAAACTTACCAAGAGCTGTGTTGAAAAAGCCCTTCTCACTCCTATGGCAACATGGAAAGGAAGGGACTCTATTCCAAAGAGGGAGGGGATGCAAGGTAAGTCGATGTGGGTAACATTAGTTCACTCACATTCTTGGGTTAACTAGAAATCTACAGGTCAGCTTGGAAACCAAGGGAAAGTAAGAAAGAAAACCAGCATCTATTAATACACCACCATGTACTGGACACTTATTAGGATTCGTTCATTGTGGTTTCATGAGGGCATTTAAAGCTCACAGCTCCTCGTATGTCACACAGCTAGTGAGTCACAGGTTGGTCAAACACAACCACATATGCTAAGTCCAAAGCCCGCAGTGACTCACACCTTTAATCATGTGATTTTTGCATTGAAAGATGTGTCAAATTCCTGAAAACAATTTGAATTAGAACAGGGTTAGAAAACTTTCTGTGAAAGGTCAGGTGGTAGATATTTTGGCTTTGCAAGTCATAAATAAGTCTGTCACAGCTCTTCAATTCTGTCATAGCACAAAACCTACAGTGAAATTACAGGTATCAGGTAAACATGTGAATGTGTCTGTATTCCACTAAGACTTTATTTATGGACACTGAAATTTGAATTTCAAGTAACTTTCACACGTTAAGAACTTTTTTTTTTTTTTTTAACCATTCTTAGCTTGCAAGTCAAAAAAAGCCAGATTTGGCTGACAGGCCGAAGATTGTGAATCCTGATTTAGAATATACAGGCTGGAGACTGCTGTTAAGTATTTTACATCCTTCATATCTTCAAAACACTTTTTTAACTTTATTCGTATTTTTAGCTAATGATAGATATAAAAGAATCAGAAGCCAGAATAAAGGGACTTTATTTCTAGTTGTGATAATGACTTACTCAACAAGAAGATACTTTTGCTTTAACTCTACTCACTATTGTGATCAGCTTCTGCTCAGGAGAATACTTACATTAAATGTTTATGTTAAAAAAAAAAGTTGAGCAAACTTTCTGAGATATTTGGAAAAACACACAATCTCTTCTTTAGTTCTGAGACGCCAAATTTTTAACCACTTGATTAGAGAATCTCCCGACCAAAAACTCTAACAACCAAGGGGAGTATTTACTTCACTGACTTATTAGAAGAATCCCATGAGCTAATGGACTAAGCATGTGCTACCACACAGCATATATTTAATGAATATTATCCAATACTGTGCTTATAAAATAGCAAAAATGAAGTCAATATTCTAAAGGAATAACCTGAATTAGGTTCATTTTTTTTTAATGCACAAAGAAGTTCATTGCACTGTTATTTATAAAAACAGGGGACACTGAAAATCATTTCTGTAAAATTAAAATCATTCAGTAAACTACTATATCTATAAAATGAATTATAGCACTTTTTTTTAGTTCAGAAAAAAATCAAAATTTTGCATTTTAATTTTAAGATTTTATTTATTTATTTGAGAGAGAGAGAGAATGAGGGAGAGGGAACATGAGCAGGGAGAGGTCAGAGGGCAAGCAGACTCCCCACTAAGCAGGGAGCCCAATGTGGGACTCGATCCCAGGACCCCAGGATCATGACCTGAGCAGAAGGCAGTTGCTTCACCAACTGAGCCACCCAGGCACCCAAAATTTTACATTTTAAAGAAGGTTCTGATTCTAGCTTCAGTGAAAGTGGAATTAAGTACATTCTACCAGTTATCTCCCAGGAATGTGACCCAAACATGGACAGAGTGTAGACAGCAGTTATCTGAAGGGCTTTAAAAGCAAATGGCGGCAGGAGACCTGGGGAAGGAAACCAGAAACTAGAAATAAGATCCACCCAGTGATGATGCCTCCTTTGTTTTCCTCCTATTTCTCCCATCCTAGACTTAAAGGCAGCCCAAAATCTAGAACTCTGTACCATGATCGACAGAAAGAACTCTGAGAACAGCCCTCTCTTTCTGGTCTGAGGAGCTGGAAAGAGAGCACTAAAGATGAGAGGAAGCTGGGAAAGTCCTACAGGTAAGCCTAGTCTTTTAGGTTGTTTACCCCTTTCTCCTGACCCTGCTACCAGGCAGTCCCCCAGCAGTGAAGGCGAGAGCAGCTGATGCCTTCCCCAACTCCAGCCCCACCCTGTGGACACCTAGCTTATTCTCAACCCGGAAGACTGGACCCAGGCATCGCCATCTCCTAGAAAGCCATTTCCTACACTCCGGTCTGGGTTACGTGTCTGTCTCTGTGCTCCTAGGAAGGCTTCTGCTCTAGTTCCATGTATAGGGGGACAGTCCCTTCTACCCCACTCACTGAAATGCCCTAGTCTGGACCTCAGAGAACTGACCGTTCACTGGATATCTACTTGGGTGTTTCCTTTTCTGTGTCCATCCTTCCACTATAACTCAAGTTCTGCCAGAGGAGGGTCCTGGCCACACTGCTCATGACTGTGGACCTTGTGCCAAGAATGAGTCCAATATACGGGAAACAAGAAATACAGGTTATGTGAATAAATAGGCATTCTCAAATTGTTTTCCTTTTTGATCACAAAGTATTGTCATATAATGACATTGTAAAACGCTGAACACTTCACAAGCACACACAAGTTTCTAAAATACGGTATTTAAGGGCCTTTCCAAACTGGTCAGCATGTAACCTTCTGTACAAGCCACCTGCCAGGCTGCTAGGAAAAATTCTTATTTAAACAATTCTTTTTTAATCTGAATGAAGCTTGAGAAAATAGCAAGACATGGTAGCCCATGCAAATTATCATCATAGTATGTTTAGTTTTCTCAGTAATTACTTCAATTACATTTATACTGTTTTATTACAAGTTTATATGTGGCCATTCTGATTTTGGGGTCAGACATTTGCTTTCTCACATGGGCCTCTACGGTTGGCTTTTGGATTCCATCTATTCTCATACCTTCACCTGCCAAGTTCAGTGCTGATGAGGTTGGGCCTCTTTCATGGGCACCCAACAAAAGTGTGGTCTCACCAGCCAACACGGACTGAATACTCCCTATGCCTAGCACACCGGACAATAATTCTTTAATCTTTGCAACAACCCAAAGAGGGAAGTTTTAACATTCCCACCAGATGACGGGCCCAGAGCTGAGCTGACCAGAGCTTCGATCCCGTCTATGCCCGCTCCCCTGACCAGCCACCAGACACCCCCACTTAATTTACCTCTGCTGTCCCGCCTACATTTCTCAACTTTGAAAGTGGCACTACTGGGGCGCCTGGGTGGCTCAGTGGGTTAAGCCTCTGCCTTCGGCTCAGGTCGTGGTCTCGGGGTCCTGGGATCGAGTCCCGCGTCGGGCTCTCTGCTCGGCAGGGAGCCTGCTTCCCCCCCTCTCTCTGCCTGCCTCTCTGCCTACTTGTGATCTCTGTCAAATAAATAAATAAAATCTTAAAAAAAAAAAAAAAAAAAAGAAAGAAAGTGGGACCACTGTACACTCTGGGTTTTCTTTGGGAACTGATGAAGATAAAATATTAAAAATTATTTATTTTGTTCTAAAATATCATTCACAATAAGTACACCTACCAAGTGGCACATGGCATATATTACATAAATGTTAGATACACAAATAAAATCAAATGCTAAGTGCCATTTGTTTCCAATACCATCACTGTCATCGCCTATTTTTACAATTTGTGTTTAAATCTAAAGGTATTACCCAAAGAAGGAGTTTAAAAAATTCCAACACAAAACAAACAATAAAAACAGAGAACATTTATTCATTATTCACTATTAATGTTGGCAGACACTGAAGTTCAGAATTTCTACCCCCAGTGACACTTGCTTTTCTCAATAATATGCCCTCAGTCTGCTCCTTGGCTTTCCTCTTCACACCTGATTACATAATACCTTGTATTAGTCACTCACTTTCGTCTTATTCAACTGTTCAAAGCTAATTATAAAATATGTTGAATCCCACACCTGTGTATCAAGAGCCCCGAAGATACCAGTGGTGTTACTGAAGCACTTTGGCTTTGTGTTAACAGTTTAAAAACTGAGAGTCATTCTCACTCTTCCATTGTATCATCCATTATCTCCATGTTAGAGGTGAGGAAGAAGAAGGGACGGGCAGAGAAGTAAATCATCTGAGACACAAGAGTCAGAGATGGGCTCTAGACTACCAGACATGTGCAGGCGTGGGGGCAGGGAGGGCAGGCACTTTCTTGCATGTGACAGTTCTGGAACCAGATCTCTGCACTTAATAAAGACCAGCCAATTTCCTCCAGCTAAAAGCTGTAAACCAAAATTTTAGTCAACATGTCAAAAGAAAGGGACACTGGGTAGATGTTTTCTTTCTCAGAGCTGGAGAGGTCATCAAAACCAACAGTCACTGGCCTTGGACTGTACGGCACTTCTCCAGGTGTAGAAACAAGCCGTTAGCTTCTCTCTCCAAAGTTAAGAACCCCAATCTTCCCCAGATAAAAATACAAGTCCTGATGCATGGGGAGGGGTTGGAACCATGCTAAGTGCTCCATCACTGTGTAATGTTAAACTACTTCTACATCTCCATCACATCACAGCTGAGGGCACACATACAGGCGGCTTGGAATGACAGCAGACAGGCACACATGCCAGTCCTGCACCCCCAAAGCAACAGGGCACTGGGAAAGACACGCAGCATGTCCATTGGTCACCAAGTGGACCAGAGTCCTGCTCTCTGTTCAGCATGCGAGACAGAGAGGAATGAAACAGAAACAGACCCTGATCTTGTGGGGGACCATGGCCTCGTAAGAGAGGCAGACTATGTAAAGGAGAGGAAGAAAGGGGCTGGACAGAATTGCCAAAGAAAAGAAGCCCGGTGAACATGTTACCAGCTATCACGTGCCGATAAGGTAAAAAAGCTACTTCTGTAATCTGGCTGGCCACCCACCACCTGCACGTACGTTACTGGGCCTTGTCACACGGTATCTCTCATTTTCAGAATAGAGAACACTCAAAAAGGTAACTTATCTAATGCACAGATAATAACCAGCATTGCTGGGACCTGAACGCAGGATCAGCTGAGCATACTCAACAACCTCCACTCAGAAGCATTCACTAAGCATCAAGTATGAGCAGGAACTAACCCTACACTGAGTCCGCAGTGATGCCAAGACCTGTCCTCTTTCCGTGCAAGTTACGCCGCCGTACAATTCACTTCAGGATGCTGTTCAGGAGTCTCTCATTGAACACAGGCTCCAAGCACAGCCAGACTCCCGATCAGATATGAAATTCACGCCATGGACACCAGTAGCCCTGCGTCCTCATCTTGCTCTAGTTCTCAACCTTCTCTATCTTTTTTAGGATTTTTATTTATTTGAGAGAGAGCGTGAGAGAGAAAAGCAGACTCCCCAACATGGGGCTCAATCCCAGGACCTCAGGATCATGACCTGAGCTGAAGGCTGATGCTTAACCAACTGAGCCACCCAGGGGCCCCTCAACCCTCTCTATTGCTGAGGATGGCATAGTTTTTTGAAAAGATGTTGAGCACTAGGCTGACACTTGCTATCCTTAAACTTTCTCTAATTTCTGAATGCTGAATCTTAGTAGCAGTAAAAACAAAAAGGGAGGGGCATAATTTAATCTTTGTTTAAAGTGTTTTTTTTGGGGGTTGCCTGGGTGGCTCAGTGGGTTAAAGCCTCTGCCTTCGGCTCAGGTCATGATCCCACAGTCCTGGGATCAAGCCCCACATCGGGCTCTCTGCTCAGCAGAGAGCCTGCTTCCCTTCCTCTCCCTCTGCCTGCCTCTCTGCCTACTTGTGATCTCTGTCTGTCAAATAAATAAATAAAATCTTAAAAAATAAATAAATAAATAAGTAAAGTGTTTTTCTTAATAAGCTGAACTTGGAGGAGGTCTCTGGACTTCTTATCCCTGCCAGGCTGCAGGATCAAGTCACAATAAGAGGGATATTTTCACAGCTTAATAATTGAAAGAAACATGATCTCTCCTGAAACCCATCATGTATACCTAATAAAGCTGATTATTCAATAGTTTGGCAATAACAATTAAAAGATCTATAAATGCACTTCCCTCTTACTTCTTTTCTGAGATCAATATGGTAATAATCTCCCCTTCACAAAGCGTGACCAGTATACATAATATCCACAATACATAAAATACACTTTATGTAGAACTATATACACAACTTTATGTAGAACTATATACATACATTATTTTCTATAAATGTATTTATATACTGTATGTATGTATGTATGCATTTTTTCAAGATTAGTATCCAACATACACACATGTACGTAAATACCCATATACACACGGACAGCTACTCATGCACACACATAGCAACCATTTCTGAAAATAAGGCACATTCAAACTGAATTTTTTAGCACTGATTTTTAAAAAGATACCATTTTTGAAGCACTTCTATGGGTCAAAGTACAACAGTGTTTAAATAATCCTTAAGGCCCCAGAATTATAAAGACTCCCCCAGTTACTCAAGCCAATATCCATGTTCTCCCTGTTAGCACAGATACTGAAATGGAATTCAGGCAAGCTGGTCCTTCTCTCCCTTCCTTACCGAATCATCCACCCAGAACTCCTCACCAACCAGAACCCACCGTGCTCTCTCCAGGTTCCATGAGCTCATGCCGTTATCCATTCCCCCCTTCTCTTTCAATCCTGTGTACGCTTTAAGTTCAGTCTGGGAAGTCTCCTTCCAAACATAACCCTGAGTTACACCCCCAAGCACCCCTCCAGCAGCGGGGCCACACTTCCTTCAGGAATCCCCGCTCCATCCAGCTCCTGCAGTGCCTAATACAACAGGTATTTAATAAATTCACTGATTCCACAAACATCTGCAGCCTACTATGTGCTAGGAAATTCACACTGAGCAGAGACCCCACACTTGTCCTACCAGACATCAAATGGTAAGTATATTGACAACCATTGACAAAAGGTGTCAAATGAGAACTATCCTTAGACATTAGGTGTAAAATATTTAAATGACTTAAAATGTTGAAAAAAAAGACAAATATAGAGGAAAGAATGCAGGAAGAAAATCTGTTTCATATAGATCTAAAGGTTCAAGATCAAAACACCAGATAAAAGAGAAAAATCTTTTTATACAAATTAACTCAACCATCCTCTTCTAGAAAAAGAGACGGAATAAAAAGGAACTTGCTTTTCCTTCATCAGAGATGCTTCCAAAAATAAGTATTTGTTTGCAGAATGATTCATGTTTGATCAGATCTGATAATAGTATTTCTGCGAATCTATTTCTGTCACAATTAACTATGTCAATTTATAATAAATATACACCATATAAGAATGGGTTTTGCTACACAGGTAAACATCACTGTTATTATTCAAACTGTGTGCATATACTGAAAACATCTGGGAGAGGAAACATGAGACATCCCTCCCTAAATACGCACAGAGTACATATAAACAACGATTATCATGCCTTTCTGAGGGAGCTTGTGTGCAGATCATTAACTCTCCTCACTTAGGAAACAGAACATGCCCCCTGCCTAGGAGCAAACCTCTTTCTCGGAGGAGTCCAGTCCTCTGACCTCCGCATCGCCACACACAGGAGCTCAGAGAAGAACCTAGGGCAAGTAGGCTTCTTATAGACAATACTGCTCCTGTAATAGTCCTTCATCCAAAATGTTCACTGAGCATCTTCTACATGCCAAGCCTTGTTTTGACTATGTGGCACCAGCAGCAAATGATATAAAGACCTGCCCTCATGGAGTTTATGACCTGAAAAGGGGTGATGCCTTTAGGAAAAAATAAAGCATTGTACATGGCATGGGAAAGGGACTGAGTCTCACTGACCTCTTCATTTGCTTCGCAAACCATGAGGTCTGCATGCTGACCCTGAGCCAGGACAGCCTGTGGACAGTCAGAAAGCTATGTGGGAACCAAAATGGAATGTGTGAACCGCATTGCTCAGGCATGTTGCTCTTTACTCTCTGGGCCCAGAGTCCAGGGTGGTCTTACTGCCTGGCACAGGTCAGTAACAAAGACACCAGGTAGAACCCAGGAGCTCAGGCCTCTGGTAGTGATACAACAATCCTGACCTATCTTTGTAAGCCATGCATTCTGAGTGCCTAGGCTAGAAACCAGGGATTCCCATCAATTCTGTACATCTTATGGTGTTATTAAGAGTCTCAAGCGAAACAGCAGGTGAAAATCTTTGGTAAAAGCTCTATAAAATGTTTTCAAATGCCATCACTGCTGTCATCATTGTCATCTTTACCGTCATCATTTGGTCATTGTCAACATCATCATCTTTACCATCATCATTTAGTCATCATCATCATCATCTTTACTGTCATCATTTGGTCATCTTTACCATCTTTACCATCATCATTTGGTCATCGTCATCACCTTTACCATCATCATTTGGCCCTATTAATGTTTGATTATAACATGGAGGAATGGCTGATATTCTAGAAATTAACTTCCACCAAAAAGATCAAGCTACCATATGGAACCTTACAGGAAAACCCTTCCTGCAAGGAGCAGAGCTAGAGTTTGCATGGAAATGATACTGACAACTAAGCAAGTGACCAAACAGAGAACAAACCCCTATAATCTGCAGGCAAACTGGCCATTGGGTGATGCGACACTGAGGGTGACCCACTCCCCTCATTCACACCACCCCTGCATACCTCCAAACCTCTGCTCTTCTGGCTGCCATGCTCTCCTCCAACCCTGCACACAGTTGGCAAGCTCTTGTTCATTCTTCAAGGTCCAACATAAAAAGTACCACCACTGTGGCTTTTCTCGTCCCATCCAGACTAGTTCCAGGTTTTCTCGTCAGCACTGGTTCATTCATTGTTTCTTACTGAATGCCTACTATGTGCCCATCAGTGCTGGAGCCACAGCACTGAACAGACATGCTATCTGCATGAAGTTTCTATTCCAGCAGGGAAGGGCGGATGACAAATGGGCCATGTCAGACGGTAAAGGGGTGCTCTGAAGATGGAATGGAGCGAGGAGGGTAACCAAGGCAGGGAGAGGACACTGTCAGGGCAGCACACAGTTCCACAGTCCAGTTGGCGTGCCCACAGACCATGGTGGCCTGCACCAGCGCAGCTCTCCACGAAGGCCAACCGTGGAATGGCAGCTACCATGGACAGCTCCCACCACCCAGGCCAGGAGCGCCTCCCGTGTCAGCGGGTTTCATCTCCACCCCCAGCCCAACCTGCAGAGCTATCTGCCACATCGGACCCCACCTGAGGACATCTGGGCAGGAAGGGCTTACATTACTTGCCCAGGACACATAGTCAGCAAGCAGGAGCAACAAGGCAGATTTGAATCTAAGCCAGCCAACCCCAGAGGCCTCATTCTTAGTCACAATCCAGTACTGTCTTCCCATACTGGACATTCAAAGTCATCTTACATCAAAACAAATTGGAATTGTGCATTTTGCTCTACTACACATCTAGAAATGGCTTGGACTGGCCCCCAAAACAGTCTAAGAGCTCCGGGTGGGGAGCGAGAATGAGCAGGTCATGACTGGATCCACTCGTGCCAAGGTCTCGGGGCTGTGGAAGAGCAAGCTCCGCTCTGTGAGAGGAGGTGGGAATCCCCACACGCGGCAGAATCAGGCACCTGAACGGGATACCTGTAGAGCACAGCACACTTATTGGAATTCAGAGTATGAATCTGATTCATATACTGTATCCTATTTAATTCCAAAAACTAATTAGCTTCAAAGATTCTCAAGTACAGACAAGGCCCTCCGCCCGCTCCTCCAGCCGCCATGCCACAGCTTCAGCAGCAGGAGGTCAACAGCAGTCACAGGCACGTGCGGACAGCTGTAAGCCACAGCGAATGTGGGCAGCTGAGTGTGATTATCTGCCACAATCCATCATGCTCCGGGTTTGGTGCCGGACAACGATGCAACTATAATAACGACCAGTTTGAGAAGATGTTTTTCGACAGGTCTGACCACTGTGCCACGTGTTTAAAAGAAAGAAAAGGGTCCATAAAATACGATCAGCGGCTCTCAAACGTAAGGCGGTTCAAAGAGGACTGAATTAGTAAATACAATATTTCAGTAGAGAAAACCATCAGTCTGACCTTTCTTTTCAATGGAAAGGGTACAGAGAGAGGGAGAGAGACACAGGGAGGAGGGAGATGATGTCTAGAAATGCTAGGAGAACAGAAAAAAGGATCTGTCCCAGGAACAAGCACAAGAATGGTAACAAAACCCCATGATTTAATGGACTTTCTTTTCTAAATGATCTGATGGGAAGAGCTTTATGAAAAAGAAAATATAAACACCGCTGGGCACTTCCTACATGCCAAGCACTAGTCAGACTCTTGACAAATGTTTCACTTCCCACCCCAACCTTCTCACCTCCCAACAGCACCGCTAGTGAGACAATGCTCTCCACTCTGCAGAGGTGGTTTACCTTGCATGAGTCCTCACAGCTGCAAACTAGACCAAAGCACCACTGATATCTTCTCCCCCAGACTAACACTTGCCCAAACAAGGAAATCAGAATCTCAAACAGCAAGCTTTCCCCAGCTTCTAATGCTACTCCTCACCTATCCCAAAACACAGAACACAGACACACACACACCCACCCACACACACACACAAAGAAAGAGAGATGGGGAGAAAGGAGGGCACACCATGGAGGTATAAGGACAACTGAGCATATAGAGGGTAGAGAACTATCTCGGAGGAACACAAGGTTTCTCCCAGAAACCGTTCCTGGGAAGCAAGAGGTCAGTCCTGCCTTCTCTTTTCATTAGTATTAAGCCTTATAAATAGAACCATTTCCTATTTCCCAGGGAAGCACTGTAAATTGCTTTATAATTCCACTGCAGGTTTTATCAGATGCAAATCCAAACACTAGATACATCATTGCTAATTATTTTTCCCTCTGTTCTGTGGACAATTTCAGCTACTTTAAGTTCATCTGCCCAACAAGTAACTCTGACCTTAGATATTAATGTAATACCCAATAACATGTAATACCATGTAAATACTCAGTTTTTTAGCTTAGTAAAGTATGCTCCCATGACCAAGTAAACATAAAAGGTGACAGGCTGACAGCCTCCACATATGCTCTCTACTTAGCATCTCCCTAAATAACCACACCCTAGGCAGACAATATAAATTATCCTAGCAGCTGAATCACTATACTGTACACCTGAAACTAATGCAGTACTATACGTGAATTATACTAAAATTGAAATTTTCGTTATTTTGTAAAAAAAGAAAATATTAAGAATGAGTTTTTTTTAAATATGATTCAGAAGACCTCATTTGAATATATGTACATATACTACTGACTGGCAGAAAGTTTAACTGATACAACTCATCTGTAAATCAATTTGGCAAATATGGGTCAAGAACCTTTACAATGCTGATAAACTCTGACCTACTTAAGCCAACTTCTGGGAAATTGTCCTCCAGAAATTACCTGAATGCCCGCTGCAGAGTTATGTGTAAAGAGGTGCACTGAGGCACTCATTGAAGACCTACTATGTTCTAGGCATGGTGGATACACAGTCCTTGCCTTCAAGGAGCTCACCCAGTCAAGAGAAAACACATATTGGATGGAAATACCAATCCAGTGTGAAAGACTATGACAGAGGGAGGCAGAAAAGGGAATCAAGGAAAACCAAGCCAGAGGTGAGAGTGGGTGGCAAGTAAGTTTCTCTAGGTGGAGATACCCCAGCTGAATCCCTAAATATTTAAATGAGTTAATAAGCACATAGGAGGGGAAAAGGCATTTCTGTTAAAAAAACAAAACACAACACACAAATGGTCTTCAAAAGAGCGTGTGGTTTTCACAAATCAGACAAGAAATCCAGTGTGCTAATAACCTCAGGACCCTATGACAGAAATGAGGCTGGAGACCAAAGAAAGGATGATACTTTCCTGAGAAATTAAGATTTTACTGTTATGAAGAAACAGCAAAATCTTTTAAACATAGGAATGACTGCTTAAAAAGATTTCCTTTTATTTTGATGTTATTATTTTTTATGTTGTTAACCAACATATACATAGTACATCATTAGCTCCTGATGTAGCATTCAACCACTCATTGATTGCATATAACACCCAGCGCTCATCACATCACATACCCTCCTCAATACCCATCAGCAGGCTACCCCAACCCCTCACTCCCTCCCTCTGAAACCCTCAGCTTGTTTCCCGGAGTCCAGAGTCTCTCATGGTTTATCTCTGTCTTTGTCTCTGATTTCTTCCTCTTCAGTTTTCCCTCCCTTCTCCTCTGGTTCTCCACGCTACTCCTTATGTTCCACATATGAGTGAAACCATATGATAATTGTCTTTTTCTGCTTGACTTATTTCACTTAGCATAATCCCCAATGGAATATCACTCAGTCATCAGAAAGGATGAATAACCACCATTTGCACTGCTTCCTTTCAAAATGCAAACCTTAAGAGAGAGGAGAGCAGCACCGGCAGTAAGGAAGCAGGTTCAGGCTGTCACACACTCTAAGCTAGGGCAGAAATGGACACGCTGCAAAGCAATGGGACAGACAATTCCAAATTATAATTCCAAAAACTGGAAATGCTCATTTGTGAAGAATTCAGCGGAGTATATGGTGTCATACATAACACGGAGTACTACTTAGCCGTGAAAAACAGTGTTTTCAACTTCTCAGTGACCTAAAAAAACAATTATGCTAGAACATTAAACTAAACACAAAAATCTAAAATTCTGTATGGAGAAGGAAACTAAAATACTGACAATGACTATTCACAAATGATTGCTTTTTAGGGAATAAACTTTTAAAAAAAATATTATACTTTCTATTTTTTTTTTTTCCAAAGTAAGCAATCATTTATCAAATGCATAAAGGGGGCTTTCAATGCAGCAGGCACATGTGCTGGAACTAGTTATGCAGTGGTCTACAAAACAGAAACGAACCCTGGCTTCAGTTGCTCCATAAATAAGACTGTATTTATCAGAAAAATACTCATTTTTAAATTTAAATCCAAAAGCAAAGGAAGAAAGAAAATGTCTTGAAATCATTAATTAGTTTTAATAGACTTTTAGTAGATTCCTTATGGTTTTCTATAAAAGATCACGTCATCTATAAAATACAGTGAATCATACTTCTCCCACGCCGATGCCTTTATTTCATTTTTGTGCCTCACTACCCTGGCTTGAACCTCCTGAACAATGCTAAACAGTATGGGTGAAGGCTAAAGGATTTGCTTCTTCCTCATCTTAGGGGTATAGTCGTTCACAATTATCATGTTACCTGTGGGTTTTTCATAGATATTCTTTATTACCAGGTGTGGAAGTTCCCTTCTATTCCTAGTTTGTTGAATGTTTTATCATGAAATGTTTAGAACTGACCAAATGCTTTTCCTGTGTTTATTGAGATGACTGTTTTTTTTTTTGTCCTGTATTCCATTGATGGTATATTAACTAATTTTTCAATGCTAAACCAACCTTCCATTCCTAGGATAAATCCTACCTGATTATGGTATGTAATCCTTTTTATATGTTGCTGGATTTGGTTTGCTAGTATTTTAAGGATTTTTGTTTCTATCTTCATAACAGAGATTGGTCAGAGTTGTTTTTTTGTGTGTGTATGTGATGTCTTTGTCTGATTTTGTAATAAGGGTAATACTGGTCTCATAGAATGATTTGGGAAGTATCTATTTTTTTTGAGGAGTTTGTCAAGAATTTGTATTAATTATTTTTTAAATGTTTGGTAGGATTTACCAGTGAAGTCATTTGGACCTGGGCTCTTTTCAGTGAGTATTTTTATTTTAACTTTTTTAAAGATATTATTGACAGAGAGGGAACACAAGCAGGGAGAGGGAGAAGCAGGCTTCCTGTTCAGCAGGAGCCTGATGCAGGGCTCAATCTCAGGACCCCAGGATCATGACCTGAGCTGAAGGCAGATGCTTAACTACTAAGCCACCCAGGCATCCCACAGTGAGTATTTTTTTATTTATCAATTCATCTCTTCACCATTCTATTCAAATTTTCTATTTCTTCTTGAGTCAATGTTGGTGGTTAATGTTCTTCTAGGAATCTGCCCATTTCAATCATGTCATCTAATTCATGCACATACAATTGTTCATAGTATTTCCTACAAGCCCTTTGATTTCTATAAAGTCAATAGAAGGTACCCCTTTTCATTACTGATTTTAGTCATTTGAATCTTCTCCCTATTCTTTTAGTCAATGCGGCTGAAGTTAAATTTTGGTGATCTTTAAAAAAAAAAAAACTTCTGGTTTGTTGATTTTCTCTATTGTTTTTCTATTCTCTTTTTGATAATTTCCATTCTAATATATATTATTAGCAGACATCTACAGAAGACGTTCCCTTGACAGCAGCAGAAACTAATTTTTCTTAAGCCACATGGAACATTCTCAAGAACAGATCAACCTGTATTATTTCCTTCATTCTGCTTATTTTACGTGTAATTTGTTTCTTTTCATAGATCATTAAAAAGGAAGATTAGATAACTGATTTGAGATTGATCTTCATTTTTAATATAGGTATTTATAGCTATAAGTTTGCCTCTAAGTGCTACTTTAGCTGCATCCCATAAATCCTGCTATGCTATATTTTCATTTTCATTCATCTCAAAGTATTTCCTTTTTTTTAAAGATTTCATTTATTTGACAGAGAGAGAGAGAAATTACAAATAGGCAGAGGGGCAGGCAGAGAGGGAGGGAAATAGGATACCCACTGAGCAGAGAGCCTGATTCGGGGCTCGATCCCAGGACCCCGAGACCATGACCTGAGCCAAAGGCAGAGGCTTAACCCTCTGAGGCACACAGGTGCCTGAGCCACCCAGGTGCCCCATCTCAAAGCATTTTCTAATTTTCCTTGTGACTTCTTGTTTGGCTCATCAGTTATTAAATTGTCTACTAATTTCCACGTGTTTGTGAATTCCCCAAGTTTCTTTCTGCTATTGATTTCTAATCTCATTTCACTGTGGCCAGAGAACATCCTTTGCATAATCCTTTAGAATTTACTGAGGCTTGTTTTATGGACTAGCATATGATCTGTCCTGGAGAATGTTCCATGTGACTTAAGAAAACTGTTGTTTCTGCTACTGTCAAGGGAACATGTTCTACAGATGTCTACTAAGTCTAATCAACTTATAATATTATTTAACCTATTAAATTTATTTAATCTATTAAATCTATTAAAATCTATTAAATCTATAAATCTATTAAATCTATTTAATCTACTAGAATCTATTTCCTTACTGATCTTCTACCTAGTTGTTGTATCCATTACTGTAAAAGTGTATTTAAGTCTCAAACTATGATTGTTAAGGAAGCCATAATTATTTAAGAATATTGTATTAGTTTCCTATTGCCACCATAACAAATTACCACAAATTGAGATGCTTAAAACAACAACATGAACACAATACCTTATAGTCCTGGAACTTAAAAGTCTAGGATAGGTATATAAAGAAGCAGGTCTTAGAGAGGTTCCAAGGGACACTTCTATCCCATGTCCTTCCCATCTTCTAGAGGCTGCCAGCATTCCATGGCTTGTGGCCACACCACTATAATCACTGCTTCCACTGTCATATGCCTTCTGTCTGACTCTGACTGCTCCTCCACATCTCCCTTATAAGAACGAGTGAGATTAGACCAGGCCCACCCAGAGGATCTGTGATAATATCTCGACCTCAAGAACTTTAATAATATTTGCAGTCTTTTTTGCCACATAAGGTAGTATTCACAAATTCTAGGGCTTAGGATATAGACATATTAGGATATAGACATATTTGGAGAACACTGATCAGCTCACCATAAATACTACTTGAAACAAATTACTGAATCAAATCTGACACAAATTGTTGAATCAAGTCCTCCTAGTTTGTTACAGGTCACTGAGCTCACCAGGGTCAGTAAAAACCAAGCACCTTTTAGCCCTACTTTTGAATATATAAACTTGTGTTCTTCGGGCATTCTTCATCGGTTTAATTACCACATTAGCCATGTTTAGTTTCTTTTCTCTATATTTTCCTCATATTTTATGGAATTATTTCATGTGATCGTGCTGAGTATGTAGGACTGAAGCATGAATCTGTGGACAGTTACGCCTTCCACAGCACCGCAGAAAAGAACACCGGTTTTCGGTCAACACAGAGTTTGGTTTTAATATTGCCCTTCACCTCTATCTGTATAAGCTGCTGTAGAGAGTAAATAAAGCAATGCATGAAACAATACGGAAAATCGTGGGAAGCAGGGACGAAGGAGGAGCTCAGTAAGCACTTGCTCAGACCGGGAGGGTCTACAGACAGGTATGAAACAGAAGGGCAGGGGGAAGGAAAACGGAGCTGTCAGGTCAGTCAATTAACTACCTGGTCATTCTGACACATGAACCAAACAATCTCTGACAAATGCTTTGAAAGGTACTCTGAATATTATCCAGATAACAACTTCCGTATGATGATGAGGTCCATACAGCCCTTACATCTTAATCCACTGGAGTAGGGAAGCAGATTGAAAAAATCCAAAGCACTCAGTTACAGGCTGGCCATGTGACATGAGGCCAGGCACAACTTCCACAAAAGCCTGTTTTCTCCCCTGTCAAATGGAATCTGTGTCTTTTATCTCAGAGACCTGCGCTAAGAATTGAGGAAAATATTGTCTGTACATCTTCTGGCACTTAGAGAGACTCAATAACAGCTCATTATTATTAACAATTATGTGACACCGACAAGTTAGTTAATATCTCTGGAACCCCTGATGTACAACTCGAGATAATATCGTAACACATGAAAATCCCTAAAACCAGGTTGAAGATGTCCTTGGTAACTGGCAAACATCAGCATTCTGCAGCCTGCCCTAATCCCTCTGTGGTAGGAAAAAACCCACGTCTCCCTCAAAGACAGCCACACAACCTCATCTCCAGAACCTGTAAATGTTAAGTTTCATGGTGAAGGAAAATTGCAAGCTGCAGATAGAACTAAAGTCATTAATCACTTAATCTTAAAATGGGGAGATTATCCTGGATTATCCAGGTGAACCCAAGGCAATTACACAGAATCTTACAAACAGATGAGAAAAGCAGGAGAGAGAGGCTAACAAGGACAGCTGTGTGGAAAGAACCCAGCCTGCCATTGCTGGCTTTGAAGATGGGGCAAGGGCCCAGGTGCCCTGGGCTGCGGGCAGCCTCCAGCAGCAGGAAGAGTTAGGGAACGATTCCTGCCCTTGAGTCCCAGAAAGGGCTGCAGCTCTGCTAACAGTCTGATTTTAGTTCAGTGAGAACCATTCCAGACTCCTGCCCTCCAGAACTGGAAGATAATAAAGCCACAAAATCCCTGGCAATTTGTTATAGAAGCAGTAGGATACTGATACACTCCCCCGTCCTGTTTTTCAGTTTTATTGTAAATAAGTCACAAATAACATCTGAACCTGGAAACTGAAAAACCAAATTGTTTTTGTTTTCTCTACACAGATGGCCCTCACCTTTAATGAAATCTCTTTAAGAAAATCACTTCTTACTGAATATACTGATGAGGGATCTAAGCAGTGCTTTGATTCTTGGCCCTTGTCATAAAAAACAGAAGATATTAAACAATATAAATGGACTCATTATCATTTTGGAACAATGGTGTTAATAATATAATTAAGGTATAACCCACTGCATACATTACCTGCTGTTAAAAGAAGCAGCCAACTCAAGAGAACCCTTTTTATTCAAAACTAAGCGAGACATGGAACCTACTTCCTTTGGGCATCCTAGCATCAAGTAAACTGTATGTTAGATTTCGAGGCAAAGTTTATGGTCCAGTCAGTCAGTCAGTCCAGAAGACGTGTGCTCACGAACATGAGCAGACGCGGAGCCAGGAAGCTCTGAGGACAGACAAGCCCGTGACAACCTGACTGCTCCACCAGCCCCTTGAGGCTGGAACCAGCTCGGGGCTGGAGAAACCTATTCTGCATGTTGTGATTTTTCTTTAATAGAGGAAATACTGCTTCTTTGACATAGATGTATTAACAGTGGAGACCAATATTCACTCCAAACAAGGACCCCAAATCAAGGTACTCAGAAAGTTTATTATTAGTATTTTTCAAACCAATGGCAAAACTATTCTGGAAAAGGGTTTTGAAACGTCATTCAAGGACAAAGTAACAACTTGAGACTGTAAATTAGGACCTAGTGTTTCATTAATTCCTAGTATAGTCTGCGGCCAAAGGAGCTAAAATACAGAGAGTCACTGACACACTCCCATCTCTAAAGGATACCAAGGATCCTTGCTGTCTCCCCAAAACCGTGACATCACCACCCGTGAGAAAGAACTGTGGTTCCATGGACTCGTCTGGGCCACCACAGTGGGCCCAATCACTAGAAGGTGACAATTCCAGGGCAAGCAGACAAGAAAATAAAAAATATCATCGGATGAGGGAACCTTTCCAGACTTTTCTCCTGGAACTCGCCATTTGGGGCCCATTTTTGCACCTGGCTATTCCAGGAAGAAAGCCGCCTGGCTCTACCCATTTGCCATGAGGTTTCTACCACCCATGCCAGAGACCAAACAGCAACACTAGGGGAGGCAGCATGAGGTGGACGACGAGCGTCTCCTTCCCGAAGCCCTAGAGGAAAGGAGGTGGGACAGATCAAGCCGTCTCAGCTCCTGTGTCCAAGTCCTGCGGCCCCTGTTCTCTGACGGCAAGGGCATCATGCTGCCCCACAGTGGTGTCCCAGGGAGCCTCTGAGGCCCTGCTCTTCGGATCTGGGTTGGGCAGCAGGTTTCAGCTTCGGGATGGACAGCGGACCCACCCTTACTGCTGACCATAGCAACACGAACCCAAGCATTCACGAAGAAAGCAATGATTTCAACAGGCATCTGCTGGTGAGAATTAAAAGCCACAAAGCATTTTGCTCAAATTCAAGCTCTACCGGCAAAGTGTGAACCAGCTCAACAGTCAGTCCAGAAGACGTGTGCTCACGAACATGAGCAGACGCGGAGCCAGGAAGCTCTGAGGACAGACAAGCCCGTGACAACCTGACTGCTCCACCAGCCCCTTGAGGCTGGAACCAGCTCGGGGCTGGAGAAGCCTGCAGAGATCCCGCTTTGCTTAAGCATCACTGGCAGCGACAAACTTTAAGATTCCTATGTGAGAAGAAATGCATCACACGTGCACACAAAAAAAGCTTTTAAAATACACAGTTTCAAGTGTAATTTACATGGATGGACTCACACACCCTTCATGAAGTAAGAGAAGGAAACAACAGAGGGTTTCTTCACCTCTGCCCACAACTCCAATGTTGATGCGGCCACAAGGGTCTCTTTGTCCTTTCCCCTTTGCGGTCTGCACCCCCTCCCCACGGAACCTCCCCCATCAGGGCTTCAGATATACACAATGCGTTCTCAGCGAAATCAGACGTCTGGGAATACCACACGGAACTCTGAGCTCACACACTGCTCCACCTGTATTGTTCAACGTCCCAGATGATCCAAAACATGCAGCCGGCTGAATGCATTCACGCTCCTTAGCCGCCTGTTTACAGGCCCTGCACATTCTAGTCCCTGCCTGTCCCGCTACCCACTTCTTAGCACATTCCTGCTTTTACTTTGTACTCCAGACAAAGAAATAGAAGGTGCTGTCACGTGTATTATCCATTCAACAGACACCGAGTGCCTATTGCGTTAGGCACCATTCTGAGCACTAGAGACCCAAACAGCTCGGAGTCTCTCTTCTATACAGTGCTGAGGTGCATCACTAAATCCTCGCAAGAAGTCGGGGTGGTGGGGCGGGGGCGGGTAGGCAGTACCGTGCCTACTTGAACAAACCAAGGAACTGAGTTTGGATAGGTGAAGGTACGTGCTCACCTCAAATGAGATGAAAACACTCTCCAAGTTTCTTCAACAAACCACCCTGAGATAATGAATTCCTTACCCTAACGCACAGAACAAGAATGTGAGACCAACTGGCTCTTCTTCCTACAAACATTACTGAGACCCCCCTATCTCCCAGGCACTGTGCTAGGTACCGGGCAGGAATCAAAGAGAGTAAGTCACGTTTCCTGTCTGAACGACCTTGGACTGTTGTGGGAGAAATAACTCCCAACAAGTCATTATCATCCAGAGTGTGATAAATCCAAGGACAGCAGCAAAGAGGAGGAAGGGTCCCACTGCAGGGCACACACGGGGGAGGTGAGGAGGAGCCCCCCTGAGCACACTACCTGCCTGACCGGGTGTCCTGTGGTCAATGCTGAGGCGTTAACTGACTGGTGCCACAGGTGTGTCACCCTCTGCAGCTGCCCCAGGAGTCACACGTGGGTTGGGATAACGTACCACTCCCAGGCAGGGCCAGATGACCCGGCGCTGGTCTTTCCTGCAGCGCTTACCACGCCGCACTGTGTGTATCTTTTAACTTGGCTGCTTCCCTATTGAGCTGAAAATTCCCTCAGCCCGAATAAAGTACGACCCAGCTCTGTGTCCCTGCACTTAGCCTGACTGAGGAGCATGATCCTTTCTGAAGAACACCCTCCAGTCCAGGGCGAAAGGCAGGAGAAAAACACAGCCTGTCAGGACGCTCCCAAAGCATCGCTGAAAGGTGGACAGTCATTTCCGGAAAGAGTGAAAGTCTGAAGTCTCACTGGCAGATCTGGCTGTTCCTGTGCCGACAGCATCTTGCTGACTGTCCAAGCCCCAATGCTATCTCCTGCTGTGACTCCTTTACTGGAAGGGACATGGCGGTCTCATAGACACTGGGGAGCCAAGAACTCACGTGCAGCCTTCTAAAGGAACGCTTCGAGAAGTAGACAATGGCTGTCAAGTCTGTCCCTGTGCCTGTGCAGGGCTCCTTGAAGAAGGGACAGGTGTGCTGCTGGAGAAGGGGTGCCCACAAGATGCCAGGCATTTTCCAGATTCTCTCATCATCATTTTCTAGATGGAGAAACTGAGGCTCACAGAGCTTATTATTACCAAAAGTAACACCCCAAAGTTTACCACTTATGAGCATAACCCTGACAGAGTCAAAAAAGGAACTAAAAGAAAGTACAATACAGAATACAGTCAGCTGACACATGACTTGTGTGTGAGCGTGTTTGCGTGTGTGCGTCTCCAAGTGCTTGTAGGCACGAAAAATACAGGGCGGGGAGTTTGTTCTGAACCGATGGTACCCTACACGATGGGCCGCGTGTCCAAAGGGTGGACAGTGCTTTCTTCATGGGTGTCCCTGAGTAGGTGCAAGACACACAGACACTAAGGCAGAACTTCCTCCTGACTCCCCGTACTTAAAACAACGAAACAGTAAAAAGCAGTAAAACTCATTAACCAAATCAAAATCTTATAAGGCATCCCAGGACATGGGAGACAAGAGCCAGGTGGGGGCAAGAGACTTGCACAGCTCCCCTCTCCCTCCAGACCAGACTCTCCACAGAGCCATGAGCTGCTCAGTGACACAGTCTGGAGAAAGGACCAAGAGCGACCTCATGCTCTTCTGATCAACAGAGAGCCTGCCGACAAACGGAACTGCTCGCTGACACGCTGACAACTGACTTTTGAATTTGGGGAGTTAAAAAAAAAAAAAATGTAAGCAATAACTAAAAGTCTGATTTATTTCGGAGTCATCAGAGACACTTTAGACTGGTTTAATCTGCATCTTCACGCTCCCGCTGTTGCTATCTGAGACGCTCTGGCTCACGTCCCCTGTTGCCTCAGTCCTTGTCACTGCACGTCAACAACAGCTGGTCCTGCCCAACGACATACCTGTCTCTGAGAATGGGTTCACCCCCTGATAAAACCCATTTGTTACTGCTATAATGAAGGTCTTTTTTTGAATAAATTACATAATGAAAATTGTGAAGAAAAAAAACCTATTCTGAGACAATAAAAGGAGCATGATTTTGAGATTTCTCACCCAGTCAGTTGGTGCTGGAACTGTGCCTTTCAGCTGAGAACTACCCAGACCAGGAGCTATGCTAGACCAGAGCAGAGGCATGTGTAACGCCCACACCTCCCAGCTCTGTCTTGAGAGAGGTCTTCAGGAAGAAAAAGGTAAGCATTTTATCATGGCGAGATAAAACACTCCCAGGAGTTTTATGAAATTATTTTTATTACTTTGCATATTGTGCATACTATTTTTTGAATATTTTATTTATTTATTTGACAGAGATCACAAGTAGGCAGAGAGGCAGGCGGTGGGGGAGCAGGGTCCCCACTGAACAGACAGAGAGCCCAATGAGGGGCTCGATCCCAGGATCCTGGGATCATGACCTGAGCTGAAGACAGAGGCTCTAACCCACTGAGCTACCCAGGCTACCCCATACTATGTTTTTAAAAGACTCACATCTTGCAAATTAAATCCCCAACAAATCAACATGTCATAAGAAACAGATATCCAAAACATCCATCTAAGAGGAAGGAATGGTCTGCAACAGAAACAATGAATGAATGATTAATCCCCTCATCCCAAGGGCACAACTCTGTGTGTGGATGGCATTGGAAAAAAGAGGCAAGGCCTGGTCCCTGCTCTCTAGTAGCTGAGAGCAGGGAAAGGCAGGCAGACTATGGCACATGGCCTGTTTCTCTAAAGTGTCATCAGGACACAATCATACACATTCATTTCTATACCATCTCCAGCTGTTTTTCTGCTACAGCAGTGAGTTGAGCAGAATGCACAGCCTACAGACTATCCCCTCCTGGCCTCTTACAGAAGTCTGCCAGCCTCCACGCAGCTTCCTGCGAAGGTGGTGGCCAACCCCCACAGACACACACCCACCTCCTGCCGTCCAGTCAAAGGGCCCAGAAGCAATGACACCCCAGCAGCCCCGATCCACACGGTGAACGACCATCCCACATGAGAAACTGGGTAACTTGGGAGAAACGGCTGATTTTAGAGCCACAGCAATGACAAGATGTGCCTGGAACAAAATGCTATTAGGAAGTTAAAAAAAAAAAAAAAAAAAAATACTCAGAAGATGCACAGGGTGCTCCTGTCAGTAGGACCAGGAGCCAGAACATGGGGCTCCCCAAAGGACAAATCTGGGGCAACTGAATGGTCAGTTTATACTGTGACTATAGGATTATAACCAGTTGAGTCAAGAACTTATATGGATAGATGACACCTGGAGGCAGCGAGGAGGGAGGAGGGAGAGAAACCTTGAACATGTCCCCTCCAGCAGAACGTCGAGCAGCCATTGCAGATGCAGTGAGTGAACAAGACCACCACCACCTCACGGCCAGCACAGTAAGAACCCGGCTGGGAAACACCAGCCGATCCTGAAGTCTGTGACGAAGAGTTTATCACGAGGAACAGGGTACTGACATGGTCTCAAAGCAGCTCTCCGCCGAAGCACAAATGCCCTCCGCAAGGAAAACGGCATCTTTGCAGAGGAGACAACAGCAGCACCTGAACCAAGTAGCAAACGGAACCTCACGGGGAACAGGGCGGTGACAGTGACACTGTGCGCCTCCCCATCTGAGCTCTGAGGACACACCACACCTCCGCGGCGTGCCAGCTCAAAGTGCACACACGTGAACCCAGTATTAAGGAAACAGACAACCCGAACCCAGGACCACTCTACCAAAACACCTGGTTGAGTGCAGCCATCAGAAGTGCACACCACGAACGGTGAAGGAAGACAGGAAGTCTTCCAGATGAAGACACTGAAGACCCCTGACAGCCAAAGGCTCGGCGGGATCCTCACCAGCACCCGCTGAAGACAAATGGGAGCGAAGGGCAAGACGGGCACGTGCACAGGAGACGAGACAGTCGTAGGAAGCGGCCATTAACTCCCTAAATCTGACCCTGCGCGCCAGGCTGCAGTTACATAAGAGAAGGTCCTTACTCTTAGGAAACACACACCAAGGTACTTGTGTTTGTCCGGGCCTGGGGAGGTGACACAGGCACTTTACCTCCCGAGTGTCAGGAACATACGCAGAGACGTGGAGAGGCCGGCAGGCCAGCGTGGGAAAATGTGAACGACCGGTGAACTCAAATAAATGGGCATACGGAGTCTCAGCACTTAAAGTCGTTTCCAAACGAAAGCTTTTAATGCCAGGAATAAGCACTAAAGGTCTTCACGGGACGGGGAAGGGACGAGGACAGAGCAGCACAGACGTGCAGCGCACAGGGATGCGGAGGCACACGGATGAGGGTGTGACGGGACACAGCAATTATCTGGGGGAGTCGGGAAAGGTCCGTGTCCTTGCCCAAGACCTCCTCTCGCCTGTGGGGAGAGCTGCGTCCAGCAGAGTCCTCCCCGAAGAGCCCCCCTCCGGGCCCTGGGCCAGCTGCTCACGCTCTGAGCCCCAGAACGCCCCCAGCTCCTCCCCCCACAGCGCTCGCTCACTCTCCGAATCATTCCCTCAGCATGTTCAGCTCCCTCTCTGCTCTCTGGATCACAGACTCTGGATAAAAACCGTGAAGTGAAGATGCTGACGACGACGATGACGACGATGACGGAGGCGGCAGCCGCCCATGACCCGCGCCACTACACATCCCACACGACTGCTCAGCTCCCCCCGCAGCGCATGTAAACTGCTCGAAGACTCCAACTGGTTTCCCTTTTTTCTTCTTTAAATGACCATTTTACAGTCACGGAAAACTGAGCTGAGCAGGGTTCATGTTCCCAAGGTCACTGCACGAAGTGGCAGAGCTGAGATGGGAGCTCCACACTGGGTGACTGAAAACCACCCCTCACCTCTCCGTCCTACCAAACCATCCGCACCCCACCCGGTATTTCTAGTTCGCAGTGGTCTGCCCTTGTGGGGCAAACAAAACGTAAGAGGGGTTTCTCTAAGTACTCTGCTCTGTTCATGTTTGCTGAGCACACCCAAACCCAAAGCAAGGCGCGGAGGAGTCACAAGGTGAGAGGAGAAAGCCAGCACTAAAAAAACGGCCAGCTTGGGGTGCCTGGGTGGCTCAGTTGGTTAAGCCGCTGCCTTCAGCTCAGGTCATGATATCCCAGGGTTCTGGGATCGAGTCCCACATCAGGCTCCTTGCTCAGTGGAGAGCCTGTTTCTCCCTCTGCCTCTGCCTGCCACTTTGCCTGCTTGTGCTCACTCTCTCTGACAAATAAATAAATAAAATCTAAAAAACAAAACAAACAAAAGAAAAAAAAAACAAAAAAAGAAAACGCCAGCAGATAATCTACTCACTGGTAGATAACCAGGAGCTGAGGTAGGAAATTCAGGTACAAAAGATACATGAGGAAGGTGTGTAGTGAACTCGTATTAGGTGTAACAAATATGTGCTGTACGTTAAAATCTTAGAGTAAAACAAAGCAAGCACCACATCGTCGTCACTCTGCCCTAGTGAGGCACGAGGCAGGCACCACTGCCTGCGCAGATGAGGAGACGCAGGCTCAGGGAAACGACTGGCCCAGAACACACAGCTACACTGAGCGCCGCGGGTACTGCACAAACACTAGTTGAATAAAACGAAAGAAACCTCAGCAAACATTTTGGAAGGCTGTGGACTCTATCCAGTATTCAGCTCTGCTAAAATTACTAAAAATGTAATCGTGGTTTTGTCCAAAATTTCTCCCAGGTTTTGGACCTGGTATTGATCAAGCCCCTGACCCCAGGAGGAAGCAGGAATTCCTACGGCAGCTGACAAAGCTTTCGTGCCAACTGTTTGCTTCCCCACACAAATCAAAGACTTTGACTCCTATGCTCCAATGCAAACAACAGGACTGTAATTTTCCGCACAAAAGGAACGAATTTGTGGCCAGCAGCCATCCACCCGACGACCGCAGGTGCCCCCCTTACCCTGGATACAGTTGCAGCTCAAACACCTTGGGGACGTTTTCCCTCTAGGGATGGCAAGCCCCCACCGTGACCTCGCACAGGCTAGCTACCCCGTAACCTCCGCGGACTCCTCTGCAGGGTGAGAACCGACCGACCTCGCGGGCGGCCCAGGATGAATGAACCCAGAACGCGCGAGCAGCGCCTGGGACACCTGAAGCCCTCCAGAGGGTGCCTTCAGGACGGAAGTCATGCTTCTCTGCCAGGACTGCGGGGAGCTCCTGAGTCTGCTCTTACAATCAGAAGCGAGAAGGGCGGATACAGGAAAACCCAAAGCAACCCAGGCCTGTGGACAAGCCAGCGCGGGCTCGGAAGCTCCGGGGCGCGGAGAGGGCAACCAGCTGTGCGCAGCGCCATCTAGTGGAGCGGGAGCCGAGCACCAGCGTCGACCAAGGGAGGCGCCGAGCGCGCAAACCACCCGGCGCCCCTCCGCTCTCCTCGCCGCGGAGCTCACACCGACAGAGACGCCCCCGGAAGACGTCTGTCGAACAGGGCGCTCTCACATCCTCGTGCTCTTTACCATGCCGCCGAGCAACATCAGCGATACGCCAGGAGCACCTTTTCAAGTCCTTAAAATAGCAGCAGGGGCTGATTGGTGAAAAATTATGGAAATGCAGAAAATGATGGAAATGTACGGCTTACCAATTCAGAGCAAGAGATCTCGTGCTTGTGGAGAGGAGCTGCTGAGTGTCCGGCTATGTTTAGGGGCGGTCACAAAGCTGTTTATGGACGCTCCGGGGCGACCTGAAACTCCAGGGGCTACCGCACCTTGAGCGTCACGGGGACAGTCAACCAGCACCGCTAACTGTCCGGCCACCACTAAGGAAGCTTCCCAAGAATGAGTCTGTCCTTCAGTATTCCCTGCGCTGGAAAACTAAACTCATCCCAACAACAAAAAAACCACCCTGAAAACTGAAACTACAGGATTAAGTTATTACAGGTTTTGCGTCTGGAAAGTGATGCCAGGACACACATCGGTCTCAGGCCATCGTGTAAAAAGAGCAGGTAACGTTTACCAAGCACCTGTCCTGTGTTAGACACGTACTCGCGTCATGCCTGAAGCAACAGCCCAACAAAGGAGTGCACGCGCTCCTGCGTTAAAGATGGGAAACCGAGGCTCCCAGAAATAAGTAACGTGCATAGGCTCCGACTACAAAGTCTTCCCCTCCCATAATCCCACGGCCACCTCTGGAGCAGCTCGTCCCTTATTAAGTAACCCTAGTTCCCATGTCAATGCCATCCGCCACACCTTCCACACTGCCACTGTCACAAAGCTCCTGGCCCCTTTGGTCAGGCCACCGTGTGCCCCTCTGCACAGCACGCAGTCCGCCCTCCCCACACACCAGCGGGCTGATACTGAACAATGACTCTGCCGAGCTGCTGCGCGGCAGAGAACTTCCCGTGGAAGTCCAAGGTGAAACTCCAGCCGCAGGGGAAGCTTCCAGCTCTGCTGGTGCTCACAGGTGAGCTGTCTGTTGTCTGGGAGGCGGCAGATAAGGACTTGAATCCTGGTTTACCACTTAGCTGTCTGACCTTACGCAAATAATTTGTCCTTCATGCCCTCACTTTTCTCACGTGTAAAATAAGGTAAAACGATTTACTCTTTTAACACTGTGAGAAAAATTAAGCACAATAACACACATAGACCATCTAACCCAGGAAAAGTTCTTGATAAATGGTGACTATTACTATTAGCAATTACGAGGCAAGGGTAGTCAAACATCCTCCCCACGAGCCCACTGGCATCAGAGAGCCAAATCCACTGTCTGTGAGAATATGTTCTTTTATGTTTGGCACTCTTTTCCCTCCACTTTTTGAGCCTACTTTTAGAAAATGGAGAATTTCTAAACATACAATAAACTGACTAAAAATCCCTGATACCATCCTTTCAACCAAATGTTTCTGTGATAAATATTAAAATATAAAGAGCTTTGTGACTCTGAGAGGTTCCTTCAAGACAAAGAGCCACTGTCTTAGTGACTTTCCACAGTGACAGTTTTCCTATTTTCTCCCTGACCGCTGAAATACTCATAATTAAGAATCCTTACCTTGAATGCCTACTGAAGACTGAGAAGTGCTGCTGGAGAATGTAGGGAAAAAGTGAACTTGTCTTTTTGTAAAACACATTTTAGGGGGACCTCTTTTAAAAACTCATCATCAGCAGTGGAAATTCCTAACTGGCTTCTACTATAATAAAACTTGTATTTAAAAACAACATCGACTTCCATCCTTTCATCTACTTTTCTTCAAGCATCCTATCAGAACACTGCAGACTCAAAACTTCAGCCTGATTTTTGAAAGTTGTGCACCTTGACTGGGCAAGCTGCTTTACATTTTTGAGACTCAGATGAGTCATTTGGAAAAAAACAAAAGAGGCAGGCAGGGGATGAAACCACCTACCTTGCAAGATCTCTGTGAGGTTAGAGACAAAGCACAGGAAGCACTGGCACAAAGAGGCCCTCCATTTCGCAGCTTTCATCATCGTCATTATCCCCAGTGCTTAGGAACACGTCTACTTTTTGGTAAAAAATATAAACCAGTCTATCTTCACTCAGTGGGAATGATGACAACAAGCAAAAGGGTCTTGTGCTATCAGATCCGCTGTGGGCATTCAGTCTGCAATCCCGGTTGCTCCCCTGGTTTGGGGTGTCTGTCTGACCTCTGAGTTGGAGGATTAACTCCTTCGGGCAAGAAGGCTTCACTGCCATGTAACGAGGGCTGCAAATTTCCGGGTTTATTCTGTCATTAGGAATTTAGGGAAGGAGAGCTAATTGTATTAGAGCATATTGGCTTAATAAATTCCTTAAGAAGAAGAAAAGTAAATAAACGTCTGGTGGCAAGCAGACCTGCTAACATCTCCTCACGTCTCCTGGAGAAGAGCCCCTCAGTCCCACCACATGCAAAGAGCACGGGGGCCTCCTGCTGCTGGTCCCACGCTGCATCCCATTCAGAGCCTCTTTCACTGGATCTGTGCCCAGGTCAGCTGCCCTACCATGACAACACTCTGAGTCTTCCACCTCTGTGAAAACTGCAGCACAACACTGAAAGAAGGCAGGAGTGGAGAGATGTAAGAGCTCCATGAGGTTCTCAAGACCAAGCCATGGAAGCCCAGGCCAGCTACCCAGAAGCTGACACTCTCCCATGGAAGACAGGTCCTAATAACATGGCGCAAGGACGATCACACCATAGAGATAAGCACCAGCTGCTCTGGGAAGAAATGGGCCACCTAAATCCATTCGGGGGGAAGGATATGATCACAGGAGATCCCTTAGAGCACAAATTCCAAGGGCAAGCTATAAAAAGGGATAGCATGTAACCGGGCTTTCAATCCCAGCCCAGCCATAAAGGGACCCTCTCCCTCTGTGGGCCAGTGTGGTTCAGGAAAGAACAAAGCTTGTACCTTCACTGGGACATTTTGCAATGTCCTGGGTAACTCACTTTGGTTGTTGGAGTCTCGATTTCTACAACTGAAAAACTGGGCTAGTAACCTCTACATTTCTGGGCGGTTACAGTATTCACATTACAGACATGACCCGGCACAGAGAAAAACCTCAAATATATCCCTAGGCTGACTGAGTTAAACCATCTAGTCACCTGGCACTTCAAAAGGACAGCTGAGGGATAGTTGAAGACTTTCCTTAAGAAAGAAGAGGGCATCTCCACACTTGATACTCACTCTCAGATTAACACATGTGAGCACACTCCTTTCTCAGGAGCAGAGTCTCCCTTGTTCTTCCCTCACCACCTCCATGACTCAGCCCAGGACCTGGCATGGCAGCTTCTCCAGCAACATGTCACTAATGACCAGATACCAAAACACTATCACATGCCAACCACTGGATCACTTCAAATCATAGCATGCTCCACAAAACTCAGAAACAGCATCCCCTCCATTTTCTTACCAAAAAAATGATTAAAAACTCTGAAAACCCTAAGAAAAACAATTGAAAACTAAAAAAACCACAGCCTCTTTTGGATGAAACAGAGAATCACACACTACATCTAAATATAATTCTGCAATTTCCATTCTCCTTCGTCTCTCTTACTCCACACATCTGACAATAGTCAAGCAAATCACAAACACTTTCCAAAAGGGGTCACCAAAAAGGAAACATTAGCCATCAGGTTTTGTTGAACAAAGAGACACGGCACATCAGGCTAGTAATGATCCTCCCCTTATACATTTTTGCCCCTCACACATATCCTGAATAATGCTAAGAGTACTGATTTTAGAGAAACTGATGTAAGATGAAAAATTATTATTTTGAAATACCAACAGACAACTTTATCAATCTGGACACAAACAGACCAGCTTAATCTTGAATCCTCTGCTACACTTCCCCTGTAACCAACCACTAAATATAACTTGGCAGTGAATCAGCCACCAATCCATATATTATATCAGATAATTAAAAATACAGGGTTATGTAATCTTATTTAATGGTTACTTGGCTTGGATTGAAAACCATCCAAAGCAGTACCAGAGAGCTGGATTAAATTATAATGCATAAGACATTTCTAAAGATGTTTTTTTGTAAGAGTCAGCACATCCCCTCCTAGCAAATACAATACAAAACATGGGACGCTACTTTCATCTCCAATTAACCTCCTTGGCAAGAACCGGCAATGTCAATTCTCTATAGGCATGGAAGTGGGGGAAGGGGGTGGTACCAAAGCCTATCTTTTTTGATTCAGTTTTAACATCAAGTAAACATTAACCATTACATTTGGTAGAAAAATGAAAGTACTCAGTGTTTAGGGGAGAGGGGGAAGGGAGCCAGTTAGCCTGAGAAAATAAAAAGAAAGTCAGCAACTAATGCCATCATGAAACACAAGGCTGTAAAATGTGTAAGAGCTGGACTATACTAGCTTGGGAGCACACATCCTGATGTCATCCCAGCTCAAGTTCTTTCTTAAAGATTATTAGAAAAAAAAATAATTCAGCTAGGAGGTTGATCAATGTTTACAACTACTGATTTTTTTTAAAAATGGCAACATCTCATTTATAAACTGTTTCATTATCATAATGCGTTGATTACAAAAATAATAAACGGGTCACAGGAGGGCTTTAATGCAAAAGTGTCTCTTGGCCGGAGCATTAAAATCCTGTAGGATAAATTTGCTAGCAACGTTTGTTTCTTTAAAAAGACCACTAGATAAGTACGGAATGAAACTTTTTTAAAAAATCAAGATAAGTCAACCAGAAGCAAGCATATTAATGATATTGATTTCTGCAGGGTTTTAAATAAGTATGTGTGAAGTAGTTTATTCTGTCTTTGCAGGAAGACCTAAGTAGCAAGAACAATGGCTTTAGGAGACAGAAGGCCTGAGTTCAAATTATATCTCCGTTGCCCACAAGCTTGCATAACTGGGTTCCTCAGATGCCTCCCCAGAAAAATGGAGACACCGGTGTCTACCTCACCAGGGTGCAAGCATGAGACAGGAACTAGACATCATGTACCCTGAAGAGACTTGGAAACTTGAACACACTCCATGCAAACATGAGGTATCGCATTCACTGATGACCATCGTCACTGCACAAGTTACTGCCGGAACACTGACACCAGTATAGACATTCAGAATAAACTCTGAAAAAAATAGTTTCTTTTCAAGGCAAAGAGTCAAAAATACTGTTAAATGAGAATAAAAATACTTTTGTGTAGCCAATAACAAGACGCTTATCAGATTCAAAATCAAAGTTTTCTAATAACCATTCAGATTCAGATTTAAGATACTATTTAGAAATGCACTTGGAGTTACATAATTAAGCATGATTAATATTTTAAATGATAGGGCTTTGCTTTCTGGATATCAGCTTATGATTTAAGGGGAAAACATGCTTGTCTGAAGTAATCTAAATTAACAGTAACAAGAGCATCTCAGTATCACCTTTTCCATCTTTCACATAACTGTTCAATGTGAAAAAAATGTACTTCTTACCCAAATTACATTCTTTACGGAAAAAGTAAGGTAATCAGATTCAGCATCTAAAAATATACTAAATGGCAACATTGTTCAATATCTGTTTCAAGTAACTAGAGGCCATTAACACTAGTAGAAACAGAAACTGAAATAATTTTGAATGCATTAGCAACACAGTACTATAACAACATGGCACAGAGAAAAAAAAAATTCTAACTTTCAAAATAACTCATTACACTTCTGTTGAGCTGTTTCCTTAACTGAGTGAAACATAACTTTGTCAACTTCTTTATTAAAAAAAAAAAAAAAAGGCACTGGATTCCACAATCTAGAATCTTTCTAATGCCATTGATCTCACACAACATACAAAGAAATTTCTTTCACAGAAATGACAGCCCAGCAGGCAACAAAAGATCTATGTAAATCATAAAGAGCAAGGAGTAGAAACCTAAGAGCAGAACGTTCAGAAGAGCATGGGAATAAACTGAAAATTCTTTCTCTCTAATTTAAGAATGCAAGCCCATTACTTTTCCACAAGCCCACCTTATTAAAGAAATAAAAATAAGTCTGCAAATAAAATAAAATGGGAAAGCTCTGAAAACCTATTTCTATTCAACAATTCAAACGGCATGCATGCTTAAATTCTTGGAGACACTGAGTCTCTCCACTACCACCATCAGTCGACAATACACCCTACTCCGAAGAACTGGTTGAAATAGGCAAATGCTGGAGGTTGCTGTTTTGAAATATAGACATCTATATACAAATAGAATATGTCTGCCTCATCCTTCACTTCCAACAATAAAAGAACCAGGGTCAGCATTAAGATCAGCAGACCCGATTTAACTCGGGGACCACAAACTGCCACTTCACGGAGTGATTCATGCAAAGGGTAACAGATCTAACCAGATACTATTTCTGCCATCACTCAGAGAAAAAAAGAACACCAGTGGCCCCCAAACCCATCTTTATCTGAAACATGGATTAAGAGATACAGAAGGAATTGAGGACTGTGCCTGGGAAGGCAGGCTTGTTTTACCTTCCATCCCAGATTACTCAAGAAGCTGGAGGAAGAACAAACCAGGAAATACTGTCCTAGGTAGGCACGTCTCCATATGTCCCTGTATCCCGGTGCCCTGTACTTCCCAGGGCTGTTCACACCCTGAACTGGCTGAGCAGTGCTGAAAGGCATAGGCAGCAAAAGACTCCTTGCCCAGTCTTCCCAACCCCTAGCCAGCCCCCAGTGAGGGTGACCCACCCAGAGCTTCCCAAAGAGAAGACAGGCAAGCCAAGAAGGGCGCAATTGCGTGGGCCTCTTCTCCCCTACCAACCCCTCCAAGGCCAGCTTGCAATCCTTGGCTGGAGCTGCCCCCACCCCCTCCCAGGGAGGCGGACCACGCTGCCAGGGTGGCTGTAGCCTCGGCATGGGAGAAAAAGACGGATAGGAGAGGAACTGGGCTCTGCTACTAGGACCGCCACGTCCCTCTCCTCTGAAATGCACAGGGTCTGACCCCAAACCTCCCCCAAGGTCCTCAAACTTCACTAACAATCCAAGCACCTGTTCCCTTCACCTCGTGTGCATTTAGGCCCCTCAAATCCTTCCATTTTGCTCCAGCTCTTTCTTCGGTTCCCGGGACAAACCAAGCATACGAGGATCCCCGAGTCCCTCACAAACTACCCTCCAATGAGATCATTCAACCCCCACCCCGCCACAGCCCCCAGATGTTCAACGTCCTCTACCCATAAGTTTCCCTCGGGTATCTTCGAGTCCCCAAAGATCTTCAACTCTCATCCGAACGCCCCAACCTTCTGCCCCCGCCAAGCCTCCCAAAGGCACAAGTCCCTTTCCCCCCAGGTATCCCGCGTTCTCCCAGGTCCCCACCCAAATGCCTCCAGATTACTACCTGGGTCCGCGCGCGCCTCCCCAGGTCTATTTCTAGCCAACCCCACAGGTTCGCCTACCCAGAGCCCGGCATTTCTACCCGCTCCCGACCCTCCCCAGTCTCCGAGCCCCCGGCCACCACTCCCCCGGCCCCAACGGCCGAGGGCGACAGTTAACGGCCGGCCAGCGTGCGCCCTCACCTTGGTTCACCAGCCGCAGAGCGTGCGTGAAGGAGGGGTCCAGGGAGTCCTTCTCCGCCATCAGCTCCGGCAGGTACTTCTCCTCCATGCTCGCTGGCCGCCGGGCCCGGGACGCCGACGCGCGGCAGGCGAGCAGCGGCGGCCCCGCAACCCCCGACCCCGCCCGCGCCCCAGCGGCGCGCAACCCGGGCCAGGCGCCGCGGCCGGGGCGCGGCGGAGCCAAGCCCGGAGGTCGGCCCGGCGGAGGCGGCACGGGGCGAGTGTCGGCCGCGCGGCTCCGGTCCCCGGGGGTGGCCGCCGACTGCCCCGGGCTGGCGGCCGCTGTTCCGGGACGCGGCCCCCGCAGCCCCGCAGCTGGTCGAGCAGGAGCGGACGCGGGCCGGCGCACTCAGGCGGACCCTCGGGCCGGGCCGGCGGCGAGCTCGGCGAGCCTGAGGCAGTCCCGGGCGAGCCCCGCCAGCCGGCGCCCAGCTCAGCCGCGACCCGCACGCCGCGCGCAGCCCCGCGCTCTCCGAGCCGCCGCGCGGAGCTCCCGGCCCGCCGCCCCGCCCGCCGCGCCTGCGCCTGCGCACCGCTCCCGCGCCCCCCCTTCGCCGCTCCCGCGCCCCCCAGCCCCGCCCCCGCCGCCCGCCCCGCCCCACCCCGCCTCGCCCGCCGCCTCGAGGGGCGGCCCCCAGCCTCGCCGCGGTCCTCGGGGAAGGGCGTCCCGGCGCCTCCGGCCCTCGGGGCGCTCTGCTCCAGCTCTGGGGGCGCGGGGGAGTCCCGCTGTAGGGTCACGGCGCTGGCAGACGCAGAGGCCGGGAAACTGAGGCCCGGAGAGGTCGGGCGGCTCGCCCAAGGTCGCCGGGCGAGCGTTCCCCGGAGGGGAGACAGAGGCCTGGCCGGGAGAGCGGTCAGGGCGGCGAGTCCGGGCTCGCCCGGCGGGCTCTGGGGAGAGGCAACCGGGCGAGCCGCCCTGCTCTTTATAAGGCTCTCAGGACTTCCCTAACTTATTTGGCCTTGCTGTCCCCTCTTTGCAAGGAAATAAGGCGGGCGCGCTGTCCTTCGTTGGCGCCTGGGCTCTGGGTGCCTAAAGAGGGACCCCAGGTACCGAGATCCATTACATAAAAGCGCGTGCCCTTCAGGGCGTCTTTGTCATCCCGACTTGCCACCGGCGTGTCTTTCTCTTCTCCCATAAAGAGCTGTGACTGGAGGAGGAAGAGGGAGCCTTGCAGGAGCCTGTCCCCTCATGGGGAGAGTCCTCTGGACATACGTGGATGCTGATGTCTTAGGTCCCTTTCTGCCCCCTTCCCCAACAAGCCCTCCCTCAGGACGTTTTCAGGTGTCCTCGGCATGTGGAGTAAAATGTCCCTGAGCAAGCCAAAGACTCCTGAGTCTGTCCTGCCTTTCCCCTGCCAAACCCCATCCCCAAGTCCTGGCCTCAATGTCACCTTCCCTGGACAGCTTTCCAAGACTTCCTCTGCAAAGCAGTCAAGGCACCATCCCCCCCTCCCCTACCTCAACCTGCGCTGGTCAGCCCTGTAATTCTGTTTCCAGGAGACCCTGAGCATCTCAGGGGCAGAGCTAGAATTTTGTTTTGCAGGGAGGGTCCCCAGCATCTGGTGCCTTTGGGACAGGTGTGGGGGCACCAGAAATGTTTGTTGAAGGAACAGAGCAGTGGAATGCCAATCCTGTGGCCAGCTGCCTGGGGCAGATCTTCCTCCCAGGCTCATGAAGGCCTCCACAGCCAGAGATGCCGAGAGTGGAAATCAAGGATCACTAAGCTGCTCTGAGTCTCATCCTCAAGCACTCGTGCACAAACACCCCATCCCCTTTTCCACCCCTAGACTGCACAGTGCCTCCCAGCAAAAAAGTGTCCTTTCAGAGTTCCCAGAAGGAATGTTCATGTCTCTCTTCGTTCTGAACTCTCAAGAAGCAGTCAAGGGTAGGTTAATTTTGTAGCCTCTGCGACCCCCACAGCCTGGATTTGCCATTATGACTCTCCTGCTCATGTGACCTACCTGTGTGCCTCAGTCTCCTCCTCTGTAAAGGAGAGATGAGAATCCAGATACAGATACAAATACAAATGTGGACCACATCTCCAAAACCAAGGTTAAGCCAGCAGCCCTCGGGGGCACTGGGAAGGATTCGTGGGGCTATGTTTTCTCTTAGAGCATTGGAAAGGAATGCACGTACCTCTGGCTTCTGTTCCTGCATCACAGGACCTACATGCTAGGGTGTGTGTCCCTGATGGCCACACTTAAAGGGTGGAAGGGAGAAGGGGTGTTCTGGGATATCGGTGAGCCCCAGGGGAGGAGAATGGGGACCAGATGCTGGACGCTCAGCAGCCCCCTCATCACTTGGTCTTACAGCCTTCTTTCCATTCAGACTCTCTGCCCAGGTAACTGCCCACACTTTGAGTAATTGCTGTTTTCATTAAGCACTTACTAAGGGCCAGGCTCTTTCATTCACTATTTTCAGTTTTCCCAATGACCTGTAGGGAAGATATTATTTGTCACCACTTATAAATGAGGAAACTGAGGTTCAGAGCAGTTCCATACTTTTGCTTAAGTCCCATGGCTGTCAGTCAGGGATCCTAGACTGATAGACCCTAAGGCCTTCTCCCCCGCTTCCCTGTTCTTCCCTCCCAGGTGTCAGTTCCTGACAGCTGTGACCCGCTCCAGCCCTCCTCCACTGGCAAGGCTGGCAGACACGTCCCCCTGGCAGCTGGGGAGGAGGGCTGTACACCAGGAAGCTGACAGCAAAGGCACTGGATCTTCCGCTCTGGACCCTCCTCCTCTCTGATCCTTCCAAGAGGGCAGGTGCCTAGCACCATGAGTACCCACATGGGGTCCTCCAGGGAGGAAGGAGACGAATGTCTCTGTGAGATGCTCAGGAAATTGTCCCCACCCACCAAGCTGGCTGACTGCTGGCTGTGGGGTCCCCACACACCTCTCCACAGACTCTGTCGGTCTTCGTGAGATGGCTACTCCTCAGGGCCCTCGCCGTCAGATCCCTGAGATGATGAGAAAATCTGGTGTTAGGAACAGTTCCGATTATTTGCAAGCCATTGCCGATGGTACTCAAACTCAGGTCTTCTGACCTTCAGACCAGAGATCTCTGCAGACACCCACAAATATTTCCAAGGGCAGGGTCTGCTTTGGGTACAAGGGACCAGCCGTGAACCAAACGGACTTCCACAGAGCCTCTTCAGGCGGGGCCACGGGGGCCACTTGTCCCATCTGCATATTTTGCATCTGACCTGGAGAGGAGGCCCTGGGCTCCAATAAAAAGCTTTTCTCCCACGTCTGGTATGTCAGGGGTTCACCTCCCAGCCCCAGAGACAGAGGGGCTCTTCTGCAGCCAGCCTTATCAAGTGTCACCGTCCCCACGCCATCTCGGGAGCAGCCCCGCCACTTGAGCCAACTGGCACCATGGCTGTCTGTCAGAATCCCCCCGAGCCCCCACCTACCGCCCCCACATATTGGTGTGGACAAGTACTGGCCAGCCTCTCAGACATCGCCACAGCAACCGCGTGCCTCAGACAATACACAAAAGCGGGCGGCATGTTTCGGAGCGAGTTGTCATGTTTGTTACCAGATTGCTGTTCACACCATAAGCGTCCTATTCCTTCGGTTTAGGAAGGGTGAGCACTATCCCAGATCTCCCAAGACCCTGCAGTGCCGTGGGGGGATGAAGTTGAGAACTGGACCAGGAACTCGAGGCCTCGGTTTGACCCCTGGCTCTCCTGCTCTCTAACTGTGTGATCTTGAGTCAGATACTCAGTGTCTCTGGGCACTGGGAGAGGAATCTGTATCTTCCAGGATGGTGGCAAAGCAGATTCCTAAGGCTCATCATGGGCACTAAGTGACCGTGCTGAAGGCTTCTGACTTTCCCTCCTCCCCACTCCCCGCAAGCATTGTCCCCGCTCCTGTGCACCCGGGACACATCACACTGGCATCTGGTTATCTGCGGACCCCTCTGCCTCCACAGCCCGAGCACCTGGCTGGGCGGTCAGTTTGCAGCAAGCCCTTGACACCCGTTCAAGTCCGTTCTTCTGAAACACGGGCTCTGACAGCACCACTTCCCAGCTACCTGAGACAAATGAGTTTGTCATGTAAGACAAGCACCAAAAGATGGCACAGCCTTACCTAGAAATCACTCATTTACGTGTCAGGAGGAAAGGCACCAGGCATGTTCGCTCTGATCCCCGGCTCCAGACAGCGACAGGAAATGCACGTTCAAACCTTGAGTAGATTAAAAAGTCTTAACACGTGAGGGGGAGGACACGGAGGAACTCCTCAAAGTCCGGAGCCTTCCAAAGTTCAAAGCCCAGCCATCAGCCCGAAAGGCCTCCCTGAGGACTAGTTGATCTGTTAGAGGCTCGCTCCTATTTGCTCCATCAGGCTCCCCAGCCTCCCGCGGCCAGTGTGCAGAGACACGGCGGGAAGGAGCCGCAGTGGGCAGCTCGTTCACGAGTCACTCGCTTTTAGAGGTGAAGAAACTGTTGCCCCGAACATTTAAGTGACTGAAGGCAGGAAGTGGAGAACTGCACACACATGCACACGCGCAAACACACATGCACACGTGCACACACACACGCGCGCGCGCACACACACACACATACACACTCCACCCGCGCCTAACGACAGGTGGAATGGACCTTTCAGCTCAGGCACTCACATACTGAAGACACCTGTTTGTCTCTATATTCATGTTCCCCGAAAGTCCAGTCCCTCCCCTCGCTGTTGGGTGGACTGAAACCCCCGCCCTCTAGCAGACTCATCGGGTCAACAGGAAGGGAGCCCTCGCGGTTCTTAGAACCTCCGATGGGAACCACAGTATTGCGCACACGCCCCCTCGTGGCCAAACGTGGAAGTACACACCCTCACAAGTTCACGCTGAGTCAGGTTATCTCCCCGCTTGGGTCGGACTTGGAAGCCGCCAAAAGGGAATCACGAGCAGGATTTAACTCCTTCCCAGGAGAGAGGAGAGTGAAGCATCTTCTTCAGTGAAAGACTGAAACATGGAAGGTAAAGAAAAAGAGGAAAAGGAAGGGGAAATAGGAGGGAGGGAGAAGAACTCAGGAGTAGAAGGAAGAGAAAGGAAGAACACAGAGTAGGAGGTGAGCACGAGGCAAAGGAAGGTTATGGAAGGGATGTTCCTCTATGCTGAGCCTCTGCCTGTTTCAAGGATAAGCACGCTAGGTAACGGAAAATAACAAGAATTGCCGTGTCCAGGGTTGGCGTGTCACAACCAGTCAGGTGTGTACGGATGAGCAGGTCACCCCTTGATTGACCCCGTCACTGTCTGGCTCAGCAATCTTTCCAAAACCCTACGCTTTCTCTGTCTCTATCTCTGAGATTGTAAAGGAGTAGCTACTAGTTGTTGTTTTCATCCTCTTTTATTGAGATCTGATGAGAACAATAAAGATTTGCAGAGAAAACCCCGAAAAGTGCTCTGAGTTCCCAGGTATAACCATCGTAGAAGTGTGTTTTATTATTTCCCTCTGTGCAGCAGCAGCCTTCTGTCCCCTGCTTCCTGGACTAAAAGGGGATATGTGATGTTGGACTGCCAGCGCACTTGCTGTATTTCAACAACACATCAAATTATCACAACCTCTGGTGCTTTGTAAGGTGCTGTGATTTGAAAGTCGCTGTTGAAATAGAACATATTATTGCCACAGTAGTAAAAAGATCCATGTCCATCTCCTAACCCACTCTTTCTTGTCGACGTGCATAGAGCTGTCCACAAAACAATTCCAGCCACATTAGCCAGACACTTTACAACAAACCTGCACATGTCTGAGTTCGGCACAATGCTCATACAAAGCATTTTGGGAAGTGTCAAGTTCGTGTCCAATCAGCCCTCAAGGGGGTGATGACATTTGGAGAATCTATTGCAAAGCAAACACATCCAGGTCACATTAAAAAAAAAAAAATGCTAGTGTTTGCTTGTGCTTTTCTGTTGTTAAAAAATGAGGAGCTAATCTTAACAAAAATGGCTGTGGAGGAAGAAGGGACATGAAGTCGAGGTTCTGTACTCACACCCACTGAATTGCATGAGAAAACATCTCAGAACAGGAGTGGACTGTTGTCAGTAACCATGGGCTTCCCAGGTGTCCCTATGGACTTCATGCTTTGGGTTCTGTATCACCTGGCACTAGCTTCCCCGTGCACAGCCTTCATCACTACCCTGTATGTATTTATAATGGCAGGTTACACACCTCGAAATCCTTTGCTTACTGTTAATGGGCGGGGGCGCGGGCGTAGGATACCAGATAAACTCATGCAATCTTGATTCACTTGATCCAGCCTGGAATGGCAGCTGGTACGTGGGGTATGTGTGGGAAGTTCCAGCTTCCTCTGGTGAATCGTAGCTGGAGAATGAATTCTCTTGAGGTTTCCGAGCCACACTCACTGGTAGCAGCCTTGCGAAGCTACGGCAGCTTGACTGTACGAACCACAGTAATGTGGGCACAGTTCTACACAGTAGGTTACCCTTGAGCACAGAATGGCTGCAGCCACCAGCTGAGGATCCAAACCCAGCCATCGGTCTACCCACAACCAAAAGAGTGCTTTGTGTGAAGCAGCCTCTTCTGGCCTCAGTCTGCCCACTTGTGGAATGAAGACAGGATCATTCCCACAAGCAGTTCCTTTAAGATCTCCATGAGGTAAATGGATATAAAGTGCTCCGTACAGAGTCTGACACCCAGCAAGCCCCGAATGGAGAGCATATATGTAAAATACCCAGAAATATAATGGGAGCCACAAGTGCAATTTTAAGATTTCTAGCAGCCACATTAACAAGGTGAAAAAAGGATGCCTCAGTGATTCAGTCGGTTAAGGGTCTGCCTTCTGCTCAGGTCATGATCCCGAGGTCTGGGGATTGAGCCTCGAATCAAGCTCCCTGCTCAGTGGGGAGTCTGCTTCTCCCTCTCCCTCATACTCTCTCTTGTTATCTCTCTCTTGATCCCAAATAAATAAATAAAATCTTAAAAAAAAAAAACAAGGTGAAAAGGGACAGGTAAAGCTCATTTTAATGAGATAGTTTCTTTAACCCCCTATATCCAGAATAATTTTTCAGCATGTAATCAATACTCTTATAATACTGAGATATTTTATGATCTTTTTTTCATGTTAAATTTTTGAAATCTGGTGTGTACTTTGCACCTATAGCCCTTCTCAATCCAGGTGCAAATGGTTACAATAAAGTGTTGTCCTATCAATACCATAAAGATAAATTTTCTTTAAGATTTACTTGACAGAGAGAGAAGCCTGATGTAGAACCCAATCCCACGACCCTGGGATCATGCCCTCAGCTGAAGGCAGATCCTTAATTGACTGAACCCCTATAAAGATGCATTTAATGGAAGAATATCTTACGCTGCTCCCATTTTAAAATTCAAATTCACTTAAAACTTAATACCATTAGCTCCAGTTCTTCACAAATACTAGCCCCAAATCAAGCACTCATTAGCCACATGTGGCTAGTGGCTGTGGTACCAGGCAGTACAGATCAGAAGAAGAGGTTCGAGGGCATGAAATAGAAACCCCAGCTGTCAGCTCTCAGCCAAACAAGACGTGTCCCGGTCTCACCCCACGTGGAGTCCAACATCGGCTACAAAATGTGCGGCGAGATGTCAGCAGTGTGCCAGGCTCCTTCAGTCTTTCTGCTTCACCCACGTTAGGGTGTCACAGTGGGATGTCTCCACCCCTCCCTGGGCATCCGACCTCATTCCAGGGAGGCAAATGTGGGGAGGGGGAGGGCTGACAGGAAAATGATCCTTACCTGTTGAGTCTGCTCTGTTAAGTTTTATGAGAAGCCCCATGTAGTGGTTCTTGCTTAAGTATCCGTAACCAGAACTGTAACACACACAGCCAACCTTACCTGCCCAGGACAGAGCTGGTAAATACAGAGTTTTATCTGGACATGTTGATACCCCCACAGAAGTGGAGTTCCTCCAGGAGAAATAGGAACCAACGGACATTTGGTAGCCCCTGTCAAAGGTGACACCGCAGTTATCATTACTAATACTGCCAACCTTCACCAAGAATCCTTAAAGGAATAAAATAATAAGAGAGGGGAGGAATGTCTCTTCCTTTACCCTGTTTGAGTAGATACGGTAGAAGCAAATGTTCTGAGCATCTGAGCATGAATGAAGAGTGTGACAGGGCTCGTGAGGGGTGGGTCCCCATCCTCAGGAAAAGGAAGGGTAGCGCAGAGCCTCTGTCCCATGCTTCTGCCAAAAAATACCTAGTTCAGGCAGAGGGCTGCTTGTGTAGCAGTGAAGGTCATCGTCTACAGAGCCAGCTCCTCTCTAGCTGTGTGACCTTGAGCTCCTTGACGTCTCTGTGTTTTCTCACTCACTCTGAGGAAGGGGATTATAGGGGCGCCTATTATTATGATTACTTAGATTATTAGATTATTATGAGAATTAGATTATTATGAGATTAGATTATTATGAGAATGAAGTTAGCTAACATTTGAAAGTGCTTAAAACAGGGCCAGGCGCCATAATATGTGCTTTATAAACATTGCTTAAATAGAAAAATCTCAGCTCTGTAAACAAATTTTGGCTCATTGATGTCCTCAGCGTTCGGTACTGGTCTGAGACACTGTTCTCCCTCCAGGGCCGAATGCAGAGCAAAACTGTGTCTGTCTGTCCAGGAATAAAAGATAGAAAATGATGAAGTCAGCAAAGTCGAGAGATCTGTTCACTGACACAAGTCACCGAGATGTACTGTTTGGCATTCTATAGCCTGAAAAGTATTGATTCTTTTTGTCTTATGGACAAAACAAAACTCTCCCGAAACTTCAAGGCCACGAAGGAAGGATTTAGCCGACCGGAAGTAAAGTCCTACCTCTTCCCTGCCCAGCTTGAATGTGTGACTTGGCCAAGATATGCTGCCTTTCTCTGAGCCTTCATTGTCTCATCTGCGAAATGGGGCTCCTAATTCCAGCATCAAACATTTCCTCCAGGCAACACAACACTTTCTCAGTGAATGCAAGTTGTTTCCTCCCATCTTTTGTCTCTGAAAATCTGTAAGGCAGGAGGAAGTTTGGAAGAGAACTCTTTTGAGAGACTGAATTTCACAGACAGGCTCAGTGACTTAAACATTAACGAATTTGGAGCCACGTGTACGTCAGGGTTTGTCTGTTTAACTAAGTCACATGCAAAGGATGCATCTTGCTTGTGCAGATCAGAAGGCTCCCCGCTTTTGCTCTGAGTGTTTTGCTTTGGGCTCATACCTCAGAGGCATAGTGGGAAGAGCCCAGACTTTGGAGCTCAACCTGTCAACTCCTTTAACAAGTGACTTCTTTTCTTTCCTTTTTAACATTGAAAGGTCTTTTCACTTCTGAAAAATCAAGACCACTTAACTTCTCTAAGCCTCAGTTTCCTTAACTCTAAGTATCTACCTCACAAAATATTGAGGTTGATTAACTAATACTGTGTTCATAAATTGCCCGGCACATAAATTGGGGGCTTGGTAAGCGATAATTGTTACAGAAAGTGAATGATAGAAACTTAGGCTTCTTGTCAAATCACACAGACTCTGTAAAGTGGGTAGAGAAAACAATCTACAGAAATTACCTCTTTCGCTGATGATTTATTTTCTAGATTTCCTGGAATACAGAGTAGAAGAGAACACTCCAAAGCTTTACTGAAGGAGCCGTCAGGTTTTAGTGGCATGAGGACAGTTGACTTCAAGTGAGGTCCAAGGAGATGTGCGATGCTGGAGAATTGCTTCCAAGCAGATCTTTAAAATTGGCTGAGGATCTGAGGCTGTGTGCAGAGCAGTTAAGTCACTGCATAGTTGCAACAAGACGTCAAGTTGGCTCTTAAAACAGGCCCCTCAAATTAGTCTAAGAGCCCTTATAACAAACGAGCCTCTGATTAAGAGATTAATTTGGTCTTATTTTGCATTTGCTTCTTTGCCTTTCATAAAATAGTTACCTGCCCTTTAAAAATAGCTTTTGTTTTACTCTTCTTCCCAACCCCCCAAATCCTACTCTCTTTCAATGTTCTCTCTCATGGAGTGTCCTTTCTGTCATTCCAGAAACCTGGAGGCCACTGCCTCACCTTCAGGCCCACAGTGATTCTGTTAGCAGTATCTGTTGACTTCCTCTCCCAAATATCCCCAGATTCCCCCATTTCTCTGTCCCTGCTCTGCCTTTTCCTCAGAAGCCTCCTGCCCTCTGGCTTTGAGCCTGGCCCTCATCTGTGTTGCACCCAAACTGATCTTGGCCAATGCAAGTCTGCTTATTTCCTTCTGGCTGAAAACCTTCTCCACTGCTGGTAGTTCTGATGAAGACCCAACCCCTTCATTCAGCCAAGAGAGGCCTGTGGATTTGTCCCTGCCTACTTTTCAAGTCTCTTCTCGCTCCCCCAACAATGATCTATGGGGTTGGGGAAATGTACCAAGAATTCATTGAGTGGAAGCTTCATAATCTACAATGGCTTCCTTTTGCTCCAAACATCCCCCTGACTCTGAGTCTGTTAACCCATGTCCCATCCTCCCCTCTGACAATGACTGTTGACCCACATCCCTTCATTTCCTCCCCACCTCTTTGCACACAAAGCCCCAAAGAGCTCTTCTATGACTGGCCTCTCCCAGTGGGGGCTGCAAAGGAAGTATGGTTCACTGGTCCACCAGAACATACTCGTGGAGAGCTAGGACAGATTCAGCCAATCTCCCGTAGCCTCAACCCATCAGAGCATCCCACACACACATATACAGGCACCCACAATGCCCCCCAGACTATCACAGTCAAGCCAGTGCCCGGACACTAGACAAGCACTAGGTAGATGAGTGTGGCCAGAGATAGAGCAGCTGTTTCTGAGAACAAAGGGCACATCTCCTCACCAGTTCATAATCCTTTTGTGTTTTTCTCCTCGGTGTTCATCTGTCTATTGATCAGTGTTTACTGAGTATATATAATCACATGTCAGTTACTGCTCCAGGTTTTGGAACAGGGACACTGCCCTCAGAAAGTATAGAGTCTAGTGCAAGAGATAGACACGCTACTTCCTGGCTCTATGACCTTAAGGAAGTCACTTAACCTCCCGGTGTCCCAGTTCCAGTTTACCTATAAACTGAAAATATGGATGTCACCCTCACAGCACTGTTACGGAATGAAATGAAGTAGCATATGTCAATTACTGACTTCATAAGGTTGATATGAGCTATAATGAGATAGTACAAGAAAAGGGCTTAGAATAGTATCAGGATAACGTCTTCAATAAACAACAGTTTTGTGTATTGTTATGTGAACAGAGACATGTAGGGCTGCAGATTGTACCAGTTCTCTGAAGAAAAGGAATTGAGGCCCTGGGGGGGATGGAGAATGATGGGAGGAACTTCTGTGGGTGGAATGACCAGAGAAGGCTCCTCTACAGAGGTAACCGTTAGGACGTGAAGGAGTCCACTGTGAGACTCAGCGGAGCCAGAGGGCTCGGGCCTGGGATGTAGCAGAACCAAAATGGTTGTCCTAGGCACAGAGATGTGGTTCAAACATTTTCCCTTCAACTCCTCAGATGTATCCTCAGATGAGACTCATCACCTTTTGGAGACTACGTTTTAATGACAATGTCATAAAGGTAAAAGTAACGAAGACAATAATGTCGGTGTGGTAGATTTTAAATAACAGAACTCATGTCAGTTGCCGAGCAGAGAACCCTACACATGGTAGGCATTTAATAAATGCTGGGTTGCATCTGCTTCCCATGCCCAAGCATCCTCCGAAATTAATGCTTGCCTCCTTTGGACCATTTGCATAACCAGTAAGTCAGACTTGGAAGCCACGCCAATCTAACTCCAGATGCTGGGTCTTTCCCCCTTCACCAGTCTGTCAAAGCCCAGACTGTTGCAGTAGCTGATACATGTCTGGAACACTGATTCTAACTTGCCTTTTCCATGAATTCTCTCTTTACTCCTCATGGTGTCTCAGTGAAGAGGATTCTATGCTTCCCCCCATCTTACAGGGGAGAGGGGCCCCGAGAATGCGGTGTCTTGCCCAACTTTACCCAGCAGTGGGCTGCCCAGAGTGTCCTCAGCCTGTTAGTCAGGCTCCCGCCCATGTGCAGACTTCCTTCCGGGGCCGGCATGGAGAAGGGTTTGTTCTTGTGTTCTCCAACCCCTCCATTCCTGAGGCTGGATCCTACTCTTGATTACTGCTCCCCTCTTTCAGGAAGGTTCTGTCTTGCTCAGGGCCACGGTGATCTGAGCTGAGCCGGAAGCATCCGCCATGTTTAGTTGTAAATGTCTTGCTTGTGTGTGATGCATCTACCCCTCCAGCAGGCTGAAACTGCGCCTGCCTCCTCTCTTCCTCACCTGCATCTCCTGTTGGCCACTACAGAGGTCTGGGGAGCTGCTAAATGGTCAAGTCCTGACAACAGTGGACGAGAAGGGAGGGAAAGCAAGGAAGAAGATTGGTCCCTGTGATTGTAGAGGACGGAATGGCACTATTTCTTCATAGCTAGAAGTAGTGCTGAGTAATCTCTCAATTATAACAGCACTTTTTCTGAGGAAGCCACATTTTCTGAAATAAGAGTTAGGACACATTTCTGAGAAGAGAGGTGTGAAGAGTCCACAAGGTTCGGCTGTTAGGATCAGGTTGGGGGGAGTTGTTGGAATTAGTGTCTCGGCAGTATCCACCGAAGGCTACTGACCTTGCCATTTCACAGATAAAGAAATTGAAGCCCAAGCTCATTCAGCTTCTGAATCACTGGTGGCACTGAACGAAATGGTGAAACCCTTTCTCCTTGAGAACCATCGTGGTGTGTGTCCATGCCTGGTCTTGCCAGGTTCAGCGTAAACCTTCTGTGGTCCATATCACGGATCATTGGAGCTTCAGTCCACGTAAGACCATGACTTCTCACCACATTTCAGGACCCACTCTGACCTCCCCCGTCAAAGTGCCCATCTGATGACGAAATTGTTAAGTTGTCTGAAGCACCCTGGAGAGCAGGCTGCAGGACACTTGTCTGTTCCACGTTTGGGCTACAGCACCTGGGACAGCTGTAGTCTCCTGCTCTTGTTCTACATCCCAGAGGATCACTTTTCTTGCTCCCTGACTGCACCACAAGCTCCTCCTGCCCCCCCGGATCCTCCCATTCTAACTGGAGAACTCACCTTGACAGCAGGCCTTTCTTAGATGAGGGGTCCATCCTCTGGGCTCCCAGAGCCCGGGCTTCCCCATGGTATCACGGTCTCCTCCAAACACTCATCCCTCGTCCCCACTGGGCTGTGTTTTCCCGGAGCCCAGGGACCACAGGTGTTCAATAAATGTTAGTCAGGTAGATGAACAAATGACTCATCGTTGTTGTTGCCATCAGTTTGTGGCATCTTTCCACGTAATCAGTTAAGCAAAATTGAGTTTAACATGCATCACGTAAGCCATCTGCATACATTATATCTGACATGTTATACTGGATAGATGGCTCTGAACAGTGGTAATTTCAGGGAGACTACATACAGATAGCTAGTTTTAGCATTTAAGTAAAAAAAAATGCTATAGTTATTATCTAGATAATTTTGAGGAAGTGGAGGTGGGGAGAGCTTCAAATACAGGGCATTCATTTCCTGTACTCATGAGAAGCATCAAATTTCTGGGTTTTATCAGCTAAAAGTTTGAATGTGTGTTAAATTACTTAACAGTTTGTTATATGTCAGGTGTAGAAAGCCAATAATTTCCAAAAAATGAACTCTACATCCATTTTAATAAAACTGAAACCTGTATGCCCAAATCTTATTTCTGTTTTTGTTTTTTCTCCTGTAACTGATATCCAGGAAATTCAGGTGATAGTGCCTACGTCCACGATGATCAGACTATGTTTCAGTCCTTCCTTCATTCATCCATTCAGCAAATCACTGGGTCTCTCTGCCCGGGCTCCACGGAGCTGCAGGGGGATGGCCTCGGCCTCAGGGAGCTCCAGTCTCTGCTCCTCGTCTGGGAAGACACATCTTACACCAATAAGCTCACACACCAGCATGGAAATCACATGTGTGATAAGTGCTCTGAATGGAGACAGCAGTGACCCGCTGAAGTCAGGTGGTCAGGGCAGTGCCAGCTAGAGGGGGAGCACTTTGTCCTGGGTCCTCATTCTATAGATGGGGAGAAGGAGGACTGAGCATTTTGACTCTTAGAGAAGGCCAGGGACACAGATGAGATAGACAAAAATCTTCTCTTCCCAGAGCCCAAGATTTCCCCACTCGTCGCAGCCTTGCTTAATTGGTTCATCTGCACAAGCACAGAATAAGGCTAGGTTATTTCTGAGATCTTTCTACCTCCAGCAGTCAGTGATCTTACTTGATTAAATCCACTCAAATCCATGCCTTTGAATATTTCCCTTTTTTCGGATCTCATTATGAATCATTGATGAAAACCAATCATGGTGATTCCATTGGGGGAATTATTTTCATAACTATGTTCCTTTTTTTTTTTAACATTTTCTCATAATATCTAAAAACTGTTTTTTTTTCCTCACACAACATAATTTTTCTCTGAAATGAAATTTTGTGCTAATAGATACAGACATAAACCAATTGATGGAAGATCCATGAGGGTGAAATTGAGGGGAAGGAAAGATATAGCCAGATCATCCATGTTTATTTTAATATCTATATGCAAGACATTTTCTGAAATAGCCTAAAATAATCTATATTTCATCAGATGGAACTGTCAATAGAACAAAGTCTTGTCACAGAATAAATTCTCTTCAATCTGCAATTAATTAAGCAAAGGGACAAATCATACTTAAAGATCTGTTGAAAGGGTATCAACACTATTATTTTTCTAACACAAAGTGCTTTTCCCATAATGCACCTGACCCCTCTTTTTTCCCCTCTATAATGCTTGATTGCAAAGAAATTCTTAAAATAGGCAGAGCAGAGTCCTCATTACAGAAGTTTAGTTGTCTCTGGAATATGTCTCAAATCCCCCAATACTGTCTTCTCCACCTCCCCACTGTTCTCTGAGATTTCACCATACTGGTTCCATTCTCTCTAAGACAAATTCCCTGGTAGAGGCAACTCACATTTTCCTCCCTTCCTTTGATCCTCTCGTCTTTCCACCCCGTCTCCACGTCCCCCAAATATGAAAACACCTCAACATTCTGGTGATGTGGAGCTTGGCACTGGCACCCTTGCGTGGAGCGGACAAAGCCCCACAGACCCAGGACAACTCTAGGCCCCCCACTCGTCTGCACAACAGCACAGCCAAGGCAGGACAGGGAGGTCTCCCTCACCTCAGCAGGGTGCGTAGAGCAGCGCCCAAGCCTCCTGGCTCTCAAACAGTGACGCTAATTGAGCTGAGTTAAATCTAGATGTGCTGGATGAGAGTATGGAATTTGAACCTGGTTCTACTGTGCTCAAGTAGCTGATGGAGAAATATTTATTCAAGTGGGAATAAGGCTTTTCTTTTCATGATCTGATGAAAAGTCATAGGTACATATGGGTTCCAATCCAAACTTTTCTTCACAGCAGTGGTGGGACCTTGGACAAATCCTCTCACTCCCAATGGCCTCGGGGTCCTCATCTTAAAATAGGGATAATACACTCCATTGGGTTGCTGGGCAGATCAGGGGTAAGCTCATCTGATCTCCTGCAGGGTCTGACTCACAGTCGGTGTCTGCTTCACATTCCCAGTCAGCGACAGCATCATCACCTCCACCGCATGGAGGGTGGCCTTGTAAGCCATTACTTGAAGCTTGGCACTGTTCTCTAACACGTTTGCTGAATAATCAAAATCCCACCAGCTTATGTGTTAAACACCTGCTCTACCTACACAGGTTTTCTGCTGTGTAAGATATAAGAAAAAACTAAGATGGGGTTCTAGCCATCAAGGAAGTAACTATTATGTTTGAATAGATCATTTAATCCATCTCATTACTTGGTAACAAACTGGGACAGCTGCAAACTCCCCTGGATGCAAATGGAAAGAGGAGTTAAATAGTTTATTCCAACTACCTGCCTTGTCTGTCTGGAGCGCTGGAGAAGAAATAAGAACAATTATTGCTTTGTCTTCGTGGCCTGTTGCCAAATGAGACAGGGCAAGAAACTCACCAACCAGATTCCCATTTCCTTTATAAGCTTAAAATCTACCATGGAGAGATGCACCTTTCAGTGGAATATTGGAAATATTGGAAATCAAAGCTTCCTACAAATTCCCTATGTTTTTGAATGCATACTAAAAAAAAAAAAAGAATGAATGAACGTGTAGTATACATAATTCTGGGCTTTGCTACTAACCATGTCCACAGTATCACGCATTCAAGCCCGCGTTCAGCTAACATCAATCGAGCACCTGCTGTGCATCAGGTACCATGCAAAGTACTTAACCCCATTATATCAGATCCATATACCAAACCTGTATGGTGGTTACTTTGATACCCATTGTACAGATGAGGAAACTGAGGATCAAGGGGCAAAGTGATTTAACTGTGCTTCTTCTGTTAGTAGGGAGCAGAACCCAGTTCCAATACCAAACAATATTCATGTAAATAACAATTACCATATTTATTAAGAGGCTCGAGGGAATTGCCTTCCAAAACTGCACCTCCTGCAGTTTTCTGCATTTCATTTCATTTCAGCCTGTTGCAAGGCTGAAAGATTTTTTCTCTCCTATGCTACACTCAAGCCAACAAAAACCCAGGTTCCTTTCACCTTCAAAATAAATCCAGAATGAACCACTTCTTGTGACCCATCTCTACACTATAGGTGGGTTGCTATGGGTCTCCAGAGGGCTCTGGCTGCTCTCACCCAGCTGGCAGCAGGCTGCCATGATCTCTGGAGTTGGTGCTCTCCTGTCCCGTGGCATTTGCATGGGAAGAAGTCATTCACATCTGCCAGCAGTTTGCACCATATGATATATGGTTTACATTTTAGTTTTGCCCTTGAGTGCCTTTCTCCTCCCTCCAGAATGAGGCCAGCAATCTTCTTGGTTCTCTGATGTATTATTTCCAGAGCCAGCCACATAGTAGGTGCTTGATAAACATGTGATGAATAAAGGAATAAAGGCTGGATTTGGGTGTTATTCAGTGGCATCAAGATGACATAATGGCCAAGGAATGCAGGGACATCTGAATCTAGGTCAGCTGTGGACTTCTTTCCCAGTGAGGACCATAGGAAGATACATACAGAAGAAACAGTGTAAGGCAGAAATTAGTTAATATTTTATTGCCAGGTGACATGGACACCAAACCCCAAAGGAGCACTCTGGAAAGCGGGGCTAGACTAGTGGCCTCAAGTGGGGGGCCTAAGAGGTCTTCTACCACCTCATCCACACCAGATTTCCAGTCTTCTCCCCCATTGACCATCACCTGGAAGTCAAAGAAAGAGAGCCTCTTAGTACTTCTGCTGTCGGTGCAAGAGAGGAGAAGGCAACAGAATCCCAATCAGTAAGGAAGGGAGTAGGGGAGAGGATCACACCCATGTCCTGAACTTTAGGTGCAATAAATCAGCAACCTGGAATCTGACCTGTCCAAGGAGTGTGGCCTCCTCGTCAAAAGAAGGCGGGCGGGGTATATCAGAGAACCCTGCCCTTCACCGTGTCTTGAACATCAGGCTGTATGCATACAATCTTTGTTGCTTTTGTTCACTCAATGGACCTACACACATTTTCCTGAGTTACTACACTACTGCAGTGTGCAGCCTGGCCCCCCAGATGCCCAAGATGCCCCCCAGCCCTGCGCAAGGTCTGCATGCAAAACCATTGTGCTAACACAAAACCTAGTTCCCTTGCAGCGCCTCCACCTGGGATTGCATGAACCATTGAGAAACACGTGAACCGTAGTCCAGCTGCCTCAGACAAGGTGGCTGGAGGCAATGCCGTTCCAGGAGCTTCACTATATAGAAAAAGACCCCAAACTTATCATTTTATTTCATGACTCTACAGATGGTCCAGGCTCTGTTGTACAGGTCCAGCTGGGGGGCCGCCTGGGGCGGCAGTTCCCCGAAGGCGGGACATCCAGCATGGCTCCCTCACGTGGCTGTCAGTTGATGGCAGCTGTTGGCCAGCATCTCCTCCAGGGCTGACGAGTCGAGCTTCGACACGTGCTGCCTTCTCCACTTGGCTTCAGCTTCTGCATCAGAGTGGCTCATTTCAAAAGCGAGCGCGCCAAGAATGAGCCTCCTACAGAGGTCCAAGTGGAGCTTAAAGGCTTCTTAGAATCCAGCCACAGAAGTTCCAGAATATCACTTGTGCTGCATCCTATTACTCAGACAAGTCCCTCAGGCCAAGCAGATTCAGGAAGAGGCAGTAAACTGCACCTCTTGATGTGGGAAGCTATGTGCATATATGGGGAGGGTAGGGATGGACAGGGACCATCTTCAAAACCATCTACCCCAGACACTCTTCCTGGAAGAATCAAAGAAAGCAGGCAGAGTGTCCTTGCACAAGAACCAAGGAGACAGAATGGATGCTAAGACACAGGAGGAGAAGTAACATTGGAGATTCAAGGTTTTTCAAAGATTTTATAGATTTATCTGAGAGAGAGAGAGAGAGTGCATGAACAGGGGGAGGAGAAGAGGGAGAATCAGACTCCCCGTTGAGTAGGGACCACCCCACCCGGATGTAGGGCTTGATCGCAGGACCCTGAGATCATGACTTGAGCCAAAGACAGACACTTAACGGACTGAGACACCCAGGCACCCCGGGAGAGTCAAGCTTTTAAGTGAAAACTTCTCAGCCTTCAGGTGAAGGCAGCAGATCAAAATAGGGCACACGGGAAGGTGGCCTAGGGTTGAAGGTACTGGGCACATCAGGAGACAGGAGCGGACTCCGTCCAGTCCAGCTGCCATAAGCTTCGTTCCCATCAGTTGGTAAAGTGATGAGGGGTAGAGCCCTACAAATGCAAGGAGCTCCAACAAAAGCCTGATTCTGAAATGCTTATTCACCCAGATCATTAGGATAGCTCTTAGAGGGCTGAAGAATGAAGGAGTTTCTGCCAGTGGAATCCAGAGAGCATACACCCCTCCAAGTGAAGGAAGTGTGCTAATTTGATCAGTGCAGATAATCCAAGAGAAAAAAAAAAGTGTTTTTTTAGAAGGGAAATCTGATCAAACAGCCCATGTCCTCAGTGGGCCTCCATCGATTGCTCAGACGGCGCTCCCACCTGGGGTACTCAACCCCAGCTGAGTGCTGAGCAGGACACAGCAAAACACGGATGTCCTGCCTGGGTCAGAGTGTTTCATAGTAACAAATCGAACATTGTTATTAACTTCAAACAAACAAACAAACACCAAGATACCTCGGTCCGGTGTGCCAGCTTCAAATTGTTCAGGTAAAAGTTGACATTTCAAGACATTCCCCACTTTGGTGGGTGGCCTGGTCCTGACACAGAAGACCGCCCTTAAGAGGGGTTTCAGACAGCACGTTTGGGGAGGCACCTCCCTTAGTGAGTGGGGCCCTGGTTGCCTCTTCTTCCTTAGTCAACTAACCCAGTTCAACAAACATTTCACAACTCATCAGCGGCAGCACTAGGAGGTGGTTACAAACAGAGCTGCTACCCGTCACTGGCTGGGTGACCTGGGGTGACCCTACTACTAGCTGGCCTGACATCTCTGAGCCTCAGCTCTGGTTTCATCTTTCCTTAGTCTGGGTTAGCAGCAGCACCTGCGGCTGTAGTGAAGACTGATTAGTAATTAGCTCAATAAGTATAAATAATGGTTTTTATTATATTCTAGGAAAATAGCATTATGCTCTCATGCCTCTGAGCCTTTGCGTGTGTTAGTCTGCATGACCCAGAGCTCGGTCTCCATGTTGTGTTCCCAGGCAAACATTCTCTGACCTCCTCCTGCCTTGCCTGCCTCCCCAACAGGCAGTCAGGTTAGGGAGTATTTCCTCTGGGCAACCCCAGTCTTGGGCTTTCGTCTCTCTTAGCATATAGCACCTATAGAACTCTGAAGAGGAATTACTTCAAACACACACACACACACACACACACACACACACACACACACACACACCCGAGATTATCTTGAGCCCTGAGCCTCAGAGGCAGGGGACTCTGTCTTTTGCAGTCAGTGCAACACAATGGCTAAGACTCTTAGGAACGATGCTGCCTGAGTTCCAATCCTGCCTCTGCCCTTTTTTAGCCCTTTGACCTTGGGCAAGTTATTTAACCTGTGCCTTGATTTCCTCACCCATAAGGATGGGAACAAGACAATGAGAGCAACAGTACTGCCCTAGACCAGGGCAGACTTGGTCACATCCCACTGGGATCCTCTGTGCCCCTTCAAGACTGGGTTTGCTTGCGGTGCATGGGATTCTGGAATTGCCCTCCCAGGCAGCCACTAACCCATCCACCTGCTGGGCCTCTGGAGCTTTCTTCCCTGGTCTGTTCTGAGGGCACACAGCACTATGGGCACTCTGAGGCCTCGGGCGTGGCTACTGTTTGGGAGATGTTTCTAAACTGAGCTTGAACTTGAGCCTGAGGATAGGAAGAGAAGGGGACAGGGAGCTCCCTCTGTTTGTTGACCTCGGTCTGCAGGAAGCCATGTGATGTGTGATTCTATCCCTTCCCGCAGCTGCCAAATCTTCATTAAAGTTTATCAAACTCATAAACGCCTATTATGAGTGGAGCATGCATGTGTGTGGGTGGGCGTGCTTCACAGAAATGGGGAATGAGCCTGCAGTCATGTTGGGCTCAGCATGCTGTAGGACAGAAAGAGCACAGATAGCAAGAGACCTGAGAGATCTGAAGAAGCCCTGCGGAGGGGAGGCTCTTGGACTTAGCAGAAATCACACAGGCAAGTGCGGGATCTCCAGGGGCTGGGGAAGAATCGGAATGTGGCTGACACTATTGTATCTGTGTCTGTCAGGGGCAGGAGATGGTGGATGACACACGAGTTACACAAGAGAGAAACCAGGGCTAATGCACAGTCATTCTGCACCCTTGCAGTGGGGAAGAGAACACAATACCATCTCAGGACAGTGCAGACTGATGGGATAATGGCAGAGACCGGGAGAGAGCTGTAGGTGTCTCAGAGATGGGAACCCCGGGAGGAAGGAGGGTCTAGGTAGAGGGGGAGCCTCATCGTAACTGATTTCCTCGGTCGGTCACTCCTCTCTGGGGTCTCTGCTTCTCACAACAGATGCTGGGTCACATTCATCTGTGTTTCTAGGGTCTGTTACAGTGTCTGCCAGCATCAAGGCACTAGTAAGTGTTTGTTGAATGAACAAATTAATGGAGATGTTTCTGCATATAAAACGCAATATGTTGCTTAAAAATTCAATTTGTGCTCAGCTTTGCAGATGCACATCTGTTTGGATAGTTGGTTATTTTAATTACATTCAGCTTTTTCTATGCAGCATTTATGAAGTGGACTGTGGCAGTAATATAATTAAACTAATCAGCATAGAAAGCAAAATAAGATTATCCAAGGTAGATTTTGACCCTCAATTATATGATATAGCTACCACTGCTCCAGACAGAGTAAGGGGCAGTGTGGTCCAGTGGGATGATCACAGCCCTTGGACAAACCACCTAGGTTTCAATCCTCGCTGTCTCTCAATATCTTGTGACGTTGGGCAGGAATCAAAGTCTTCCTCTGTTATATGAAGGAAGTAATACCCACTTCCTGAGATGTGAGGCTTATGAGGGATGGCATGGGTATATAGGAGGAATATTCAGTAGGATTACTCTGATTTCAAGCAACGCTATTCTTGAATTCAAATCTGTCATCACTGTGGACTCAGGTGAGGGCAGTTGCATTAGGGATCAGCTCCCACTTAGAATCCAAGGACCATGAATGATGGGAAGCTTGACTCTGCCTGGCTTTTACCCAAATCCCGTGACCCAGTGTTCATCGGGATTCAATATGAAGTCTGATCCTAAGTACTGAAACAATATTTAATATCAGCCCATTGTGCCCCTGAGTTCTGACATAATCTGTTTTCAGATTTGCTGAAGTTTTCTTTTCGATTTTATCAGCAATTATTTCAAATGAAATTGGCACCCGACAATTGGATTACTGAATCGTTGACTCTCATATCCTGGTAGACAGTAAAAAGCAAATGCAATTTTCACCAGTTACCTGTCAACTACTCCATGTTGTTATAGGGAAAAGAAGCTTTGGCCCAGAAAGACAGAGTGGAAAGGGATCTGAATGGATGAGAAAGCTGGAGGCGAGCTCCTGCTACAAACATGGCTTCGTGTTTGTTAGATAGGACGTGAAAGCTTTTATAAATCATATCCTTATTGTTTTCACAGTATGTATTCATATTAATCAAACTTCCCACTATTAATAATAATTTATGCTCATACACTAAATGTCAATCCTTTAAGATGACATTTTAGCATGCCCTGTTCTCCAAATAATTATTCAAGGGAAATAGGTCAGATGAGGGGCAGGGCGATAGGGCTAGAGAGAACCAGATTTAATTCTTACTCCAGCACAAAGGTGCTGTTGGGGGAGATCACTAAGAGGACACGGTAACCAGTTGACCTGTAAGTTGGACCCCAACAATGAGAGGCTCCTCACCTCTTCCCTTGTCCTTGGAATGTGCATTCCACTCCCCTGCCCCCCACACTCCCAGAAGCTGCCTCAAGGACACAGCCTTGAGAGAGTGATGTGGTGTTGAGACATTCTAGATGGTCTAGGTGACAACTCAAAACTCTATATAAACTTTTCAGATTTGGCTAACAGGTGAAGAGATCTACTCATCTTGTGGTGCCCAAGACAAGCCTTATAAGTAAGTTCTCTTGCTTATCCTGCCTGCCGCCTCCCCAGCTAGAAAGGCTGCCCCTTTCTTCTGTCTCTTCCTGGCCTCTACAAATGGGGGCCCATTTCAGATCACACTCACAAAGGTTCGCAAGGAGGTTCCCAACCAGTAGACGCTTCATTGGAATATAAACATTGTAAGACCTACTGGAAAACTTGTCATAAAGATTAAAAGGGTGATAATATACAGGAACACCCTAGTCATTTTCAGTTCTTGCCTTTTTTTACCAATGTAGCTCATCTCATCATCTATTTGGTAATATTTTTGATAGATCCCAGGTACGGTAGAATGTACTTTTATTCTCTATTATTTGCTTTTTCCCTGTAAGAGAATTACGTCCTTGCCATTGCCTGGGTCTTTGAATGTGCAAACACATGGAACAGACCTGAATTCAGTCTGTGGCATTGACTAAGACATTGTAACTCACTGAGGTTTGGTAGTGGGGAGGTGTTTGTTGACAGTAAATGCTGACTAATTCACTGTTTTGGAGGGCGGAAGATTGAAGAAGACTGACACTGTTTCCTGCCTCAAAGAAATTACAATGTAAGAAAGAGAGCAGCTATACAACAAGTAGTTAAAATAAACTCTTCAGGGCTCCATGATGGGCAAGGAAGGAGATATGGAGCTAAAAGCAGGAGACTCCATCTCATTGACAGGGACCGTGGCCACAGAGGAGGCCACAGGCCTGGGCGTTTTCTTGTCTTGTCTAAGAACTATAGTATAAATCTCATGATGAGTAAAATAATGGCTTCTTAAGGCACCTGGGTGGCTCAGTTGTTAAGCATCCAACTCTTCAATATTGGCTCATGTCATGGTCTCAGTGTCCTGGGATGGAGCCCTGCATTGGACTCTGTGCTCAATGGGGAGTCTGCTTGAGATTCTCTTTCCCTCTCCCTCTGCCCCTCCCCCCACCTCTCTCTCTTTCTCTCCCTCTCTCAAATAAATAAATAAATAATGGCCTCTCAAAAATGTCGATGTCCAAATCGCCCAGGATCTGTGCATGAACACGTTACACAGCAAGGGGAATTAACATTGCAGGAAGTTAGGATAACTATCCAGCATATCTTCAAAGAAGGAAAGTATCCTGGATTATCTGGGTGGGCCCCATGCAATCCCAAGGGTCCTTGAGGGTGGGAGAAGGAGGCCCAGGAGTGATGGTCAGAGTCAGAGGGAGACTAGATGAGGCTGCGCTGCTGGCTTTGAATGTGAAGAAGCAGCTGTGAGCCAAGGAAAGCAAGGAAGGTAGCAACAGCAGGAGAGGCAAGGACCCTGAACCTCAAGAAGGAAGATGGTCTGCCAATGCCTTGATCTCAGCCCAGCGAGACCTGTGTCAGACTTCTGACCCTCCAGGACTGGAAGATGATAAGTGTTGTTTTAAGCCCCGAAGTTTGTGGTAAATTGTTCTAACAGCAAGAAGAAACTCATACAGATCCAGCTCTCTCTCTGTCTGGAGCCTTTGTTTTCTGAGGAATGACTTCCCATCTCCTCTACAATTTGCCTTCATTTGCTCTGAGGCCTTCTAGAAGAATCAAATTAATTTGCCTTCAACACCAACCCTATTGGTGTCAGAGGAGCCACATGGGTGGGAGCCATCAGCCCGATATCCACTTTCTGACGGTGGCACCCAGGTAGGGTGTCCCTGGGAATGGGAGATGCAAGGGCACAGAGGGTGTCAGGAGCAAGAATTCCTGTCCCCTCAAGGGTCCTTCTACCTAAGAATAAAATTGACACAAGACAGACATTAACAGGAGAAAATAAAATTTTATAGTGTAGGTACTGGGAATCCACACAGACACAGAAATTAGGCAACAGGAGGCAGGTGTATCATCCTAAACAAATGAAAAGGGGGCAGAGGTCTAGGACTTCAGAGGAAAGGAATGCACTTCATGGGTAACAGGAAGAAGAGTAAAAGTTTGGTGAGGAGATGAGAAGAGTCACACAGATAACATTTATCTCTCCTAATAGCCCTTATTCTGGGAAAGTTCCCCCCCACCCCCCGTTTAGATTCTTCTACATAGTTAAGGGAGGACAAAAGTTTCTCTTGCATCCTCAGGCTCATGATTGCCTTCAGCTCAGAATAATTTGCATGCCAAATGGGGACATGGATGGGGGTCTGCTGTCCTGAACCCCTTTGAGGATCACCCAGTCCGTCCCTCATTTGATAGATAAGTGGCTAAGTTTTGAAGAGGCAGAGCAACTTGTCCAAAGTGCAGAGCCCTAGAGGAAGTGGGCTAGCTCAATCTTCTGACCTGCCTTGAGGGCATCTGCACTTAAAGGCAGTGCAAACAAGGTCAGCCAACCTTGGTGCTATAGGGTAGTAATTATCTAAAAAGAATGTGGGGAGGGGGGTGAGGAGGTTGCAGGCACCCGACCTGTCTGAAAGGCAGCAGGAGGAGAATAAAATTCCTTCTGAGCCTTGGAAATGTGGAGCAGGGTACCTGTCCGGGGGGCAACGTTTTCTTTCATAAAATCGATCAGTCAATCCACCAGACCATCTCCAGCGAAGACAGGCAAGATGGGATTCCAGCATCCCCTCCCTGAGAAGACCTGCTCTCGTCCCCTCCCTGAGAAGACCTGCACTCATCCGGCACACTCCTTGCCCCGTCTGCCTCCCAGGTGGCTTCTAACCCTGAGCTCCTGGCCTTGGTGAACAGTGGTGTAAGAAGGTCAAGCTCCCTGACAACATCTTTAAAACTCGGGGTCTTCTCTTCCCCTGGACCTCCCCACCCTCTCTTTTGCCAAATCAGCAGGAAAAGCTTTCAAGTTTGTGCTTTGTCACTCCAGTCTTTGTACCATGAGCTCCTCTATTCCAAGCCGCTGGGAGATATATTTGTCTTACTTCAAAACAGCCCAGTCAGTGGCTGTTGGGTGAAAGGCACCACGCTAAGGATGAGCTCATTTGTGAGCGGCCCTCTCTGAGGTTCGGATCTGGCTCGCCCAGAACCAGCCAGAGCCTCCTGCGGCTTCCCGTCAGCCTGCTGGGCCGTCCTTGTCCTGCTGTCTGCTGACCCCACCTCTTGCTTCTGTAGAAGAAAGGCTCCGAGTGGCTCCATTACCTTGGGGCCGGGACAAAAGTCAGTGATCATCATACCCAGGCTCCGAAGGGCTCTGTCCAAGCCTCTGCAAGGCTCAAAGAAGCCTCTGTAGACCTCTGTGATGTTTCTGCCAGGGAGCAGGCTGTGTTTAGGATCTGGAGAACGGAACTGAAAACATGCAATCAGCATACACCTCCACTCTTTGGGGTCCCAGCCAAATTTCCCTTTCCCCCCTGGTACCAATAACAGATTTAAGATGTTTTCCTTAGCTCTGGAAAAATAACCATGATGGCCTTATTATCTTGTTTTGGGGTAAGAAAAGCTCTTGTGGGGTGGGAAGGAGGGTCTGGTGGTGAGGGCAGATGATGGCAGTGGCAGGTTACTCCCCAGAGGCCAAATTACAATAAAGCAGTGCCCTAGCAGTTCACTCGCCATTGAGGACTCAACTTGGAAAGGTCACTGACCCTGGTTGTGATTTCAGTGTGTCTGTTTGCTGTTTTGTATCTGTGGTTTTTCCTGGTGTGTAACTTTCCTCCCTCTCTTTCTGGGTTGGCTGTGTGGGAGACAAGAGGACAGACAGAAGGACCCAGCAGGGCCCCTATTGCTTCTCATATGTAAACAAGTTCTCTGGTGTAGGGGGAATCTTTTCAGATTTGTCAATAGCAACTGAAAAAAAAGAAGTTCTGACGGATAGTAGGGAGGGATGTGGATACCATTCAGGAGTCAAAAAGAAGAAAAGGATTTTTCCCCTCCCCTTGGATGTTTTGAATTAAAAAAAAAAAAATGAACAAACAAATCTGGGCTTCCTGAATGTTTATGTAAGGGAGGTGGTGGGGGCTGGGGAAGTCACTTGAATCCTGGAGTTTTTATTTTTTATTTTTTAATTTTTTTAATTTTTATTTTTTTTTAAGATTGTATTTATTTATTTATTTGACAGAGAGAGATCATAAGTAGACAGAGAGGCAGGCAGAGAGAGAGAGGGAAGGAAGCTCCCTGCTGAGCAGAGAGCCCGATGCGGGACTCCATCGGGAGTCCCTCAGGACCCTGAGATCATGACCTGAGCCCAAGGCCGCGGCTTAACCCACTGAGCCACCCAGGCACCCAAGTTTTTAAAGATCATTTAGAAATTACATGTTATTTTAGAACATTGTTCTTTTCAAGGTATTATTATTTTTCTATAACACCTTGACTATAATACTCCCAATGTAGGGGCGCCTGGGTGGCTCAGTGAGTTAAGCCTCTGCCTTCAGCTCAGTTCATGATCTCAGAGACCTGGATCCAGCCCAACATTGGGCTCCCTGGTCAGTGGGGAGCCTGCTTCCCCCACCCCCTCTGCTTGCCTCTCTGTCTACTTGCGATCTCTCTATCAAATAAATAAATAAAATCTTAAAAAAAAAAAAACCTCACAACATAAATAGCCATCTTCTCTACTTCATTAAGATCGTATTGAGATGGGCTTCCATCCTCATACTGGGCCTCATTTATAAGATTTCTTTAGCCTTAGAGGAAAGGTGGAGGGAGAGAGGCTCTGTTGAATACCCTTGTGCTGGCAAAATTGTTTCACACGGGCCCAGGACCCATTGGTTCACATGGTCCCAGTCCTCTGCTCAGAGAGGTTGAGTATGTCCTGTGCATGCACAGCGAAAGAAGGGAGAGATGGACCGGATCCAAGCATGTTCTGTTGGGGGTGTTAGGTCAGTGCCTCCAATGGCAGGTGTCCTGACATAGTCCACTGACTGCCTGGCTGACTCCTTCAACCACCTTGTCGAGGTTTCTTAGGAAACTCTTGATTCTCCCTCCTCCACCATCCTTGGAGTCCAAAACTAGATTCTCCTCCCCAGTGCTACAGTTATCTACTGCTGTGTCCCAAACTATGTACAAACTTAATAGTGAAAACAGCTATCCTTTGACCAGAACTTATAATTCTGTGGGTCAGGAATTCCTGCGGGGCTCAGCTGCGTGATTCTTCTCTTCCATGTGACTTTGATGGTGGTCGCTAGGTGACAGTCTAAGTGAGAGTTCAGTTGGCAGATGGGCTCTTCTGGGGGATCCACTCATATGTTCTGTGCTGTGTGGGGATAGCTGGAAGGCTGGGTTCCGCTGGGCTGTTGTCGATGGAGTGTCCCTACGTGGTCTCTCTAACATTGTGGTCTTAAGGGAAGCAAACTTTGCCTACCCCCATAGCTATGTATCTCCTGCACACACTGTACAAAAGGTCAAGTCTAATTCCCTCCCCTTGAGTATGGGCTACTAGCCTTAGTGCTTTTCTTTCAGTGAATGGTAGTGATGCGTTGTGACATCCAGGGCTAAGTTAGAATAGGGTGATGCCATGTCCACCTGGCTCACTCTCTCAGCCTTGGAGTACTGGGCTAAAACATGCAAGCCTGGTGCCCCCAAAGCTGCCAAACTGGAGAGACTCAGCAGAGAAACCACAGTTAGAGATGCCCGAAGGCCTCCAGCCTCTCCAGTCCCCAGCTCTTTAAGTTTTCCCAGCCCAGGTGCCAGTCCTGTGAGAGGAACTTCGGATCAGTCCAGCCTCCAGCCGTTGCGTATCCAGTGTGACCAAGTCAAGATGAGAATTCTAAGCATTCTCGACTATGTTCTGTATGATTTTCTGGTCTTCCAAATCCATGAGCGTAAAAAGTGTTTGCTAGACATCAGGAAAACTCTGTATAACTTGTTTTGCAGTGATAGTAACCAGAACAGTGACAGCTCAGGGACCAAGGATTACATGCTGCAGTTAAGAAGAGGGAGACTTCCTAGTCTTTTATGCTGGCCTGGGACCACAGTCACTTCTTCTGTACTTTACTGGCCCATGCAGTCACAACATTCAAGGGAAGACGATACGCACCTCTCGGGGACAAGAAGGTAAGCATTTGCAGGCGTATTTTTAATATCTCTAAAACCAATGTTCTTCATCTTAGTGACAACAGCTTCTATGCAGCTGCTCAAGCCAAAACCTGGGACTCATTCTTCATCCCTTTCTTTTCTTCCCCTCTAAATCCAATCCACCAGCAATCAGCAAATCTGGGTAAATCTCCCTCTAAAGTATTTGCAAACCCGTCCGTGTCTCTCCCTTTCTCTCCTGCCCTAGTCAGAGTTCCCAACATCTCAAGCATGGGGTATGCCCAGAGTTCCCTGCAGACCCTCTCCTCTACTCTTATTCCCCCACAGTATTATCCATACATCACTAGAGTGACCTTTTCAAACAGCATGAATTGGATACTGTCATTGCCTACTAAAAGAGATGCTTCAATGACTTCCCACCATAGTTATGGAGACTGAAATGGTCTACTCCTTTTTTCCACCTCTAATCCCATCCACGTCTTTCTCCTCCGCCTCCCACTGCTCATGCCAAGCACCTGCCCACTGCCGGGCCATTCTACATGTTGTTCTCTCTGCTGGGAACCTTTTTTTCTAGGTTCTTTGTGTGTCTGACTCCGTCTTGCCCTTTAGGTCATCGTTTAAATGGCACCATATCAGTAAGACCCCCTCTAACCATGCCAGCTAAGAATGTCCACTACCCACCTCCCTTTTCTACAATTCTCTCTCTATACCTTGTTCCTGCTGTTGTTTATGTTGCAGAATTGGAATTTACACACTACAACTCAGGCGCAAAAATGATAACTTAATTTCTTCTCTGTAGGTGATCTCATTTTGCCCCAGAGCCTCCCTCATTCCGGCTGTTGGAGACAGTAATGGGTAGTGGGTGGTGGGGAGAACATAAACTCAGTTTCTTCCCATCTAAAACAGCCTCTTCAGGTTTAACTCTCTTCGGAAAACACTCCATCCATTCTAGGCCTACTCTCTCTCAGAACCCTTCCTCCCCTCTTTTACTGTTCCTTCTCCATTCATCTTCCTGGATACTGTCCACGTACTCAGGACACTCTGCTTCCCCGGTACAGGGTCCCCCGCCATCTGAAAGCAGAGCATTCCTATGAAAATATCTGTAAGCCAAAATGAGGTAAAGCAAAAAAGCAATTACCATTCATTCATATGGAAAATGTTTTGAGCATTCCCAGACCAAAAAATAACCTCCCTGCTCTTTTCTTATACCTAAGGACACATCTTGCCAAGATGCACAAAATAAGCGGAGATAAAGCACAGATGCTCACACAGTTCAAAGCTCGGGGGTGGATGCGGAGATGCTGTGTGCAGTTCCCGGAGAAGGAGCTGGGTGGCGCCATTCTCCCCCCTCTGCAGCAGCTTCTGTAGGGCACCTCACTGAGCCCTGAGGTCTTTCTTTGAGTGATATCTGGGAATCCTCTAATAGGTGAAGGGGGATAGCCTCACCTTCTCTCATCCTTTACCATATTCTTAAACTGAGGGAAGGCTTTAAAATGACTCATATAGGGGTGCCTGGGTGGTTCAGTTGGTTAAGCGGCTGACTCTTGATTTTGGCTCAAGTCTTGATCTTAGGGTCTTGGGATGGAGACCTCCACTGGGCTCTTGCTCAATGAAGAATCAGTTTGTCGCTCTCCCTCCCCCTAGCCCCACAAGCTTGCTTTCTCTCAAACAAACAAACAAACAAATAAAGTCTTTAAAAATTAAAAAAAAATAAAATTACTTATGCAAACTATGAGTACTATGAAAACACAGGAGAGGGTTTCTATCAGTACCCTCTTTGTTTTTCCAAAGGGGAAAAAAGAGAGGTGGGTCCTCAGGAACAGAGGATGGTTCCAAATTGTTAAAGCACTTCCTTCTAGTCCCTTCAAAGAAAGAATCCCAGCTTTAGGTTTGAGAAAAGCCAGAGACAAAACTGCCAGTGAACAGGAAGCTCAGGGCTCTGCTGGGGGAGGGGAAACCGTGCATGAATGAAAGGAGGAAGTCCCAGGATTTCAGAGTTCAAAAGGACCTGCAAGATGATCCAAGCCTGAAGTTTTCAAACCAGAGCCTGCAGAGCAAGGGATGCTGAGGAGCTGCCCAGTGAGGTGGCTGTGGAGGGTCCCTCAGCCCCTGTTCCTTTCTCAACTGAAACATTTCTAATGTTTCATGCTTTATGTTGCCTTTCTGCACAAGATTGTGCTTCGAATGTGGGTTCTGCTGTTGCTGCATGAAATGAGCAGAGCCCTGCTCTGTTCCCATCTGCCTCTGTGCAGGGGAGGGAAGGATGTCCTAGAGAGAACACAATCCTCCCAAGCACACAGCTGGTTGGAGGCAGAAAATAGAGCCAAAGCCGGCACCTGCTTTAGTGTCCAGAAAGGAACAAAGAGGGTAAGTCCATTCCAGGCCGAACCTGTTGGCGTTACTATGGCAATGGAGGTATTTCCGGAGTCAGAGCAAGTGACCCCGTAGGACTCCACTGGCTCCTCTGCCCATGGCCAGCGGCCAGGGCCAGGGCTGACCTGCCACCTCATCTCCATCAGGTGCCATCTCTGATTAACTACCCTGGGACAGGACCAGGATTCTTCAATTCTTTATTATCTCACCCAAGGAAGATTTGACCAGGAGAGAAAAATACCTCTTCATTCATTTGCATCAAAATGTTCTCCAACCTTTTACTCCAGAGCTGCCTTTGTTTGCCCAAGAGCTCTGTTATCAACTTTCTATAAATCTGGCAGTCACACACCTCATTTGCATATGCCCACGTGGGTTTTGTAACATTTCCTAGGTTGTCATGACATTCAGAGAGGTGAGACAGGAACAACCTGCTTCTTGAGCCTTCCTCTCTTCCTAGGTGCGGATGACCCAGTTCAGATAGGAGTGCAGGCTGGGTGCCGGAGGGGCTACCATCACTGCGCATGTGCAAGAGTCAGCACCGCCTGCCCCAGGTGCTCTGCAAACACCTCTCCTGCGATCCTCGCCACAGCCCTGAGAGGCGAATATCTTTTAGTTAGAATAGGCTAGGCTCTGCGGTAATGCATGCACTTTGAGAGCTCAGCGGCTTCACACAAAGTGTATGTGTTGTGCAGATCCAGTCCCAGGGTTGCAAAAGAGTTGCCCGGCGGTGGGGAGTGGGGGGGGGTGGCGGTTGTTCTTCCTCTGGGCTGTAGCTAGGTCTCTCTCACCCAGTCTAAAATCGAACCCATCTTGCTGCCTCTGGATTGATTCATTCCTCCTTATTTATGGGCCAGAATGCACAAAACATTCATAGGTTTCCTATTAGTGAAACTCGTGTCCTATTTATTGGAAAATAATACAGTGGCCTTATGATGGTAGGGGGAAGCAGCTTCTTCCTGCCCTGATTTAAGTTATAGTGCTTTGTACACTGTGAATGCATTTAAAGACTATCACACTGCAATTCCTCCTTTTTCTTACCTGGGAAGAGGAGATTAGAACTCTCATTTCACCCCACCACAAGTACAGCTGTTCCATGAAAAATGGCAGTACTTATTTCATATGCATGACATATCTTAGGGGGTGAGAAGCAAGTACTTGCAGCACAAATAGGGGGGTTAGTAGGTTTGGTAAAACTTTTATCATTCGTTATAAACAATCAGGTTTAATGAAGCAGTACATCTGCTCATAAAAAGTATGATTATTAGGATTGTAGACAAAACATTCCCACTCACAGAAGGCCTAATGGAATGAAAACAGTAATTGCCATGCCAAAAATATTGTTAAGTGTTAGAATTGACACCAGGAAAATGAAACACTTTACTTAATTTTTGATAACATTACATGTTGAGACATGACATGCCTGGCATTTCGATTGACACAAAACCTTGCTTTTTAGCTCAAACACATTTCCTGTGTTCACACTCTGCTTTGCAATGTGATTTCCTGAAGCTTGGCCTGGCTCCAGTGGATGGTAGAGTACCACGGGTCCAAGTTTTATTTCCTTTCTTCCTGTACATCACCTAAACTCAGGAGTTTTGCTCTGTTGTTGTTTGTCCTTTTAAATGTACACCTAATACTGTGATCAGGATTCCCACTGCTAAAAAATGTCAGCTCTCTTCCCAAGAGAATCAACATGCTATGGACAGAAAGTGTGACTCAGGACCCACAGAGATCTGATAAACCGTGTTTCACACAGTGCTCCTAGGATATCTGACACTGTATAAGCAAAATGTAAAATGGTCTGGTGTTTTTGGACAATCAAAACATTGCCTAGTTAAATGGCTTACCATTTCTATTTTAATACACCCCCTGTAATATATTCAGCTTTCTACAAACAAAAGGAACCCCACAAATTTCAGTAGGTCGACACTCTGAAAGGGCCCTCTCCTCAGAGCGCTGAAATCAGCACCATTTGAACAAAGCAACCTGTCCTTTTAAGAAAAATCCCTCTATAGAAATGCTATAATTTCCCTGTTACAAAGGAGCCTTTTTCTGAGCACGTAAAGTGCCAGTTTGTTCAGCGTGACCTCTGCTTTCATTCTATCAAGGTTGTATCTGATTACAATATAAGACAGATGAAGGGGATGCCGTTCTAGGAAAGAAGGGAAAAAAAAAAAAGTTTTAGTCTTGGGTCACTTGCAGAAGTGGTTCATCACTTTTATTGGCAATGTTTTCAATAATATTCTGGGAGGGGGGTTCTTCTGTGTCAATCCAAAGGATCTGTCTGGGGTGTATTTTCAGGTGCTTTGGTGTGTGTATTGGAATCTGACCCACATGGGTAAATGCTGGGTTGGGCTACTGCTCTCTTTCTGGAACAATGTGGCACAACAGGGGGAGTCTCGCCAGACTTTGTGTCCACAACAGCTTCCTTGTGTCTCTTTGTCATTCTTTTGCCTAAGCCTGTGCTGGCCAACAGTCCAAACCCTACAGGAGGTGATGTGGCTCCTGGGAGTAGGGGGTGTTCCATAAACGGTAAAGGACAATACAGATCTTTTTTGTGTATCCCTGGAGAGAGAAAACCATTTTGGTAAAGAGTCCTTCAGAGGCAGGTTTTGAAACCAGGTTCCACTACCTACTGATTCTTGCTAGCATTCTATATTAATTATATTAATGTGGGCTAATTAGTTCCCTCAGCCTCTTCCATCATCTACCTCCCAGGGGTGTTAAGAGTTAAATGAGACATTGTATACTGTTCTCTAGGTACAGTGCCCAGGACACAGTAAGTGCCCAAGAAATGGGAGGTGTGATTATTATTTGTAGTTAAAGTACTTTTAAGAAGGAGATAAAGCCATGGAAGTTCTTGCCTCTCTGAGAGCAGTGCGAGGAAATATAGTTTGCTGTAATGACAGGGATGTTGAAGTGAGACTTATATCCTGTTCCCAGTTCTGAGACCTTGGTTAGAGCCCTTTATCTTTCTGTCATCGAACTTCCCAAGTATTGAAATGGGGATAATACTTTCTACTTCTTAGTGCCTGGCCTATAGGATGAGCCCTAAATGTCCTATGAATGCAGGGATGAGGTAACAAGTGTAAAACACTTGGAATGGAAGAGATGCTTTAAAAATGTCATAATGTGTTTGGAGGCTGACTTATCCCCTTCTCAATGGGGAACTGTGATCCCCTCAGCTCTACCTCGAAAGCACTGCCCAGGCTCATTGCTGTCCCTCTGCCTAAACCTTCAGCCCCTGCTGGGAGCACCAAACACCTCCTTCCTATTCCTGGGGCCATTCAACCTTGCCAGCCATTCCCAGCCCTGTAGTCCAGAAGGATCTTTCTAAAAATATGCAGTGTGGCATGTTGCTCCCCTACTTGAACCCTCCAGTAGCTTCTCACTGTCCTCAGAATGAAGCCATGGTCCCTGCCTGCACCAGCCTGGTCCTCGGCTGCCCATCCAACCTCAGACCTTCTGCTGGGCCCCATCTGGCTACATTGCTGTCCTTGCTGCTCCACTACCACATAGAAGACTGAAATGTTCCCTCTCCCTGGACTTGTCTTCACTCAGATCTCTTCCGCTCCCTTCTTTTGGGTTTCCATTCTGGGGTCTTCCTCAACAAGGCTCCCTGACCATGTCATTTCCCTCTGCCTCTGGTCAACTTTGGACCACCAACGCCTTATTGTCTCCATGGCAATAGTGACTCCCAACACTCTCCTCCTTGTGACCTTGGTTCTTGTCTATCTCCCATGAACCCAACCTCTCTGAGGTCGGGTGATTTGTATGTATTGGTTACTCTTGTGTTGGAGAGCCTAGTACAGGTCCTGGTGTTAGTGCTTAATCAATGTTGGCTTGACAAATATTGATTACTCACTGTGTACCACGCACTGGTTAAGCTGTCTCTGATTCAGAGATGAATGGCTGTTTTATTCTCAAAACAGATAAATATTGCAAGAGAGATAAATGTAGGGTATTATGGAAGAACAAAGGAAAGACAAAGTCATCTAAGTAAAATAGGGTGATGGTGGTTGGAGTAGCACAGTCTTCCCAGGGTGGCCAATACCTCAAAGACTGTGTACCAAAAGATAACACCCCACTCCCCACCACAGACTATTGTATGAGTGCAAACAGGTTACATAAGAAAGGACTTTGTGTTCCTTTCTTTTCTCTTCCTGCAAAGAAAGCCCTTAATCTTCAGCCTTTGGACTCTGGCCTCTGAATTCATGAGGAAACCAAGGAGACCCTGGGTGGTGGGTTTAAAGGAACAGAGAGGCCAGCTGGGGTCTGAGAACTAGCTGCTGTCACTGGGAGGGGATGATTTTACTGTCAGAGCCCTCTAGCCTCACAGTACTGTCAGGGGGATGCCGGTGCGAGGCTCTCACAGCAAACTTGAGAAGAATTCCTGTGAAAAATACTGTGACAAGTTATACGAAACACTGAGGAATAATCCCGAGTTTCTCAAGAGCAAGACAACTGTTCTCCCAATCATAAAAGCACCTGTGCAAGCAAGAACAGTACATGTAATAAAATGGGGGGAAGATTGTCACAGCTCATAAAGGACGAGGATGATTACCTAGTTACAGACCTTCATAAAACCCTTCAACAAGTAAAGGGAGGGAAACCGGGACAGCAGATGATACCTCCATCATGCTTGCTAACCTAGACTAGATCCATAGACTGAGAAACAACAGAACCATATCATCATTCTAGTGAATAAAGGTGGGCTTTCAGGGAGTGACCTGTCATTTTAGGGTCAGCCCAAGACATATTCTACCAGTGGAAAACTTACTGGACTGGGGTCAAGAGACCAGGGTACTGGATGTATCTTTTTCTGAGTTACTATATGGCTTGAGATGATCTCTCAATGTATTAGGATACTTAACTCTAAAAGTTATAACAAACAATTCCTTAATCTTGGCTTCCTAACCCATTAGATGTTTATTTCTCTGACATCACCATGCAACATGGGTCAGCAAAAGACATTCTCTTGACCATCATTCAGGGACCCAGCCTAGTGGGCATACTATTTTTAGTACATCATTCTCAAGGTCCTCTTAAGTGTTAATCTCCAAATGCTGTTGGTCAAGAAAGGACCTGGAGGACCACACAGGATATTAGGGATCTGGGAACTTATGAACTAGAATTAAAAACTGTCTCTTTCCCCTGATGTACAATGGTGGAATAGGGAGAGAAATTCCACAGTAAAATCTCCCATTCACAAAAGGAGAGGAAAGAAGGCACATCCTAGTCACTGATCCATACCAAAGTGGAAATCCTATAGTGTAGAGATTATGAAGCTTCCTTGCCCTAGCAGAGAGAGGTTCCCAAGACTTTTGTTCTGGTCTTTGGGCAGAACCAACATGACCATTTTCCTCAATGGCCCCAGCGTTAACCCTCTGGGGGAATCCTTCTTTGCTCATTTTCTTCTGTGAGCACATGTGAGGTAGATGCTGAGTAGAAGATCTCCTGGGGGGCTGTGCAGTTTTTGGAGACTGTTGTTTGCTTATAGAAGGCTGAAGGAGTGATAGCTGTTTCAAGTCTCAAATCGTCAGGGATCTTTTTAGTCTGAAATTATGGTTTCCTTGGTAATATAATCCTCCCAAAACCTTAGTAGACTTCTGATCTTTTTGCTTCCTGACAGTTCCATGAGCCAATAACAATACCAAAAAAATCTCTCCTGAACATATTTTTCAAATCTACTTCTTCTTCTTTTTTTTTTTTTTTTTTCTTTCTGCTTCTTCACTCCCATGCCTTTCTCTTTCGGTTTCATGGTATATGAGGCTGTTGGGATTAAGTGGGAAAGTCATACATTCTTAATCTCATCTCTGTTGCAAGGTTTGTTTGTTTGCTTGCTTGCTTCTTTAGATAAAAGGCTTTCTAAATCTTATTTTCTACCATCTGGAATCTAGAGTCAGTCAGGTTTTTCTGATCCTGCAAGGTCCCACATTTCTGGACTCTCTCTATTCTCTTTTATTTTTGCTTATAAACCAGCTAATGGTCCCCTGAGTACATCTTGTTTTTGTAATGCCTTGTCAAACAGCCAATACTTGCCAAGCACTCCCAACTTTCGATTTTCCACTGGAGATGAGGCCATTATTACCTTCAGATATAACCATGTTGGATGTCCTGTTCCTTGGATCCACCCCTGTGACACGTACTGAAGCAGTTGGGGTGTGTTTCAGAAAAAGATAAAGCCTTTCAGGTGTTCTGAAGAGGAAGGAATTTAATACAGGCAGTTAGAATCTTGCTCAGTCATTGGTAGTGCTAGGGAGAAAAGGTCAGGGAATCCACTGCACCCTCATCCAAACCCTTGGAGAGGAAGATGGACAGTAAATTGCAATTGAATTTATTTGCTACATAAGGAATATGTTCTGGAGTACTCTGAGAGTGTACTGCTTGGTAACCTACTGTAATCTGGGAAATGAAGAATAGACTCCTCTTATTTCCTTTGTTCAGGATTCAGTGGCAGGAGAGGGACTAGCATTCCACATTTTCCTGACATGAGGGTACTGTGGAGATTGACTCTTCTAAGCCATACTGATTAGATAGATGCCAGGTAGCAAAAATTCTAGATAAAAACAAGCATTTAGATTAAAGTATAGTATCTGGACTCAACACTAATCAGTAGGGTGTTTTATCCTCCATTACTTCTAAGATAAAATCTGAACTCTTTAGCACGACAGGTGAAGGTATTAATGATCTGACTTCTTACCCCTTATCTTTTCTGTTGTTGGGTGCTATTCCTCTATTCTGTAACTGTCATACAAAATTAATCTTCATTCTACAAACTTGGCATGTTCCCTCACTCCTCCTTGCTGTGTCCTTGACCCAGAATGCCTTCACCTTGAGTTCTTCTCTAATCTGAAGGGAAATTTAAAACTATTTTGAAGTAAATCAAATTGAGAATCAAACTTATAAAAAATTGTTTGATGTAATGAAAATAGTGCTGTGAGATAATTTATTTCACTGGTTTCACTTGTGAATCCTACAAACATTTAAGGAACAAATAATAGCAGTTGTCCATAATCTCTTTCAGAAAATAAAATCAGAGAGAACATTCGTAATTCATTCTATGAGGCCAAAATTATCCCAACACCAAAGGCAGTTTAAGAAATTACAACAAAAGGAAGTTATGGCTCAATATCTCCCATGAACATAGATGTAAAAAATCTTCAACAACCTATTAGCAAATCAAATCCAATCATGTGTAAACAGAATTATACACCATGACCAAGTGGGATTTCTTTCAGGGATACAAGGCTGGTTTTACATTTCAGAAACAATCAGTGTAAACCACCATATCAACAGGTTACATATGAAAGCCCATATGACCATGTTAATTTATTCAGAAAAAGCTTTTGACAATACCCATTCATGATAAAAACTCTCAGCAATCTAGGAATAAAAGGGAACTTCCTCAACTTGATAGTGAGCAGCTGTAAAATACCTTACAGCCAGCATCCCACTTCATAGTGTAAAACTAGGTCCTTTTTCTCCAGATCAGGAACAAGTCAAGATGGCCTCTCTTACCATTCCTATTCAGCATCACACTGGAAGTTCCGGCTAGTGCAATAAGAAAAAACAGACAGGAAGAAAAGAAATAAAAGGTGTACAGATTGAGAAGGAAGAAATAAAACTGACTTTGTGCACAGATGACATGTTTGTTGATATAGAAAATCCCTTAAAAAATACTTTATTTGAGAAAGATGGAGAGCACAAGTTGGGGGAGTGGGGTGGGGCAGAGGGAGAGGGAGAAGCTGAGCAGGGAGCCAGGCACAGGACTCAATCCCAGGACTCTGAGATCATAGCCTGAGTCATAAGCAGATGCTTACCTGATTGAGCCACTTGGGCAATCCTGATGTTGAAAATCTTAAAAATAGCCAAAAAAAATTCCTTATTCTGGAAATAATAAGTGATTATAGCAAGGTTGCAGGATACAGATGAATATAAAGAGTGAATTGCTTTCCTATAAACTGACATTGAACAATGGGGATTTATAATTAAAAAATTAGTGTTTATAGCAGCAACCAGAAAATGAATTACTTATGTACAAGATCTGTATGTGGAGAACTACAGAACAGTGATGAAAGAAAGATCTAAATAAACGGAGAGCTAGTCCATGTTTGCAGGTTGGAAGGCTCAATATTAACATGTTAACTCAATGTTAGATGTCAATTCTTTACAATTTGCTCTGTAGATCAATGCAACTTAATACAAATATCAGTAAGATATTTTGTGGATAACAAAATGATTCTAAAGTTTACATGGAAAGGCAAAAGACCAAAGCTAGCTCACACAATACTGAAGAAAAAGAACAGAGATGGAAGACTAACAATATCCAATTTCAACACAAACTCCAAACCTACAGTAATCAAACAGCATGGTATTGGTGAAAGGATAGACATGTTAGTCAACAGAACAGAATAGAGTCCAGAAATGGACCCACATAAATATAGTTAACTGATCTTTGACAAAGGAGCAAGAGAAATTCAATGCAATGGGGATAATTTTCTCAATGAATGGTGCTGGAAAAAAAAATGGTACTGGAAAAACTGAATGTTTATATGCAAAATAATAATAATAACAACAACAACAAACAGAAATAGAGGCCTTATATTTTTCATAAAAATGAACTCAAATGGATTATAGAACTAAATGTAAATAAAATACTATAAAACATCTAGAATAAAGTATGGGAGAGAATCTACATTTACTTCACCCTGTGAAAGATAAGGTTAAGAGTTTGAAAAGTCAAGCCACAGACTAGAAGAAAATATTTATAAACAATATCTAAAAAGGACTTAAAACCAAAACATACAAAAAATCCTAACTCAACAACACAAAGACAAACAACTTAATAAATGAGCAAATAACTCAAAATCTAAAGAACAAACAAATGGGCAAAGGACTCGGTAGACATTCCTCCAAAGAAGGTATACAAATGACCAACAAGCACATAAAGAGATGATCCACGTTATTAATCATTAGAGAAATGTAAATCAAACTGTAATGATATGGCTTTTCACACCTGTTAGGGGGGCATCATTAACAAATGAAAAACACCAAGTATCAGAGGATATGGAGCCTTTGGAACCCCAGTGCACTGTGGTGGGCATGTAAAGTGGTATAGCCAATATGAAAAACAGTATGGAAGCTCCTCAAAATATTAAACATAGAATTACCATACGATCCAGCAATTCCACTTCTGGGCGTATACCCCAAAATACTGAAAGAGACTTAGGAGATATTTATACACCCATGTTTATAGTCGCATTATCTGCAATAGTCAAAAGGTGGAAACAATCCAAATGTCCATTAATAAATGAGTGGATTAAAAAAAACCCTAGTATGTACACACAATGAAATATTATTCAGCCTTTAAAAGGAAGGAAATTCTGACACATGTTACAATATGTATTAACCTTTAAAACATTACACTAAGTGAAAAAAGCTAGACATAAAACAACAGATATTTTATGGTTCCACTTACATGAGGTTTCTAAAATAGTCAAATTCATAGAGATAGAAAATAGACTGATGGCTACCAGAGGCTATGGGAAGGGAGGATTTGGGGTATTATTGTTAAATGGGTATAGAGTTTTAGTTTTGGAAGATGGAAAAGGTTTTGGAGATGGCTATTGATAACAGTTACACAAGAATGTGAATATACACTTAAAAATGGGTAAATGGTAAATTTTATGTTATGTATATTTTACCACAACTTTTTAAAAGGGCAAAAAACCTAAACACACTTCACTAAAGAGGATATGCAGAGGCAAATAACCGTGTAGAACAATAGTTGACATAATTTGCCATTAGAGAATTATAAATTCAATCGATGATCAGATATTACTACACACCTATTAGAGTGATTAAAATCTTAAAGAATGAACAATACCAACAAGCATACCTACCACCCTAATGTTGGTTGGTAATATCATTGTCCAATAAAAGGAAACAAGATTTGTTTTAGAAATAGTTGATTCTAAGACTGGAGAATGAAACATACCAGACAAGCCTTATAATACCATAGAGTATTTATTTTTTAATGTCACAATGATAGAGGGGAATCTATCAAAAGGACACAGGAGCCAACTGAAAGAATTCCCAATGGCCAAAGCTGGGACAATTCAAGCAAAAAATTAAAGTTCCCTTGGATTATAACCCAAATTGTAAAATAAATATTCATGGGTCATACTGATACAAATAAATGGTTGAATAAATAAATAAGTGGGGAAGAATAGACAGTCCTCTGGCGCAGAAGAATTCCAAATAATTTATGTAGATACTCTCCCCTCCAGAAAGTAGAACACAGTGTCTGACTCCTTAAGTGACTTTCTTCTTAAAAGTAGAATATGGAATGGTGAGGAAAAGAGTAACTTCACCGTGGAGAAACCTAACAAACACTATCTCAGCCAGGAGATCAAGATTAACATTAAAAGTGATGTCATGTTGATAGTATTTACCCTTGATATAATATGATAAAAATGGCAGTTTTCCTCTGTAGTATTTCTTTAAAAAAAAATACCCAAAATCTAATCATGGGGGAAATATCAAACAAATTCTAGCTAAAGGACATCCTACAAAATACCTGATCAGTATTCATCAAAACTGCCATGGTCATTAAAAACAAGGAACATCCAAGAAGCTGCCACAGCTGAGAGGAGCCTAAGGAGATATGATGATTCACTGTAATGTGGTATCCTGGGTGGGATCCTGAAAGAGAAAAATTTCATTAGGTCAAAACCACAATTATATGGTCAATTGATCTTTGACAAAGCAGGAAGGAATATCCAATGGGATAAAGACAGTCCCTTCAACAAATAGTATGAGGAAAACTGGACAGCAATGTGCAAAAGAATGAAACTGGACCACTTCCTTATACTATACACAAAAATAATTTCAAAATGGATGAAAGATGTAAATGTGAGACCTGAAGTCATAAAATCGTAAAGGAGAGTACTGGCAATAACTTCTTTGATACAGGCCATAGCAACCAACTTCTTTCTAGATATGTCTCCTAAGGCAAGGAACACAAAGGCAAAAATAAACCTTTGGGACATCATCAAAATGAAAAGCTTCTTCACAATGAAGGCAACAATCAGCAAAACTAAAAGGCAACCTATTGAATGGGAGGAAATATTTGTAAATGACGTATTTGATAAAGGGTTAGTATCTGAACTATATAAAGAACTTATAAAATTCATAAAACTTATAAAACTCAACACCTAATTTAAAAATGGGCAGAAGATATGAACAGACATTTCTCCCATGAAGACATAAGTTGGCCATCAAACACATGAAAACTTTCTCAACATCACTAGTCATCAGGGAAATGCAAATCAAATCCACAATGTGATATCACCTCACACCTGTCAGAATGGCTAAAATCAACAACACAAGAAGCAACAGGGGTTGGCAAGGATGTAGAACAAAATGAACTTTCATGCACTGCTAATAGGAATGCAAACTCATGCAGCCACTCTGGAAAACAGTGTGGAGGGTCCTAGAAATTAGTAATCATACTACTGAGTCCTTACCCAAAGAATACAGGAACACTAATTCAAAAGGATACACGCATCCCTATGTTTATAGCAACATTATTTACAATAGCCAAATTATGGAAGCAGCTCAAGTGTCCATCGACAGATGAATGGATAAAGCTGTGGTAGATCTACACAACAGAATATTACTCAGCCATCAAAAAGAATGAAATCTTGCCATTTGTAATGACATGGATAGAGCTAGAAAATATTATGATAAGTGTAATAAGCCATTCAGAGAAAGACAAGTACCATATGATTTCGCTTATATGTGGAATTTAAGAAACAAACAAATAAATGGAAAAAATGAGACCGAGAGACAATTCAAGAAACAGACTCTTAACTATAGACAACAGGCAATGGTTGGTGGGGGATGGGTTAAATAGGCAATGGGGATTAAGGAATGCACTTGTCCATGATGAGCACTGAATGATGTATAAAGTTGTTGAATCATTATATCATAACCTGAAACTAATATAACACTGTATGTTAACAAAATGGAATTAAAGTAGAAACTTAAGAGAAACACACACACGTACAAATAAAATTATTATTGGTACAGTTGCCAAAAAAAAAAAACCTAAGGAAATCTAAATAAACCACAGACTCCAGTTAGTGATAATATATGTAACAACATTGGTTTAATTACAACAAATGTACTATTACTAATGCAAGGCACTGGTATTTAGGAAGTTGAATGTAGTGTATATGGGAACTTTCTGTATAATCTTCACAATTTTTCTGTAAATCTAAAACTATTCTAAATTTAAAATTGTTTTTAAAAAGTAAAAACAAATAACTTCTATTTGTCAAATTCCATAATGAATAAAGTTGAAGACAATTAAATTGCTGGAATAGATTATTGTAATATTTTCATGAACATCCAGAATATAGAAAATCTTTTCTTTAATCATTTAGAAAACCAAGAAGTACAACAGAAAAATAGGCAGAGGCATAAAAGAAACACATATAGCCAAGAAACACATGGAAAAATACTCAACTTGTTTAATTACTAAAGACACTCAAATGGAAATAAATTAACATTTTCCACCTCTCAGTTTGGCAAAGATTAAAGATTGATAATCCTGGGCTGGGAAGATGTAGGGAGATACATACTTTCAGGCATCATTGATGGGGGATGAATTGGTTCATACTTTTTAGAAGGAAATTTGACAATAGCCATCAAACTCTAAAATGTACCCTTGGCTCAAGTTCTGCAGCTCTGAAAACATTCTAAATAGAGAATGATTCTTGGGCACAAGTGCATGAATTCAAGGATATTAACTAGAAATTTATTTTTAACATTGAAAAGTGGAAACAACCTAACTGCCCATTAAAAGGGAAGTGCTCTACAATCCATGGCCTATGTGGGGAGAAAACTGTCTCTGTGAGAACAGTCAGGCACTGCACAGAATGAGGGCTAAGACTTATTTTAAGAGAAAACAGCAATTTGCAGAACCACGATTATGTCGTTATCTCCTGTGCGTTTGAGGGCTGGGAGAAGGACAACGTGCACATGCAATGCTAGGTTAAATCTGTCCCATCGGGGAACAGACAGGGTATGAGGGACATTCTTGCCCTTTACTATGTATTTTAGTATTACTGGAAATTTTCCCAATGCAAATATAGCCATGGTGCTTGTGATAACTAAGAAAAAAGGCAAACAAGAAGACAAAAGGCGGACAGGCCAGATCATAGTGACTTCATTCTGTCTGAAGTTACCTGGGAGCCTCTCTTATTGAATGAGCCCTTCCTGCCCCAGGTTTGAGAAACCATCAAGGTCTACAGCACACCCTTACCTTTTCTACCATGGCGTCCAGCTCTCAAAAGTGCATCTCAGAGACCAACACTGACCACTCTCATGAACAGCCAGCCTCTCTCGAGATCTGGAGATATGTATAGGTGGGCGCTCACACACAAATTCATATGAACCCACAAGACGTGTGCCCTATTAACGTACTGCCTGTTGATCACACACCTCAGTGTGCTACCAATGGTAACACAAACCACAGTAGACCATAAGATTTTCAGAAATTCACCATTGTCAAGAGGCTGTTTATGGGAAAGTTTTGTTTCTGCTCACACAGGATTTTTTGTTGGCTTTCTTCTGTTACAGCTGGATTGTATCAGTGGAGCGCTTTTTCTAAGGTGCTGTGTGGATATCCATCCTAGGGATGCAAAATAATCCCACCCCACCCCACAACTCTGTGGCTTAAAACAACAGACATTATATTTCTTAGGAGCCTGTGGATCAGCTGGGCAGTTCTGCTCATCCAGCCAGGTTTGGCTCATCTTGGCTGGGCTTACTCACATGCCTGCAGCCAGCTGATACATCCTCGGAAAGCTGTTGCAAATGAAACTACAGGCCACCCACTTATATTTGAGTTTCAGGTAAACAATCATCTTTTAGTAGGCTATGTTCCAAGCAATTACTTGTCCCATGCAACCCTGATCTAGAAGGTCCTCAGATAAAATGATCCAACTCTCCTAATTTTTCTCACATCCCTCCAGAAAGCCAGCTGGCAGCAGGAGGAGCCTTTGCTTGCACAATGTTTTCCAACACCCTAAGGGGCAGAGAAAGTCACATGGATGTGCCCATCTTGAGAATAGGAGGGAGTCACAAGTTACAGGGCAAAGGTCATATATACAGGGAGGTCATTACATAGGCCTTCAATGCTACGGTAACATAGGACTCCAGGGAAATTCTCCTAAGAATTCAAGAGATCATCCTAAGGAACAAGTCCATCTCTGATTACCTAAAAACTCTAAGTGAATGAGCTTCTACTACCCAGCACAGGGTCTGCTGCAGAATAAGGAACAGAAAAATGTTTGTGACTTGAACTTAAGGCTGAGTCTAAATAGGGTCTGTTTTGGAGGGTCAAAATGATTTTTTTTAACTTGAAAAGATGTGTAAAGAAGCATCCAGGAGTACATGTATACTCCCTCAGTGCCAAATGTCTATGGAGTTGAGATAGGTGTAGGGAGCTGTCAGCTCACAGTGCCCAAAGGTGGTCCCCATCTTTCCAGCCACTTGCCAAACAGTTTTTTTTTTAAGATTGTATTTATTTATTTGACAGACAGAGATCACAAGTAGGCAGAGAGGCAGGCAGAGAGAGAGGGAAGCAGGCTCCTGCTGAGCAGAGAGCCCAATTCGGGGCTCAATTCCAGGACCCTGGGATCACCACCTGAGCTGAAGGCAGAGGCTTAACCCACTGAGCCACCCAGGTGCCCCCAGGTTTTACCATTAACAGACCACATGTTCTTTGTGAAGTCACAGGACCTCTCAGGGATATGTGTTACTTTTTTATTTTTTTTTATTCTGTAAAATTAGGTGCATGGGAAAGACTAGCGTCTTTCCAACTTTTGTTCCATGCAAAACACTTTCTTTGAGAAATGTTTGCATGAAAGGCTACTACATAAAAGGGAATTAAAACATTATTCTGTGTAACTTAAGTGGTCCTTGAGAAAACTTGGTAGATGCCATTTGATTCTCAAAACACACCAAATAGTGTTTATACGTCCTTTTAGAACATTGAGAATTACACAAATGACATGCTAGAAGGGACTCTTACCTGCCATTTTACCTCCCAAAAAATGTATGCTGGTTTCTAGGGAAATAAGAAATAAGGGCCACATCAGGATAGTTCTTGTGAATTGTAATCCCAACCCTGAAGTTGTGCAGTATACAACCTGTACAGTCATTCACAGCTTGTCCTGAATGGGTTGTGCATTTTTCTAAGGCCCTCCCCTTGTGTGTTTCTCAGGGAATGCCCTTCATCTGATGTTAAATTCCTTCTACTTTGGGGGGCTTTTGAGGAATGCTGAAATATCCTCTCTCTCTAATACTATATGGAGGAGTTTTTTTAAACTTTTTTTTTATGTTCTCAATTTACAAAACACAAAATTGGCCTCCCGATATCTGTCTTCAAAATATTCAGCAAAATTTCACTGATACATCAAATTCCAAGTTCTGGAAACCGACGGATGGGATGTGGGACTTTTTTATTTTTTCCATTTTTCATATCACAGAGTATTTTTTTAAATTTTTATTTATTTTTAAAATTTCTTTTCACTGTTCCAAAATTCCTTGTTTATGCACCACACCCAGTGCTCCATGCAATACGTGCCCTCCACAATACCCACCACCAGGCTCACCCAACCTTCCACACCTCTCCCCTCCAAAGCCCTCAGTTAGTTCCTCAGAGTCCACAGTCTTTCAAAGTTCATCTCCTCCTCTGATTTCCCCCAACTCCCTTCTCCTCTCCATCTCCCCATCTCAGACTTCTTCCTCCCCTACAGCTCCCCTAGTGGAGGGCATTTGGGCTATAGAAGTCTGGATTGTGAAGTCTCCTACTTAAATGGAACAGGAACAAGTCTGGTTCTTATCTGTACTTCAAGAACAATCGCGGGGCAGGGATATATTTATAGTAAAAAGATCTCGACCTGACAGTTGGGGTCTAGATTATGATTCTAGCCTTGCCTCTTAGTAGGTTATATAACTGGTCCTCAGCTTAAAAATCAAGATAGGAGAAATAAGCCCAGCTTCTACTCACTCACGAGGGTAGGGTGAGCTTTAAAGAAACTAATGATTGCAGTAAAGCATCCTAGAAATGTAAGCTAGGACCCTATTGTTAAAAATAGCAATGTTGATAATGTTGAGATCATTACTATTTGGGTCCTTCCTGCAGGCTCTAGGGTCACCTGCTGTGGGAGTCCCCTGGGGAGCTGCTCTCCACTGAGCCATATCTGCCTCCGAGACCCACTCCGCGCCCTTGTCTCTCCTTCCACAAAGTCAAACGTTAATATGCCCAGCTCCTTTGTGCTCCTTGTTAATAGAAGTCCTTGTCTTTCAGCAGTGGCCTTGCTTGCTGTCATCAGAAAGGGACATGTGGGGCCGTTTTGCATTACTCCAAGTGACAGGCTGAAAGTACCTCCCTCCCCTCACTAGCCTTGGATTTACTTTTGAGACGGAAGAGCTGGAAACATGAGATTCAGGACTTGCCCCCACAACTTGTCCTGCATCACATGACCCTGGGACATGACAAGTATGCCAAACAAATGAATGAGCCAAATGATGGTGGTGATGAGGATGACAAAAACTGCCTCATTCTAAGAGCTCTATATTAATTCACTTAATTCTTACCCCAACTCTGAGGCAAGAGCTTCATTATCCCCAGGTTATAGGTGAGGAAATGAGATGCCATGAGATCCAAAGCTAAGAAGCTTTGGAGCTGAGATTTAAGCACAAACATTCCTTGGGTCTAAAACGTGGGCACTTAGAGTGATGAAACTATATTGTGCTACCTCATTAAAGAAAAAAAATAGAGCAAGGATTTTGAAATGGATGGATTGCATCTTCCCTCTTTCAGTCCTGACTGTGCCTCATCAAATATCTCATAGTACCCTGAACATATTTACTCCCTCACATACCTTAGGTCCATGTATGTGCTTTCCCCTTTGTCTGGACAACATCTGTCCAGTTTCATCTGGATGAATTCTGGCCCTTTTCATGACTGAGCTCAAAGGTTGTTTTCTCAAGGCAGCCTTCCACGAGTATTTCTTCCTCTGGGTTCTCACATGCTCCAGAGAATTGGGTCCTACAGCTCAGCGCAGTGCCCAGTCTTTGTCTTCTTACGTATCTGGGGGATATTTTATCATTATTTGACTTTGGAGCCAGACTCCTTAAAATCAAATCCTGGCTCTGCCACTTGCTAGCAGTATGACCTTGGGGAGTTGAACTAAACCTCTTACCTCAGTATTTTTATCTGTGAAATGGGACTGATAATGTTGTGAAGATTAAATATATCCATTTCAGTAAAACACTTAGAACAGTGTCCAGGACATAGTGAGGGTTTTAAGTCCACTCACCACTGAACTCCAAACTATTTAGAGCTGAAACAACAACTTTTTTTTTTTTTAGTTCCCCCCATGCTGGTATAATATCTGGCATATATGCACTCCGCAAACATTTGTAGACTAGCTAAAGACATGTGTTAGCTGCTTCTGGCAGAGGCACAGGGACTCCCAGGCACACCAAACAGGCCAAGAAAAATTCCTTCTCAAAGGTAGGAGAGGGTGTGGAGTACAAATGTCCCAGCTGAATCCCAGGCAAGTAGGGTGGGGAAGGAAAGAATAGTGGGCAGCATTATGGAAGAAAGTAATGATAATCCACATTCTTACAAGTAACATGATGGTGGCAGGAAGAAATGGGTATGGCTGGTGAAGACCAATATGGCTTGGGGAAGACCTCTATGGTATGGCTAACCCCACCCCAGGGCTGGGGGTAGGGAGGCTTGCTCTATTATCTATGGTATGGGTGGCTATAGGCAAGCTTATGACCCTCCGAAAGGCTGGGTCCTTCTGTCCACCAAATGGGAGGCAGGAATTAGCAGTTGTTATAGGCTGATTATTTAAGTCTCTCCAAAATTCATGTAATGTAACGTTAGTCCCTAGTGTGATGGCATTTGATGGTGGGGCCTTTGGGAGGTGATTATGTCTGATGGGATTTGAATCCCAGGAAAGGCCATGTGAGGACATAGTGACCATGTTGGTCCCTGATCTCAGACTTCCAACTCCAGAACTCCAGAAATCATTGTGTTGTTTTTGTCACCCAGGCTATGGTATTTTGTTATGGCAGCCTGACCTGGCTGAAGCAGTGATCCAGTCTCCTTTGTCTTTCTGTGACTTGCTTTTTTCTCTCAGTGGTGTGCTTCGAGACATACCTGCACCCTCCCCCTTCTGTATCAGTAGATTTGGTTTGTCTTCTGTGTGGTATCCCATTGCACCAAGAGACCGTAAGTCATGGAAGGACAATTAGGGACTTTCCAATGTGTTTTCTTTTACAAAATCCGTGACAGTGAACTTCTCTGTGCCTGTCTGCTATGTCCACATCAAAGGGCTCCTCTGAAGAGTATACCTGTGAGTGGATAGCTGGGAATTGCTTATGCAGATGCTTTATTAGCAATTGCCAAATGGTGCTGCAAAGTTGGTTGCACCAATTTATACTCCCAAGCTGCGAGGTTTAGAATGTCTTTGAACACTGATGTTCTGTGAATTTATCATCTTCTCCCTTCCCTGCAAATGTCTCGTGTTCTCCTGGAAAGAAGCAAAGCACCTTAGGACTTTGGGAGGATGCAGCTCTACAGTAAAAGTGAGGCTGTTTACCAGACCCCAGAGAAGGACCTGACCTTAGAAAGAAAGTCATGTCTAATGAAAAATCTTTGTTTCTAGCTCTGCCAGTAATCTCCTGATACTTTGGGCGGGTCCTCACCTCTAAGTGCCTGGGCAAGTCAGGCAGTCTTGTTTAGATTAAGTACTGAGGGCTGTATGAGATACAACGAGTTGGTGGCCGGTGCACTGTGTATTCTCTGAATCTCTGCCATCTGCTGGCAGCTCCACAGAGCAGTGGGGGATACACCGGTGGCACTATCTCTGACCCTTCTCTCTAGGAGTTGTAGAGCAGTTCAACAAAGTCTGGAGGTAAGTGTTTGCTAATGTGGGCAGGGGCTTCGTTGTTCAAGGAGGCACCAGAAACTCTAGGCTCTCTTTCTTTTCCATTCTACCATTAGTCTGTTCATTTTCATGCTTGTCACTTGGTGGCTGCAAAGAGGCTGATGCAGCTCCCGGCATCGCACCACGTTTAAGGCAATAAAAAGGGAGCGGAAGCAATTCCAAATGGTGATGTCCTCGTCATTTGAAAAGCAAAGCACTCTCAGAAGTGTGCAGCAGTCTTCCGTTTGCATCCTGTTGAACAGCACCACATCTCGTTGTCACTCTTAGCTACGAGAGAGGCTGGGAAGGCATCTGGCTCTCCAGCCTCCACAATGGAAGGTGGTGAGGAAAAGTGGTAGTGGGGCCGGGGTGTAGGTACAGATGGGAACAGCTATTGGGCTACCCAGACTACAATGTCTGTCATGTATGCTGTAATAGCATCTGAACTTTTTCTCTGCAGCACTTACTACAATAGAACTTAGAAATGACTTGTATTAAGTTTTAAAAAGGTGGATGCTCCTCTATGTTTTAATGTCTGTGGCTCAGATTGGTTAATGAATGTCTTCTATGAGTTATGGAGCACTTTCTGCATTCTTTATACTCTTTTTCAGATTCCATACCCACTAAGTTCTCCTTAGCTCTCTCTTGAGGCTTCCTCTCAGGTGTACCCATCACTCTCTCCCTTCTTCCACTGACCCTTGCTCCAGGCTCTCCTTAAAGAACAATCACCTGTGACCCTTTGATGGGGAGGAAGAGTCGACTAGGGCTGGTCCAGACGCTAACTGAGAAGCTAGATGTGGGTTTGGTTTCTCTAACTTTGGCCAAGTCAGGGGCAAGCTGGCAGCTTGAATGGTGTGGCGGGGAGGTAATGTCTGAAGTTTGGAGGAGCACAGACTCAAATGTCTTTGGGGGATAGGGAGAAGACGTTGTCAGAGTTGAAAATCTAGGCTGTGATCTCAGAGTCGTGAGTTTAAGTCCAGTAAGAGTTTAAGTTTAGAATAATCTGGTCAAAATTACGCTAGAGGTCTGGAAAATTGCGTAGAACACTGTTTGTGGGTACCCTTGGTGCTGTCCCTCCAGGTCCTGACCTGAGTTGCCAACTCTATCCAGAGACTCTGAGAATGTGGCAAAGCCTCAGTAAAATAGTGCATGGCAGAAATTGACGAGCTGATCCTAAAATTCCCAAGGAAATGCAAAATTCCAAGAATAGCCAAACCAATAGCCAAAATGAACAAAGATGAAGGATTTACACTTCCTGACTCCAAAACTCAGTAGAAACCTATAGGTAATTAAGGCAATGTAGTACTACTATAAGGATAGACATATAGATCAATGAAATAGAGCTGAAAGTCCAAAAAGAAGTCCATACATTTATGGTTAACTGATTTGTAACAAGAATGTCAAGGCAATTCACTTGGAGAAAGAATAGCCTTTTGCAAAAAAAAAAAAAAAATGGTGTTTAGACAACTAAATACCCATATATAAAAGAATGAACTTGGACCTCTACCTCACACAATATATAAAAATCAGTTCAGGATGAATCATAGACTGAAAATAAATCTTAGATCAAAACACAAAAATGAGACTATAAAGCCTTTAGAAGAAAATATAGATGTAAATCTTTGCAATGTTGGATTAAGCAACGTTTTCGTAGATATACCACCAAACACATAGTGAAAAAAGAAAAAAAATAGAAACATGAGATTTCATTAAAGTTAAAAACTTGTACAAAGAACTTGTGCAATAACCAGGAAATTAAAAGACAGTCACAGAAAGGGAAAAACATTGCAAATTATGTATCTGTTAAGGGCCTCGTATTTAGAATACACAAAGAAGTCTTACAACTCAGTAACATGATAAACACCTATTTCTTAAAATGGACAAAGGATTTAAATGGACATTTCTGCAAAGAAGATAAACAGCCAATGAACATATGAAACAATGCTTCACATCATGAGCCACTAGGGAAATGCAAATCAAAATCACAATGGAATTTCACTTCATACCCTCAAGCATGGTGTTATGGACTGAATGCTTGTGTCCCCCCCAGCTTGATAGATTGAAACCCTATCCCTAGTGATGGTGTTATGAGGTGGGGCTTTTGGAGGCAATTAGGTTAATCATGAGGGTTGAGGGTAGAGGGATTAATGTCCTAACCAGAAGAGACATGGGAGAGATGGTCTCTCTCTTCTCCATGCAAGGGAACATCAAGAAAACAGCTACCTGCAAACTAGAAGGAGAACTCTCACCAGATCCTGAATCTGTTAGCACCCTGATCTTGGACTTCGAAGCAACTAGACTTACGAGAAACAAGTGTTTGTTGTTTAAGATCCCCGGTCTACCTGTTTTTGTTATAGCAGACTGAACTAAGGCAGATGGCTGTAACACACAGACAATAACAAGTATTCAGCCTGGAGAGAAACTGGAACACTCACATGCTGTTCGTGGGGAAGTAAAAGGGTGCACCCACTTTGTAAAACACTTGGCAATTCTTCCTCTAGTCAAACATAGACTTACCATATGACCCAGCCATTCTACTCATGGGTGTATACTGAAAAGAATGAAGACAAATGTTCAAACAAAAATTTGGATATGAATGTTCACAGCAGTGTTGTTCATAAATTGCCAAAGAGTGGAAACAACCCAACTGGCCGATAGATACACAAATGTGGTATATCCATATAGATGAATAATCTTCAGCCATAGGAAGGAATGAAGTAATGATGCAGTGTAGACGCACCTTGAAAACATTATGCTAACTGAAAGAAGCCAGACACAAAAGACCATATGTTTGAGGATTCCATTTATACAAAATGGTCGGCATAGGTAAATTTGTAGAGCCACAAAGCAAATTAGTGATTATCAGGGAAGGAAGGTGGGAGAGATGGAACTGACTACTCACTGAGGTGTTGAGTTTCTTGTAGAGTGGTGACATATTCTAGAATCAGATAGCAGTGATGGGTGCACAATTCCATGAATGGGCTAACACCCACTGAACTGTAAATTTTAAAGGGATGAATTTTATGGTATATGAATTATACCTCAATAACAGCAGCAAAAATAATACAAAAATAGAATAGGGCAGAGTTTCCCTGAACCCTGGATTTGTTAAAATTTCAATGTTTCAAAATAATGTGGAATCTGGGAGGGGGGCGGTGCCTGGGTGGCTCAGTGGGTTAAGCCTCTGCCTTCAGCTCAGGTCATGATCCCAGGGTCCTGGGATTGAGTCCCACATCGGGCTCTCTGCTCAGCGGGAAGCCTGCTTCCCCCTCTCTCTCTACCTGCCTCTCTGCCTACTTGTGATCTCTGTCTGTCAAATAAATAAATTAAAAAAAAAATAATGGGGAGTCTGAAAAGGTTTTCCAATTGTTTAAAAATTTTACTAAAAAACTCATTAAATGAAAACCACACAGACTCTACTATGTACTACCACTCTAATTTCTTTTAGAAAGAGTATTCTAATTTCCCACATCAGAAAGTGAGAACATACTCTCAGAATAAAACTCAGTTCTTTAAATTGACAGAACTTAGCTTTGTGAAAACACAATACATTCATGTATTCATTCCCAAATGCTGGTGGAGAATTTAGCCAGCATCAGGCACTGTGCTTGGCTTTGGGCGGGGCTGATCGTCCCCTGGAACCTGCTAGTTCAGACTTTCCTCCACTCTGATTGGCAAGGACCCACTTCGCCATACCAGCTGTGCCATATTTTGAAAATCATCCTTCATGCTGGACATCCAGAGGTGAACCAAACAAACACGGTTCTTTCCTCATGGAAAATATCAGCTTGTAGGGAGCCATCCACTTAAATCTATAATTAATGATTTGGACAAATGCTCTGAAGGACAGGATTTGAAAAAACGGAGGAATCACTTACAGTGTAACAAGAGAGGGCTCCTAGATGACTTTTCTCATTTCACCTTGGACGGGTGAAAACCTCATAAGTCTGTGCGGATCTGTTCTGGGAAACAGGGGGTAGGGAAAAGGGCTCCCTAAGAAATGTGTGAAGAGACAAGTGTTACAGGAGGACATAGGATTACGGTGGAAGTTGTTTGCACTACACTGCTGAGGTGTCTGTCCTGTGCCACTTGCCTGGGCAATCTTTCAAAGCGAGAAGCCAATCTGGTGGGAACAGTTGGACAGGAAGGTGTGATCTGTGAGCTTGTTACACTTCTTGTCACTTTCCCAAGGAAGTCAAGAGACCTTACCTGATCATCATCCCTTTTATCCAACCACCACCTTACAGGCAGAGATGTGTTCCTCCAGAGACAATGGGAGGAGGAGGAAGAGGAGGGGGAGGAGGTGGAGAAAAGGATGTGGATAGATTGCTTCCCGTGTCACATGTCCTACCAGCTTCTCTCTTGACCACAATTACATGAGCTCCCTCAGATGGCCAAGAGAGTGGGCTGGTCTGAGCTATGGACACATAAGGAGATGTGGCTTCCCTGTGCCAGAGCCTAGGGCTAGGGTTGCTTCCTGAGCCAAAAGCAAGGCCAAGAACTGGAAGAGTGAACCAAGGAAAAATCTGCGAGGAAAGCCAAGGTTCCAGTTTTGATTAAGCACAGAGGGACACAACTTTCTTCTAGGTGGGAATGTCAGAGGTTGAATCAAGAGACCTGAAGTCAATGGCTCTTGTTCTCATTTTACAGAGGTTTAAATTAGTCAATCCTCTATCCAGTAATTTTGTAGACCCAATATAATTTGTCATAAAAAAAAACAACTGGTTGACACTATAAAAAACAGGAAGCACAAATAACCAAATTCAAATGACTTGAATGTTTGTCCAAATTAAAAAGAGAATTTTTTAAGCCAGGGGGTTGACGACTATGGCCCTTGGGCCAAATCCAATACAAACTATGTTGTAAATAGTTTGATTGGAGCCAACCACACCCATTCATAGATGTAGTGTCCGAGGCAAAGCTCAGTGGTTGTGGCAAAAATCCTATGGCTCGCAAAGCCTAAAATGGTGACAATCTAGCCTTCCCCAGTGTAAGTTTGTTGACCCTCACTCTAGGTCTTTGGTACACTTAACTTTATCTACCTAGACATATTGTATTCATTTTTTCATTCAAGCAACAAATGCTAATATGCAATGTGCCAGGGCCTGGGAAAGGAGAGCCAGAAGATCCTGTTCCTGCCTTCAGAGAACTCTTGGTTTTTGCTGGGTGGGTGGTAATTACCATGGAGATGGCAGGCAGAGCGGACAGCTCTAGAGGTGCTGGAAGGATGCCTAGCCCAGGTGAACTGGGGTGGGAGGGCAGGGTGGGCTTCTGGGGGACAGAGCCTCTGTCTGCTGAGTTTGCCTGAGAATCAGTGCTGCCTCTCCACTCAAAGTGAGGACCCTGGGCCAGCAGCCTGAGATCATGTGAGTGTGTGCTCACAGTACAGACTCTCCACCACCTGCCCATTCCCTTCATGGGCAGGAATCTACATTTTAACAAGCTCCTCAGGTAATTTGTTTACATATTAAATTTAAAAAAGCTTTGACTCAGGCAAAGTATATTCCAATTACATTTACTTGTGCCCTCACCAAAGTAGTTCTCAGCCTGGCCATGTCCTTTAAGAAAGGCCCTGGGGGCGGTTCCATGGTGTAATGGTGAGCACTCTGGACTCTGAATCCAAGAAAGACCCTGGGGGCACCTGGGTGGCTCAGGTCATGATCTCAGGGTTGTGAGATAGAGCCCCAGGTCAGGCTCCTACTCGGTGGGGCATCAGCTGGAGATTCCCTCTCCCTCTGCCACTCCTCTGCTCATGCGATCTCTCTCTCTCAAATAAATAAATAAGTGAATAAAATCTGCAATAAACAAATAAATAAATAAAATCTGAAAGAAAGAAAGAAAGAAAGAAAGAAAGAAAGAAAGAAAGAAAGAAAGAAAGAGGAAGGAAGGAAGGAAGGAGGAAGGAAGAAAGGAAGGAAGACCGACCCTGGGTTAGAGGCAAATGGTTCCTTTCCCAGTGGGGCCTCCATCTTTCAGGGCCTGGCAGGTCCATGGGCCCCAGTGAGGTGGGCAGGACTCAGGAGGTGAGCTCCATGGGAAGGACAGAGACTCCAGTGTGGTGTCTGATCCAGAGTCCTTATAGATGCTGTGGTTCAGACAGGGAAAACCCCAGTTAGTTGTCCAGGTGAGAGGTCAGGAATGTGGCCAGATATGAGGGATGAAATCAAGAGTGGGGAGCCTGGGGAACCCAGACAGGGATGAAGAGAAAAACAAAGCAAAGGAGGACAGGGTGAACATCACCAACCAAACCCTGGGAGCCTCAGAGGGCCTGTCTGACGTCCAGGGGTGGCACCCAGGGATGGGTGGGGCTGCTTTAAGGAGAGGGTCAGGTCACCCAGAGGCAAAGAGTCCCAGGCAGTGAGCTCGACTGCACCTGGAAGGACTTGGGAGCCCATCTTCAGCAGACTAACTCGGCTCTCACAGGGCCTGCACCTTAGAGAAGGGTCCCAGGAGCCCTCCTCACTGCTGGGCGGTGCCCTGGTCTCCCTGCAAGGTTAGGGTGTTTGCAATGATGGCTTGGGGTGACTGAGGACTCTTCTCTGCTTCTTTTGGTCTTGCCTGATGCTTAGATCATGGGAGGAGGGTTGTGGGGCCTGACATCTAGGGGTCCCTGGCATTCTCCTCCTCCTCTGCCAGGACTGGCATGCCTCCCAGCTCTGTTCCCCCTCTTCATGTCGATCAGCACTATCATTTCTCACCAGGCATTTTTGTCACCTTCTGGGACAATTCAACAAGGATTCGTTACTCCCTCCCTGTTTTCCAAGCTTCCCTGCAGATAAGCATCACCTGGGACTCCTGTCATAATGAACAGACTAGTAAAAAGTAGCAGACGTTGGGAGCCCAGCCGAGAAGCCCCCAGTGATCTGTAGGTTTCGGGAGTGACTTGGAGGATTTTTATCTTCAGGGAGCTTGGGGAACACTGGGCCCAGTAGTTAGGAATGCAGGTGCTTTAAAGCAGACCCCTGGGGTCAGATCCCGGCTTTACCACTTTCTTGCTCAGCAACCCTGAGTGAATTATGGAACCAAAGGAAGCATTAGCTTCCTGCTACCCGACCTCCTGTAGAATGAGGATAAGTACAGTGTCTTTCCCAACAGCTTGTTTTTGAAGATAAAATGAGGCGTGTTTATCCAACACCTAGCTGAGTATGAGGCATAGAGCAGCCCTTTGCTAAATGTTAGCAGTTAGTCACTTGTTAATGAATTAGGGCCTAGCTATGTATGTTGAGTGCCACAAGCCACCCACTGGCTAAATGCTGGGTACTGAGAAGTCAGTAAGATGGATTTTTTTCCCTCCACCATCCCTTCTCCCGGCCATCCTGTGATGAACACAGCGATCTTTCCAAAACGCGCATCTGACTGATCAGCTCACAACCTTCCCATGGCTATGGTCATGCTCCGTTCTACAGTCTCATCTCCTGCCTGGCCTGTCTTAAAATGTCTTTAACATTTTCCTGCTTGTCTGCTTTTTTTCTTGCTTCCAGACCTTTTCTCCAGCTGGTGCTTAACCTGGAATGCCCACACCTCCTTCGCTTTGCCTACTCCCCAGGTGTCAAGTGCTAATGCTCCGCTTGGCTCTTCCCTCCACAGGATGAGGGCTCCAGTCCGAGCCTGGCTTAGGGCTGCACATCCTGAGAGTCCTTTGGGAAGAACATGGGACAAAGGACCCCGCCCCACCCCCAGAGCAGAGTAGGCTGTATGCAAAGGCAGGCAGGGGGGCAATGGTATCCTTTGATGGAAAGATGTTTTGAGGGAAGAAATGGAAGCATCCCAGTGTGCCATTCTCAGAGATGAAAGGTACCTACTTCCATGACACTAGGCTCCCTTGTGTCAAGGAGAAGCACACTGGACCCTTGCTGAAGGTGGCAAGACAGGCTTTGTTTAGACTCCTGCAGGAGGGGTGCAAGACCCCAGGCTAAACTGAGCCTAACTCCACCTAAGACAAGGAGATGAGGTTTCTAAAGGGAGAACAGAGAGGAGAGGAGAGGAGGCCATGAGGAGTGGGAAGGCAAACAAGGAGGGACTGGCAGGGCTATGGGGAAATGGAAAACCACAGAAGGCAGCTAAGGAAAGATTCACCGAGCCCGGTTTGGCGATGTGGGTTGGGGCAAAATACATTTAGTGGCTTAGCAGCATTGACTCAGCTTGGAGACACCTTTAGGGAGACAATTCAGTGTAGGTAGAAGCCAGGCTAAAGCTTGGCCAGGTTCTTGACATGGTGTTCTGGCAAGTTCTTTGTGCCTCTGGAGAGTTAGAGCTACACTGAGAGTTCTTGCATTCTGTATGGGTCCAGAGCTAAGAACAAAGCTGCTGGGGTAAGGTCAGTCTGGCTTCCACCTGGGATCAGAAACTAAGAGGAGGTTGGGTGAGTCCACATTGGGAGGAGAAGAGGCACCCATAGCATGAATGCGCCTGCGGGGACCACCGCAGCAGGAGCAGGAGCTTGGAGCCAGCCATGACTGGTGCGGTCAAGGGGTCCCTGAGCCCTGCCGTTTACTACAGCCTGTGATTTTTCCTATCCCCCAGGCTCCCTATAACTAGTAGCTATTGGGATGACACAGTAATTCTATAGAGACACCCAACCCCTAGCTCTCAGTGGCTCATGCCACAAGGTTCTCATTCCTGCTGTCCACCTCTCCTGGGGCAGCTGTGACCTTGTTCTGGCCATGGCTCTCCTGCACTCGGACTTTGCTCTGGGACTGGGGTGAAGAATGGGCACTGGGGGATTCTGAAAAGAGTGGTACAGGTTCCTTCCCACATTCCACTGGCTACAGCCATCCCAGATCCAGCTGTCCATGTAGCAGGGGACTTCTCTTGCTCTGCCTTCACATGGCATGTGAAGTTCTTCCCAGCTGTCACAGCTCTAGGTCAGATGTCATAGTTCTGCTCTTGCAGGGATGGGAGGGGATTTGGGCTTGATGGCCATGTTGCCACATGGCTCTTTTGCTGCATGTCCGTGTCTACAAAAACAGACGGGCCCCTAGACTCTGGGTCAGCGACAATGTCAGACACGGGAAACTAAAGTTCATACATCACCAGAGAACCCAGACTTCTGATGCAGGAGGGCCGGAGGAGTATGTCCAGTCCCTGGGATTTCCCTTATCTCTTCCTCTCCTTCTCCTCTTCTTCCTCCTGCCTTCAATTCCTATCCTTGTGCCTCTTGCTTTCCTTTTCTCTTCTTTCTCCTTCCCTTCTCCCCATCCTCCTTTTATTCCTTAAAACCAGAGGGCAAAATAAGTTAAGTGACTTGCCCAAGGTGAGCATCGGGAACTAGAGTTCCTACAGCAGGTCTAAAGTCTTCCATCCTATTTTGTAGGGCTGCAGTTTGAAGAACGTTAAGCAAAATTATGAAGTAAAAACCCCCTTTGCAAAAAAAAAAATTAAAATCTGTGCAGCTAATATTAAGCTGCATTTCAATAAATTCGTTTGATTCCAAGTGAAGCTCGCCTGGGCTGGGTTATAACTGATGTTCAAAGATCTCAATCATGAGGCCAAGGCCATGGCTGGTGATCCCACCTGGGCTGGGCTGTTATTCCACAGCCAGCTGTTCCCCTTGGTAAAGGCATTAGCCATGTTTGATGTTTGCTAAAGGCACTTTGTGTCACAGCAGTAGTTACTATAAAACAATCACAATTTCTGTGGGATTCAGGGAAAATAATTTGAGAAAGATTGCTTACAGTGAGTTCATCAATCCTGTGTATGTTTTAGGGCCCAATAGTCAAAAATGACAACATTTTCTTGCTGCAAAATGCCCTTTCTTTCAATTAAATCACTCCTGTTGTCCTCACTGAAAGTCAGGAGAGGTTGTTTTTAAAAAGATCCTGAGTTGTGATGGATAAGAATTGATTGGTGCCCTTCAGAGGCAACAGGGAGAGAGCAGAAAAGGCTCTAGAATCAGGCAGATGTGGTGCCAACATTGACTGGTGGTGTGACCTTGGGCACCTCTCTCAAACCCAGAGCCATGGCTCCTAAGGATAAGACACCAACCTCGAGGGTAAGGGTGGGCACCCATCTGACCTCTTTCCATGTGGTCAGTACAAGGAGCCAGCCTCCAGGCTGCATCCTAATTGCCACCACCCGATGGCCCCATTATCTTTGCTTCCTGTGTGCCTGGAACTTTATAAGCATTATTTCTTACCTTTGTAACAGCTGTGCAAAGAAGGGAGGATGGAAGGAAAGTGTGCAGTGCATTCATTTCTACATGAGAGACTGTAATATCTCATTGACACACACAAGTAACAGTCTAGGGTCAAAAGCACCAATTAATTTGTGTTGTTGGATCTTGGGGTCGGCAGGGGTCTTCAGCATCTTATTGTATACCCACCACCTGATGCACAGAACCCCTCCACAGCTCCAGCACAAATGACGTGACTGCTCTTGGTGTTCAAGAGATTGTTCAAGCAGCCCGTTTATATGTCGAATAGTTTTGACCATTAGAAAGCTCTCCTATATAATGAGCCAAAGTCTGCTGCTCCGCACCTTCCATTTTTGATTGTTGGGTTTATGCAGAGAAAGTCAAAATCATGTTTGGGTTGAGTTTATAGAGCTAGTGCTGGGTAATACATCTATTTAACCAAATAGCAGGCTTTGTCCTTTTTCTCTTATGTTTTAATATTTTGGATGCATTTAAAACCTGGCGTCACTTCATTTCCATGAATAGCGGAGGGCTATATGTTGGTAAGAAGTGGTGTAGCACTGCGCTTTTTACAGGGTTAGCCTCCAGTGAACCTAGCACACACATGACCTAGGTTCAAATCCCAGCTCTGCTGTTTACTGGCTGAGTAACCATGGGCCAAGACACTGATTTTCACACCTTCAGTTTCTTCGCATACAAAGTGGAGAAGATGATAATGGTAATACCGTCTGGGCGGGTTCTTGTAAGAATTAAATGTGTCATATGTGTACAGTGCTTAGAATGTGTATGTATAGTAAGTGTTTGAAAAATGCCCATTACTCTCCTTGGACATCTACTATGTGGTAGGGAGAATATTGGGGCCTTTACAGATACCCAGTCTAAGATTACAATAGCCTGCACATCCATATACAACCATTTAGTCTGTCCCACATGAAGGTTTTGATTTGGTTTCCCCAGAGAAGGAAGCCACTAGAGGGTACATTTTTAAGCCAACGGCCATAGTAGGTCCTGGAGCTTCGCTCCATGGTGAAACTCGGGGAAATGACTAAGAGCGCATGCCTCAGCATTATCCCACCAGAGGTTCAAGTGAATTTCTGTCTGTATATCCCAATTCTGTACACCCACAGACACCTCTATGACCAGCACCATCCCTGCCAAGTCACTGGCCTATCTGTTCCCCTTAGTTTCACGTGGGCAACCCTGATCTACCAGTTTCTCAGTCCCCGGCACCTAGCATGGATATTGGCAGTAATAGGTTGTCAGTTCATTGTTAAATGAGCAGAGGAATTCACCATCTGGCTTTGAAACTGGCTTTGAAGTTTAGAACAGGCTTTGAGGTGTTTTTCATGGACATTCCCAGATCAAATGAAAATTAAATCTTTAAACAACTTTTTTCTTAAGAAACAATGTATGTGCCTTTCCCACCAATAGTAGGGACAGAGCTACTCACATAAACTTTCTGTCTAGCTATGCCTGCCACATGGAAATTGGTCCAAATGCTAATTTGAGGGCTGGCCTATGTGCCTCTACCTGTAGAAAATCAGTGCACCTTGCTCAGAAATACATCTGCAGCCCAACTGGAATCATTGTGCAGAAATTCACAGCATGCTTTTCTGCTTGATGACTTTTCTAAATTCTGTTTTCATCTTAGTATTCCAGCTTAGTTTGCCTCTGCCCCCGTTTTCTAATTTATTTTTATTTTTTATCTTGCTGTGCTATACGTGAGGATTTCCTCAGATTCTTTTCAGAACGGGGTGAGGTTTAAACAAACACGTGACAAACATATGTCCTTGTGAATTCGCAATGACAAGCACTGAGGTGTTTGTTGGTTTTCTTATCATTATGTCCCTTCCACCCCCCTTGGAGACATTAGTTAATCTACTCTTGTCATGCCAGATACATCTTTACACCAGAGATTGCCAGGGTAGGTTTTAAAATCTCCCTGCCTTGACACCAGGCATGAGTTGGCTGGTGAAACACTAAAAAATGTCACCAGGAGGCCTGTGTTCCTGTTTTCTAAAGCTTCTTATCCCAGGACTATTCAGCTCTGGAAAACAACTAAGGTACTAGGCACCCTCTCTTCATCAAGAACTTCAAGATAATTGGAATTTTCCAAGGAACTGCAAAACATTATTATTTTTATTTTTTAAAATTTCATTAGAATCAAAGTTATAATGTCAAACGTTTAAGATTTTTCCTTTCTCCTGCGACCACACTCTCCTGCCCCCATCATGGAAGAAAGGGGTTGCACATTCCACAATCCAATAGTGTCACTATCAGCTTGTCAGATGCGAAAAAGAATCCAGACAAGACTCCTTACTTCTCAGGAGAGCTTATTTCCCCAGAATCTCTCTTTTCCCCTATTCAGGCCTTTCATCTGTTCAAGCTCCTTGTTACAGCCTCCCCCCCACCCACCCCCCATGTCTCCCAGGGTATTCAGCTACCGTTGTGGACTGTCATTCACTTATTTAGCCATCTGAGAGTGGGGTGGTGGTGTCCAAACCCCCAGGTGTGGGTGGGGGTGCCCACCCCTTGGTCTGGTTCTGGACTGATGTATTAAAAAGAAGGGCCATCTGTACCCGAATGTTTATAGCAGCAATGGCCACGGTTGCCAAACTGTGGAAAGAACCAAGATGCCCTTCAACGGATGAATGGATAAGGAAGATGTGGTCCATATACACTATGGAGTATTATGCCTCCATCAGAAAGGATAAATACCCAACTTTTGTAGCAACATGGACAGGACTGGAAGAGATTATGCTGAGTGAAATAAGTCAAGCAGAGAGTGTCAATTATCATATGGTTTCACTTATTTGTGGAGCATAACAAATAGCATGGAGGACATGGGGAGTTAGGAGAAGGCATTTGGGGGAAACTGGAAAGGGAGGTGAACAATGAGAGACTATGGACTCTGAAAAACAATCTGAAGGGTTTGAAGAGGTGGGGGGGTGGGAGGTTGGGGGAACCAGGTGGTGGGTATTGGAGAGGGCACGGACTGCATGGAGCACTGGGTGTGGTAAAAAACAATGAATACTGTTATGCTGAAATAAATAAATAAATAAATAAATAGCCATTGGACCTTCACATCACCAAAATTAACCTTCTCTGGCATTGTCGTTTCTGACACTAAAAGATCTTCTTTCTCCTATTGTTCCAATAAACTTTGCACATGTCAAATAACAGGAAATGTGGAGAGGAAAAGAGAAGGAAAAAAAATCCGTATTTAATATTTAATTTCCTTATCTCCTGGATTTTGTATATTATTATGAGATTTTTAATTAAAAGCTCATCTCAGATTCAATTTCTCTATTAAAAGGGGTAAAAGCAGATGTGAAGGGCAAAAAATTTAAGTTTATGAAAACCTGGGTTTCATTAACTATTCCCTTTTCAACTAAAAGATGGTAACACCACACATCAGATAGCATTTTGTATTCCAGGCAACTTCCTAAGGAGAGATTAGCCTGGCAAGAAATTGAGTTGGACAATTGAATATTTTGAAAGAAAGGAAGAAAGTCCAAGCCAGGGGTGCTTTCGTGACTTTTGCTGGAGTGGTGGCAGGAATTCAGCCCAGTCCTGGGTCCTCTCCATGGTATATGTGATGGTGCCCAGCGTGTGTTCCCTCTGGGGCTCTCCCCCATTCCCACTGGGGAGAAATGTTTCCTCACTCACCAGAGTTTTCACTTAGGGGTCTCTACCTGGCACCACAGCTTTGGAAGCAACAGGCCCCTCTTGGGTTAAATGCCTTTCAGGGAGAAGGAAAGGCCCTCTTCCTTTTTATCCCACAGCCTCAAAATAGTTTGTTCTGTGATGTTTAACAGAAGTTTCCGGCAGACTTGAGTAACAAGGGAATTACAGTTCAGAGTACTTATACTGAGTGAAACCACTCTCATATTCTGCAGGAAGAGACTCTCCCCAGGCTGGTCCAGTAAGAAGTGTCTTGTAACCACTCCTGGTTTCCTCCTTAAGCAGAGGCCAGCCTCCCCTTCCACACCACATTGGTAAGACACTGAGTACATCTCTGTCCTCCATTGGACAAAGTCCCCTCTCCTTCTTGGTGTAAGGCCTGCCTTCAGATGCTTCTCCTCTGTGTCCAGATTTGCTCTTGCAGAGAAAGTCCACTCCCTCCTAGCAGCCCTACCCTCTTCTTAGAAGAGTTGGCCTCATGCTGTGTCTTCCAGCAGGACAATCCCATCAGAAGGTAGTCATCCAAATGCAGCACAATGCATCTATCTGGTGACCTTCATTCCGGAATTGCCTACTTAGTTTTGCTCTGTGTGGGACATCAGCAATCTAATACGGGTCAATTGCACATTCTCCTTGAACTGGACATGGTAGTCAGGGCCACATCTTATTTTTGCATCTTTAAAGTCTCAATTCCTGATGTCCTGTGAGAAATGGATCACAAAGGCTTCCTTCTATATACACATCTAAGAACAAATGAAACATTTTAATTCTAAAGCCTATAGAGAAGTAAGTTTCTTCTAGGAAACACAAGTTGCAGATTTTCAGTTCTGACCGTGATCTAAGCACTTTTTCATAGGTAGTCAGCTGCTTAAAACTCAGCATCTTAAAGCTCCCCATTTCAGAAGAGGATCTTTGCTCTATGTATGTGGGTTGTGGGCAGCAAGGAAAGAAGGGGTGAGTTTGAAGGACAGCAATCCTCTTTTCCCATCTGAAAGGTGGTATTCCTACAACAAAAGAATGGTCTGCTCCCAAGATGAAACCAATTATCCATCTATTGTAGCACAGAGAATTTCTCAAAGCTTTGAAATGAGAAATTTCAAAGACCTTAGGATGATGTTTTAGTGAAGTTCAACGTATAGATATCTCTTACCTTATACCATAATCTCTGTCAGATGAGACTTCCACCCATGTGCTAGCCTCAGACTGGGAGTAGAGCTCTGAGAAGTGGGGTGGGGCAGGCGGAGGCTGGGCTTCCTCCTGTGTTAGTCAGTGTGGTCTGCTGTAACAGTATACCATAGACAGGGTGGCTAAAGCAACATTTATTTTTGGAACCTGGAAGTCTGAGATCAGGGTGCCAGCATGGTCAGGTTCTTGGTGGATGTCCTCTTTCTGGTTTATAGATGATCACCTGCTTGCCATGTCTTTGCATGGTGGGGAGAAAGAGAGCATGCTGGATGGTCTCTTCATCCCTTATAGGACCATCAATTCCATCATGGGAGTTACATCCCATGACCTCATCTAAACCTACTCACCTCCCAAAGACCCCACTTCAAATACCATCAGACTGGGAATTAAGGCTTCAATATATGGATTTGGGGAGCACACAAATGTTTAGTCCATAGTGCCCCTTCTTTGATATTATTCACAGGTTACGGCTTCCTCTCTCTATATCTCCCTCCCTTCCATCCCCTTCTGTGTGTGCGTGTGTGTGTGTGTGTGTGTATATTTGTAAATGAGAGAACAAAATGAACATAAATTTCATTAAGCATCCAGATGTTTTCAGAAATCTGTCATCACATAATTTTTGAAAGACATTTTCAACCAACACCTGGTTTGTGTTGCTATATCAACTCAGGGTAAGGTGAACCAAATATTTAGAACTGGAAGGGAATATTTTGAGTCAATTCAAGATTATTTACTTCATATAATGTATCCATCCTCTTCGTGTCCCGGCTCCCATCCTCTCCACCCTCACCTCTGGTCATGGCCCTGGCAGGGTGGGTGGTGCCATGCAGGTTCAAGTGCCCTGTATGCTGGTGCCTCCCCCCTTAGGCTGAAGTCATGCATCTTTCTCACCCACTTGATGCCCCAGTGCTGGTGGGTTGTATTTAGCAAACACCCATGTATGACCTGGAAGGGCAGGGGTGTTACAACCCCCAGGGGCAACTCTCAACAGTGGGATTCCTACTTTCCTGGTTGGTCTTTGGGAGGAAATCCCATGAGAGGCATTCTGGGCACTCTTCAGAAGTTCCCGGGAAGGATGGAGCCACAGATGCTCATAGCCGTGAATCCAGTAGTATGCCCTTTGTTGTTTTTTCCTCACATGAGGGAATTAAGGCCTCTAAAATGTTAAATAAATATCTGTGCCCTATTAGTAAGAGTACCAGGATTCAAACTCAGGATCTTCCCTCTAGGGAAGCACTCATCCTTCCATACCTTTAGCAGAAACAAAAGGGGATTGGTACTAATCATCCCTCAGCCCTGGACTGAACATTTTCCAGGTTCTACATCTAACCTGCTCTGGACATCATTGCTCTCCTTCTGACATGAACCCTGTAAAGAGGGTTGATCAAACCCATTTTAAAGATCAAGTATAAAGATGGGAAGAAATTTGAAAAACTAAAATGTAGAGAGTCTGAGACTCAAACCCAGGTCCGATTATCTCCAGAATCTTGAATTTTCTACTTTCATCCAGAAAGTCACTTTTTAAAAATTTTCCCAATTATACTTTGATCATTACCAAGAACCATGGTATGACACTGCTGAACTTTCTCCTAGTATGAAGAGTTAATTGTATATTCTACATTTCATTCTTATATGTTATAATAATGATGTGCTTACAACATTTTAAGTATTTTGCTTAGTGTTTACCCTGAATTATTCCTCTCGATTCCCATGGCAATTCTAGAAGATAAATGCATTATTGGCTAAATTTAGCAGATGAGAAAATTGAAGTTCAGAGTGCTTAAATCACTTGCTCAAGGACGTCTGATTCCAAACTATATCTCTTTATCTACTCTGTTATACTACACACTTCAGAAGCTCTTCACATTGGAAGGAGCCCCAAAAGTGGAGTCTCTGGGACAAGAGCTAAAGGCTCTTGGTAAACTCGTTGAATGCCTGTGGTGTATGGCTATGATTGATCTCATTTCCATTTGATAAATTGTGCTTTCTGTGTCACTATTTTGTCATTCTTGGTTCCACTGGGAGCTCTGCTTTCATCTCCCTCTTTCCATTTTCCCGAGTCCTATTGTTTGGGTTCAAATCATATCTGAGCAGGGAGAGTTATAGAGGGCACCTAGCACATTTTTTTATGTAGACAGTTGTAGTTGGAGGTGACATCTATTAGAAGAGAAACATATTGTCTGGATGGAACACTTTTTTTGGTTGTTCAAAGAGAATTACAAAATTGTGAAAATAAGACATCTGGCCATTTCACCTTGTTGACACGTTTTCAGGCATGATTGATGACTCCAGCTCTGGCCCCAACATACACATGTGCCAATACTGTAAATCCTTTTATAGTCCATACATCTCGATTAAACCCCCGACACTGTTGATATACTTGGTGAACAAATATCAAGCACAAAGCCTCGGGAAGGGAAGCAAGCAAAGGGAAGTAATTTGAGTTCACGTAAGTGAATTAGGCAGATGTCTCAAGAAGGGGACTCTGTCTGACAGACCTGTAGCCATTGGAAGATGAAATGTGGGGCTGTGACCCTCCCCCAAGACCTCAAAAGACTTACAAGGCAGGTGGGACTCTCTAGTTGAAGGAATATGACATAGATTACCCAGTTCTGATGTATCTCATATTTACTCTGGCTCTCATTTCTTCATACACCAGACATCCATCAGGCACCTACCCTACCCTTGATTCTGTGCTTGGCCTGGGGGGAACATATTTGGAGAAGCCACAATCCCTGCCACTAAAGGGGGAAAACCAAAAATAAAAGCCAACCCAAATGCTATCATCCCCATGATATAACACAATCGTGATGATGGAAAGGAAACTAAGTTGACTTCTGTCAGGTGATGAGGTTTGTGCCTTGAAGAATAACCAGGACTGGTCAAGGAGAGAGGAGAAAAAAGGTGTTCTAGGTAGAGAAACAGCACACAATGGCTTAGGAGGCCTGAGTGTCTTAGATGGTCTCCTGCTTTGGGGCGTGTAGAGGAAATAGGACTGATGAGGCTGAGAGCTTGGAAAGCGGGAACCAGGTCAGTAGGGCTCTCAGACATTCTAAGGAATGTGGACTTTATCAGACAGGACTTCTTTTTTTCACTTTCTTCATACCCACAGCCATCAAAATGACACATTCTCCTTTAACATTATTGAAAATTACAAGATGAATTATGCATTGCTACTAAAATAAAATGGAAGCAATAGTGCAAAGTATGGTTTTGCTTTCCCAGACATTGTTTTGAAAACCATTGTGAAAGGCCACAGAGAAGCACTGAGGGTTTTGAACAGAGATGAATGTGTGTCCTGGGGCTCCCTCGGTGATGCTGGAGGAAGTGTCTGCCTTGCCCATCCAAGAAGTCTATGGTGGATATCTACCATGGCCTGAAAGCGTGTGTCCCTGAAAAATTCATATGTTGAAACCTAATGCTCAATGTGATATTTGAGGTGGGGCCTTTTGGAGGGGACTGAATTATGAGGGTAAACTCTTAGGAATGGAATGAGTGTCCTCACCCTTTCCACCATGTGAGGACACAGAGAGAAGACAGCCATCCATAAACCAGGAAGCTGGCTGCTACTCGACAGAGAATCTGCTGGCACCGTGATCTTGAACTTGCCACCCTCCAGAACTGTGAGAAACACGTGTTTCCTGTTTATAAGCCACCCACCAGTTTATAGCATTTTTATTATAATACTCTGAAGGAACTGAGGCGTTATGACAACAGAGGAGATGGAGAAGGGAGAGCTGGTGGTGTGAGGGCTAATGGGGAGAGAAGAGAGGCTGATGGGATGAGGTCTGGTGGGGGAAAGGAGAGAGGCTGGTATGGTAAGGCTTGCTGGGGAGCGGAGAGGCCACCAGATAGCAAAGTCCAAGCTCAAGTTAATGCCTGAAGTTTAGGAAAACACACTAGAAATTCTCTTGTAAAATGGATTTTACACAGAGCATACCCATTCTTAGGGAGACTAATGGGCCCTAAACAAATCATAATGATAGACGAGTAGCTAAGTTATAAGGAGAAAACTTTCCTCCTGTCCAAGAAGCCAGATTACAAGTAGATTTGTGGGTCCCGGCCTTTGCTTTTTCTCTCTCCCGAGAAGGAAGATGACCACTGGAAAATGAACTATTTGTAAGAATTTTTTTTGGTGTACATTCATCCACTCAGCCAATTTGTTGCCCTAGGAACTCCGTAGTGTGTGTGTGTGTGTGTGTGTGTGTGTGTACATGTGTAGGGTATGCACCAGGATGGTGAAGGCAGAGAACTTGCACTAAAGTTGTCCATGGGTCTATTTGGGAAGATGAATGTATCAACAGCAACTGAGCACAAGGGAGAAGTATCCTAATACAAGTAGGATCCAGGCAGGCCAGAGAAGAGCACAATCCCTCCTTCCATTTTCTAGAAACTGTATTTCTGTTGGGAAATGGTCATATCTGATTCCTGGTATAGCTCTTGGCAGGAAGTGGTGATGTTTTCAGATGAAGTCATTAACAGAAATCCAATAGCAAGGGATTTCCAGTGAAGTAGATAATGCAGGAACTACTTATGTGTGATGACTAAGCATGTTCCACAGTGTTGGAGCCTATGTTAGCTTGCTGGGCCTGCCACAGAAAATACCACAAACTAGACAGTTTAAACTCAGAAATGCATTTTTTTCACAGTTCTGGAGGCTGGAAGTCTAAGATCAAGATGTTGGCACGTTCGGTTTCTTCCAAGGCCTCTCCCCTTGGCTTGCAGATGGCTGTCTTCCTCTTATGTCCTCACATGGTCTTTCCTTTGTGTGTGTCTGGGTCCTGATCTCTTCTCATAAACACCCAGCCATATTGAACCCATAACCTAATTTCAATGATCTCTTTGAAGATCCTATGTCCAAATACAGTCACATTCTGAGGCACTGGGGTTAGGAATTCAAACATGAATTTTGAAGGGACACAACACAGACCACAAAGAGCCATATCATGTGCGTGCTGAAGTTGAGATGCTAGAAGCCGAATCATTGCTTTGACTGGATCAGAATCAGAACATTAGTGAAAAGACAAGCCAGTGTGGTGCTATAAACCTAAGTGCAAAGGGCCACCATTTGGGGTGTCTTGATTAGCACCCATTGCTAGGCTATGGGTTTGGTTAGTGCTATGGTTTCCCACATCAGGGCCCCCACAGAAGCAGTTTTTACTCTTAGTCAATTGTTGGAGTTGTGAGTTGCCTTGAATTTCAGTGTGGTCAGTCATGTCATCCACCTCAACTGTGGAAAGAAGCTCTACTAAGGCAGCTTGAGATCACATGAATGCCTTCACCACCCGAGTTTGCCTTCCTTATTGACTGAATGTGAAGTGCACAATAATCCAAAGTTTTTTCCCACACATATTTTAAGTTTCATCTCCCCTAGATTTTACAATCAAATTTTGGGACTCCTTTTCTGCTTCTATCTTTTCCTTTCTTCAAGAACCTACTAGAACCTAGAACTTACTAGAAGCTTCCAAAAGCTAGTGCAGGCATTGAGCTAAGCAATCTTCTAGCATTCACAGCATCTCCGACAGCATACTATTCAGCTTCTACTCTCTATCCCTTGTTATAGGATATTGGAGATGTTTGCCTTCCTATAACTCCTAGCCATTGGCCTTAGTGCTGCCACTTGAAAAATCAGAGTCACAAATTCTTCCCATGATCTTTCCAGGATATGGAGTAGAATTTCATATTCTACTGACATCACCATGAAGATTTTTCTAAGGCCTTCAGTCCCTGCCATCTTTTCTTCCATCTTTCTATCAGTCCTTCCTCATACAGTTATTAAGCAGGATTTGTCCCGAAACTCAGACTGCAATGTGAAATAACATTTCATGAAATCAGACATACCATAAGGGCAGAAGAGATGCCTAGCTTCATTGCCACTCTATCCCTCAGGCTTTACACTATGCCCAACCCAGACAGAGCCTTAGTATTGATAGTTGGAAGCAGAAAAGAAGGCGGGCAGGTCATTTCTGCCCTCAAGGAGATTCCTATATAGTAAGGACACAGTAGGGGCACAGATAATTCTATTCAGTGTGGTAAGTGTACAATGGAGGTGTGTACAGAAGACTGCAGTGCACGACGGGAACCACATCTAGATCTACCTGGAAGGGCTTTGCAGAGGAGGTGATCCTTTGACCACTTTATGGACAACTTAAGGTTTTCCAGAAGGAAAAGTGAGGTTTCAGCAAAGAAAGTAGCATATGGGAATGCCTGGAGACTCACGACATGAGATAATGAGGAAACCAAGATCATGTCAGCATTTACTGACTCTTTGTATATGCCAAGAATGTTCCACGTGCTTTGGGTACCAGAGACTGCAGAGTGCCTGTCACCACTCGAGTGTTTTGATTCCAAAAGCAGGAGAGAATCAAGAAAATCCAAGTTGTATTCCTACCTAGGCTTTGATCTGTTAATGACTTGTTATTCGTTATTCTTCCATTTAAAAGGCACAGTCAACCACACAGCTACTGAGTAATGCATCATAAAGTACCAAGTAAAAAATAATTACATGTTCCTGAAATTGCTTGGTGGTTATCCTTGAAATATCAAATCATTCTGATGAATTACTTGGTAATATAACTTTTCTTTTTTAATTTCATGATAATGTTCCAATTTACTAGTCAGAAAACTCCTGATATCATTGCTGTCCCAGCAGGGTAGATATTTTAAGCAGTTTTGACAATATAATTATGGTTATTACGTGGATATTTGTTTCCCATCAACTAAATAATAACACCTTGTCCTGAGAATCTAGGTTTCTTGGAAGAATCTCAAAGTACTTTACCAACACACATTATTTTTCACAAGGGGTTTGCTCATAGGTCCCCCAGGTTGAGGGGCTCACATTCCTCGTTGAGCACAAAACCCAATGGTGGTTAAAGCACCAGCCCCCACTCCCCACCCCGGTCCAGGCTGAGCACGCAGGTGAAGCAAGTAGTGAGATTACCTCGGCTTTGCCTCACCCAAGGGCCTGGGATCTCGGGGTCCCTGAATCAGGGGGCATGAGATTCTGCCTCCTCAGGAATTCCCCACCCCCTCCTTTTTTGGGAGACCAGTTCTTAGAACCTGACTGCAAAGTAAGAGCTGGTTCAATCCCCCTAAGGCTGCTGCGTCCCAAGACCTGAGGTTGAGACAGAAGCTTATGCCAAATATATTACTTGGGCAGTAAAACAAACAAACAAAATAACTCTTATTTAAAATGCATAGCTTCATTAGCAATTGAGGTATCCTTAAGTAACAGCAGCTTCTAATTTACTCCTGAACACCTATTGAGTAAACAGCCATGAACAAATTGTGTCAGATGGAAAGAAGCATGAGTTTCACGTTGTCTGATCATTCTGGAGGAAGACAAGATGCAGCCAGGTCTATAATGATTTTCTTTTATTTATAAATGCCTTCAAATGAAATTAAATAGGTGATGGTCTGAGCACCTACCCTGGCACTTAGTAAGCCATCAAGGAAACTGTGTCTTCTTTCCTTTTGTAATGCCTTAGCTCAGTCTTCCTACAAAGACTGAGGGCAACCTAGGTGCTCATGGTTACTCAGGGTTAAAATACCAGCACAGCAAGAGGCAGTACCTTTAAAATGCAAGTTTTCTTGCTTTTCAGCCATGGTGAGGTGAACAGATCGAGAGAGGGCTGTCATAGTTTGTGATTCAGGGTCCCCAAGAGTAAAGGAGGTGCCATGCAAGCTAGGGCCACACAGAGAAGCCCCAGTGTTGATCAGGAAGAAGAGGGAGTTGGGGAAATGAGGCAAGAGTCCTTATTGTGGTTTCCGTGGGAAGGAGTAAGTGAGGTGGGATCAGCAGGACTAAGATCAGCTAGCTGGAGTAATTTCAGAGGTCTCTGGGACACCGTGGAGTAGAGGTTGTCTGGTACCTGGGCCTGGAGATCTCAGGGTAGGTAGACAGTGGTCAGAGTAGGAGAATCTAATAGAGACAGAGGGCTGTGGAAGGGAGGCTCTGGATTGGTTGGTGTGCACATAAAAAGTGACACTCACTGGGAGTCATTTACTGTTTCTATGAGTGGGCTAGCCCTGGGAGGGTCTGTCCCTCGAGGGTCAGCAAGGCCCCAGATGGCAAAGCATCAGAAACATATGGTTAGGAGCACCAGGGTGACTCAGTGGGTTAAGCACCTGCCTTTGGCCCAGGTCATGATCTCAGGGTGGTCCTGGGATTGATCCCCATATTGGACTCATTTGGGGAGTCTGCTTCTCCCTCTCTCTCCCTCTTCCTCTCCCCCGCTCTACTCTATCTCTCAAAGAAAATAAAATCTTTTAAAAAAAGGAACATGTGTTTAATACAGTAGGAAGGAGGCTAGAGAGACAAGGGAGTGGGCAGGAAGGTACAGAGTGGTCCCTTACTGAGACAGCTATCACATTTTCCCAGGAACATGTCACCGGATTCTTGGTTGTATGGGCCGTCCCCAGATATTGTGGATTGGGATGATTTACTGGGGATGAGAAAGGAAGGATTTCTATGCCAGCATCTTCCCAGCTCCTGTCGAATCCTAAGCAAGAATTACCTACTTGGTATAAACTGCAGGTCACATCACAAGGTAGCAATGGTCCAAGGACGAGAGGCTGACAGCCAGGAGATGATGACATCTGCTCCAGGTCTGAAAAACCTAAATGAGGAGTCCAAATGAAATGTGGGCTGAGTTATGATTCTCCCCAAATTCATATGGTGAAGTCCTAACCTCCAGTATCTCAGAATGTGACCATATTTGGAGACAGAGTCTGTAAAGTAATTATATTAACATGAGATGATCAGGCTGGGTCATAATCTAGGATGACTGAGGTCTTCACACGAGGAAATTAAGATATAGATGGGTATGATGGGAAGACCATGTGAATAAACAGGGAGAACACAGCCCACTACAAGCCAAGGAAAGAGGGCCCAGAAGAAGCCAGGCCTCCCGACATCTTTGTCTTGGACTTCTAGCCTCCAGGATTGCAAGAAAAGAAATTACCATTGTTCAAGCCGCTCAGTGTACGGTAGTTTGCTATGGCAGCACTAGCAAATGAGAGCAGCCATTGCACAAAGCTGTCACGAGGTATGCAATAGAATGGATCTGGTACAGCAAAAATAATGAGCTAATATACAGCCATTAAAATAAAGATTCTCTGGAGTAAACACGCAATTGCACATACTTATTGATGGTGAGTAAAGAAGGCAGAAGGGAAAATAGAATGTACATGTTGATTACAACTAGGTAAAATAAATGTAAATGTATATGTTTGTACAGATCAGGGAAGAGTTTGGAGTGATGGAAAGTTAATGCTCTTTTCTGGCAAAATTGTCTTAATTAGACTAACTGTACACTACAATTAAACCTATATTATGTTCATTTAAAATTTTTTTCTTTGATCCTATTTTTCACATATATAGAAGGAAAATAGGTTTGATTAAGTCATACGACCTAGCTGGGTTTATTTGCTCCCCATGAAACATGAACACTTGGGTGGGCTGAGAAGAATTCTGAGGCTCTGTCTAGAGTTTCTGTGAGTGGCATGGGACATGGGAAAGGCAGCAGACACCTGTCCCGGCTGATCTCCAAAGACCTGTTCCGATTTCACGCTGCGATGCTAAGATCGCATCTGCGGGTCTCTGCAGGTTAGAGGAGCATTGAGTTCCCTGCTGCTAACCAGCGGCATAAACAGACCCGCCATTCCTGTGCATGTGGTGCAGAAATGCACGCGTCCTTGTTCCACAGCGCGGCACGTCAGGACCTAGCTCTTAGATAAGCCACATCGATCGCCTGAGCAAACAATCTGTGGCCTTTTCATTAACTGGACTTTGTTTCTCATTTAGGTTTAGATCTGGCCTCTCCCAGGGCTGGGGGTCTCTCCTCACCCAGCTTCCCTTGCTTCCTGGTTCGTCTTTAGGCAGCTTAGCCCATGTTTTCCAAAGTCAGTACTCTCAAAACCAGCAAAGAGAGGGAACCTGGGACCTCACATCTACCTCACATCTACCTCTTGCCTAAATGTGTTTCTTGAGTTATCTTTTGAAAAACACGAGTCAGTCTATCATTTCTGCAGCCCGTTGCCATTTGCAGAGCCTCTCCTTGTGATTTTGATGCTCGGGCCTCAGCCTCCAGGGAAGACAGACAGGTCAAGTCCACCTCCCAACCCACACAGGGTTTCGCGGCTCCAAGCATCACACAACATTCTTAACTGGGCTCCGGTCTGGGTGACTACCACCACTGACTCTTTGCCGTGCACACAGGTAGAATCCCAGAAGTCCCTTCTAAGTGGAATGTCCCAGGCTGACCCCAGAAAGATTCTTACAGTAGTAGTCCCAGGTTCACCCTGCACTGGGGGGACGCCTCATGTAACCCTCAGCTTTCTCACTGATTCGGAACTGCTCCAGGGCCTCTCCAAAGGGAGGCTTGCCCTCTGTGCCCTCAGCCTTGTAAGGTGTGGGGATGAGGGCTTTCCCAGAAAGTGAGATCTGCCAGTGCTGGGCAAAGAAGGACAAGCTGGTCCCCCTCCCTGGGAAGGACGTCAGCATACTTCAGGTGGGGAGGAGGGGGTGGGTGGGGCGAGTCACTCTGCCAGCTTGCAGGGCTGCCAACTATGTAACGGGATTGTCTGCAGTTCACTCAGAGACCACGAGTCCTGCCCTCCTGGTTCACTCCAGAGACGCCTGCTGCTTTAAAGGAAGAGCTCCCCTTCCTCCATGTCCCAGCTTGCAAGTGGCAGACACAAGACCCAACCCAGGGCTCCTGACCCTCATTGCTTATGTCCATGGCAGCTTTGATACGGTGTCATCTGCTGTCACTTCCTCACTCAAGTCTTCAGTCACTGTGAGGTAGGCATTCTTCTCAAACTCATTCCCACTCAGGTTATAAGGAAACTGAGCTTGGAGAGATGACATCATGTGCTCAAGGTCACGGTGCTTGCTAATCAGCTGGCTTCATATTCTCCTAGAATATCCACAGGGGCTCAGTATAACCTCAGGGCTCCTTAAACCAGGAAGAGAGGGGCAAACAAGGAATCAAAGAAGGTGTGATTGCAGTAAAATGCATCCATAGAGTCATATCACATTGGAGGTCATGAAGATGGTGAAAGGGGACCATAAGCCAGGGAATGGGGTGGTTTCTAGAAGCTGAAAAAGCAAGGAGACAGATTCTCCTCTAGAGCTTCTAGAGAGGAGCACAGATCTGCCAACATCTAGATTGGAGACGGGCATGACCCATGTAAGATTGCTAACCTCAGAAATGGTAAGAATACATTTGTGTTTTGTTAAGTCACAGAATTTGGCGCCGACAGCATCTGCCACACTGGGTAACTAGCAGTGTTTGCAAGAAAAGGAAAGCCAAAACCTTTACATCCTGAGCATCAGTCTTAGTCACAGTGACTCTTTATAGAATGAATGAATGAATGGGTCATGGATGAGTCCATTCAGATGTCCAGTGCTGCTCTACCTATTCCTGTGATGGAAGAGAACCAACACACATGGGCAGAGCGAGAGCTTCTCCATCTGCATCTCTGTCTCTACTTACATCACACCTGTACCTGTGTACCTATGCCTTACCTGTATCCACACCTGTTTATATAAAGTATGGATGAACAAGGTGATAAATCACCAGATGTATGTTCATACACGTACACCTCTGGTACCATACACATGTGGTTTAATTTCCACAACAACATGCTGCAGAAATGAATTTTCCTGCATTTATTGATGTGAAAACTGAGACCCCAAAAAGCCAACTTGCTCAAGGTCACGCAGTTAGTCGGAAGAGCCCAGAATAACAGTGGAATGTGGCCTTGCTGGGCTGCTGGGTGGAGCCCCTCCCAGCCTCTCTCCCCACTCCCTCTCAGCATCACCCAAACACATGACCCAGATCTTCAGGCCAATTTGAGTTTTGAAGAATTTTCTTTGAAAAGTTCTCACACCTGATTTTTTACAGAGACCTGGTGGAATGATTTTCACAATTGACTTGTCAGCCTTGATAGAAAGCTTTCTCTACAATCCCAGTTGAAATGGGGGGGGGCGTTATTTTATGTGCTGACTAAATTTCTAAGCAGGGATCTAATTAAAACACGTCAACAGCAAAACTCTGATTAAAGAATGCAGTATGAAAGTCGTATCTACTTGAATGAATCGAGCATAAATAAAGGGAGTGAAGATTTATTCCAGAGAGACAGGGTAGATAGAAGGGTGGCGGAGGGTAGGGAGAGTGGAAAAAAGAGTGCCTGGTGCTGGAGTTATTTGAAGCCATGGGTATATGCAGGCAGATTCTTATTAAAAGGTTTTGATGATGGAGAAAAAAAAATAGCACTACTTTTCCCTAAAGGTTGAAAGAGCAATAAGAGGAAAGCAATTTCTGTTTGGTGAGATCCATTTCACACAGGACTCGGGGAAAGAAGAATTTGGTGTGTCGCAGAGTCATATTGGGTATGTGCTGGAAACTGAAGGCTGGTCTTGACTTTTAGAGCATCTACCCCCAGCTGAAGCAGGTGAGGGATGGGCCAGCCACTAGAGGAACATCAGGGCCAGAGGACGTACCAACGATGCATGTTCCCACAACCCAGGCCTGTCTACCATTCTAGAAGACCCTAAAATCCTGCTGGTGTTTACTGCTCAGTTCCTACCGGCCAGAGCTAGTGCTAGAAGCTTTCAGATGCAGTTTAATTTAGGAAGCCATATCAGCAGACCTGTTAGGTAAGCATCACTATCCCCATTTTAAGGAAATAGGCTCAGAGAAGTGAGTGTTATAGAAGACTCCAAAGATACCCACACTGAATCCCTGGAACCTGTATGACCTCATACGGCAAAAAGGACTTTGAATGTGTGATTAAATCAAGGATTTTAAGTGGGGAGATTATCGTGGATTCTCTGGGTAGGCCCAAAATGTAATCACAGGGTCCCTATAAGAGGGACTTGGAAGGACATCTGACTGCAGAAGAAATAACAAGATGAATGTCAGAACCCCCTGTTTTCCATATCTGATCACCCTCAGGATCTGATCACGTTCCTCATCCCCTCCCATCTGATTATCTGATCACCTTGGCCTGCCTTCCACAAGAATCCTATCAGCTGATTAGCAAGAACTGTGCTACTCTCTTAGTGATTTTCCATCCACTGATCCCTACAATCCCCTACGTCTTGACTATAAAATCCCTTCTTTTCCATGTTGTATTCAGAGATGAGACCAATCTCTCTCCCTTACTGCAAAACCCCATTTCAGTGGTCCCTCTAACTATTGAGATAGTCCTAAATGCAGGAAAGCCTTAGCATATTTGTAAGCGTTGTGAATAGTTTTTCTGTAACACTGGTCATGTTAGTTTCCTGTGGCTGCTATAACAAAGTACAAACTGGGTTACAGCAAAATTACAAAAAAAAAAAATGTATTGGCTCACAGTTCTGAAGGTCACAGGTCCCAAAGCAAGGTGCTATTAGGACATACCCTGCTGAAATCTAGAAGGGAGAAGCCTCGCCTCTTCTGGCTTCTAGTGTTTTCCAGAGATCCTTGGCATTCTGCTTGTAGATGCATCACTCCAGATCTCTGCCTCTATTGTCTTTAGCATCTCCGAGTCTCTTCTCCATTTCCTGTAAGGACACCAGTCATGTTGGATTAAGGGCCCACCTGTACTTCTGTATGACCTCATCTAATTGCATCTGCAAAAAGCCTGTTTTCAAACAAGTTCATACAGAGGCGCTGGGGGTTAGAATTTCTATGCATCTCTTTGAGGACACCATTCAACCCTTGCCAAGGCCATCTAGCTGCTAAACGGCAGTGATGGGCTCAAATACAGCTCTGGCTCTTTTCCCTTCACCGGACTTGATGCAGTCTCTTTGTGAGTAAGTGTGCCAATGAGGCTCATGACTCTTCAGTGCCTCCCTAAGTGTTTCCGGCAGACTTCCTGGCGCTTTAAGTGTCCCAGGTACCCTCACTTGGGAAAATTTTTTGCTCTACTGAGCTTAAGTCAGAGGGAGCTCTCATTTGCAACCCGCTTATCCCCATTCCAAAAGGCTTAGACATTTTATTTTCATTCCATTCAGCATGAAATTATTCTCCAAAGTGCAGAAGAAGGGGCCTTTTATTGAAATGGATCAGTTTCTGCCTGGAAATTGTGACGTCTATTGCCCTTTTGGACAAACTCTGCTGTGAATTAACTATAGCTATCCTTGGCCCATTTATTTTTAACTGTGTTTTTGGCATTTTTCTTATTCATTAGTACAAGCTCTTTTTATATTAATATTTTTCTGTCGTGAGAGTTGCAAATATTTCCGCCATTCTATCATAGATCTTTGACTTTGTTTTATTCTCGTTTGTCATGCAGAAGTCCTAACTCCTCTGCAGTATACGTGTAGTCTCTCCTTCCTTACAGTTCTAGAGCTTTTTACCTTGCTTGAAAAGTCCTCTCAGACCCCTTGTGATACATATGTCCTCCTTAATTTCTCACTGTTTTTTTTTTTAAAGATTTTATTTATTTATTTGACAGACAGAGATCACAAGTAGGCAGAGAGGCAGGCAGAGAGAGAGAGAGGAGGAAGCAGGCTCCCCGCAGAGCAGAGAGCCTGATGTGGGGCTCGATCCCAGGACACTGGGATCATGACCTGAGCCGAAGGCAGAGGCTTTAACCCACTGAGCCACCCAGGCACCCCTTCTCACTAGTTTTGATTGCTTTGAATTGTTTCTAAAACAGAATATGCAAATGATCAGGACATTGGTCCTTCCGCTCACCATGTCACTGTGCTGAAGTCTACGTACTGAATCTGTGTGCTCCTGCATGATTTCTGGATTTCACAGAAGCTCTTACACTATTGAACCCGCAATATTGAACACTTATGTGTCTTTGATACCAGAGGCAAGTTGAAGTGAAATGCTCTGGGACAGAAGAGAAGGGTAATTTGTTGTGTTTCTCTTCTCTACTCCTACTTCCCTACAGTAAAACTGGAGATGACTGTTTGATACATCTACACAATTACAAATACATTCACATGCTTGTGTGTCAGAGACTGCTGTGTGCTCGCCAAAACACATATGTCTCAACAATGAATACTGTTATGCTGAAAATAAATTTAAAAAAATTATTAAAAAAAAAAAACAAAAAAACCACAAACGTCTCCCACACCGAAGGGTGGGAGATAAACTGAATGAAGATTTTGGTGGCTGCCACATTGGTCAATTGTGTAAAATTAGGTGTCTAGTCATCGGGGGCATGTCAGGACATTCTCCCCAAGGTATAGGGCAAGTTATCATACTAGAGCCCCCTGCACATAAAAGATAGGTACAGTGTTTGATGGGACTCTTTGGATTTGGAAGGCAGCACACACTGCATTTAGGAATACTGCTCCCACAGTTTATTGATGACCAGGAAGCATGCCAGTTTTGACTGAGGCCAAAAGTGAGTACTCTGCAACAGGTTCAAGCTTCAGTAAAAACTGCTCTGACATGGAGCCATATGACTAGACATATCTTATGGTGCCAGATATATCCAGGTAAATAAGGATGCTGTGTGGAACACCTGGCGATCTCAATAGAAGGCCACAAAGCAGACCTCTAGGTATGATTGACATACTTCTATCATAGAGAATTATATGACGTTCATGAAGCAAGTCCCACCATGTGACTGGATCTTAATGAAGACTCAGTGTCTGATCGCAGGACATCAAGTGACATTGCAACTGGAACTTCCCATGAAGAGCTGGGTGCTGTCTGAGCCACTAGGTTAGAAAGTTAGGCAAGCACAGTAACAACTCATCATAAGATAAAAATGGCCCATGCTATTTCAAGCCCAGGTGGATCTGGAAGGCATAGGTGAATTATATGAATACATGACCCAGACCCCCGTCACATACCTCCGTTGTGCCAGAGCCTCTCCCACCACTCACACCAGTGGCCTTATGAGGTTCCATATGACACTGATGGAGAAGGAAAATTCCAGTCCTAGTTCTTAAATGGTACAGTTCAATTTGTTAGTATGATTCCCCAATCCCACTCAGGGAGGTCCATGAAAGACAGAGGTCGGGAAGCATCTCAGCATGGAGGGTTTTGAGCAGACTTGACCATCCTCTTTGAGAGGGTATAGAAGCAGTCTGAGGAAAGGATGCATACAGGAGTGAATGGCTTAACTTCCTGGTCAGGGACCTAAAATGAATGTTGTTAGAAGATGAGAAACAAGAGAATCTAAGGGAGAAGCATGTGGATAAACCTATAGGTATAGATATGAAAAGCACTGGTCATGTTGGACCTGTCACCATCACTTCTAGAAAATTTCTTTAGAAATTTTTTTTTTCTCTTCCCAAAACTCTACAACTCCTACCTCTGCTGGACTAGTGGTCTTAGATTCCAAGAGAAGGATGTATCTGTCAAGCAACATATGAAGGGTTCTACTAAGCCAAAATCTATGGTTGATGCCTAGTTAGCTTCTTATGCTGATAGACCACAGGGTGAAAATAAAGAGCTACTGCATCTGAAAGGACAAATGACATGAGGTGCTAGGACTGCTGCTTCTACTGGGAGCAGAGGAGCAGAAGTATGGAACTCACCAGATTCACTGAGGTGCTCCTTGGTGCTTCCATGCCCATTGGTAAATGCAAGTGGCAATTCATCAGCCACAGCATGACAAAGCATTGTCACCAAGGACTCAGACACCTCAGCGATGAAGCTCTAATTTAACCCATTAGAAGAGCAACTTACACTAGCAGAAATATTACCCAAGGCAGAAGTCAATCTCAAATGAGTGTTAGAAAAAGGAGATGACAAATATGCAAGGATAAGCTGCTACACAGAGTCAGTGATAGAACAAAGTAGATTTCATGTGTGGTGAGAGTGGATCTGAGTGGTGCACGAGGTGGACGATAGCAGGTGCATGAGGTGGACTATAGCAGGTCCATGAGGTGGACTATAGCAGGTGCATTTGGTGGACTATAGCAGGTGCATGAGGTGGATTATAGCAGGTGCATGAGGTGGATTATAGCAGGTGCACTAGGTAGACTATAGCAGGTGCACAAGGTGGACTATAGCAGGTGCATGAGGTGAACAATAGCAGGTGATGAGGTGGACTACAGCAGGTGCATGAGGTGGACTATAGCAGGTGCATGAGGTAGACTATAGCAGGTGCATGAGGTGGACAATAGCAGGTGATGAGGTGGACTAAAGCAGGTGCATAAGGTGGACTAAAGCAGGTGCACGAGGTAGACTATAGCAGGTGCATGATGTAGACTAAAGCAGGTGCATGAGGTGGACAATAGCAGGTGCACGAAATGGACTACAGCAGGTGCATGAGGTGGACTATAGCAGGTATATAGCTCATGGTCTCTTTAAATGACTCAGAAGCATACAAAGCTCTGTGGGCAAATCTCGTACCTGCAAAATATTCTCCTTTTAGCATCTGCATCTCTGCCTGAGAGCTTTTCAGGCTACAGAAGCTTGCTGAGTTCAATTTGACCATAAATGTCAAGGAATTGATGTCCCCCACAAGCAAGCATCAAGTAATAGTGGGCAGGAGTTAGTGAGATGTGTTCTACTTTGTCTCTGAGAGAGCTTTCAGCAAGCTGAGACCCAGAAGTCAGCAGTAGTCACCCACTCAATTTCACACTCTTTTGCCTTTTAAAGATTTTATTTTATTTATTTATTTATTTATTTATTTATTTATTTATTTGAGAGAGAGAGAGAGAGAGTTGGGAGGAGGAACAGAAAGAGAGGGTGAGAATCTCAAGCAGACTTCCCGCTGAACTTGGAGCCCATGGGGCTTAATCTCACAATCCAGAGATCATGACCTGAGCCAAAACCAAGAGTCAGACGCTTAATCCACTGAGCCATACAGACACCCTTCATTTGCACTCTATTGCCTTTTCTCCACTCTGCCCCTCTTGCACATTCTGTCACTGTGCCTCCCAGGATCTCCTTCCGCATATACTCTCTGCCCCAATTCCTAATCTTAACGAATCCCAGACAAGGCAGTCAACAGACAATAAATACTAGTTTTTCTCCCGTGCATGTTAGAGGGATTTATTCTAGCTCATTTGTGATTTAGAAACAAAGACAGTTGATGACATTTCAGATGCTACCACATTCTAAACCTCAGTGAGAACTGGAGAGGCTAAAAGAACAGAAGAATAAAAGTTTGGGGAAGCAAATGAGATGAGATTTAATATAGATAAGTGTAAGATAATGCACCTGGGGAGAATCATAATCAGCATTAATTTAAAGTGGGAGCCTGCAATTTGTGAAAAAATCATACCAACAAAAAGCTGGGGATAATAATGTATAATAAATTATGAATCAAGAATGTGCTTCTCATTAGAAAAATAAAGTCCCCCATTTTTCAGGGTGTTGATAAAATGTGGTCAGACATGATTATGTCTTTCCATGCACGACCTTTCCTGAGACAGAACTAGAAATCACAGGTGGGTGGGTTAAGGTAGAGAAAGGAATCAACATTAGGAATGAGACATGGGATTCAGCTGAGTCTGTGTGGGATTCTGGGCTAATGGGGTTGAGGGCAAAAGCTGAGGAAACAACCCAATATCAGATAGGGCATTTGACAAAGATCAGAAGTCACCTGGAGGCTTGCAGCAGGCAGGAGTCAGGACAGTAGACATGAAGCATCAGCCATAGAGACCTTGAGGTGACTCTGAGGTGACACTGCAGGCTCTACTCACTGAGCGTCAGAGTAGGAATGAATCCCAGGGAGATGCAACCTCCCTTCCCAAGGGGCTTCAGGATTTGTGTACACCATATAAGGAAACCAACAGATAGGTGCCATGGGTAGTGACAGAAGCTGATCATTCTTCATGATGCCTCATGTCAGTTGAGATTTTGCTTGGGTGCAAGTAAGAGAAAGCCTATGTAAGTACCTACCTTGCTTTTTTCATGTAACTTGATGTCTGGAGGTTGCCTATTACTAGCACTGGAGAGGAAAACAGGGATGCCAGATGTTTATTTCCCTTTCACTAGATGAAGAAGGATGTGCTGAGTAGGGGAATTATATGAACAAATGCACAGAAATGTGTGGTAGAATGCGACGTGTAACAATCACTTGTAACCACCTACTCAGTATACACGGTCCCTCTCCTCCTTGATTGTCAAAGCCTGGTTTGTTTGGAAGCAGCAAGATCAGGTTGAGTGAGATACTCCCTTTTCCCAGCATCCATTGCAGCTGGGCATGGCCAGGTCACAGGTTTTGTTTCATGAGAATTAATATTTTATTAAACTTTGCCTTGCTTGGGGAAATGTTTTTATTAGTGATGATGATGATGATAAATACATAACAATGTCATTAAGTAGTAAATCTAAGGTGTATAGCTCTTAAGAGCATACAGAACATCATCTCACAGAGCATCTCATTTACTTATATTGTGTCAACTCTAATGAGGGTGAACCCATTTTTCATATGAAAAAACTAGTTTGGAGGGCGACAACATGACTAGGACCACTTTGGAAGCTAGTGCCAGAGGCAGGGCTCAGACCAGGATTTTAAACTCCCTTTTCAGACCTCTTACTCCTCGTTAAATGCCAACTGAAGATATGGATAATTTGGATGAATCATTCTGGTTGCTCTTCTAGGGATGCCTGCCCTTCTGCATCACACAAAGTAGACCTCCCTTAGACCCCACTCACATATCTCCTCCTGGGCAGAATTAATCAGTCCTGTCTTTGCATTCCTGCCGCATGTTATTTTTACTTTGAATATAGCTCTTTCTAATGTCCCATTAATGTGTGCTTCCTATACATAACGTCCTGCTTGGATATAGTGGGTGGTCATTAATTCATTTACAAGGTAATATTCATTGTGCTCTATGCTCTGGGTACTTACTGAATTGCAAGCTGAAATGCCTGGGGATATATCAGTACTCTTCATCATCTGCCAGTTTTGTGGGAGGAATCAGACCACACATTCTACCAGGAGTGTGTCAGATGATGGGGGTTCTTCTAGTGGTTTGATGACTTCTGATGAGACCCATATGGATCGTTGTACCCACAGGAAATATTACTCATCCCTGCATATGGCTGCATAAAGAATGAACTGCAGTATTACAAGTAGAATTGTATAGCCAGGTAGATCACAGACGGTGTCACTGATGGTCACAGGTCACTGATGCTCAGTGAGGTGATCATCTGGAGGCAGAGAAAGGGCAGATGTTTTGTGCTAGTGAAGACCTTCAAAATGCAGAACGTATTAACTCTGATACTGTTTCTGGAGCCTCAGAGATCAGATTGCATTGTGTGGAGCATGCTGGGTCCTTTCAGAGGTATTAAGTGATACAAGGACAAGCCTGTGGGCTCAGGGGTCAGAGTGCCCTGTTTTAGGGATGGTCCCCTCTTTTTCTTTCCCCCTTTTTTATTCCCCCAATAATCATAAATCTGACTTAGCACTCATTAAAACTGCCAAGTCCTTGTTCCTCGTGGGGTTTATATTACAGGAGGAGAAGACAGATAATAAGTATGTAAAAAATATACAGTACTTTCAGGTAGAGGTAATTACTCTGCAGAAAGTAGAGCAGGGTCATGGTATAGAAGGTAATCAGGTGTAAGAATGTGCTTCGTTGACGGGTGGCTTCATTCTGGGAAGGCTTTCCAAGGAGCTGGCCTTGACGCTAATGCTTGAATGATAAGAAAGAGGGAGTGATGCACACTCCTTGAGGAACTCTCAGGTGGAAGGGAGAGCACAAACAAAAGCCCTGATAATGGAAATAAGCCTGGTGGGGTCAAAGAACAGCAAGGACACTCGTGTTGCTGGGGCAAACAAAGCAAGAAGGAGAGCAATCGGAGATAAGGCCCCATCCCAGAAAGACTAGGGAGCTAGTGTTGTATAGACAGACATCTGCCTCCTTCATGATGCCTGGTGCAAAGGGGAAATGCACAAGCCCTTATTCAAAAATTCCCAAGGCTTCCAAGCCTGAGACAGCAGAGCACCAAACCAACCACGCGGCCTTCTGAGCACGATGGCACAGGTCACACACCCATAAAGCCAGCGTGTGTGTAGAGCCATTCAGGCTCCTCAGTGAGAACTCAGAGGGTACATGGAACAATTGCACACTGGCCATTCTGGAAGTGTAGCAGAGGAGAGATGGAAACACAGAGACCAGCTGGAGGGCAGCTCTGTCATCCGAGGAAGGAGGCACTTGGGTCAGATCCGCGGTGTCTTTTGGAGATAGAAACGTCAGGATTTGCTGGTGATTTGAATGGAGTTTGAGGGGCAGACAGAACTCGAGGGTGTCTTCCAAGTTTTTGGTCTGAGTCGTTGAGCAGATGCTGATGCCCTTCACTGAAACAGGAAAGACCAGGGGGCAAAGAGTTTGTAGAAGAATCAGAGTCCTTTTGGAACTCATGTTAAATTCAAGATGTGTATCAGACATCCAAGCCTGGCAGGTGAGTTAGCAGTGCAGCGCAGAAGGGAGCAGTAAGGACCAGAGACGTAATCCGCTGCGGTGTGTGGGCGCTATCAAGAGGGGCTGTCCAATAAGGACTGTGCACCTAGGTATCGATCTTCTCCACAAACACATGAAGACTGAAGCCCCAGCTGTTGTGCTGAGTCCTAGCTCAGCCACTCCCATCCATGTGCCCTTGAATACATTTCTTGGCCTCTTTGTATCCACAGAATAATAAACTTATCTCCTAGTTGTGGAGATTTACAGGGGTAATGTACGTCATGTCCTGTGCAGTGCCTGGCAGGTGGGAAGCACTGTATTAAGAGTCACTGTCAGTAATATTCTTGCAAATCAGTTTACTTCTGAGATGAGACCAGTTGTCCTGAGAATATCGTGTTTATGGAAGTTTGGCGGTCAAACAGATGGAGTCAGCTCTGCAGATAGGAAGTATTCGTGACTCCTCTCCCCCTTCTCCTAGGAATGTCAGGGATTTGACTTCCCTTAAAGGTAGATGAGGTTAAGGGGTCAGACATTTGCATAAAAACTTCCCTTTCTTCTCCCACATAATTGCTGCCCACTACCTCTTTTTAAAAAAAAATTTATTTATTTTTTTAATTTCTTTTCAGTGTTCCAGAATTCATTGTTTATGCACCACACCCAGTGTTCCATGCCATACGTGCCCTCAACAATACCCATCACCAGGCTCACCCAACCTCCCACTCTCCTCTCCTCCAAAACCCTCAGTTAATTCCTCAGAGTCCACAGTCTCTCATGGTTCGTCTCCATTGTGCTCCCTGATTTTCCTTGAGTCCATCCTTTGAAGATCCCAGCTAAGAATCCAGACCACCTGGCATATAAAATTAAGCAAAGTAAGATCATTAAAAGCCAGAGAGGCTGATCTTGGCTCCAGAAAGGTCAAGATGGTCAGAACTATCTGGGATTTGGTGCAGAGGGGCTGATTGCATCTGCAATCTGAAAAATGAGCCCCCTTCCCCACCAAAAAAGACCTCATGAGTCAGGAGAAGAGGTCGGACCTGGTTTTCCTGGAGGAGGCTGGGACATCTTACATCTGCCAGCAGTCGTCCCAGCTCCAACAGCATCTCCTGTCACTCAGGTTCTGACAGCTGTGTGTGCTATCGACTTTATCTTCTTTAGTTGCTTAAATTATGAAATGCACTAAAAGTACCAGGAATGATAAACAACAGCCCTCCATCCCAATATTTGCTTCATAGATTATTAAAAAATAAAACCAAGAAGCCTTCGATGGAAGTCCCTCATTCACTCTCCTCTCTGAAGGTATCAAGATCTAAAACCCTTGCACATCTTAACAAACCATGTTTTCATATTTCGAATGTACATACAGAGCTCTGTAAACAACATATATTTTTGTTTTGTGTATATTAAAGCATCTGCATGTGTTTTATGGTTTTATACAAATGAATACCTTTGTAATTTGCTTTCCTCACTCAACATTATGTTAAAAAATATGTTTTGATCATTAGTTTTAACTGCTGAGTAAATATCCCACAAACATCACAACTGATCCATTTCTCTCTTGATGGATAGGCAGGTTCTTTTCTTCCATTTTGCCCACTGTCACACGAGATGCTGCTTGGGTACCCCAGTTGAGCTTTTGTCCATGGCACCAGCGTCTTCCAGGGCACAGCGCCCATGGGGCAGCAGAGAGGGACACGCTCCTCTCCGTCATCACCAGATATCGTCCAACTGCTTTCTAAGAGGCTTCCCAAATGTATGTCACCACCAGTGACGGTGAAAGTTGTCATTCCTCCATAGTCTCACAGATACTAGCTCTTCAGTAGTCTGTGGAGTCTGTCATTTCTATCTGATTTCTCTGATTTCTGGTGGGAGGTTGTCCCTCCCTGGATGCCCATCTGGCCAAGTCACCCTGGCTGGGTTTTTCCTTCATGCAGCCAAATGTCATTCCTCACAGAGGCAGGTAGTTTGGACCCGTGTGACTTGGATTGTCAGGAATCACACTAGGGCTCAAAAAGAGAGCTGGGGAAAGAGAGTGAAGCCCAGAGGAATGGGTGTCTCAAAGAAAAAAAACTTATCAACTTTACAAGTTTGCCACGGATGCTAAGAACCACTCTGATTCAATTTAAGACTTGATTGTTCAAGACCAAACCTAACCAAAGTCTATTTCTCCAAATTTGGATCTGCTTGGCAGACCCGTGGCTCCTCCCCAATGCCCAGTGCCCACTCGCATGTGCTGTGTGTGGAGGGACGCTCTGTGCATCTTGCCCAAGACCTTCCAGAGAGTCCGTCTGGACTTAAGAGAAACCTCTATGCAGTTCAGTCCGGCAAATACTTACCAAGTGCCTATGAGGGACCGATCACTGTGTTTTCCATCAAATAGGGCATATTCCCTTGGAGAGCCAATTGTCAAAGTGATTTTTAAAAGGAACAGATGTGTCCCTGCCCACCTTTCTCTCCTGAGGAGCCCCAAACCTGAACAAATTTGACAGTTCTTCCCAGTTTCCCAGCCAGACTCGACTTGAAAGCCCTACCGACAGAGTCATCAGGAGAGTCCCGGACTCTGCAGCCTTCAGCCCTGACCACATGGCCACATCTGTGCCTGGGAGGTCCCTCAGGTGCCACCCCACCTCTCTCTGCATGTCATCAGGAGAGCTCCTGCCCTGGACTTCAACCACATTTGGATGTTAAAAAAAACCACAGATGGCATTGTGGTTCCAGGCTAACTGCAGCATATTTATCCAATAATCGATTCTCATTATGCACTCGTCAAACACTTATGGAAACAAGTGGCTGCTCTGTCCCTATGCCTGTAAGGTCTGGTTCATAAAAATGGACCAAAAAACCCCAAAACAAACAAACAAACAACAACAACAATAGCAACAAAAACTAAAGAGAGGAAACCTGTTAGGCTGAGAGTGGTCTTGGGACCAGGAGGCAGGACACAAAAGGGAAGGAGCAGCCTGTCCAGTCTCTGGACTACCCTACCCTTGACTATTGCCCCACGCTAGTGATCTTCCTTAAATGGGCTTTGCTCTTTGCCTGGGGCCTTGGTATGACGGTTCAACTGCTTTTGCTCTGGTTCCCTGGGGCCATGTGCTTCTCATATGTGATGGAATGCCATGCAGGGGTAAGAACACACGCAGGCTGGTTCCCAGGCCCACCCCCCATTATGTGAGACTGATGGCCTGATGCTTCCTGATCTCAGTGCACACTAGTAAAACCAGGAAGGGCAAGAGCACCTGTTCTGCATGGCTCTCACGCGGCTGTGGCGAGGGGCAGCTCTCTTTGCCCTGGCAGGGCATGTGACTCCACCCAGGTTCTTTGTCTGTCCCAGTGCATCAGCCACAGCCGCCGAGCCCCTTCCCTGCTGCCTGCTCAACGCTGTCCTTTTATGGGCCAGGAAGCTCCAGGAGAGCATAGACACATTGCTCACAGAATACCCCACCACCTCGCACCTGGGACGTGCTTAATACACTTGTTTTGAGTGAGTATGTTGATACAAATCATCCCTGAGACCTGAGGGTAAAGTCCTCTATGGAGGATGAAATAAGAAGTAGCCAAGGATTCTCAAGAGGGGATTGGAGGGCAGGGGAAGGGGCATATATAATTTATGACATACTAAATATTGTCATATAATTTTATATTTAGAAAATTAATACAACATTTGAGGTCAATACCAGCCACAGTAAAAACAAATTGTGGAGAAAGTCTTGGTGGTCAGTGGGCAAGGTTAAAAAAAAAAAAAAATCATAGATTCCAGAAAACTTCATTGATTCTGTCCACTTCCTTATTTTCTGTCTAGGAAAGTGAGATGCAGGCAGGTTACCTAGCATACTGAGGGACCCCGTGGCTGGTAGCCGTCAGCTCTGAAACTCAATCGCTCAACTGTTCCTTCCTCCCTCCAACAACATTTAGCAATGGTGTGTTCTCTGGTCTCTGTTCTCAGGGAGCCCTTGGAAGGGTCAAGACAGCAGCTGCACACATGAGCAGTCTGTGGGTGCACACAACATGTCCCTGGAGCACTGGGGAGGGAGGTGTGGTGTCTGCACACTGAAGATGAGCGGGACTTGTCCTCTGCTGGGAGAGGGGCAGAGCAGGTGCAGGTTCTACACAAGGACACAGAATCATAAGAACGAATGCTGTGTTTGGAACCATGACTCCTATGGCATTTTTCTTGGCATCTGCCCTGGCTTGTTCTGTGTATGCTGTGCTAAACATCATTTTGAGCTGGAAGGTATGAGAGGACTGAAGCGTGGCCTGTGCTCCTGTTTTCCTCACTGGGCCAGGTGAGAGCTGATGTCTCTGGCCAACAGGAGCCCCTGCCCTTGCCTTGGTGGGTTTACTGTCATCCAGTAGGAAGTGAGACAGTGATCTCTGGCAACAGCCCATCACTGGTCTGATGACAGATTCCAGCCTTCCAGATTCAGAGATGTATTTCCTACGTTGCTTGTTACTTCTGTTCTCTCTCTTATTCCAGATAGGACTGAGACATCAACTCCTGGTGTCCCACCTGATGCCCCATTGATGGGAGTGGAGCTTGGGCCATCATTAAAAATGCAAGCAGTCAATTCTGGGTTGGATCCCTTCAATCTGGCTGTGTGACCTAACCCATCCCTGGGACCCACCTGTAGGACCTCTGAGTGAAGGACTTGGGCTTCAAGCAACTTGGATTTCTTTGTTCACACCTCTCCCCACCTCACCCCTGCTTCTTCCTACTCTTTTTCTCTGTCCCCACCCCATTTCCCATCCACCATCTTTATCTGCGTTTTGGAAGGTTTTTCTCCATGGAGCTTCCCTTAGGACTGAAATGTTTCCCTGGCCCCACATTTGTATGTGGCTGTTGCTTCTCCAGTCAGATGACAGTCCCACAACCCATGGGGAACTTTAGAGGCCATGCCTGGGTTCTTATGTTCAGTTTCATGGGCGGTCTGATTAACTTACAGATGATTTCATTCATGCATTCATTCTTCAGGTATTTATCAACTGCCATTGTCGTTTGGGTTGGAGGCTAGAAACTAGCAACACTACTAATAACCAGGGGATGATGGTCTCTGCATGAGCAGGAATCCAAGCTGTGCAAGAGGAAAATCACAAGAGGAAACCAAAGTAGCTCTAAAATTCCAAAATGATTTCTATTTACATTAGTTACCTTGATACTCCCACCATCCAAGTGACTTGCCTATTAAAACGACTGAAGTTTTATAGAAGCAGCACCCGACCTTCAGCAATTCCCAGGATTACAGTAACGTCCCAGGATTGCACAGCCGTTCATGAGTGAGTGGAAGTGGGAATTACACTCAGTTCCTCTGAACTCTGTCTTTCCACTGAAAGACCTGTCTGTGGTTGGAAAAGCAGGGGCCACTGGCAGGCTAGCAGTGACTCTGGCTGCCATTTGAAAAGGGCAAAACCACACAGATGGTAAAGGAAACTACTCCTCGTCTAGTCTTCCTTGTCACATTAGGCACAGTGCAGAGTAAACCCATTTTTGTAACCCTGTGACAATCTCTCTCCCCTGTATATAGATTGTGGAAGTTCCTGGAGAATTTACTTCCCAAGCCACAGTCCTGAGCACGCTGATAAATCAAGAGGTTTTATCATCAGCAGGAGGCAAACAGACGGACTCAGGGACACAGGGAAATCAGCAGGTGAAGGAGAGTGAGTAGAGGCATCCTGGAGGACAAGTAGGCGCTGGGTGCAGCCCTTTCCCTATAGTCCCTGAAGAATTCTGGGCCAGTGACCCTTTCCCTACTTCTCTCCTTCACACTCCTCTAGGATGTAACCATGGGAAATGCTGGTTATTGCTGTGGCAGCAGAAGTCCCATTCCCCAAGGATGGTGGGCACTAGATCCTGGTGGTGCTGTCTGGCAGGTCCTTGTTGGGAGAGTCTGGAACTGTCAAGCTCCAGGGACCTACCAGAGTCCAGCTGGCCCCAGGCTCGACAGGCTTCCCTCCTCCCATATTCCTGAACCACCTGTCCTCAGTTCCCTCCTGCCCTTCCCCTCCTCGGCGCTGCCTCTCCCACAACAGCAGCGAGGGTGAGCCCTCTGACAACTACATGGCTGTTGTCAAGGGCATGGCTACAGGCCCTCTGGGACCATGGGGTCTCACTTCCCGAAGAGAAAAGGAGGGTGTGGACAAGAGGAGAGACAAGCAGGAGGTAGAGGAGGACTACAGAAGATTGAAATGAACCCCCAGTTTTGCTCTGTGCTGCTGATCCTGAGGGACTCCAGATCCCTATCCTCATCCTGCTGTAAGTCCTTGTACATAACCTGAAGGCAAAATTGGGGCTCATTGATAGGGAAGGACAAGGAGCTCCAAGCCACTATCTTGTGCCTGGCACCATGTTGGGGCCGTAACTGAGATTCATAGAATCCTCAGAAAGATATGAAACCAGACCTTCTTGTGCCCATTTTACAGATGAAAGAGGAAGAAGATATGAGCCATACAAGTGGACAGGGCTAGTGAGTGATGATCAGGTCCCAGCCTCCTCCAAGTATTCCTTCCTTCAATGCCTTCTTGACCCCTAGCTGGGGCCCTCTAACTAGGGAATCCCCATTTCTTGAGGGCAGATTTGGGGGCTCTTTCCCCACACCAGTCCATGGCACCTCAAGCCCCTGTCACCTGCACAAAGTGCTGGAGGCTGACCGAGTGGCTATGGGGCACGAGAAGCCCAGAAGGACCCTGAGTTGTTAGTGGATTTAGCTGCTTTATTGTCTATTCTAAAGAGAAGGACACAGTTCAGGCCAGAGCTTCGAGATGGCTGCTGAGTGTATGGAGGCCCTGGGCACTGGCGGGGCCAGGGAAGTCCCGCTGGGGAAAGGCAGGTGTGAGAGGTTACTTATGTCTAAGCCTTCATGATGTGCCCGGGGGTTCAGTCTCAGACTCCCCTCCAGTGAAGAGTGGGCACAGCCTTGGGGACCCCAGCAACAGGCAGCAGCAGAGTGTAAACATTATCAAGAACTACTGGTCCCGAGCCCCACCTTCATACCAGCCACCCGTTCAGCCCCAGACCCACCCTGGGGGGTCAGTGCTATCCTGTGTCCATTGTGCAATCAGGGGACACGGAGGCTCCGAGGGGCTGAGTGACTTACCCACAATGCATAAGAAAGGGACAGATGGAGGATACCAACCCTTTTGCTGGGGGAACAAAGCTGCCCTCCTACAGGATGGACCTCCTGGAAGCTTGTAGATTTGTTTTCTCAACTTGCAGCTTTTTGTCATCCTAGAGGTAACCCACAGTCCATCTGAATTTGGTCAGCCTGTGAAATCTGTTGTCAGCGACCATGTGTCCCGTAGCTCCTGGGTGGTGAGAATTACAGCAGGTGCCGAGGGGCTGCGAGCACCAAAGACTCAGAAGGCCCCAAGCCTGTTCTTCAGGTCCTCGTGTGAGGAAGCTGAAGCTGGCTTACAGGAGAACGAGGAGAGATTTACCAGACATATATACACCACACAGGCCACTATGGCTGGCTTGCCACCCCTCACCCTGCAATCCCTATCAGCCTTCCCCTGAAGCTACACCACCCCAATTGTCAAAAAAAAAAAAAAAAAATGCTAAGCAAAAGCTCTTGGATCCAGCTTCCTACCAGATTCAAATCCCTCACGGCTTTGTCTAAGGTTAAGTTCTCCTGACACACGATGAAATGCAAGCATCTCATTTGGGAGCTGATCCAAGGAAGCATTTATGGAGGAAGGCAAGGAAGGGGAGGAAGTCAATGCGTACATCAGTGAGCAGGGAAGCGGAATCTCGCCAGGGACCTCCAGGACTCAGTGTAGAACACCTCTCAGAAATTCCCCCAGGAGGGCAAGCTGGGACATTTACACACCAACTCCCTGTCACTGGTGAATACTGCTCTGGAGAATCTTCTCTGATCCTTTCAGCCTGCTGTCTGCATAGGGGCCCATGCTCACGGACCAGGGGAAGCTCTCAGGCAGAGTCCCACATGCTGGAAGCAAGGAGCCCCCATGGGGAAGATGAGTCTTGAGAGTATGGATGGAGCCCCAAGAGCGTCTGTGGCGGCCTCCCCTGTAGAAATGCTGGAGCCACCTACCAACCGGAAGAGGTCCCGAGAGGCCTGAGTCATACCATAACAGCTCTGCCACTATCAAGCAGGTGACCTCGCATGGTTTCCTTTCCTTCTAATCTTTTTTTTTTTTTTTTAAGATTTATTTATTTATTTTTGAGCAAATGAGAGACCACACGTGAGTGGGAGATGGATCAGAAGGGCAGAGAATCCAAAGCCGACTCCGTGCCCAGCAGGGAGACTGATTCAGGGCTCGATCCGACAACCACAAGATCATGGCCTGAGCCAAAACCAAGAATTGGACAATTAATCAACTGAGCCAACCAGGTGCCACTTTCCTTCTCATCTTTAACTGCTTCATCCAGAAATGGGGTAGAGGAGTCCCTATTTACTTCTCAGGGTCTTGAGAAGACTAAGTAAAATATGACACGTGAAGTGTTTGACTTCTGGAGGACGTTCAGTAAATGACAGCTGTTGGTATGACTGTTCTGAAACACAGGCCCGCTCGTGTCACGTAAACCACAAATTGCCAGGAATTCGGAAAAGTGGAAGAGCTGTGTGGCCTGGGGAACTATTATAGATGAGAATCAGATGAACGTTGGGACTGATATAAGATGAAAACATCAACATCACAGTGAATTCAGAGGTGTGGAGTAGAACATTCTCCAAGCCCGCCTCCTAGCAGCCTTCCTCACGGGAATGGTCATGAAGCGATCAGCTCCCCAGGACATTATCTGTCCCAGCGTTTCTGACCTCACAGCAGCATCACCTTTCCACATGGCTATATTTACCTCATCCTTCATTGTTAGACAGTTTGATTCTTTTCAATCATTCATTATAGCAAACAGCATCAGGATGAACAACTTCATGTGTGTCACCGCTTTTTGAATTTCTGGCTAAGTCCTCAAATTGCATTTCTAGGAAGTGGAACAACAAGGCTAAAGGGTTTGAATGTTCTCTTGGCTCTTGATAAATCGTATCAACGAGCCTTACAAAAGGTTTATAATGCATGACAATGTCACCATCAAGCTATAACAGTACTGAGCTGGTCGCTGTCTCACTCACCAGGACTATTAAAGCTTAACTAAGTTAAGAAGTTAAAACGGCCACTTGGTCTCCTTTAAACTGGTTTGGTAACTACTTTTATTGAGATACAATTCAAATACTATACAACTCAACCATTTAAAATGTACAACTCGACCATTTTCAGAATATTCCCACAATTGTATAACCATGACCAAAATCAATTGCAGGACATTTCATGGCCCCCCAAAGAAACTCTGTACTCTTTAAATATCATTTTCCAACACCGCACCCCTGCCACCTAGGTTACTCTCTCTATCGAGATTTACCTATTATGGACATTTCCCGTAAATGGAGTTAATTACTGTGGGTCTTTATGAGCGACTGCTCTCACTTGGCATGTTTTCAGAAACCATCACAAGGTAGCATTCTTAGCACTTCATTCCTTTCTATGATCAAATAATAATCCGTTGTATGGATATACCATGCTCTGTTCATCAGCTGATGGGTATTTGGGTTGCTTCTACGTTTTGATTATTGTGAATAATGTTGCGGTGAATATTCCTATACATGTTTTTGTGCAGGCATGTTTTCAAGTCTCCTGGGGAGACACCAAGAGAGTACGATTGCTGGGTAAGATGGTAACCCAGTTTCAACCTTTGAGGAACTGCCAAGCTCCTTTTCAAAGTGGTTGCACCGTTCTACTTTCTCCCCCCAGTGTATGAGGGTACCGATTTCTCAGCATCCTTGGCAGTATATTGTTATTTGATTTTTTTATTCTAACCATCCTAGTGGGTGTAAAGTGGTATCTCACTGTGGTTTGATTTGCATATTCCTGATGACTGATGATACTCAGCATCATCTCATGTGCTTATTTAACATTTGTATGTCTACTTACTCATTTTTAATTGTCTTTTTAATTTGTCTTTTTATTTTTGAATTGTGAGAGCTCTTTACATATTTGGTCCAATGTTAATTGAATTTGATAAATAGTGAGATTGTGTATTTTTCAAGCATTTATTTACTGGTTATGATAAGTGAAAGAATATGGATGGAGGCATGATAGCGAGGGCATCTTAAGTAACACCAGGAGCCAAGGGGAAGGTGCCAATGTGGGCATTTGTATAAAGGGATATTCAGTCAACGACTCTTTCATCTAAAAAAATTTTTGAGCACACTTCCTATTCCAAGAACTATAATATGACACAAAATAGTGCACATGACAGAAACAGACTCTGTCTTTTTGGAACATGCTTCTGAGAGAGATTTACAAAGTAAACAATAGGTGTTTATGAGTTGGGACCTGTGCCATCCTGGAAAACAAACAGGACAAAGAGTCAGGCAATCCTAGAGTAGGATCTCATTTCAGAAGTGATTCATAGTGGGTGTTCCAAATGCTGACCCTGAGAGAAGCATTTATATTATGAAGTATTCCCAGGATCACCTGGTTATGGAGTGGGGAAGGGAACAGTGGGACAGAGATGGCAAGGAAACCGAGCAAGTGAGCAACGTAAAGCAGAGTCCCAAGGAAGGGACAGTGGCTCCATCAATAGGGGAGCTCTGGAGACACTGTATGGGATAGCTTTCCAGATCAGAAACAGAAGAGCTGAAGTGTTTAAACTCCAGCACCCTTCTCACTGTTAAGGGCTGCACCTGGGAGAGTAAACGCCCAGGCAGTTTCAGCTCCTCTTGATTTCTGGCAAAGCAGATTCTGGGTGACCAAAAGCCTGCCAATGAAGAGACTCAGGTGCCAGCTTTTGGGAGTGAAAACACACTCTGGAAATCAATGTGCAAACAAATGATGGAGGGGCCTGATCTGAGTTGATATGAGCAGATACATGACCACCACATGTATCTGCTGCTGATGGGCAGACCAAGGAAGGCTCCTCAGAGGAAGAGACATTTAAAGATGGGGAGGAGAAGAGGAGAGTCTAACCAGCAGAGGAAGCCAAGCACATGACAGCCAGGTGGACTGGGATCAGAGTTCTCCAGAAACTGAAAGACCTGTGGACAGTGGCAGGTTGGAAACGGGCCTTCATAAAGTCTGCTTTAACCTTCTTGCTTCTACAAAGCGGAGGGGAATGTCAGAGATGCTCAGACACCCTGAGCAACTTGCCCAGGTTCACATGGCCAGCAAGGTTCCAGAGAGCCCAGAGAGCAGATGTCAGGGCTGAGGTGCAGGAGACGTTGGGGGGGGGGTACAGGATACAGGTGAGACCCCTCTGTCTGTGGGGACTATGGAGGGACTGGACAGACAACTCAGACAGGGTAGTGAAAGAGAACGAGCAGGAATACCCTGACTTCCATCTCTCCTGCTCCTGACCCAGGGTGCCTCTTGTGCTTGCTACAGCTCCTTCTCAGAGCAGAAAAGCCTCTCAAGTCCATGGATGCAGCTGAACAGACACAGTTATAAATAAAGTGACAGATACCATAGCAACAGAGAAAGCAAAATGAAATACATCATTTTATTGCAAAGGGCAAAACCTATGCTATATATACAACAAGTGAGCAACTCCTTCCTCTTTGCAGCGCTCTCCTGAACAAATACTCCACACTTCACACGTATCAAGCCTGCTTCTCAACCAAAGCAATGCTAATGCAGAATTTAAACATGTCTTCGTACACATCTATTTGTGTGCTCAAGTATTTAGTTATATAAAAGTGCCTATAGCTCTGTTTATAGAACTCGGGATTAGATTATAGACGCACATATTGTATATCTGCAAGATGCTAAGATATCCGGGTGCAGGTTCTGCTGCAGACACATGTTCCAAAGATGGCGGAAGCAACATCTCGCATCCCACATGTTTGTCTATGATGAGACTTTGACACTCTTATTCTCGACTCAGGAGGGTATATGTCCCCTCCCCTTGACTTAGAAAGGACTCATTAGAGGTTCACCGGACAGAGTCCATGAAAGTGAAGCTGTGTGCATTCCTTGGATAAGCTGGAAAAGACAAAGCAGCTGGTACCAGTTTCTCTTGGGACACTGGCACTAGGGAAAGCCGGCCCCATGTGAAAGTCCAGTCACCAATCATCGTGCTGGAGAGGCTTCAGGTAAGTCATGGCTGAGCCCAGCCTTCTAGTCACACATACTGAGATGCCAGATGTGTGAGGGAAGCTATTCTGGATGCCCCAAAGCCATGCGTCCACCCGTCAAGAACCAGGAGTGACCTTGGGTGGTGCCCCAGAGAACAAAGAAACAGCCTAGCCCTGCCCAAATTTGGGACCCACTGAATCTGTGAGACCTAGTTAAATGTCTCTTGTCGAAGCCACTAAGTTTGCGTTTCGTTTCTTATACCACATGAAATAGCTGGAACAGACCCCGCAAAGGTATCTAAATCCTCACCACTGACCAAATGCCTAGCCAGTGACATGCTTTATGCCGAGACTTGACATGTGTTAGGTTGTAGACGCACTTATAATGTATCTTCAAAATATGGAGATAAGCTGGTGTAGGCTCCGCCGTGCCTCCTTTCATCCTGAAGTCAATGCTGTAAATAATCACGGTGATCTTCACTTTCCAGATGAGGATGCTGAGGCCAACAGAATTGAAGGACTTGTCCAAAGTCTCAGGCAGGAGCCAAGAATGGGAGCCAGGTCCTCTCCCTCCTGACCACTAGACTGTCTCCCTGCAGAGATTTGATTGCCATAGCCGTTTGCCTTTTCCTGCATGGACTCACCTTAGATTCCCCCCCACCCCAGGGGCACTTAGGTGGCTCAGTCCGTTAAGCATCCAATTCTTGACTTTGGCTGAGGTCATGATCTTGGGGTCGTGAGACTGAGCCCTGTGTGGGGCTCCAAGGTGAGAAGGGAGTCTGCTTGAGATTCTTTCTCCTTCTCCCCCCACCACTCATGTGCTCTCTCTTTTTCTCTCTCTCAAAAAAAAAAAAAGAGAGAGAGAGAGAGAGACAGAGAGACAGAGACAGAGAAAAGGAAAGAAAGAAAGGAGGAAAAAGATTTTTTTCAGAAAAAGTTTCTATTATGCATACGTTCATGTAACTTTCCATTTTTAGTTAACATATTTCTGAGTCCATAAGTCAGTGCAATCAGATCTGTATGACTATTGTTAGTGGCCGTGGTGCAACACATCAGATGATTTACTAATACATTTAATTGGTCCTCCTAGACATGGGTAGGTATGTTGTTTAAATTATTATTTTACTGTGACAAGTGATGTCTTGGAGAATCTCTTTGTACAAGTTATCTTTGTGCCCTGGTATCATTATATTCATAGAACAAAGACCTACACATCAATGGATTGAGCTCTGTCGATGTTGTGCCTCAATTTCTACAATTGTGTATCTGATCTCTTATTCCTCCAGGCCCTTGACAGCATAGAGTCTCCCCATTTTTCTTAATTTCTGACATCAGCATCCTTCCTGTGGTGATTGAAAAGTCCAGTGATGGTTGAAAAGAGCTGGTTTGAGCACTACGATGGAGACTCATCCTTCACTCTTCTCTGTGTTAAAACTCACATTTCGGAGGCTAGGTCATGGTCTGTGCTCTATTTCAGACTGAGCTAGGGTTGAATCCCAGCCCTGAAACCTGCTGTTATTGTAGTCTCTGATAAGTCATTTCATCTTTCTGAGCCATTTTCCTTATCTGAAAAATGGAGATAAAAATAGAAGCTCCTCATAGGATTCCTGTAAGGATTTTATAGGATGGTGCCAATAAAGCATGCATCCTTCTATCAGACGCAAAATTAAATTATCACACAATGTTATGCTGTATCAGAGAAATGACTGTCAACCTACCAAAGCATAGAGCTTCTAAAGTTTTAGGAAAAGGAAAGCAGTCTCTGGTTTGGATGCAGCTGGGTCAAGCAGCACCCTTGGAGTTAACTTTCCTCGTTGGCGCTCCATAATTTTTGAAATGATCCCTGATACTCACCAAGCTGCTCTTGGGGTCCAAAGAAGCAGTAACCTTTCCAGCCAGTTTGTGATCATTTGCAAATTGGAAAACTACAAAATTACATGAGTTTTATTATGACAAAGTTGGGGTTTAAAGATGGAATCATCTGTGTGAGCAAACTAAGCTTCCTCATTCATGTTCCTGTGAACTGAACTGAAGCCACTCATGCAAGTATCTCTTCTCTTGGGTAGTCACACTGAGGAGTTGAAAGTGGAAGCCCAAGGCAACAGGGAAAACACCCCCCTTGACCCTACTGGAGCTATGTGTTCCTCTCATGTATTGGGGTTGTCAGGCAGGAGTGCAGTTCTCATTCGGAGGAAGAGACCGGAGATACGCTTCCCTCATCTTTACAGGCTCCCTCCACATCCTTCCCCATTTCCTTCTTCCTCCTGGGACTGCTGGTGACTACCCTTTGTTAAAAAAGACCCAAAAGATGGTTCCCTAAATTCTAGGCTACACAATCTCAGACTATTTCCCACTCCTGACCCCATTTCACTCAGTGCATTGTCCAACAGAAATGCCCAGGGGTCCTGAACTCAGTAAGTGGTCAACATGAGGACCTTCTAAGGAAGGCAACTGGGACCTCGAGCCCATGGGGCCAACCTGCCTGGGCTTGCTGGGCAAGGCCATTCATAGAGTAATTACAGTTTCTGCCAAAACTAATTAAAACTCAAGGATCTTCCTAAATACATGTTTTCCCATTTACACAGTCTAAAGAATTAACAGAAAAACAATATCAATGCCAGGCTTTCTCAACCAACATCCAGACAACCTGTCTAGAAACCTCATCCCCTATACCAGCTCCCAGGGCCCAGTCCCTAATCCAGACCAATGTCACTGTCATCAAAGACCAGGAACATCTCAGAAGCATCTTAGAGCAGGCAGAGAAATACTTGGTTTCTGGAAGCCAACTAGTCCAGGTTGTCCGGATTTGTCAACTGTGAATGAAGCACTCACATCAGGAGGTTAATTGTGGTGCCTTGTTACCCTCATCTCCTCATCCACACTCGCTTCTCTCTCAGGAGGAGGCCGTTGAGCGATTTCTGTCTCCTTGTAAAGTTGAGACATTGCAGCAGTGACCTGATGTTAGACTGTTTTCTTGCAGATGACCCCCTGAGACTCTCCCCTTCCTCGGGCTGCATTCAGACCCTCTTGAAGTCCGTGCCCCCTGCCAGCGCTGGGGCGATCCTTCCTCCCCCAGGCCATGATGAACGTGAGTCTGTCCAGGGCCCCATGCGTGAGCGTCAGTGGCTGCTGCCTCTGCCTCTGGCTATGGCTTCATTTTTATCTGTGAAGCTGGCTTTTTGTTGCAGCAGGAGAAGCATCCTCAGCAGATTCCCAAGCTGGAGATGCACTCAAGTCTTCTAGAGTTCTGACCTACCGGCCTCTTGAGTTCTGACCTACCGGCCTCTTGAGTTCTGGTCACTGTGCCTTGGCCTCATCCCCAGAGCTTTGCTTTCCCAGCTCTGCAGTTGTTGGGGCCTGGGTAATTGGTAGGTCTTCAGCAGCAGTTAAAGAGTTCCCTCCGTTGTATGCTTCCCTGCAGTCATGGCATATGCCTCCAATGGTCCACTTTCTCTTTGTTTCTGAACTAATTTCAAAATCCCTTGGCTAAATCTTTAACATTTTAACTTGCTTCTTAAATAGGCTCCTGTCCTTTTCTGCCCCCTTGGCTGAGTCCCTTCTTTTTTCTTTTCATTTGCTGTCTTAGTGACAAGAGAATTTGTTTTTCTAACACAGCCTAGATTTTATTGTGCGAGTATAACACACCAATATGGATGACATCAAGAAGAGCTGCTCCTTCCAGAAACCTCTGTGCAAATCTTGACCACCTGTGTCCCTCTCAGCTGTACACTCTGCCCTAGGAATGGTTCCTCCATCAGGCCAACCTCTAGTTCAAGCCTTGACTTCATCTCTCTCTCTCCTTTTTTTCTGATTTTATTTATTTGAGAGAGAGAGAGAGAGTTCACAAGCAGGGAGAGCATCAGAGGGAAAAGGAGAAGCAGTCTCCCCACAGAGCAGGGACCCCCACGTGGGGATCGATCCCATGACCCTGAGATCATAACCTGAGCCAAAAGCAGATGCTTAACCAACTGAGCCACCCAGGCACCCCTCGAAGTCATCTCTTATTACTCATCTGTTCCCCTGTCTTCTGTGGGTCCCAAGTCCATAAATTATTTGAAGGTGTCTGCTCAGAGCACGTTTTACTACACTGCTTCCCTTGGGGCTTACGTAATACTGCCAACATTCTCAGGTAAGGCCTTTCAAATCCATCTAAATGTATGTGACCATTTGGCATGACTGTCCTGGATTCCAAGGAGGGGTTCTCCGGGTTCCAATTATGGTGTCTACCTGTGGCTTTAAGATTGAACTTCTACACATTTTCTGGGCCTGGAAGCATCACCTAATCTGCTCTCCCAGTTCCTGACTCTTTCTCACTCTATTAGATTCATTTGTCCCCCACCATTATTTCATGATCCAACCGCTACTAAAACACTTCTTTCCTGTTGTCTCCATCACTAAGGACGGTTGGGCACAGGTCTATCTTTGCTTCCTTTCCACACCTGTCCAGCTCATCGTCCAGGACCTCACTTACCTTCTTGGCTGTCTGGACCCAAATCTCAGCCCCTACAAAGGAAGCCAGCCTTCTCCCTGGGCTTTATTGCCCTGATCCCATCTGAAGCACATTTTCAACCAGTTTAATTCTTCTGCACTTTCTGAGGCAAACTAATTTAGAAAGAGAGCTCTAGACACAAAACTTTTAAATATCTTTCTTGTCCACCTGATTTGTAAAACTTACAACATTGTTTTCTCATTCAACATGAGAAAGGGACCTAAACTTGTCATTTCATGTGGGATCCTGCAGCTTTCTCACTCTCTGCTGCCATCCACCCCCTTGTATTGGATGGAGCAACAACCAGGGTCCCTGAAACCAAAGGCTGTGGCCTGACCCACTGTGGCCGTGTCAGGGAAAACTGATTTTAAGCACATGTGGCTGATCCACTCAGGCGCATTTTAAGGTCTAACCTTCATACACTGGTGCTTCTGAGCCCACGTGGGATGTAGTTACTTTTCGGTTTTAAGTCCTGGCTTACAGTCCTCCCTGAGAAACACAGTAAAAGAAACAGAAAATTATTCCTCCCACTCCCAACTAGAAGGCCCATAAACGGAAACTCTGCTGTTCTGATTAGGCCTTCCCCAGACCTAAAAGACTCTTTTCCTCCTGTAAACTGATGCTTGCTTCTGTAGTACTTGGTCAAGCCAGAATCAGCGAGCAAAACCCAGGGAGTAGTCTCAACGGTGGTCTGGTCCTGGTGTTGCTTAACAAGACCCTCAAGCAGCCACAGTAGAAATGCTGACTGCCACAGACAAAACCCTTGCAGGACGAGAGCTTCTCAAAGCACCACAGCAAAGCTGGAAACAACATCTCCCTGCTCTGTTCTAGGCTCTGAATGCCAATTGCAGTGCCGATCTCTGAAGATTCAAGGCAGACTCTTTGATACATAGGATTTTAAGGGAGCAATAAATAACAGCTATGTACCTTCAGGGTTTGGAATAAATTAAGAAATGACACATAGGAGTCAGAGAAATGGAAATAAAATATCAGCTCTGTAACTAAACTGGCTGGTCTGGGAATTGTAGCTTGGGTGAGCCACCATGAACCAAACTTCCCACCCACCCTCCTCTGCCACACTGAATGTGGCCAGCTCAGCCATCAGGTCTCCCCACTGCAAGCATGGAAGTGCCTGCTACTTCTCTGAATTTATCACATGAGCAAAGCAGAAGATGTGGGTCTCTTGAGGCGCTGGGAGGCTCCATGACATCTCCCCATCTCACTCATCATCTCACTCATCAACTCACTCTTGAGTTCCTTTGAGGAGGTATTTGGGATTGCAGAAGGGTCAGAAGGATGCCCCAAGTAGAAACTCAAAGATTCAGAGCAAGTGTCCCAGCACCTACTCCAAGGGACTGTTCCGTCTTCAGTGCTCTAGTCTATGCCTGGATAAAACCCCAGTTTTGTGCTGAGAGTTGAGCTGAGCCACAAGGAAAGTTCCCAAAGCCTCCAGTAAATTGTAAAGTGAACAAAAGGCAAAGAAACAAAAAGAATTCAGGACATATATGAAAACTTTCTGACTTACACACCTGCACTTCTGCTCAAGCCACCTTTGTCCTGCTGCATTCTGCTGGAGAGGAACCTGCACGCCAGCTGCAAAGAGCCAGCCCTTCTCCTTGGGAAAATCAAGAGGATGGAGAAACCAGGGGTTGGATGAGCAGTCATCTGGGACAGGGTAAGAATCGCAGAGCTCAGAACCAGGGAAAATTCGAGTGGGGTCTAATCAGGATAGGACAGGGGCAGTAAGAGAGGGAACAGGGTTTCAGGCTGATGACTCCAATTTCGGCTCAAGCAGAAGGCTTGATTTCATTGGCCAGGATGGCATAAGAGCTGGTTCATTGGACTTGTTTAGAGAATCTTTGTTTGATAGATGAAGAAATGGAGACCTGTGGAGGTAAAGGAAGTTGGCCGAGGTCACACAGTAGCTGAGCAAGGATTCAAATCCCGTCTCCTGACTCCTAAGTCCTTGTTCCTTGGTAACAGGAAGCAAAGTGGGCAAAGTCCCCATGACACTTCCCTATCTCTCTTTCACACAGAGAGGTGCCAGGGGCAGCCTTGGTCTCCTGAAATATTCCCTAATTGATATGCAAATCATCTCCCACCCCCACTTTGAGTGACATCCCATGTGCTTAAAGAACACATGCATATATACACAAACACTCCCCCATGTTTGGAGTAGGTAAGAATTCTTCTGGCATAAACTAGAAGGGAATAAACAAATATATGACATATCACATCATCAGTAATGGGAAGGCAAATTCTAACTTGGATTGAAGAATGAAATCTTAGAACAGAAAGCAAAACCACTTGAAGAAAATGTCATAAAAACAGCATCCACCCACTGCTTGCGGCTTCCACCCTCCTTCCTTGTCAGCTCTAGCCAGCTGGTATCTCTCTCTGCTCCACCTGCCACAGCCTCAAGGCCTGTCTGCTGTTCTCTGTCAGAGTCTCCCCTCAGCCCCTCAGCCCTGTGCCTGGGACACTCCAAGTCCCCGACACTACTCTCCTCCTGATATCCATCTGACTGAACCTCCTTGTTGCTCATACCTTGAGTTTAAATATCATATCCTAGGGAGAAAGGGGAACCCTCTTACACTGTTGGTGGGAATGCAAGTTGGTACAGCCACTTTGAAGAACAGTGTGGAGATTCCTCAAGAAATTAAAAATAGAACTTCCCTATGACCCTGCAATTGCATTACTGGGTATTACCCCAAAGATACAGATGGAGTGAAAAGAAGGGCCATCTGTACCCCAATGTTCATAGCAGCAATGGCCACGGTCGCCAAACTGTGGAAAGAACCAAGATGCCCTTCAATGGACAAATGGATAAGGAAGATGTGGTCCATATACACTATGCAGTATTATGCCTCCATCAGAAAGGATGAATACCCAACTTTTGTAGCAACATGGATGGGACTGGAAGAGATTATGCTGAGTGAAATAAGTCAAGCAGAGAGAGTCAGTTATCATATGGTTTCACTTATTTGTGGAGCATAACAAATAGCATGGAGGACAAGGGGAGTTAGATAGAAGGGAGTTGAGGGAAATTGGAAGGGGAGGTGAACCATGAGAGACTATGAACTCTGAAAAACAATCTGAGGGTTTTGAAGGGGTGGGGGGTGGGAGGTTGGGGGAACCACGTGGTGGGTATTGGAGAGGGCGCGGACTGCATGGAGCACTGAGTGTGGTGCATAAACAATGAATACTGTTATGCTGAAAAGAAAAAAAGAAAAGAAAAGAAAAGAAACAAAAACAAAACAAAAAAAATAAATAAATATCACATCCTCGGAGTGGAAATCGGTGCCTGTCCAGAAACATTCTATGACAGAGTATTACACAGTTTGGGGAGGGGGACATTAAAGAAGTGACAGTTCCGGGGGCCGCTATAATTGCTCTGTGTGAGGTACTTCTCCATCACTGACATTGTTGCTGAAATGGTATGAGGGGGATGATCACCACCATCTTCAGGGAGATCCTTACGAGCCGTCCAGGACCCATAATACATTGACACAGACTCGACCTGGATAAACATCTGTGCTCATGAGTGTTAATGCATTAATTCCAGCGTAGACAGAGGCTTCACGTGGTGCGCTCCAACCATGACCAGCCAGAGGCTCAGAAGATATGCTTACTTTTAACTCAGCTTGAGAGGGATAGATCAGATGTTTGATCTATCTGTGGCAAAATTCTAAGGGACAGCACCAGACTATAATGATGGACTCACACTAGAAAGATTACATTTCATGGGGAAATAAGGGTGACCATTATGAATAGAGACACAAAAAATTGATGGCACAGGTAAGGGATACATGGTTTAACAGCAACCTATATGAGAAGTATTTAATTTTTTTTAATCATATAAATTGGAAAATTATTTTTCAAAAATTTTACCAATGTACATCTCCACCAACTTCAGGACTTTTGAACTGGTAAAATATTCTAGAACACTCTCCTAAGTAACTGATAATAGATTTTGACAGAGTTATGTATATATAAAAGCATTAAATTAGTGCGGCTTGAAAATAGTGAAAAATGGAAATAGTCTAAATGTCTAATAATAGAAATATTCCATGGAATATTATGCATTCACCAAATGTGATTTTGCATACTGACAGCATAATCTTTCCATTTTACAATTCTGTGTTTTAACTCAAGGTGTGCCTTTAATGACAATATTTTAGGCTTCACGGAAAAACTGCAGGGAAAATTAAGGGATAAATCATATCAGTCCATCAATCACTTCCTTGGTCTCTATGGCATCCCTTGAAGCGTCCTGGCGTTTCTGAAGGAGACAAGGAATGGGCATTTTGGGACTAAGTGGAGTTTTGGATCAAACCTCATCCACCTGGGTAGGGTACCACCTGACTGTCATAAATGTTGGGTTAACCATGTCATTTCCATGGTGAGTGACTCTCAGGAAGAAACATGCTGTGAGACATCATCTCCTTTAATATTATTCCTCAAATTTCTGCAGTATAGAAATCACTTAAGAAACTGTCAGTTTTCTAGACACGATTATTTGCAGCTTGCATCACTAAAGCAGTACACCTGACACTTTCTTTATATCCATCCTCAACACCGCTGCAGACCAGGTTCTCCACTTTCCTCCAGGTCTCTCCTATAGTCATCTGTGGGCTCACTTACAGGGAAGGAGGCTAGGATGATCAACTCCAGTAGCACCGTCTGCTTCAATTCCCAGACATATAAGGTAGCTGGAATCCAAGAAGGCATCAAGCCTCTACCGAGAAAACACCGACAAATTGTTGGAGCAGGGTCAACCGAGGGATGCGTTCAGTATTAGGACCAAGTTTACAGGCACAAACATCGAAATATTTTCTAGGTGAAAAGGAGAGGTTTGGAGTCATCTGTTTGAGGTTGGCTAAGGAACTTCTGATGCATGGTTAAGAGCAGAGGATTGGGGTCAGGCTAGAACTTATTTGAAGCCAGTCTCTACCACTCAACTGTGTAGCTTTAGATGAGAACCATTCTAGCAGTGGGCAAACCCCAAACAGAACTATGGGAGAAATGGGGGTTACATATTGAGAGCTCAGAAGGAAAATCCCTATTTTGGTAACGGGAACCTCAAGTCTCCCATGGTAGAACCGTTGCTCTCTGATGAGTGCCTTTCTGCTGCCATTTGGCTGTGGAGCTATTTCCACTGGGATGTCCAACTTGTCTCATTCTTCTGTGGAACACCACGGCATCATTTTTCGGCCCATCTCCACTATCACATGTACTTGGTTTGTGCCTCATTTCCGAAAAGCCTCAATTACTGGTAAAAAACAAGAAATCATTAATTTCTTATTCATTCATCCCACAAATACTTACTGAATGCCTACCACGTGCCAGACATGTGCTCAGGTGCTAGAGACATAAGATGAATCAAGCATGGTCCCTGTCCTCTATGGTCTGACAGCTATGTAAACACAAAGGTGCTAGAGGTGTGTGTGTGTATGTGTGTGTGTGTGTGTGTGTGTGTGTGTATGTGCGTAAAGAAGCAGGGGAGGGGGAAGTTGTCAGGAAAGTGATCATTTAGGAAGGGAAGCATGAGCATGCCTTTCTCCCCAGTAGATTCTAAACTCTTGGCAGGGGCAGTGGGGTGGACATACGTATGTTTGTCTTGTTCAACATTGTGCCCCTGGTGCCTGGTATATAGTAGACATAGTAGATGTTGGTAAATGTTTGTTTAATGAGTACATGAATCATCATAGACAAGAAAGTGTTTCCCAGTCTGGACAGAGAAGAAAAGAAAGGCAGAGATCATCCCAGGCAGAAAGACATATTTTCAGGCATAAGGAAGTTCTGGAGTATTTGGAAATCTTTGAGGGGTTCAAGGTAACCTGAAAATGAAGTATGACACAGGTGGGAAAACAGTGATCCATAAAGCTGAGGATGTGACCATGAATCCTGTGCTGTGTTGAAGTGATTAGATTTTACCCTGAGGACAATGTTATCTATGAAAAAAATTAACCATGGAAGAGAAATGATCAACTCTGCATTTTCAAAAGAGGCACAGAGATACCAGGATGTCTTTGGGAAAGGAAGATGGGAAACCAGTTTTGGAGGTCCTGGTAATAGGGGTGGGACTAGAAGGACATGAGAGTGTAGACTAAGAGAGCAGTAGTGGGGTTGGAGCGATGATGTTGACTAGACTTCCACCTTGTGTGGGATCAAGAGAAGGGCAGGAGCCGGCAGTCATTCCTCAGACCCTCATGGATGTCTGTTCTGTTGCTGAGGATAGAACTCTGGGTGAACAGACAAGGCTCCTTGGCTCGGGGAGAGGACTGCCTGGTCTGGGCTCCAGTTGACACACGGCAGGTGCCTACTAAATTCTACGTCCAGGGAGATTCAGCAAGAATGAGAGCAATGAGCAGAGACACCCAACCCAGTCTTTGTGGGACAGGCTTCCTGCAGGAGGCTGAACTATACTTCAGCCTGTAATATGGGAAAATGTCCAGAGATGTTGAGAGAAAGGAAGATCCAGGTGTCCCCCAGCTGCAGAGTCGAGGAAGAGAAGAGAGAGTTTGAGAAACTGAAAGAACTTGGTTATGCTGACCGTGAGGAGGGACCAATGGGAGTCGAGGCTGTAGGGACATGTAGGGACTGTTCCCAAAGGGTCTTCCTTGAAGGCAGGCTGAGAAGCGTAGGCTTTATCCTAGGCTCATTGGGAAGTCACTGTAATGTTCCAAAGGAAAGAGCGACAGGATCAGATTTGTGTTCTAGATCCACTGCTTTGCTACTGTGAGAAGGGTCTGTTAGAAAGACTCGAGACAGGGCTGGTGGCTGTGCTCTGGATGAGAGAGGACAGAAGTCTGGGTTAGACTCACGGCCGGGAGAAGGCACAGAAGTCGGATGTTGTGGGGACACTTCTGCTGCAGCGTCAGTAGGAGCTGATATTCAACATGCTGCAGAGAAAAAGGGGAAAGAAGGCATGATTGAAGGCCAGGTTTTGAGGAGAAATAACCAGATGGTGACTAGTAGTGACTTCCTCTGAGTCAGGACACCATGGAGGAAGCTCCACTTCTATTGCACATGAGTGTGTATGTGCATATATGCAAATGTGTGTCTGTGTGCATGAGCATGTGCGTATATGGAACAGGGACGCCCAGTGTTTGCTTGAGCACGATCTGAATTTGAAGCCATCAAGTCACCCTGAATCAGGAGCTTCAGCTTCATGAGCCACTGGGACAGAGACAGGTGGGTCCCCGACAGGGGATGAGGCCCACTGGAGTGGAGGGACAATAAAAGACCAGGCATTGGAGGGAGATGGAGATAGGTTGACTCATGACAAACCTCATGAAGAATCTGGAATTCCTGGCCTTTGACTTTTTCCTTGATCACCTCTGTTACAGCATCTTTGAAAGAGCATGAACATCTGTGGTCTTCATCCTTGATGATGGGGGAGGGAGGGGAACAGGAAGGAGTATGAGCACAGAGTGTAAATTGGTGAGAAAGTTATTTTTACAATGTTCCAAGGGATGAAATTCAGAGATTTGTGTCACTTTTTCAAAGCATAACAGCAATTACTGCCAGTTCCAAGGGTCTCAGAGAAGGCTCAGAAATTCCAGTCTGGGGTATCTTCTGCTCTCCCTCCCCCCACAGATTCAGGGCTGGGAGAGGGGTGGGAGTGTAGGGAGGAATGGCTCAAAGGAAACACACAGGCATGTGGCACCAGCCTGAAGTTCTGAAAAGAAAGTTCTTCAAGAAAAGTTTGTATCTTGGCTCCCCTTCTTGCTTTTTTTTTTCAGTATGACTCAATTTTGGTGAGAAATCAGCATTTTGGCTGCTCCTCAAGAACAGAGCCTGTTGTCGATGAGAACTTGGGACAGCGTGCTCTCCTTCTCTCTGAAGACCCGCTGTCCTCTCTTCCCAAATCCGTCTGCTCTGGCTCAGGAAGGAACACTGAGCCCAACACGTATGTGTCAGATATGCGGCTCGGCGTCTGCAACAGCCAGCCATCTGCAGGAGGCCAGGGCTGCCAGCTTGTCAAAAGCAGGGAAATCCGTTTCACATCCTCTCCCACTTACCAGTTGCAAGTTCTCTTTGTTCCGATTAAGCTTTCTGGGGGAAGCTTATGACCAAGGTAACCATATTTGCAAAGTTAGGGCTGAAAATTCTTATCTCTCAAGTGTGTGACAGAATATTTACTGAGGATAAAGCCCACAGGTCAGAGGTGAGAAGAAATTTTGTAAGGTGGGAATTTCACCTTGGGAATCGAAAACATGATAATGTCTGATGTCAGAAATTCTGGCAAAATTGGCTGAAGCCATGGCCTGGCATCCAGATTGTTTTAAAATTTCCCTAGCTGATTTTAATGTCCAATCAAGTTTGAAAGCAATATTTCTCAGACATAAATTTTCATCAGGATCATCTGGGCATCTGGTTGAACTGAAGGTTCTGATTCCATAGTCCTGGGGTCAGCCTGAGAGTCCTTAGTTTCTACTAGGCTGCTAATGCAGCTGGTTTGAAGACCACACTCTGAGCTTCAGGGCTGTAGATTAGAACATCCTTCAACCTGGAATACAGCCCTTGTCCTTGTTTGCTCGGTGAACAAATTCAAGACTCAGCTTACGTGTGCCGTGCATCTCAAAGAACTTCTTAACTCTGTATTCTATTTTTGTGCCCTCCATAGACCTGAGCACTCCCTTCTATGAGCCCTGACTTGATGGCACAGCCCTTGGTCCTCTCTCTTCCTGGCCACTGAGCCTCTGGAAATCCAGACGAGCTCCTGCTTCCTTCTGTGTCTCCTGTGTAGCTACTGCTCATAACCATTTCTTGAATGAATGGCTATGGCTCACCTGATCTACTTACCCAGCTTTATTTCTCTTATAACTGTTACTTTTATTTGTTTAAATATATTTTCTTTAACTACTCTGTGCACAGGACCTGTCTCATGATATATGCTCAATAAACATTTGTTGAATGAATGACTATGTGCTACACCGTTCTCGACATAAAGTGGTATCTAACCATGGATGATCAGGCACTTGGAATTTACTGGGCTGGGGGAGATAGGAGAGAGTCGTTGGGGTGACAAATTAACCAACGCATTAGAATCTAGGCCCACCCGAGCATTTTGAGAACTGGACGCTTAGTGCCTGGCACATAGTAGGCACTCAGTACACCTTAAAAATCATTCTACTGATCTTGAATAATTTTTCTCTGCCTCAGAATAAGGTTTCATTGGTTTTTAAGCCTCGGGTTCACCATATGTACATTACTACACATACCCATCATTCATCTATCTACCCATTCACCCACCCATCCACCCATATGCATATTTTGGCAAATGTTCACAAATAAAGGTTTTTTGTTTGTTTGCTTAAATTACTCAAGGGATTCTGCTAATGTTCCTTGTTTCATAGTTAAATCCAGAGAAACAAATGTATAAAAGAAACATCCCTCTCTTAGCCGGATAAAAAATATAAGTTCCAAGATCAATCAGAAAAACATGCTTTAAAAGTCAAAGACACAGAAACAATGCCAGGTCTACTTCCCCATCAGCCTTAGCATCAAGGTGCATAATCTTCTTCGTTTGTTAGGAACCAGAGTCACTCAGAAATGAAATGCCTTGCTCGGGACGGAACTCAGGTTGGAGTTTCCCTGCGATGCATGGGAGGGGCAGGAAATCAGAGGAAGGAAAGAGTACTAACTCCCCAGGGGCAGAGTAGGGCCCTGCTGAGAGATAATATTGACAGGATGGTTCTACAGAGATCTGCCAAAAATAGGAACAGAGGTGATAGAGATGGACAAGGCTTAGCCAGACAATCATTTTGTATTGCTCACTGGTCCAAAATTGTTCCCTGAGATGTGCTTTCCAGCTATTTGTCCAGATTTCTATGATCTTAACAGATTGCTCCTGGGTAGAAAATAGCTTGACTTCCCCAAGCTCTGACAACCCTTAATTCGTCCTCATTAATTCTTTTGTAGCCTGTGTGGATTCCAGAGGGAAACACACTTATCCGGCTGTCTGGTTCAGTGGCTGATTTCCTCAGCATTGCCCAGGAAGCTGTACTCAAGGAATCTTAATGCATAGAATGGCTGGAGGCAGACACATTTGCTTCTCATGGGTGGTCAGCCTTTGGAAAACAGCAAAGCCATGCTGAAGATGTCTCCAAGGAATGGCCAGTCCACGTGGTTTTATCCACCGAGGCTGGCAGCCCATGGACCAGGGATGGTAAAGGCAGATGTGAGCCTTGTAGGGGTAGAGGGTTCTGCAGCAACCAGTGATGTGAGGCAGGTGCCGTCCCTACCTCCATTCCATCCCTCTCCACCCAACTGTAGATATCTTTATATATTCCCTAAGATCTTCATTTTATTTTTTTAAAAGATTTTATTTATTTATTTGACAGAATGAGATCACAAACAGGCAGAGAGGCAGGTAGAGAGAGACAGAGAAGCAGGTTTCCCAGTGAGAAGAGAGTCTAACGCGGGGCTCAATCCCAGGACCCTCAGATCATGACCTGAGCCGAAGGGAGAGGCTTAACCCACTGAGCCATGCTGGGGCCCCAAGATCTTCATTTTAAAATGTTGCCCACTTGATCATTTTGACGCTGAGACAGAGAAACGGAAAGTTTGCCCTTGCTCTATCACTAACCAGTGTCCAAGCTTTGTTAAGACCCTTCCCTGCTCTGTCCAGCTATGTGATCCTTTCCACCATGAGAAGGGGGCATAGAGGAGAGGCAGGAGAGACCTAGAAGAGTGATGACAAGCACAGACTACATTCACATAGTGTGGCTCCTTAGGAGCATAGGTGACGTCTGGGATTTTCTCAACCTCCCTTTTCCCATCTGCACAATGAGGATCTCCATCACAGCCACTTCATAAGGTTGGTGTAAAGATTAAATGCATCAATATGTGTAAAGTGCTTAGAACAATGCCTAGCGCGTGGAAAGCACCATACAAATACTCGCTATTTTTAAGAACAGAGGATTCCTATTTAAGTAACTTTCCTCCTAAATTTAAAGAAATGAGTCCTCACCTTAGTGAATATTTTTGGTTGCCTACTCAGCATTCATTTCCCTATTTTCCCTTTCCCAAAATCCCCTAAATATCCTCTGGAGAAACACCCTCAAACTTCCTCCCACGTGACAATGAAGCAGCTCTAGACCACAGAGACCCTACTCCAACAATAGAGCAGTAGTTCATTTGACAAATCTGTTTAAAATAAGTCACAGAAAGAAAAAAGAAAAACTTTGGCCAAAGCATTCTGAGTGAACTTGAAACAACCCTTCCCTCCACCTTTTATAGAATTGTTTCTAAAGCACTTTATGAAATGTGCCACATCAGAAAAGACCCTTCCATTCCTGCCAGCAACTTCACTTTATTACATTTTCAAAATGTCAAAAAAAACACACGGATCACATGGAGCCCTGGGTGTTACATGTAAACAATGAACCATGGAACACTGCATCAAAAACTAATGATGTACTGTATGGTGACTAATGTAACAAAAAGAAAGAAAGAAAGAGAGAGAGAGATAGGAAGAAAGGTAGGAAGGAAGGAAGGAGAAATCTTAAAAAAAAAAAAAAAACAAAAAACAAAAACAAAAACAAAACAAACACAAACACATGAAACCAAAATCTGGACACATAGGATTTCTTGAGGTCATAATCATGATTGCTTTCATTCATAAAGCACTTACAAATGGAGTCCATATCCATTTACTGATTTTATTCTTACAATAACATTCAGGGGTCCCATCTTTTGGAGAACAAACCAAGCCTCTGGATGACAGCCTGAGATACCTAGAAGCCTAGCAGCCCATCTCGCTGGAGGGCAGTGGTATAGACATCATCTGCAGTTGTGACTTTGGACCCAATAGAGTGCTCCCTCCTTTTGCTGAAACACTTTCTTCTTTGAATTCCCAGGAAACCCATGCTCTTCTGGTTCTCCTCCTCACCATGACACTCCCTCTCTAGCCCTTTGCTCAATCCTGCTTCCTTTTCCAACCTCTAAAGTTGACGGCCAAGGACTGTGTTGCCTGTCTTCTCCATGTGCACTCTCTCACTGGATGAGCCCACCAAGTCCCATGGCTTTGCGTGCTGTCTGCTTGCTGGCAGATGTCTTTATTGTCAGTATTCTCATTGGAGTGTAAATTTCAAGACAGCAAGACTTCAATCATTCTACAAGTCTATCTGCAGAGTCTAAAACAGTGCCTGGATTTCATTTACTTTGGATATATGCCCATCTCACCAGAAGTGAGACAATAAGATTGCTGGATGATACGATAGTTCTATTTTTAGCTTTTCGAGGAATCCCTAGACATTTTACACGATGGCTACCCCAATTTACATTCCCACCAATAATGTCCAAGTGTTTCCTCCTTTATTTTACATCCTCACCGACTTTTATCTTTTGTCTTTTTGGCAGTAGCCATATAAATATAAACATATTTTCATATATATAAGAAATATTGCTCAGCCTTAAAAAAGAAGAAAATCCTGTCAATTTCAACAATGTGGAGAATATCATACTAATGAGATAAGCCAGACACAGAAAGACAAATCCTGCATGATCTCTTTCATATGTGGACTCTTCAAACCTAGAACTCATTAAAGCAGAGAGTAAAATAGTAATTTCCAGGGTCTAGAGGTGGGGGGAAATGGAGAGGTAGGTGTTGGTCGAAGGCATTCAATAAATGTGGGAAGATAAATGTATGCATAATTACAAATACAAAGCTTTTGTTCCAAAACACTTTGTTTCTGACATGGAAGGTGTTGAACAATACTTCTCAACCACAGCACAGCTTCCATTTGGGGCTGGCTTGTTCTCTCTTTGCAAGGAGCTGTCCTCTGCACTGCAGAATGTTTAACAGCATCCCTAGCCTCCACCTGCTAGATGCTGTAGAAACCCCCATATGTGACAATGAAACTTCTCTCCAGCTATTACCGAATAGCTTCAGGAGTGCAAAATCACTGCTGATTGACAACCATGGGGGCAGTGGAAAGATCTGTTTACTGTCAACAAAAGATCAGGGTCCCAGTTTCAGGTATGCGCTGTGTTCATTACTTCTCTGAGCCTCTACTTCCTTATCTGTAACTAAGGGGTTCTCACACTTACCCAATAATGCAGTTGTAAGGATTACATGCTTAGTGCATCCTGAGATAGTCAGTGTGGTGTCCAGTTAATGCTCATCTCCCTCCCGGCTCTGGGACCCCCCTGCCTTGTCAAGGTCTCATTCCTCTTTCCGAGTCCCACCTGCTCTCTGCATTTTGCCTCACTGTTCTTGCCTGTTCTCAAGCATTTCATTTCTCCCTCTTTGTCTCCAGTGCCTGGGTTCTTCCTACCTGTCTTTTGAGCTCCCTCCTTCAGTCATCCCTCCAAGGCCCTGAACATGTCTCCATTCTGTGTCCCGCATCTGGTTCAAGAACAACAGCTCCATCTCCATCTCATGTTTTCCTCCCCGGTTTCTCCATACCTGGGCTCCTCCAGCCCCAACCTTTCCAGCCACCTGAACAAAACTAGGGTTACTCTTACACCAGCAGCTCACAGTGCTCCCACAGCTGTGCAGATGCCAAGTAAACCGCATTCCTGGGATTAATTCCATAATCTTCAACGACACACAAAGAAATTAGAGGTCAGTCCATGGTCAGCCGGACTTGCCTTTCCCATTGGCTATGAGGTAAATATCTATTTCCCTTCCTAGAAAGCATGGAATTTGAAGTCTTCTTTCAATTTCAATATTTTATGTTTTATATTTTATATTTTATGTCCAGGTTTCAAGCATAGGAGTGAAAGAAGGGTTAAGAGGTTTAAAGGTTAAGGATTAAGACCAGTTAAGGGTTGAAAGAGAGAACTTTTCAGCCAGAATGGTGGCTGCCTCCTCTGTATCCATCTGCTTGCTTTCCAGTAATAGGGATGTAGTGACCAGGGTCCCGGTCTGGGGGATAGACATGCTGTGAGGAATCTACTATGCCACTCACCAGCATGAGTGGTACAAACTTAGGCAGGTTAGTTACTCACTTGGAGCCCCCAACCTTCTTTTCTTTCCCATCAGAAGCATTGCTAGTAAAAGCTGTGTGTATAACACATGAAAAGCAGTGAGAGACAGCACCTGGCACAAGACAGGCTTTTGTTAAATGTCATTGTCACTTCCCTTCTCCTTCCCAGTTCAGCCCCTTGATGTAATCTTTCCACTACCTGGGCAAGAATCCTGTTTGATGAATCTTACATTTCCTTACCCTCTATCCCAGGAGACTGGTTTTTGCATCCTGATGACTTACTTAAGCATTGATTAGATGAAATGGATTTGGAAATTTGACATGCTGTAGGTTAGGAAATAAAAATAAATCATATTAAAATATAGTTGAAAATAATAAAAAAAAATATCGGCACAGAAGAACCAGAAAGATGAAGAGAAGCCGGCCTAGGAGTTGAACACAGGGTGTTTGTCAACCGGGCTCTGCAGGGGTGAGCCATGGTACGGAGCGAGGACACTGGAGTGCGACAGTGGGGTCTGGAGTCAGGTGGGGCCCCGCACCTAGTAGAGTATCAGCCACAAAATAAATGTTCGTGTAATAACCAGTTAATGAAGTCGCTTAATGTTTTAATGTGCTTGAATCCTAATTGTATCACTTACAAGCAATGGTTTTACTTCTCTGAGAATAAGATTTACTAATCTGTAAAATGAGAATAATAGGGAGGATGAAACAAGTCAGGAAAACGACGGAGTCCCCGGCACACAGCTTGTGGGTTATACATCGTAGACATGACTGCTGTTGACTTTCTGTTTTACCTGGGGCTAACTGGCATTGCTGTTTGGGAATAAGGTTAATAAATATTCCAGTATATTAACAATCATATCCCATGGCATAGTGGGTGAGCTTTCAGAGTATTGAAGCCAGAAGAAATAGTGATGGGTGTGGGATCAACAGTGGGGTAAAAATCAGACCAGCTCTAAAGACCACGATCTATGCCACATTGAGCAAGTCACCTTACCTTTCTGATCCTTCATGTTCCCATGAGTACAGAATACTTGTGATGAAGGGTCTTTTCCATTTCTGAAAATCTCTCAGTAGGACTAATTTCCCTTCAACAGTCCCTCTATTCTTAAGAGTAAACGATCAGAAAATAAGGCCATACCTCTCTAAGTACTGGCCAGTAAAACTTCAGTGTGTTTGGGAGGTGAGGGTGGGACAGGGAAGGGAGTGGCCATTAGGGCAGGGGGAGGGGGAATGCAGGAACAGAGGCTTATCATCTACCAAAACAACAGTATGGGACTCAGTCTTCACGTATTTTACATCTTCCCTTCCAAAATCCCTGTCAGAATTGTGCTCTTAGTTCTCCTTTCCCAGTAAGAAAACTAAAATTGGAAGATTTGAATTACCCTGCAAAAGGTCAAAGGAGGGAAAACCCTTTTGTGTTCCCATTGCTAGTCCTTCCTCTACCCAGTGTCTCTGGTCAGCTACTGCCTGGACCATACATTCAACGGGGGTGACTGGTGTCTGGCCTCCAGTCCCACCTCTGTGATGCTGAAAATCAGCATCGTTTTATTTCCCTGCAGGAGCCTAGACTGGTCCTGAAGGAAAAGTCCAGTCTTAGCACAACTTCCAAGGCCCCGTGTGGTTTGCCTCCATTGCCCCCCTGGCTATCCCCAACTTCCACTGTCACCCTTCCACTCTGGTTGCAGAGCACCTTCTCCATAAACTGCCCCTGAAGGTAAGATGTGTTCCGGCCCTCGCCCGTCACGTAGGATGTTAGACACATCATAATCAGCCAAGCACATAGGTTACCTGTCCAGTCTATCATCTCTCTCTCACCCTCCTCCTCATCAGTCCCTTAACAATAGCTAACATTAATTAATCACTAATAATCAAGGTGCTATTTTAACTGCTTTAAATAATTTTGTTTCAGGGGCATCTGGCTGGCTCAGTGGGTAGAGCATGGAACTCATGATCTCGCAGTCATGATTTCAAGCCCCATGTTCGACATAGAGCTTACTTAAAAAACAATTTTTCACGGCACGTGGGTGGCATAGTTAGTTAATCATCCTTCTCTTGGTTTTGACTCAGGTCATATCACAGGGTTGTGAGATGGAACCCTGCATCGGGCTCCTCACACAGTAGGGAGTCTGCTTGGAGTTTCTCTCTTTCTTCCTCTGTCCTCCCCCTTCCCCTGCAACTCATGCTCTCTCTCTAATAAATAACTTTTTAAATACTAAATGAACAAATAATTTTGTTTCACTTAAAACCTTGCCATAAACCTATGACAGGGCATTTTTATTTCCATTTTCCATGTAAGAAAGCCACCTCACAGAGAGTTTAAGTGGCTTATCTAAGGTCCTACAGCTAGGCAGTAGCAGGCTCAGGGTCCCTCAACCACAGTGTGCATACCAAACCCTGTAGGGTTGAACCCTTCCTTCTTCATGCTCTCTGAAGCCTTCCCATCTTTCTGGATGCTGTTTCCTCAGTATAGAAGGCCTGCCTCTCTTCATCAGGCTCACATCTGCTCATTCTCTCATTTGCCAAGCAATTATTAGGCCTGCTATTGTGCCAGATACTCTGGAGTCTGAGTCCACAGAGATAAACAGACAGGACTTCTGCCCTCTGGTGCTCACCATTCGGAAGCGAGATGCACATGGAAACACAGAATGGGTGAGCTGTTTGGCATCTTGGGGCGTACATGAAAAGGGTGTGCAACAAAAGAGAAACATAGCCAACTGTTTCATCAAACATTACCATTTTTCAGTATAAAAATACTATGTAGAAAATGAATGTATGTAGAAACCTAAGATCAGTTTCAATTGTTAACAGATCAGCCATCTGAAAGCCTCTAGTTTTTTTTCCTCAATGTAATAACTTCTGTCATCCCATATCTTCTGATTTTCCTCCTATTCCCCCCTTCCCCTCTCCCCTGTGCACCTTCCCTCTTTCCTTCCTAATCATCCTTCAGAGACGATATGAATGCCTCCTTTCCTTCCTCTATGCCAGGCATTGTGCCCACTGCTCGTCCTTCAAAACTGAATTCAGGCCCTCCTCCAGAAGACCCTTCTTGGACTGTGAGATTCCTAAGGAAATTGAGTAGGGTCCCCTTCTTTCTGTTCTCACTGTGCCCATGAGAGCTGATGGAGACCACGGTGGGAAGGTGTGTTGTCTGGCTCCCCAAGAGACAGTGTACTCCCTGCATAGATGGTCTGATGCAGTGCCTGCACATAGGTAGTTGATGGAAATGTTAACTATTCATTCTGTGTATAAATAAATTGCATTCAGGAAGAAACCATGATGGATGCAATAAGAATTATGCAGATAAAAGGGCTTGATTAGATAACTGAATTTCTCTTGCAACCTGAGATTCTGTGAGAGGTTCCAAACTCTGCAAATCCTGTGGTCACCGATGCAGGGCAGCCTGCATGCCTAATCCCTTTTGGCATAGCCTATCTCTTGTGATAGTGGGCATCTCTGCCACATCTCTTTACTTAAGACTCATGTAGAATCTCTGATTTTGGCAAAGACTCCTTATTGCCTTTGTCTTCCAAAGTATTAGAATCTCAGATTTTTAGCTGAGCACATGGCCACCTGGAGTAAAATCTCATCTCTTAGCCTCTCTTACAACCAAATGTAGCTAATGGGAAGTTAGCAATAGTGCTTTGTAAACTTTCCCCTTCTGTCTTTAAAAATAGGAGGTATGGGACGCCTGGGTGGCCGAGTCAGTTGAGGGGCTGACTCTTGGTTTCACTCAGGTTATGAACTCAGGGTCCTAGTATGGAGCCTGAGCTTACTCGGGAGTGTGCTTCAGGATTCTCTCCCTCCCTCTCTCTCTGCCCCCTTTGGCTAACTGACACTCTCTCTTTCTAAAATAAAGTAAGAATTCTTTAAAAAAATGTAGAAGGTATTGGGACACCTGGGTGGCTCAGTCAGTAAAGCATCTGCTTCAGTTCAGGTCATGGTCCCAGGGTCTGGGATCGAGCCCTGAATCAGGCTCCCTGCTCAGTGGAGAGCCTGCTTCTCCCTCTCCCTCTGCCTGTCGCTTCCCCTGCTTGGGCTCTCTTTCCGCTGTCAAATAAATAAATAAAATCCTTAAAAAAAGAAAGGAGGTATTCCTCTTACTTACCTCTCCTCTACCTTAGTCTTACCGGCTGGAATATCTACCCGTTCATGTGGTGGAATTTCCATTTGGACAAGAGCCATTCCCAAGGGATGGTGGAGTAACAAAACAGAAGCTTGAGTCTCTGGCAGCTTGAAATGCTTACTGGCCTTAGAATGCTCACTTCCAGAGGTAAAAGAAAGTGAGAGAGAGACAGAAGTAGACCTCCATGTTGTTTAAGACACTGATATTTTGGGTCTCTGTTACATGCAGCCATACCTAATGTTGATAGATCTTCCTTTTGTATAAACACAGATTGTCATGGGACTTTAGGGTTAACCCAATCTAATGTTTTTTAACCTTTTTGTAGTCAAAAACGTTTTTCAATTAGACAAAAGCTAACTACTCTAAAATAAGATAAAATACGTGTCTATAGTGGACCATGGCCCTTATTCTTAAATACTTGGTTGCAAATCCTCATGTTTTAACTACAAACAAACTGTGCCTCAGAAAAACTCCAAAATGTATGGAGGTTCACACGAGAAATTGATCCAGGTTCTAGGCTTTCTTGCCTTTAAGCTGGTGCATTTTCCTCTAGGAGACACCCTCTGCCTTCCATAGGCAATGCTCCAGTGACACTCATGCAATGGGGCATTAGAAATATTCTAGGTTTCTTGGTAAATATTGATGACTTAGCCTCCTTTATTGATTAATTAATTAATTAGTTCATCCACTTAAGAAGAAATTATTAAGCACTTTTCAGTGTCAAACACAGGATAATACACCATCATGACTGGTGAACAAAGTTTGGATATCACCTTATCCTTATGGGGCTATATCCAGTGGAAGAGTCAGATATCACACAAGTCAAACACAAATACATTTATAATAATGAACTGGGATGAGCACTGTGAAAGAAGTGAATGAGATGGTAGCATCTCAGTAGGAATAGTAGGACAGCTCCTGGGAATCCAGGGAAGCACTTTGTGGAGCTGACATTTAAACTGAGATGACAGATGGGAAGGAATGAAACATGTGAAGAGTAAACCAAGTGTGTTACAGATGGGGGGAACAACCCATAGGAACATCCTGAAAAGAAAAGACCTAGAATACCAAAGAGCGGAAGAAAGTTCAGTATGGAAGGGTTAATTAAATAGAGAAGCTGAGGTGTAGGCCAGGGCAAGACAATGCCGGACCAAGTGGGCCCTTGAGAGCTTCCCAACAAAGTTAGGCCTTATCTTAGTTACAATAAGAAGGCATAAGTAGGCTTTCTTCTAGAGGGAGAAGGATGTGATTCTAGGTTTCTCAAAGACCATTGCGGTTGCCATGTGACAATGAGTTGGGACGCTGATCAAGAGTAGTCACAGGGAGAATCTGAGAACGTAGAGTTGCAGCCCATGTCACCGATAATTGGGTTGTGCAGATGGGTTTGAAACGTATTTTGGGTGTAGGATGTATTTTTGGTTTCGTGGAAGACTGGTTATAGAGTATAAGGAAGAAGGACAGATGAGAGAAGAGCCAATGAGTCTCTTGCAAACCTCAAAGGATTCCTCTCTGGCATTCTCCAGCAAAGGGAGCCCAGATATATTCCAGTGCTGACGGAAGATCCTTCTCAACAGCTGTCAGCCTGCACAGGGACCTTTACTGGATGCAAAAGCAAAACAAGGTTAGACTCCAGATAGCTTCAGTAGGCTAGACGCCACTTCATAAGGAAAAGGCTGGAAATTACACATTCAGAATAAGGTTAGAGAGGATTTCATTCATTTCTTTTTGGTAAAATTACCACAAATAACCCACTGATTTGATTTGGAAGAAAATAAGATGTGTGCTACAGTTTTTGACTTCTGCTTATATGAATTGAGTAAATTTCTAAAAAGAAATTTAGAAATTTAATTCAAAAACATTTCAGAAAACACTTCTACTTAATTGCTCATAATTGTGTTTCTATGGTAATAACTTAGTGTTTTAGAACCCAAAATAAGTGACAATTGATTGCTTGTCTGTCTTTAAGCAACAAGTAGGAGATATGGAGATGTGAAAATTGCCTGTCATTACTTTTTATCAGTCAGGAATGCTGAGTCTTTCCCTGACTTGAGTTCAGATCTCAGAAACTTGCTGGAAAACCAAAGCTTCCTCCACCCTCCCTGCCACTCCAGCAGAACAGATGGGGAAACAAGCATGAAACATATATGTTAATTTATGTTGATTTTCACAGCAACCTGGGTAGGCTTTTTTTTTTTTTCATCTCTACTTTACATCTGAGAAAATAGGCTCAGAGAAGCTGAAAGAGTGGTGGAAGGGCCCACAGAAAGTAAGTGGAGGAAAGTAGAATTGAATTTCAAAAATCCTCACTCTGAATCATATCACTTTCATGCAGTGAGACTCGCATGCAATTTCCAGTTTCATTCATCTCACAAGTGTTTCACAGTTCTAAATGTGAAAGAACAATATACTAAATATTCTCAGAAAGTCACCCCTCCCCAGTAATGCTTGGCTTTTAGATAGTTCTGACAATTTTGTATTCTATATGGCAGATCTATTGGCCCCAAATTTCATCCTTTTGCTCATGCCCTTTTCCATGTGACTTTAAAGTTCTTCCCACTGGAAGCAGAATAAATACTTCCACTCCCCTTGACTTTGGGCTCAGCCACGTGACTTGCTTTGGCCAATGAGATGATTGCATCACGAAGCAAGAAAATGCCATGAAATGCAATTCCTGATTCCATTTGCTCCAATGTGCTTCTAGCACTGCCTGAGAACATTATCTCCTGAGTAGACACTTCCCCTGAGCCTTGGTCCCTGACATAAACCCAAGTGGCCCAGACCTCCACCTATCTTGCAGTGAAAAGTCAAACCCAGTTGACTCATAGCCTGAAGCAGAGCTACCCAATCCAGCCTAGCCAAGATCAACCAATACTCCATTGAGCTGTGAATCTATGAGCAAGAGAGTAAATGGTTGTTGTATGGCTTTGAGTTTGGGGGTAGCTTACTTTACATCATTTTTGGGATAATAATCAATTAATATATCTATGACAGTTGCTTCCTGGGTATTCTGCTTTGGAAAATGTTGGTAGCCAGCCAGCAGTGTTTGAGCACCAGCTATGTAAAAACCAATACAAAGTTCAAACAGTGGTTTTGGGATATTCAAGGAAGAATGGGGTTCCTTCAAGAGAGCTCACAGTCTAATGGGAGAAGAGAAGGTAAAAGATACCACACAAATGGGGTAAATAAAGCAGAGATGGGAAGGAGGCACTGAGTATAGTTGATTACAGAATTTACCAGCTTCAAGAATCCACATTAGAAAAAGTGCCTCTCTAAAAATTGATCCAGATTTGAAACCAGTGGGAAAATGTTAAATAGGCTATCTGGCCGGGAGAGTGATACTAGACATGACTATACTAACTAATTTATGGTTTAAGATAACATTAATGAAAATTTACTCTATTCCAGGTTCCCTCCTAAGAAACATAAAACATTGCCAATTTAATCCCTTGAGACAAACATAATCAGTCATTCCCATTTGAAAGATTGAGAAACTGGGACCTGAATCACTGACTTATTCTAAACCACACATACACTGAGCAGTTACTGTGGCAGCCAGCCTCCAAGATGGCCCCCAACAATATGACCTCCTGGTTTTGCCCTGACACAGCCCCTCCTACCTGTACTAGGGTTATTCTGGGTGACCAACAGAACCCTCCAAAAGTAATGGCAGGTCACTTCTGAAGTTAGGGTATGGTAGATATGGTGACTTCCATTTTGGTCTTGTGCTCTTTCTCTTGGATCACTTGCTCTGGGGGAAGCCAGCTGCCATGTTGTGTGGACCTCCAGCAGTCTGAAGAGAACCACTTGGAAAGGAACTGAGGCCTCCTACAAATAGCTGGTGAGAGACTAAGGCTGGTCAACAACTATGGAATGACTTTGGAAGTCATTCAGATAACTATACCACCAACTGGGGGCATAACGTCTACCTTCAGAGACACCCAGAGCTAGAACCACCCAGCTAAACCATTCCCAAATTCCTGACCCACACAAAATGTGAGGAATTAACATTTGTTGTTTTAAGCCCTTAGTTTTACAGTAATTTCCTATGCAGCAATAGATAGTACAAATGACCACTTTTTCCAAAGTCCCGAGGATGTGACACTGTTTTAGCCATTTATAATAATTTTTAAATAATTATAAATACTTTTGTAATCTTCTCAGTCTACAAACAACATGCTCACTCTTGCTTATCTGATAGAGGAATCCATTCTCTACTCCACAATGTGCTGACTCATTTCAGTGTAGTAAAATTCCCATTTGCTAACAGTTTGCCAGATATTCGGCATGAAAGAGCAGAAAAACTCATGGCCGGTAGAGTCAGATGGACTGGATTATTTTAAATACAGTAATATTTATACATATATAGGGAAGTAAGCAGAATTTTAAAGGTATAGTTTATTGAATCTTAACCAATGCATTCTCCCATGTGACAAAAAATACCAGTAATAATGGAGACTATATTTACCACCTCAGAAATTTCTCTCATGACCCTTCCATGAAATCCCACTGCCCCTGAGACAGCCGGTGTTCTGATGTCAGTCACCATGGATTTGTTTTGCTTGCCCTCAAATTTCGCATAAATGAATCATACAGAATGTGTTCTATGTGCTTACTTTCTCTTGGTACGATGTTCTTAAAATTCACTCATGTTGTTGTGGATAACAATACATAGCATTTATTGCTAATTAGTATTTCACAGAAAAAACATATGGAATATAATATATTATCATATACTTACACATTCTTCTATTGATGGGTCATTTCCAGATTATGGCTTTTAAACTAAGATGTTACAAACATTTAGACAAGTCTTTTCCTGGATGTATATTTTCATTTATCTTGGGGAAAATACCTACAAACAAATCTGCTGTGTCATAGGTTAGATGTATAACTTTGTAAGAAATTGCCAGTTTTCCAAAGTGTTTGTATCATTACATTTATGCCTACAGTATGTAAGGGTTCTGGTGGATTTGTAACCACCCCACATTTGGTGTTATTATTTAAATTTTAACCACCAAGTAGATCTGTAGTTGTATTACATTGTGATTTTAATTTGCAGTTCCCTGATAACTTAAGATGCTGAGCTCTTTTCTGTAAGCTCATTACATATTAATACATCTTCTTTTGTGAAGTATCTGTTCAAGTCTTTTGTCTATTTTTATGACTACTTAAAAAATTATTGACTTAAAGGGATTTTTTATATTACAGATTTGGGTCTTTTGTCAGATATTCACACTGTGAATAGTTTCTTCCAGTCTGTGGCTTGCCTGTTCATTTTCTTAATAGGCTTTGCCTGCCTTCCTTCCTTCCTTCCTTCCTTCCTTCCTTCCTTTAGTCCTTCCTGCCTTCCTTTCTTTCTTTTCCTTCCTTCCTTCCTTCCTTCTTTCCTTCCTTCCTTTCTCTTTCTTTCTTCCTTTCTTTCTGACTAGAAATCCCTAATTTTGGTAAAGTCTAATTTATCCATTTTTTCTTTAAAGGTTACTTATTTTTGTGTCTTTTCTAAGAAATCTTTGCCATGCTAAAGTTTGAATATATTCTCCCATTTCTTAAGGAAGATTAATAATGCTGGATTTTACATATATGCCCATGATCTTTCTTAAATTAATTTTATAGATTAGGCAAGTATTAGAATTCCCTTTTTTTCTCATTTGTTGAATAAAATTTCCTTTTTTGTTAAATTGCTAACATGCATTTTTAAAAAATCAATTGATCCAACTGTCCAAATGTGTCTATCTCTGGATTCTCTAATTCTGTTTTATTGATTTAGTTGTCTATACTTAGGGCAATACTACACTGTATTAGCTGTTGTAGTCTTATAGTCAATCTAGAAATCAGATAGTGTAAGTCCTCCCTTCTAAGATTATTTTGTTTTCTAGGTTCTTTGCATTTCCATATAAATTTCAGAATAGAATTTTCAATTCTCAAAATCTTATGTAACTTTCAGTAAATCATGCTTTTCAAGAAATGTGTTCATTTCCTCTACATTATGGAATGATTTGCTCTCTGGCATCCTTAAGATCTGTTATCCTCTCCCTTCTATTATAGGGCATCATTGTATTTATCTTGTTCCAGGTTTTCTGAGGTTTTTGGATCCATAGGAGCTGATATTTTCATCAAATTTGGCACATTTGGGCCATTTTTCCTTGAAATATTTTCTCTGCTGCATTCTCTCTATCTTCTCATCTGGGGACATCAGTTATACGTATTTAACTGTAATCATTCATTCATTCAAACACATTACCAAGTGAATACCTATAATTAAGTCATCTGTATAATGTGATCAGTATAAAACTTGGCTCCAAGCATGATTCAGGACACTACAGATATTTAGAAGAAATGATGGCTGAAATTAACTAAAGCTCCAGGTGCTAGGATCTATAGATACTCCATCTGTGAAAAAAAAAAAAATCAACATCAGTAAGATCTTAGGAAAAAGGCATAAATAATCCTCATGCTAGAACTTCACTGCATGGTTTACGAATGCCACCATTGATCTGAAAGGGTATGAGGCCAGTGCACCCTCACTCTTGATCCTGTAACTAGAGCATTCGTGAGCCCTGTGTGCCAGTTTGCTGCCAGAGCATTGGTTGGCTGACTGGCTGCTTGACTGGTGGTATTAGGGCTTTCAGCTGGTGGGGTGGACAGGTTGACTGAGTTTCCTTGGCTGAATTTCTGCATCGCTCCCTGAAGATGCTGTCATTGCCGACAGTAATGAGTCTCTGCACTCAGATGACTTGGAAACAAGCCATGATTTCTGGCCTGACACAAACTACCGCTGCAGTGGGGAGGCTGGGAGAGTGGGGAGCAGGAAGAAGCCAGATTTATGAAGCTCTAGGGTGGTGTACAAGCTTGTGCGTTTTGGGAACACAACAGTCACCTGATCAACAGTCTTTCTTATGCATTCTGCTTTACTTTCCAAAGTGCTTCTCACACCTGTGATCTTCTCTGACCCTCACAGCATCCCCTGAATGGATGAAGGACAGGATTGCATGTGCCCATTTTACAGATATGGAAACAAACCTAGGAATGATAATGTGACTTGGCCAAGGCCACACAGCTAGGAAGTATGAGAGCCAGGCTTGGGATCCTATGGCAAAGGGCAAGATTTTTTTTTTCATGATCTAGAAACAGTGGTTTTCATCCTTTGTCCAAATGGTGGTCATTCCAGGGTGCGATGCCAAGAAGTGAGCCAGGTTCTTAGGAATACAGCAGGTCTATCTCCCCCAGAGTTCTTAGCACTTCAGAGGTCGGCCAGACCCCAGGAAGACACCCACAGGTTTAGCTGTCTTATTCTGTAGATGCCAAAGTGGAATCTCTGAATGGCTGAGCCACTCACTGAGGATCAACGGCAAGTCCCCAGGACAACGGAGGCACCCCTACTCATCTCCCCTTCACACTGCTGTTTTCATAAAAGCCTCTCTGGCCTCTGACTTCCCAGAATCAAAGAAAACAAGACAATGGCAGCTTTGGGGCCTGGGTAGAGCACAGGCCCTAACTCCGCTAGGAGGTTGTGGATCAGCTGGACAGGTCACCATCAAAGACAGCCTTTATGAAGAAGGTGACGCCCAATCAGTAGCACAGTTTTGTGAGTTTTTCTAACCTCAAGCGCTTGGAGCTATATTGATTAGAACCAGGTGGGAAATGAATTACTGAGGCTGATCTATAAAGAAATTCAATCTGGAGATGGAGCAAACTGCCATTAGGATTCCTTATTAGGCACTCCGCACCACACGCCAAACAAATAAAGCAAACAAACAGGCACACACAAAGGGCAAACTTTTCCGTGGGATGAAAATGACACTGTGATTGGGGAATCCAGGGCCAGCTAATACCACCGTAATTGACCATTTTTTAATAACCAACAAATCGATCCCTCCCTAACATGCTTCCAAGAAGTGAGAATAGGAAGGGCTGTATTAACAAAGAGGGATGGAAATGAAATTAAGCCCCTGGCATGACTTTTTCAGTAGCCGTAAGTTGGGAGTATGATTCTGTCAGAAACTGCATTCTACAGAGAATCCAAAATGGTTACCTCATTTAATTAGGAGGAGAAATATGTGTGGGGAGAGACGGAGTCTTCTGGGGAGTGGGAAACCAGCAAAGATATTGAACCTTCCATTTCAAAAATTGCTTAGCAAAAGCAATTTTAATTGCTGCCTTTGTTATAAAAGATTAAAGGTAGTTATGTCCCCATGTACCTCACTTTAAACAATCGATATGTTCCTGAATAGTTATGTGCAAATCAAATTTTTGTAAATCAAATCCAATTTTAAATGCCTTTGGAGAGCTTGCCGTTTCGAGAAACCTCTCTGGTGAATCCTTCTGTAAGGTCTAAAACCATCCCCTAATTTATTGGGCTGGTAGGTTTGAAATTTTTTTAGACTATAATAAGTCAGACCAATAGAATTTTGCCCGCTCTCCCATATTTGGAAGAAAGTGTTTGAAAATAGAATGGAAATAAGATGACTTAAAGACAAACTGTAACAGCTAATGGTGCTTCCCATGATAGGTTAATTTAGTAAATGCTAAGGTTACCTCTTGTACCTTCCATGTTCCAACTGTGACACTGAACAATGATGACTAGCACTTAGCATTAGGACAATGAAACTCTCAGAATCAAAAATGGTTCCTTGAAGAGCTTTAAGTGTTATCTAGTCTTACCTTCAGAACAGAAATTTCTCTTTGCAGCATTCCAGAATGAAGACTGTTTAAGATCTGCTGAGACACTGTTTGAATGGACTGTGATATTCATTCATAAGTTTATGTGTTGACTATTTTTTATTTAAATTTAATTAGCAAAATAAATAAATAAATAAATTCAATTAGCCAACACATAGTACATTGTTAGTTTCAGATGTAGTGTTCAATAATTCATCAGTTGCATGTAACACCCAGTGTTCATCACATTATGTGCCCTCCTTCATGCCCATCACCCAGTTACCCCAACCCCCACCTACCTCCCCTCCAGCAACCCTCAGTTTGTTTCCTATAGCTAAGAGCTCCTCATGGTTTTTCTCCCTCTCTCTGATGACTTCCCATTCAGCTTTCCCTTCCTTCCCCTGTGGTCTTCTGTGCTATTTCTTATCTTCTACATATGAGTGGAACCATGTGATAATTGTCTTCCTCTGATTGACTTATTTTGCTCAGCATAATACACTCCAGTTCCATCCACATCAAAGTAAATGGTAAGTATTTATTCTTTCTGTTGGCTGAGTAATATTCTTGGATAAAGAAGATGCGGTATAGGGGCACCTGGGTGGCTTAGTCAGTTTAGTGTGTGCCTTCGGTTCAGGTCATAATTTCAGGGTCCTGCGATCAAGCCCTGCATCAGGCTCCCTGATCAGTGGGGAGTCTGCTTCTCCCTCTCCTACTGCCCCTCCCCCCACTCATGTGCTCTCTCTCTCTCTCTCTCTCTCTCACTTTCTCTTCTCTCTCTCTGATAAATAAATAGAATCTTCAAAAAGAGAAGAAGAAGAAGATGTGGTATATTCATCACCTATTTAATAAGCGTTAACTATGTGAAGAACTAGGGTCTGGGGAGATGGGAAGAAAACCCAGATAGAGCACTCATCTCCTACAGAATTTATTTTCCTGGGAGGGCAGATATGAAATACACAGTAGCGCAAATACTTGAGACTTATGACTTATGACTTATGACTCTGATCAACACTATGAAGAGTAAATGTAGTATGCTGGAAGTGGTCAAGAAAAATTGACCTGAGGAAGTTGCATTGAATCTAAGACCTGGAGGATTAATAGGGGCTGAGGCAAAAGGAAGTACCAGCAGGCACTATGTGTGGAATCGACACACTCCACCTTGTGGTTTGAAAAGAACACTCTGGCTACAACGTGAAAAACAGACCAGAGCAGGGCAAAAATGGAAACAGAGAGACCTGTGGTCAGGCTAAAAGAGGCTGGGGGCTTGGGCCAAGGTGCTAGAAGTAGGAAAGAGGACAAGTGATAGTCCCGACAAATTAAAGGGAGCAAGATCTATAGGACAGGGTAGCTGACTGTGTCACAGAATCAAGCAAGGCAAAGAGCCAGGGAGAGTCAGGGTCGACCTCTGCATTTCTGGATTGGGCAAATGGAAAGGTAGCGATGCCATCTACTGAAAACAAGAGCACTGATGGAAGAGCAGTGTGGGGACAAGAGATTTGGTGCAATGAATTCAGGGCATGTTAAGCTAGAGGTGACATCGGTGGAGATGTCAAACAGGCAATTTAGAAAATGAGTCTGGGACTCAATGACTTGTACCAATGTGGCAGATTTTGATCACCCCACAGCAATGCCAGCACATCACAGCCTCTTCGGTACTAGCTGGGGTATCCAAAGACACAGCTTCAATTTCTAGGGAAAGGAAGGCCCAAAAGAATGGATATACAAGTCCAGCAGCCGAAAGTATAATTGGAACATATAAGCTAGACCTAGACAGGAATTGAGTGGTGAGAATGGGGACCCAGGTCATAGGAATGCAGCAGGGACTCACTTGATAATGTTACCACTAAATATGACTGGTTTTGGATCACTGAGACAAAGAAAGCAGTAGCCAGGAGAGTCCCTTGACCTGCATTGCAATGTGGCAATGTGGCAATGTAGGAGGCAATGTGGCATCAAGCTCAGAGCTCAGGAGTAAACGTCCACAAACTGTCTGAACCCCAAGTCTATGTTGTCACCCTAAAGAGGCATGCACCATGCCAGGCAGGTATGACATTTGATAAACCCTCTCACACTTCCCATATTAGGCATCAAGGGGGCCTTTGTCTAGAGACGTGAGAAAAGGGAGCTGGAGCTGAGCTGTGTCTTGTGAATCTTCTCCCCATATTCAACTGTTTATATTTTGCTGTCTCTTCTGGTAGTCTAATCTCCTTCTTGATATACTCAAGTCTAAGTCAACAGCTCATCAGAGAGGAATCTTAATAGTAGCCCATCTCTTCCAGGAGCCTGTGATGCAACTCTACCTAAAAATAGTTTAAACTATTGGACTGGGATTAGGTATCACCCCACAGGAAATGAGAGTCAGTCCTGGGACTGCATCCTTTGGGAGAGAAGTGCTCTACTTCCTCCAGACTGCCAGTGTGACAGAGCTCAAGCCCGAACTGCTAGTGGGTACCTTTGCCATCACATCAGGAAAGGGTGCCTGACAGGGAAACCAACGCAGAGAAAAGCAAAGACCAAGCCGTGGGGCTGAAGGAAAGCAAAGAGCCAATGAAGAGAGGCCTATATCTGGCGACATCCTTTGATGCCCTTGATATAACTGTTTCTGGAGTGCATCTACTCTTGGCTTCTAGTTTACATAGACTTATATATTATATTTTCTGTCTAAACAAGTTTGGGTAAGCAATTTTGTCACTCAAAACTGAAAAAACTTCTGCCCAATTCTATGCTTGTGATTTGATTACCCTTACTTTAGTGATGTATCTGTCCCTTGGAGTGTTCCTTGTCTGATTTTCAGGGATAGAGTCTGTGGATCATGTGGTCCCACTGAAGCTTAGACGTGGAGGATGGTTGGGTTACTGTCATTGACATTCCCAACAGACTGACGAGGAATGGAGAAGAACAATGCAAGGGGAAGTGTGTCATTACCAAAATTATGGAAATTGGGGAATGCTGAGGAGATACCCTTACCTAATCATGGTGCCTCTGTCTACAGGAATGTGGTTTTTTGTTTGTTTGTTTGTTTGTTTTCAGTGTTCTTCCTCCCTAGAGATGGGAACACCAAGATTATGCGGACTGTTTGAATCAAATGGAACATAGGCCACTACCCAACAATTCAATATTTTTCAGGTACAGAAAGGTCCTCTTTGGGGGAGTTAAGATATGGGGGGAAATGTTTAGGTGACTTTGAAACATCTAAGGCAGACTTTTTGTGTTAGTGATCTGATCTCCATAAAAAAAGGGACTCGCATGTATTTTCAGAGTCCCTTCAAACTTCCACAACAATCTTAACTGAGCCAAAAATCCAGAGATATACTAGCTGAATATATGAGTTTTGCTAGACCCTCTTAGAACTGTTCCACTGGAGGCCATACTGGCTCTTGAGGCTGGTACCTGGACTACATGTTTAGGGTAAGGAAGGTGGTCTATGGCCATTGCTGTGGGGAAAGGAAGGAAGGCAAAGGCCACCAAGCCGCATTAGGCAGAGGAAAGAGGGAAACAACCTCTTATAGTCCCAAACTATTGCCCCATTGTGGTCATCCTTTCTATACTGTCCACCATGAAGAATGCAAATAGTAAAATCCATTGTAGAAGAGCAGGCAATAAAGCCCAGCTCTCCAATGTGTCATGTCTCCCTTCCTTTCTGTCACTTGTCTTTATCACATCTTACCAGAGCTATTTCTGTCTATAGGGAGTTAGCAGGAAGATCACATATTGTACAGAGAGCGGGTGTTAAATTTATGCAAAGGGAAGGAATGTGTTATGGCAAAAATTATTATTGCATGGCATCTCCCTCGAGGGTTAGTCTCTTGTTAGAGTTTTCAGGACAGCAGCTCTATATTTGTCACATGGCAGAGCCACACTCCTGCCTGCCTCCTGCTGTCAGTGCCAAGAGCATTTATGTAGAGTTGTGATGCAAACCTGCACCTTTAGGAAGCACGATCTGGTCCAACACCAAATATCTTGTTTCAAAGCCATTTGTGTTCTGAGAGGAGTGAGTCTTCAGCCAGTGAGGAGGAAAGACAGGAACAGAAATGTGTAGGATAGACTGGAATTGGGTCATGTTTTGGCATAACAACGTGTCGAACTAGTGGGACATTTTATTGTGCTCTGAGCATTTTAGAAGGTGGTATGCTATGGGGTAGCATCAAGAGTCCGTCAGACCTAAAACTGGATCCTGTTTCTATCATTTATTGGCTATGGTTCTTAGGAGGAGTTGGTTGACATCTCTGAGCCTTTGCCTTCCTGACTGAAATGAGGACACTAGTACCCATTTGCCTGGTGTCACGAGGAGTAAGTGAATTAAAGCATATCCCAATGGTAGGTGCTAAAATAATGTTCATCTTCTCCTCTCTTTTTATAAGATTAAATTATTAGTTCGCTATTTTTCCTAGAAACTCTTTTCCTGGGATCATATGGGTGGTATTCACTAGGACTGGAATGACAGATGCTTACTATGCATAGCACAGCTTCCTTCCTACTTTCTTTTAGAAGACATTGTTTATGGATTATGCCACTCTTTCTTAAGGATCCCTCAGGATCCTTCTCAACATAGCCCTCAATGTGGTCATTTGTTAAAAAAAAAAAAATCAGAGTTAACATATAAAGCAAAATATTTTTTCCATCTGCGATCCAGATCACATCCATAAATTACAATGTTGATTATCGCACCCAGTATGCACAGATGGTTTTGATGTACATTAAATGCACAAATAGACCTCCAGGTGCTTGGAGGACACAGGGATTCTGAAAGATGTGCCAACATATTCTTGTTCTTGCTTCAATGTTGAATCATAGAATTTCTATCTCACTTTTGGACATTTGTGCCCCACAGCATATGTTCTTAAGACTAGAAAGGAATCAGCCCATCCTCAGCTTCTCATATGCGTCTAGGGAATAGAGCTACACAAGGAGGTAGCATGTTCATTAGAGGTGAAGAGGTGAGCTTTATAATCAAACAGCCTCTGTGAGGAATCAGCTGTGTGAATTTGGTTAAATTAATTAAACTTTCTGAACCTCAGTTTCCCCATCTGCACATTTTTACATAAGTATAATATCTGTCCCCAGGGAGGATTATGAAATGATACTGGTAAATAGTGGAGCAGACTTACAGTCACCCATTGTTATTATTAATTATAATGATTAATTATAATTGTAATTATCATTATTAATTGTAATTATTATAATAATTATGTTTATTATTAAGAGGAACATATTCAGAGAAGAGAGATCCCAAGAGACTCAGAACCATGTCATGGAGGAACAAAGAAGGAATTGGAAATTGGAGAAGCTGGGGAAGAACAGGCTGTGGCATGGGAGCTGTGATACTGTCGCTTAAAATAAGAAATATATATGTGTGGTCTTCCTCCCCATTTCTGGCTCACAGCTCCTAAAACCCTTGACTTTCCTGAGAGGTAAAGTTGTCTTTTGTAATGTTAAGGGGGTGACTCTCTGAAATCCCTTAGGTAATTTAAGGATGAGGATTGGTTGCCAGGGGAACCAACCCAGAGATTTGAAGATTGGAACTTTCAGTCTCTCTCCCACCCCCACTTCAAGGGAGGGCAGAGGAGCTAGAGATGGAGTTCAATTGCCAATGGCCAATGATCTAATCAATCATGCCTATGCAATGAAGCTTCCATAAAAACCCAACATTTGGACGGGGAAGGGGATCTGAGAGTTTCTGGGTTGATCAACACATGGAAATTTGGGGTGAATGATGGGCTCTGAGAGACCATGGAAACTCCACACCCTTTTCCCCATGCCTTACCCTATGCATCTCTTCCAACTGGTTTCTCCTGAATTATATCCTTTTGTAACAAGCCTGTAATCTAGTAAATCAAATGTTTCTCTGAGTTCTGTGAGCCACTCTAGCAAATTAATCAAACCTGAGGAGGGGTTTGGGGAACCTGTAATGTACAGCCAGTTGGTCAGAACTACAGGTAACAATCTGGACTTGGAATAGGAGTCTGAAGTTGGTGGGGTAGGAGGACAGTCTTGTAGGACTGAGCTTTCAACATGTAGAATCTGATGTCATCTCTGGGTAGAGTGTCAGAACTGAGTTGAATTGTAGGACACCCACCTGGTGTCCCAAGAATTACTTGTTGGTGTGGGGAACCCCTCCATACATACTGGAATTGGTACTAAAACCTATTTAGTAACTATCTTCAAGTATTTCTGACAGACAGATTTGACTATATGGTATTGATTATATTAGAGTTCCCCAGTATTAACAATCTTCTCCATAGAAAGATCATACCTTTCAGCCTCTTTGACAATCAGCTGGGTCATGTGACTTGCTTTGATCAACAAAAGAGAAAGGGGTGATTGCACACCTGAGCTATAAGATCCCGTGTGACTCTTCCATCACACTCTCTCCTTGGCCCCAGAACTAAGATGGAGTAAGCTCCTTCAGCCCTGAAATGAAGAAGAGCAAAGAGCAGAGAGACTCAGCTCAACTGGAACAGATAGGTACATGAGCAAGAAAAAAAATTTCTGTTGTTGTAAACCACTGACATCTGGGAGCTATTTGTTACTGCAGCATAAATTAACCAGGTCAAGACATTTTATTTGTAACCTAAAGGGGTAGAATTAGTAGTAATTGTAGAGGACAAAACATTTCCTTTCAATATAAAAGAGAATTTTTTGTCGATAAAAGCTATCTAAAAATAGAGGATTGCCTTGGCTAGTAATGAATCCCTTAATAATGGAAGTATTCAAACAAAGTTGAATAATTACTTGTTTTCAATATTACACAGTGTTGAAACAGTCTTCTGAAGGTCAATAGTTCTTGGTGTTTGGGAGTTCCGGAGTCAAACAGATATCCTTATTCCAGACTTAACCAGAAAGTTTAATACACTGATATTTGCTATGCCTCTATAAAAACATGTAGCATATATTGTGTTTTCCAAACTTATTTGACCAGAGAATCCTCTTCACTCCTATCTTTCACCGTTTTGAAACATGTTTTAAGAAATACTAGGCTGACAGTTTTGTGATTGTCATTGGTTTGGACCAGATAGAATTTGAGATTTGTTACAGCACTAAGGGTACCATGAATTTGTCATGATTTAAGCCCTCAAGGAGAGTACCAAAGATTTGCTTGCAGCATTGGGGTGATAGTTAAAATGAAGGGCTTTGCCTTCAGATTGAGTCAATCTGAATGACTCCATTGCTCACTGGTTACAAGGTCTTGAGAAGGTTGTCTAACCCCTCTTGCTCAGGACTTAACTTTCTGGGGATTTATGTCTCATCCACTCTGGAAAGTTCAGTTATATCTCTAAACACTGCCTTTCCCCCAGTCCCTCTACATTCTACTTCTACACACCCTACTAGTTAAATGATGGAGATTGTCATTCCGTGCAATAGGTCTCCTTATGCTTTCTTCATATGTTTCATATCTGGCCTCCAGGGCTCACCTCCTGTGCCTGGATAAGATTGAAACCCAAGCTCACAAACATATGGGCATTTTTCTAGATCTAATACTATCCCCTACCCACTGGGACTGCCACAGTTTGAGATTTTACACTTAACCACCCTGGCTTTCAATTTTCTCTTTGTTTCTGGTACTTGATTTTCTTAACTTGAAAACTAAGCTATGTGCATGTGTTTTTGCTTTTTAAATTATTATACCTCATCTGTCATTTCTATTTGTATGTAGTATGCATGTAGCACAAACGATTCTGGATTATTACAGAATGCCAAGTAGCCAGTGTTTGAATAATAGACACACACACACCCTAGTCTCATCCTCTATAAAACAAATATAATAGCTTCTACCTCACTGGCCAATGTGAAGCTAAAAGACACAGTGAATCTAATGCACTGAACACAATGTCAGCCTTATAGTAAATGCTCAATAAATATTGGGCATTGTTATTGCTATTGTGGAAACAAGACACACACATTTGGAAAAGTAATTATAAATACCTCAGAGAATCCTAGAGGAAAAAAAATGATGGGTCTGTCTCTTTGGCTAACATTTCCAAACTTTTTACATGAAGACAGTGGACTCTTGGGAATAGTCATTAACGGAGCTTGAAATTGCCCATCTGCCCTAGGCAACAGGGTCCAGAGTTTCAGGTCAGAGGGAAACGCAATGAAGTCCACTTCATGAGCTCTTGGGGATGCCTTAGTGGGCTTAGAGTTCTCCTATAGGAACTAGCTAAGGTATTTGGACTTATCTCATGATTCGACTCATTGTGTTGGGAGAGGGATACTTTTGAGACATCATTGTGCTGGGTCCTCCCACCTACACCTCAGGGACTTGATCCAATACTTTGGAGACAAAGACGCACCTGCTGATAACAGTTGTAGTAGTAGCAATAGCTAATATTCGCTGAATTTCTCCCATGGGCCAGGCTGTGTTCTAAGCTCTTTTCACACATCATCTGTTCAGTCCTTCTAAGGAACCTGAGTTAGGTACTATGACTATGATACCTGTTTGAGGTTGAGGAAGCTAATTGTAGTGTTGCCATACTGGGGAAGAGTGAAAGAGTAAAGAGTTGGTTTATCCTATTTAGAAGCTTATTGATGGCTGCAATATTGGTGGTCTACGATAAAAAGAAATAGGAACAAGTGATGTCAATGGAGCCATAACTAACCCCAAAGTTGTATTAGCATTATCCCAGGCAATGCAGAAGGGGGGAGGTGGTGAATTAACTTAAACTGAGCACTTGCTATGAATAAAACATTTTACATATATGCCATCTACTTAAAACACATTTTCAAATCAAATCCCCCCAACAATGAGGTGGGGATTCCTATGTCCTTGCACAGGTAGATGAATTATGGATCAGACAGGTGTTTGCCCCTGATTACCATCAGGAAGGTAGTACATTGGTGTCTTCACTGAAGTCTACAAAGTCTGTCCTTTCCAATCCCCTGAGCTCTGAGCCTCTGAAGGGCTGGTGCATGGACTGGCCTCTGTGACTGCAGAAAGGAACTTAAACGCCCAAGAGGAGAATGTGCGATGTGCCAGTTGTCTCCCAGAAAAAGGACACTTGAGGGCTTTGGGTCTTAGGAACTTTGCTAGTAACAATCAAATATATAAAGAAAGAATGTGGTAGCAGAGAGATATCTGGGAGGTCAGATACATGGCAGGGAAGGACTTGTGTTTTTCACGAGAGGCTCTGGAGTTCTAAAGGCCAGTGGGCTTTCCTTCCCATGAGTAGAAAATCCAAACCCTTGCCGGGAGTAGTGGGAGCTAGGTTTCCCAGAATCCCCTTTGCTATGTGGTTCTGGTTTAGAGCTGCACAGAGAGGAAGCTGCGGGTGGAAGAAAAGTAGTTATTACTGTCAGGAGGCTGTCGTGGTCATCCCTGGCAATGAACAAGCATGCAGAAGGCCAGCAACTCCCCATCCATATTTCCTCTGCCACCAACTCTTCTACTCAGCTGCAACCTCAACCCAGGCACTAGGTTGTGACTCGACAGGGACAGTGATTATAGCAATTCGGCTGCTCCCCAGAGACGGCAGGTCCCAGACACCTCTCCCAAGGTCCCCCTTCAGAGTTCCTGGCATGCTCATGATTTGGCTTCCCACAATCTCTGATGGCCCACCTTGCCTGTGCTTCACTGACTGTTTCTCTGGTCCTCTGATTCCCTCCTTCTAGACTACCACTCTCTGGTGCCTCCCACATGTGTATAAGGTCTGAATCCTACAACAAATCCTTATTTCCATGCCACTGGCTGGGGTTCTACTTCCCCGACAGAACCCTGGAAGACACATCTGGCCCAAACTCCCTCTATTCCACTTTCCCTAGGACACGCCAAGGCTTTTGCCAGTTTAAAGGCTTTCAGGCTGACGTCTTGTTACTGAACATTCCTTGGGCTTATTCCATTGAGAGCAAGAAGATGACGACATGAAGGCAAGAGTCTGGCAAGAGAAAGAATGCTTCTTTCCATCCTCCAGATCTCAGGCCAAGTAGCACATCTGCCTGCAGCCCTTCCTAACCCCCTTATCTAAGTTTCTCCTACTTCTTGTCACTGTGTTCTAGTTGTTTCCTACCATGGAAGTTCATTTATGCATTTCTTTGTTTATGTGTGCTTTTAAACCATCTGTTTTCATGCACCAGAGTGTGAGATCCATGTAGACCTGTGTTGTTGCCCACTGTATGAATGACTAGCACGAAGTCTGACAGAGTGTAGGGCTCCAAAAATCATTGAGAAAATGAACAGACCTGGGCCACTGAACTGACTTCCAGTGTCATGTCATGTTGTTGTCTTGGTCATGCTGATGCTGGTGGCACTACAGCTGGGTTGGATGAGTCGAATTGGATCAGAACAGTCTTCACTTTTCTGTGGTTTTCATGGCTTGAGCTCTCAAAACAGAAAGAAAAATAAATTTTTACTGAGAAAGGTAAAGGATTTAAGAGAAAAGAGCTGCACTGTCTGGATGACAGAGGCAAGGTAAATTTGAAGGATGTGGTCACATGTAACAGAGATGTGAGAGGACCCGGGAGCCTGGGTCGAGTGCGAGAACGCAGAAGAGGGAGGGAACCCTCAGGGATCCTATGGAGGAGAGTGGAATTTGGGAAAGAGAAATGTCCAACAGGGGATGTATATATTTTCTGAATTTTGCTGAGGGTGGTGCTATGTAAATGCTCTCCATTCTGTAATTGTCAGTTAATCCACATTGCTCACTAATGCTTTGGTACAAGTGGATTCTTTGGGGGGAAATGAACAGCTGTTGAAATCTGCAGCCAGGTGGGTAATGAGATAAACTGTGAGACAGTCAGTGTGGTCAGTGGACTTGAAGGATGGGCTTCCAACTGACGTGTGGTTTATACTCCATGATGCTATGTATTGAAGGAAGTTTGGAGAGCTCACGCTGAAACACACTGAGACTTTTCCTCTAACAATACACCAAGAAAGCAAATTCATGAAGGTTACCCACTACCTTCCCAGTCTGAGCACCCTAGTTACTCTGAAACCAGAGAAGCCTGAGAGGTGGGAGTCATCAGATTCCATTGGTAGGTGTAAGAACCAGACTCTTTTTCCTTACCACTGTTATTGGTGCCCTCAACTTCTTGGTGGTCCTCCTCAGACTGATGCTTTGGGGAGTTTCCAAATGAAAGCTTTGAAATTAGAAGCTGGCGTCATGTAAAAGGTCTTGCTCTAGATTCTTGATTGATGAGAGACCATCTAGAGAGAAAGAGATACCTGGCAGAGATGAAGCAAGGGGACAAGCAAGGCTAATAGCCAGACTAAGGACCAGGACATGTGAGAGAGGCCATCTTAGAGGCTCCAGCCCCAGTCAAGTTGCTGAGCCAACAGCATGTGGAGCAGGGATGAACCATCTCCCCTGAGCCTGGCCTGAACTCCTCAGAAGCATGGGAAAGATACATAGGCATCTTTCATGGTTCTGAGTTCCTTCATATCAACTTGTTTTGCTGTCATTTCCCTCTTGCCCTTTGAGAGGAGGGTTTTGAAAACTTTACTGGAAATCGAGTGTTCTGTTCAGTCAGAGCCCAGTTAATCAAGAGTTTATAGGTTCCTTCTGATAAGGAGCTTAAGGAAATTGAAATAACAAAAGACCAACTCCAGAGAGTTGACCTAGATTACAGAACCAGCTGCTGGCCGGGGTCTCTCTCCTCTTTTCTCCAGAGGATAATTAGCACTGAAACTTGAGAAGTGCCCTTCACACAAGGATGCCAGGCAAGAACATTCCTCAAGACACCACAGAGGAGGTGGTCTCTAAGGAAGTCCAATTAAAAATGTGTTTGGTTGTAAAAGCGGAGGAGATTTAGTCATTAAGATGCCTTTCAGCACTTCTAACTTCGTCTTCATAATGTATTCTTCATCAGGAAGATTGCTCTCAGCATGGAGAACTTCAGGTCACAGGTGACCTTCAGGTGCAGATATCCTGAGATGGATGCTGCATGGTGAGGACACTCAGGGTAGCAGGTTGAAGCTGGAAGGAAGCCTGTGGAGGTGGCCGCCATACAGTGAGAGGAAAATGCAATAACCAAGATGCTTCCACGGGAAGAAGTCTGTTTTTCATAGAATTCAAAAGCCTGTTTGCTGTGGAAGGAATTTTTGATATTAGTGATTCAGGGAGGCCCCGCCCATCTCTGGCATGAATCCTTGGAGCCCAGCATTGAGAAAGGTTACCATCTGGGCATGCTAGAAAGACTTCTTTGACTAAACAGCAATGCCTGTCTTTGTAACAAGAGGACAAATGTAAGAATCAACCACATTTTTCTTGTACCAACTCTCTACAAATGGGCAAACTGAAACCCAACTTGTGTAAAGGACTTGCGAAACGTCATGAGGGGAATTAGTGGGAGGGTCAGGTCTTGCCTAAAGGACCTCCTCAATGTGTTTGTAATATTTTTTCCATTCTCATGTGGCATAGGGTTCAGATTCTGACCCTACACTTGTCTGTTAGACTGAGATTGATTTCCCTGGCTTTGATTTATGGCACATTTTAAGAATTTTAGCTCAGAATCTCTCCTCAAGTCCTGGCGCTCAGGGAAGACAGCTTATCCTTACCTCTAACCTTGGTTACGTTCTTCCCTGGCCAGACCCTCACCAGGTTTTTGAAAAGGGAATTTGGGTTTACTCAATACTCACCATCTATATGAGGTCATTTCATCTACACCCTTCGGTTTAACATTTCTGGAAGCATCCCTCATAATCTCCAGATGAGTGCAAGTATACAACGCTGGCTGCTTGTCCCTAGATATATCTGGTTGGTCACCTACAGGATTCAGAGAGGATCGGAGACTCAGAAATACTGATGTTTGCCCTGCTTCAATTCAAGGGCTTGGTTTCTCCTCTGAGACACCGGCTCAGCCATTAGCTGTCCCCCAGGAAAGGAGCAGACAGAGAGTGTGAGAACATTAAACTGGTATCTGATTTCTCAGGGACTCCAGGCAGTGTTAGGAGAAGGAAACATTCTTGCCTCCCTTCCAGATTGATCCCTAAACAAGGGAGCAGATCCAACTGACATTTTACCTCTGGGCTGTTGACTCACTCTCAACCTTTGGGAACCTGCTTCTCATTATAGATGGAAATACTCTGGCTGAGGAGAGGACACCCGCAAGCTTCTGACTTGACAACCTTCCTTAGGAAAAAATAACCTTTCCTCTCACTTGCCTCCTTCAGCTTGCTTGCCTGGTCTCTTGATCTCACTTTAAGCTCTTGCAACATAATTGTTTCTCCGTCCTGACACACACCGACACACTCTCACACAGAGATGTGCGTACACATGCACACACGTTTGGTGTGCTTGTGTGTGTAAAGGTGTCATTACGGAGAAGATGTTGGAGCTAGAAATGTCATAGAATAAAGCATCTGTGGTCAGTCTCCATCTCACTACTATTTGAGATCTTTGGAGCATTTGCCACTGGTGTTTGTGGGCACTGGAACAGGGACTATTAGGACAACACCTGGCAGACAGTGAGTGAACAATGCATGTCAGTTTCCATCACCCAGATAAAGGCAGCAGAGTTACTTAGGGTAGGGATGGGAAAAGATGTTTCCTTCCCTTCTTGCCCTGTATCTGAGGGAATTTATTATTAGCTCAAACACCCGGATTGGATCAAAGCAGTTCTATTAAAAAAAAAGAAACCAAGGCTTGGGAGTTTCATTACTTGGTTCCAGTTCACATACTTGCAATAAAGCCAGGACTGGTCCAGGTTGTGGGACCCCCCATCAGAGTGCTCAACTCACATGACCCCTGCTCAGGACTGAAATGTAATTAATGTGGGCTAAGGTTTACCTCAGTTAATCATTTTATAATTAATGGTTAATAATTAAGATCCTATGAATGAAGGTTTGATATTAATGATAAGTGACTAACTGTATTAGCAATCGAGGGAGGAGTTATGAGTGAAATATTTATGGTGATTAAAATTATCCTAGGAACAAGTTGGAGGCAGTTATCAGCCAGTAGCTCTCTGCATTTCCCAGGGTATCTTACCAAAAGTTCCATAGAAAAATGGTCAAATAAGTTTGGGAAATACTCTCTTTCCTGGAAATTCCACAGCATTCAGCGCATTAAAAAGTTCTGAGAAATAAGAAGAAAGGGGACTGCTTCTTTCTGTTTCTATTTTCCCAGCAAACCTTCTCTGGGGATGGCACCAGCTGAAGCTGGGGAGAAGTGTTTGGAAGTATTTGTCAAGCAAACTTTGTAACAGATCAGTAACAAGTTAGAAGCCCTCACTAGGTAAGTCGGCAACCCAGTCTGAGGCAGTCAGGAGCCCCTGCCCCTATGGCTGTGGGTTTAAGCCGGGTTCCTTAGATAAAAGAGAATTGCAGGATTGGGAGGGCATGAGCAGTTTGGGGTCTTAATTCCTTTTTGCCTGCATCACCAGAGGGTCTCAGCCTTCTGTGATTAGGACCTTGAGATTCTGCATAAGATGTTCAGCTATTTATTTAACAAATGTTTACTTAATACCCACCATGTGCTAGCCCTCTTTAAGGCACTTGGTATGAAGCAGGGACTAGAGACAAGTGAGCTTCTGCCTTCATGGAAGCTGATATAGAAGGAGGACACAAAATAGAAAGGAAACATGATAAATAACAATATAACAAAGTATGTTCAAGGAGGATAGGCTCTGTAGGAAAAGGAGAAAGAAATAGGATAAGGGAGACTGGGAGTTGCAGGCCATCCAGAGGTTTTTTTTTTTGTAGGAACTGAGGGGAACCTCCATGAGAAGGTGATGTCTGAGCAGAAGATTGGAGGGGTGGAAGGATGGACCCCACACATGTGAGAGAAGAGCACTGGGCACATGGCAAGAATAGCCAGTGCAAAGGCCCTGAGGCACAGTGGAGAGTTCAAGAGAGAGGCCCTAGATGGATCAGTTTGGCCAGAGGGGTCAGTGATCAGAGATAAAGTGTGTTTTTACTCCCATGTGGCCTCAAGAGCTTAGCAAAAGAATAAGCATATAGAAGAGGGCATGGAGAGTTTATTGTCACCCATGAAGTATCCACCAGAATCTAAGTAAGAGAACAGAAATTAGTGATTTTCCACGGAGAGATTTAATGTGGGCATTAATCACACAGCTGCCAGGAGAGCTGAGAGCATAGGGTCCATGACCAGCAACAGCAGGAGGCCACTCCCAACTCCAGGCTGGTGGGACCAAAGGGACACATGGATTACATGTGATGGATTACAGGGGCTGGACTCACCAGGCAAAACTGGAAGTACAGAAGATCCCTCTGGAAAGAGCTAGAACCACAGAGGAGAAGCATCCTGTGCCAGAGACCCGCTCAGGGCTTTTCCCTTCCTTCTGCCCCTCAGTCTCCTGCCAATGGCTTCCCTTAGCCAAATGCTACTTGAACAATATCGCATCCAGGTGTGAGTCGTTCTCTGAACAGTGCCCAACAGAGTGTTCCAGTGATCTCTTGCTGTAGAACAAGCCATCCCCAAATTCTGCGGCTGAAAACACACCCATTGTACTTGCTCATTTTTCTACCACTTGGGCAGAGCCTGACCAGCACAGCCTGTTGCTGAGTCAGCAAGTCACGGCTGGGACAGGATCTGAGAGAGTCACACTGAGTTGGCTCATGAGTATGGCTGCAGACTGGTGCCTGAAGCCGGCTGGGAGCCCAGCTAACATGGTCTGCCTGGGGGACCTTGGTTCTCCTGCTGGATGTTTTGGTTTTCCTCCATGAGGCCTCCCTGGGTGACTAACTTGGACTTTCTCTTAGCATGGTGGTCTCAAGACAGACAGACTTCTTCCATGGCAGCTGGGTTCCCTGATATAAAGACATCATTTAGGGATAAGCCAAGTGGCAGGCTTATCCCTAAAATTTGCACCTTATCACATCTGCTACTTTCTGTTTGTTAAATTCAAAGGGAGGGAGCTATGCAAGTTGTAGGAGTGATTCACTAAAGAACCACCAAAGTCACATTCACCGCCTCTGAGGGCAGGTTTCAGAACAAAAGTATCCATCTCCTCCTCAGCACCCATTTTCTCATTTCTACCTGGTTTTCACTATCCTGTGACAGCATTTTCCCCTCATGGAAAATGCAGAAGTAGAGTAGTTTATCTAACAAGGAGACACCCTCATCTTCTCCCTAATAAAGGAGAGACATGAAGTTCCATCCGTCATTGAATCCCCATCAAGGCCACCAGGTCTGGACATGGCTCCTCCTGGTCTAGGGACCCAAGACCCAAGTTGTAAAGTGAAACATCAAGCACTGTCTTCATACAAAATAATGGGAAAAAGTAATAACTGCTTATTATATAACTAGCAAAGATACACATAGCTACTTGGGTTCTTGTTTCTGTAATTGGTCACAAGGCTGTTGTTGACATTTTTGATGTTATTATAATGTTGTTGACATTTAAACTTCCTTCTTCGACTCAGCCTTTCCATGTGTCCCTTGCATTCAGTGAACTCTCCGGCTGGCTCTTTTCCAAGGATGGTAGACCCAAACTTTCAACCCCAAACGGCTGAGTCTTTAACAAACCTTCCCTTATTGGTTCTTAATGACTTCTATTACTAGATAGAGAAGCTCAAAGAAGCATCCCCATGAATCCCCTGGGTACAGGCCATCATTCTCCCTGCCCCCATTTTGTGACAAATTCCCAGTCAGAATCTACCACCCATCCAGTATAGGGACCCTCTTCTCAGTCTATTGGTCTAGTGGGAAAAGGAACCTCAAAGAGCCATTTGGCAGTCTCAAATCCAGTTTAATGAGAACAGTGTTATGTCCCCTGGAAGATATCCCTCCCTGCGACTTAATGGATTAAGACCTCTAGCCAGGGGTGCCTGCGAAATTAAGGTGCCCACTCTTGGTTTCAGTTCAGGTTATGACTTCAGGATCATGAGGTTGAGCCCCGTGTTGGGCTCCATGCTCAGAGGGAAGTCAGCTTGGGATTCTCTCCCTCCCCCCACTCAATTGTTCTCTCTCACAAATAAATAAATAACTCTTAAAAAAAAAAAATAAGGATCTCTAGATCAGAAGAGCCAGTGACTGGGGGGACAGGACACAAAGATCCTGAGAGTATAACCTACAGTGTAATAGTGAGAGAGCCACTCCCAATCCCATCCCCTGCCTCTCAAATCTGTGTGTTCTGGATATAGGAGAAACCATACCAGTCATTTGTCATTGGTTCAAAATACGTATCTCGTCCCTGGAGAATGACAGAAATTGATGCTGCTACTAGTGACATCAAAGAATGGGGGTTACAATTGATATCATAACTAGTCATTTCTTTAACTGATTCAAAAAATGGAATGATTTTTGGGGCACCTGTGTGACTCATTTCATCGAGTGTCTTATTTTTTGTTTCAACTTCAGTCATGATCTCTGGGTCATGAGATCCAGCCCCAAGTTGGGCTCCATACTGAGCATGGAGTCTGCTTAAGATTATCTCTCTCCCTCAATCCCTCCCAACCTCACCACCCCCCACACACACTTATACGTGCTCTCTCTAAAAATAATAATAATAATAATTATTCTTATTATTATTATTTAATTTTTTAAAAAGCCGGTGATTTTTTAGAACAACTTCATATTATGATCTACTTAATCAGGTACTTTAGTAAAACACCCATTCCAGAGGGTAGAAGATGAACATCTTCTGGTTTACAAGATCCGAATCATTCAGGGTTTAACCATGAAAACAGACACCACTTTATATACTTACAACACTAGGAATTTGTTGCAGGGAGTTAGTTACACAGATGATGGAAGAGGTGAGAAGAGAAGCAGGTGATGCTGAGGTGACCCCTGGTTGAACCACAACAGGAAGCCCCTAGATGGAGGGACCCAGAGAGGAGATGGTAGATGGCCGGGTCTGCGGTGAACCAGCAATGTCAGTTACCCAGAGCCTGGACTACAGCAACTGGTTCACAGAGGAGACACAGACATCGGAGGGACCTAGCCAGGCAGAGGGGGAAAGGTGGATCTACCCTGTGTCTCCCTCCCACCTCACTTCAGCCTCCTACCGGTGCCTCTTCCTGGCCAGACTTACATGAAAGCCATTGAGTCAGTTTCTAGGGCAGCCCTGCTCTATGGAAAGCACAGCAGTGGAAGGGCCAGAAAAGAATGTGGGGTCCAATAGGACCAGGACCAGCCCAGGGGGAAGGCGGAGTGGGGGGAGCAGGAGCTCATGTGTTGGCAGATGGTTCTGAAGTGACAGATGTGGGGAGAGGGCAGGGGGTATCTGGGGAAATTCTTCCTAACCTCACTATTCCCAGTGAACAAGGAGAATGCTGTTCCCTGAGAGCAAGGACAGGTAGGTCCCATGGGCTTGAGGCACAGAGAAGGTGTGAAGTGATTGGCTAGAAGGGACAAACACAAAGACTGGGGAAGTTTCCTGTGGTTCCCTGGCATCTGTAAAGTGCCACCTGAGGTCCCTGGGGTCACGTATTTAAATGAGACCAGTCAGCATGGCTGTGGGTTTGTCTCCAGGCAGCCCCCATATGGTGCAGGCAAGGGGGACTAGGACAGCTATATTTTACCAGTTATGTTTCTTCCTGTTGAATACAGTGAAGCAAATGAAATAGAGAGAGACAAAGAAGTCTAAAAGGTGTGCAAGAGGAATTACAATGATTGATGTGGAATTTCAGCCAGGAAAGAAGGAGCAGGAGGAAATCGGTGAGGTGGGAAATGGGTCCGCACAGAATAGAGTTCCTTCTGCAGAAAGGCTGCTGTCCTTGGGTGTTTGGGAATGAGCTGGAAGACGGTCAGAGGCTGGCATACATACAGGAAGATCATGGGCTAGTGAGGTTCCAGCAGAAGCTGTGGGCGTGAGTGGCTAAGTTAAGGTGTAGGAAGAGATCACAGGAGGAGTGAGGTTCAAGGAGCACCTGAAGACAGAGCTTTAGGACTAAAAAGTTACTCAGAACACCACCTGCATGAGATGTCTCTTATGTTCTTCCCCGTTTTCAGTAACTGTGCCTAGTGTTCCTTTGCAGAAAGGAGTCCAGCTGCCGTCCAGCTGCCTTCCAGCTGCCATCTCAGAGCAGGTCATGTGGGAAGAGCTCCCACCCACAAGCAGGGAGCAGGGGTATAAGCCAGCCGCTCACACCCTCTTAGTTTCCCTCCTGCCTCCTTCGGTCCTGCTTGGTGCTCATCTGGGCACATACTTTGCTCCCTACATGTTATCCTCTTCTGTCCTCAAATAAGGCAGTTTCAGCCAAGCTTCCTCTGAGCTCAAGGGTCGCCCTCCTTGTTGAGCCGAGCCACAGGTATCCAAAGGCATGTGGACAGTGAACTGGGGGGAAAGGGGACATCTTGGATGGACCTTGCTGATGGTGCATGAAGCATATGGTTCCCACAGGACCTGGGCTTGCTGTGATGGCCGTCAGAGTTGCAGGAACTAAAATGACACTTGAAAAACTTGCAAACCTTAAGATCCCATGAAGATATTGTTCTAGAATTCTGTGGTTCTTGGACATTGGGGTTGTATGGCAGTAAAAGGATATCTGGTGCCTTCCCCTGCCTGGCTTTTAAAGCTAGTGATACATTACTGAGATCTTTTTCTTGTGATTAACAAAGCAGATATTTGTGATAAGTGTCAAGTGTCTTCCATGTGGCAGGTACGATTCTGGGCCTGTGGCCCTAAACAAAGGCAACGTGTGCCCCGATTTCATGACTTTTCAATTCAGACACGGGTCTGTTAGGATGGGAGACAATAAACAAATACTCCAACAAATATACAGGAAAGTCTCAGGAAGTCTGTGAACAAAATGGAACAGGGCCAAGGGTTAGAAGTGGGTATGGCAAGTAGATCAGTGACCTCAATGTTTCTCACTGACAGCTGAGCAGACCCAGCATCGGAGAAGTACAGCACTTCCCGTGGATCTCACTAGTAACTGTGACCTGCAAACATAGGCCCTCGCCCTCAACCGCCACAACCGACTGGTCTCCAAGCCTATAGTATTCTTCACTGAAGTATTTTATAGCCTCTCTGTCCTTTCCAACTCCAGGACTTGCCTTAGTCCATCCAGGCTTTCATCGGGTGTGACTCCTGAAGACAATTACGAAAGCCTGGGCTCCCGCCTTCCCTTCACCTTCCCCCACCCCTGCCAAAGTCTGTCCTCCCCTGCTGTCAGAGTGACTTTCAGAAGCAGAAGACTGCCCCTATGGGCTCCTGACACTCGGGATGGGGGACTTCTGTCAAGGCAGGGCCCCACCTGCCCTCCAGCCATCTCCTCCCCCAGTTCTGAGGAGATCTCTGGAGTGGGTATTTGTGGTTTATCCACTTCCTCAGGGAAGCACGCCCTCCTTCTCCCTGGAGGACCCCCTCCCTCCCATCTTGGTCTAGTTCAGAGTGCTCATTACGCTGAAAATAAGAGATAAGACACATGTGCGATGCAATGCTCACAAAATGCCCTGATTCGTGTGGTCTCCCCTGAGCCACGAGCTCGCCACCAGGTGAGGTCGCTGGCTCCATTTTACCACGGAGTGTTAATCCACTGTTTGGATGCACATGGTCTGTTTGTTTATTCACCAGGTGAAGAATATTTGAGTTAATTCTAGATTTGGGTATTTATGAATAAACTACCATAAACCTACATCTTTATTTTTCTTGATAAATATCTAAGAATAGGATTGCTGGGTCATACAGAAAGTATATATTTATAAGAATCTTCCACATTGTTTGCCAAAATGATGGGGCTATCTTGCAACCCACATGAAAAATTTACCCAAGCATAATATTTCCACCTGTATGAATTCCCGCAAGTATAAAATTTCCATGTATGGTGCATCTTCACTAGCACTCAATATATTTTTTTGAACCATTTCAATGGGTGTGTAGAGTATCAGTTCAGTTATTATAGCTGATATCTCTGGTGCAAACTCTTCCTAGTTTGCAGGTAGCTACCATCTCACTGTGTCTTCACATGACCTCTTCTCTGTGCCACAAGGAGAATGAGAAGGGGGCAGAGAGTTCTTGCGTCTCTTCTTACAAGGGCTCTAATCCTATGCTGTTCCCCCATGACCTCATCTAACCCTAATCATCTCTCGAAGACCCCATCTCTAAATAATAACACATTTGGGTTAGATCTTCAGTATATGAATTTGGTGGGGAGACACAAGTCAGTTCACAGCAACACAGACAAGATGATTGGGAAGGGATGTGGACCCAGCAGATGAGAGAACTGACCACAGATTTCTGGAGACTCTCATCACAGGACAGGCCAAGAGCCCATGCTCTTCAATGACCTGCAGCTGGAACCCTATTCCTCCCCCTGAGCCTTTCCTTTCTAGGCTGAACTATAATCTTTGTGGCCTGTGATCCTCCAGCCGGGATGGTCTGACAAATGGAAATAATAAGGAAAAGAACATGATGGATGAGGGTATTGGAGGCACCACTGGGACTGTACCACTGGACGTGGTCTTAGGGCCCATTGCCTAGTCCTTGGGGTCCTAGTGTGCATACCCATAAGAGAGGGTATAATCATAGTACCTCTTTTTAAAAGATGTATTCATTTATTTTTAGAGAGAGAGGGAGAGAGAGCAAACATGAACGGTGGGGAGAGGCAGAGGGAGAGAATCTTTAAAACTGACTCCCCGCTCCTGTGCCCCGAAGCTGAGCAAGGAGCCCAGTGCAAGGCTCGATCCCACAACCCATGAGATCATGACCTGAGCCAAAACCAAAAGTCAGACGTTCAACTGTGCTCCCCCCTATCTATCTTGCAGAGTGATTTTGAGACTGAAAGAGACTGTGGGCAAACACAGCCCCTGTATTAAGTACATGGTTTTTGTCTTGGTCTCCTGTGCCCCACTAGCAGCGCTGGCCTGAACAGACAGAAGAAGGCCAGGTTCTTCTTAGAGAGAGCATTTCCTTAGCTAAATGGTTTTTGTCTGTTTGTTTTTAATTTTATTTATTTTGACAGAGAGAGATCACAAGTAGGCAGAGAGGCAGGCAGAGAGAGAAGGGGAAGCAGGCTCCCTGCTGAGCAGAGAGCCCGACGTGGGGCCTGATCCGAGGACACTGAGACCATGACCTGAGCTGAAGGCAGAGGCTTTAACCCACTCAGCCACCCAGGATCCCTGAGCTAAATATTTTGAACAAGAAGAGAGGGAAGAAGGGACCAGAGAATGGGAAAGGAAGGACGTGGGAAGAAAGGAAACAGGGTCTGTACACTTTATATAGATCAAGCTGAAGTAGCCTATCCAATTTCTTTACTCCAATTACCCCCAAAATTAATCTGTAATGGAAAGAACACTTGCTTTGGGCTGGAAGGACCAGAATCCAAGTCTCGATGCTGCTCTACTAAGGTAAAGTGTGAGGCGTTAGTCAAGGCATTACATTCTCTGACCTGGAATTTCCATACTTAGGTCCGTGAGTGTTTCTTTCCCCCTCAAGTTTCTGTGTAAATTGAATGAGGTTATATATGTTCAAGTACCTTGCAGAGCCTGATAAAAATGTAAAGGATTAATTATCATTTATATTACAATCACTATTACCATTTTGGACTTTGATTCCACTTCCTTCTTCCTTTGTCTTCTGAGATGCTCCCCACTCTGCCCAGAAGAACTCATTCATTAGGCACTAAGGCTAATTCCCATATGGACAAAGGAGGCACAGCTTCTAGATCAGCTACATTAGAAACGTTTAAATTTTTCATCTATTCCCTTGTCTGCCCTTTGGTCAATAGCTTATTCTGACAACTTCATTACCTCCTAATTACTTCAAATTCCTTTGCTCATTTTCTGTGTGTGATTAAAAAAAAAAAAAAAAACCCGCCCAAGAAAGGGATTTGACAAACCAAGTCACTGGACTCCTGATTGACAACCAAGACTGCCCCACATACTTCAAGGGGATTTTCTTTTTCTTTGTAGGGGAGTATTTTTGCAGAATCCTCTGGTGCTTTGCTTGATGATCCTCAGCTCTCCTTCTCTGCACACTTTTCCTTCCGCTGTGAGATGTGACTGATAAGGTGCATTCTCCTCTTTCTTGCCAGAGCTGATTTATCCTCCGCCTATAAATCTTTGAGCAGCCCTTCAAGAAGCCGTATCAGATGTGCCTTAATCTTTGTATTGCTCATTTCTTAAAGGAATTTTAATCTATTGGGCTTTAATTATATGTCCCTTAGAAAGCGCCAGCCTTTTCTTAGCAAGGCACTTTATTCTTGCAATTTGATAACCACTTTTACTCTCGCTCTCTCCTGAGGCTATACTTAGAAAATTGGAGGTGGAAGGGGACCTTTGAGGTCACCCAGCCTCCCACAGTGCCCAAACCCGGCAGCTCATGCCAATCCCAAGGCTGCTTGTTAAAAATACAGATTCCCAGCTGACTCTAATCAGACAGCAGAGCTCGGCAGGCGCGTGTGTAAGAAGCCATGGGGGTGATCTAATGAATGGGTAGTTGAAGGAATCATGCATCTAGTCAATGGGTTACAAGTTAGAGATGGCTTCAGGGTCGAAGGGAAGAGCAAAGAATTTGGAATTTCAGGGACATGGGTTCAAATGCTGTAAGCTCTTCATATCAACTGAGCGTCCTGGAGCAAGTTCCTCCCTCCTCTGTGGCTTCAGTTTCTTAACATGTAAAGTGGGGGGTTATAATGCTATAGAAAATGGTTTTGAGGCTCAGGATGGGAAAAACAAATTTCTGTGCCTGGTAGGAACTTGATCTCTTTCATTTCTCCTAGGATCCCTGTGACTGTCAATATTGCACAGTCTCATAAAAATTGTGCTTTTATTCTTACTAATGCATCCTGGGTTATCATTAATGCAGTCCCTGATTGAATCCTCACATCACCGCTATTACTTACCATCTCTAATTTACTGGTAAGGAAAACACTGTAACAAAATTATGCAAAGTTCCACCCTCAAGTGGTGGTGTTGGGGTTTGAACACAAAAGGCCTGACTGTATCTAGCAGATGATACTCTTACTGAATCCCTTCCCAAGATTTGGACGTGGTGAGCAGCGAGTTGAGTGTACTCCATGGAAGGAGGTCCTCACTCTCACTGCACGGTTGACCTTGCACAGCCCCAAGAGTGGGCTCCTCCTTAAATGTTGGTCCTAGGAGCCTCTCAGCATCCACTTTGGCTAGACCCTAGCACAATCCACCATATGGGAGGGAGTCACTGGAGTGAGGAGTGGGTGCAGCACTACTGGTCTCTTCTGTGGTCTTCCCTCCCAAAGGGACATGCAGTTGGGACACTTATTCCCTAATATACCAACAGTCCTGAGGAAACTGAGGGAAGGACAGGCTCCCAGGAGTTCTGAGGAACACCTGAGCCCTGGGCCCATTTCCCCCACCCTTCAAGGCACACATACTTCACTCCAAGACCAGCACTTTGGTTAGCTTCAGGATAAGGACGCTTCCCCAAATTCTCTGACTGATTCTCAAAACTGGCCAGAGGATGGAGGGAAACTGAGGCAGGATGGACCTTCAGCTGGAAGCCAAGTGGTCTAGCTCTGGAGAGAGGACTGTGAGGGCAGCAGTCTGATATGTGATCTCCTACCTCAATATGATCTACAGGCAGCACTCTGAATCCCCAAATCAGCTTTGTGAGAATGGCACTAAGAATACTATTTATAGATGGTAGAGCTGAGGGTCAGAGAAAAGGCCTGCTTAAACTGGAAGGTAAGGGGTAGAAAAAGAGTATTTATTAAACTCCTACTATGTGTTATATAATGGTCCTTTACACAGATGTGGAGGGACACTGAGTTTTAAGGAGAACGTTGAGCTTGCTTATTACTTAAGAAAAAGGTTGCAAACCACATTGGCTTGACTCCAAAGCCATACTCGATTTTCCCACAGCTTCTGACTGTCCGTGGCTCCAGGTGCCCTGTGTTGAGGAGGACACCAAGATGGCATCTGGGTTTGATTAGTGATGTCTGCCGTGGTACCACAGGGCTGGAGGGACACATAAACATGCATGCCATCCCGGCACCTTAGTACTAACCCAACCCCATGGATCAGGAAGGAATAGGTCTGGAACATGGACACAATATCTTCTGAAATAACACTCCACATCTCTCTCATGATTTGACATTGTTTTGTTTACTGTGTTCCACAAACTTTGTCCTGGGTACTTCTGTAGCAGTGTCTGCTGTCAACAAAGTTGTGATGCATCAACTGAGTTCACTCTCTTAGTTGATACATTTATCTCCACTGGCTACACAGAGGAGACGTGACAGGGAATCTGCCCATTTTCATAGACAAAACCAAGGTAGAGTGTCACAGAGCTAGTAAAATTAAGACTAAATCCAGAACTGTGAGCTCCACTTGGTTCTCAGCACTAAAGCATGCTGCAGGAAGGGGGAGGGAGGAAGGAAGGAAGGAGTGACAGTTGTTCCAGGGGGGAGGCAATGGAGAAAAGAAATTGCCTCAGGTCTGTTTGTTCACACTTCCCTCCAAATAAAGGCTGTGTGTCTTGGCACATAAACAACTAAATAAACTGCCTCTGGGAGGCCGAGAATGGAGTAGCAGTGTGAGAAAACTGTCTTGCTAACATCCTTGATCTCCCAGAGGATCAGGGAATGAGTCGAGTGCACAGGCAAAGAACCTTCTGGCCTGAAGCATAGACCCAGGGGCTAAATTGTCCTTTCCCAGAAGCTTACTCCATATTAGCCTATCTTCCATACTCTCTATCTCCTTTTCTCTCTCCTGGTTATTGATACTTGATCCTGAACAAACTTTTTAATTCCACAAGGAAAGGAACTTAAGATGCCAACAACCCTGAGCGACAGGAAATGATAAATCAACTTCATACTAAGGTGTAAATGACTGATAGAAGCAACTCATATCTGAAGCTCTCCATTTAATATTTTGAGAGCAATAGTCTGTGTAGAGCACAGTCCTGGGCACCTTCCATAGGTAAATTCTATATCCTTAAGGAATTTACAAATCCAGGGAGCATGCTCCGAGTACATCCTGTCTTCTGTGCTCTCACTGTCCTTTGTTCTGGGTGGTAAAATCTCACATTTCATTTTCTTGAAGAGCTTACTCTATGCCCATTGCTGGGAAGAAATATAAGGTAAGATTCTCTTCTGCCTGGAGCTCACAGTTTCATCTGGAAGATGGTGAAGGGAAAGAAAAAAAAGAGAGAGAGATTGAGATCCCCATGATGCAGTGCAAGAGATGAACTAACTAAAGGATGTTCCAAAAAAAATAAGATGGGAGAGCAAAGCTGCCTAAGGGAGACATGAAGGACTTAAGTGGGGAGCAGACTCCTAATCAAATTGTGAAGGACAAGGGCAAGATGGATATAAGCAAAGAAGAGGGACAGCATCAGAGACTGAGAGCAGCTTGTGTGAAGATAGGAGCTGCCTTTTTTTTTTAATCAAAAAATGAGTTTTTTTCATAAAATCAGAGAAGAAAGAGACTAACAAGAGGTGAGGTTGGAGAAATAGACAAGCTCCTCATGGGACCTAAACATCTGGCTAAGAACCTTGAGTCACAGGAAGCCACAGAGGAATGAAAGACAATGTGAGGTTTGCTCTGGCTGGGGGTGTGGCCATCAGATTATTGTCCTGGATTCTTCACTTTCTCCCTGCACTAGAATTCTATATCGACAGGGTTTGTTACACCATCTTGCAGAGTCTCCCTCTAGGGTGGGGTTTCTTAACTTCAATACTATTGGCGTTTTGTATTGGATCATTCTTTGCTGCGGGGGCATCCTATGTATGGCAGGATGTTTCACAGCATCCTTGATCTCTACCCACTAGATGCCAGTAATACCACTGTTCACACCCAGTCCCTGTCCCAGTTATGAGAACCAGAAATTCCTCAGGCTTTGCAAAGTGGCCCTAAGAGGCAAAATCACGCACCCTGTCCTCCTAATTAAGAATGACCATTCCAGGGGTGCCTGGCTGGCTCAGTTAGGTCAGCGGAGCGTGAGACTCTTGATCTCGGGGTTGTGGGTTCAAGCCCCACGCTGGGTGTAGAGATTACTTTAAAAAATATATTTTTTAATCTTAAAAAGCAGAAAACAACTTCCATTCCAGAGAAGCTAGAATATACCCCCCTGGCCAACTGACCCATTTACTTTGGCGAGTGGAATGTGAGCAGCTTTGTACGGGCCACATGAATGAGCTTCCATGTGTGGGTTACCTCTCAAGCTTTCATCCTCTTCTGTGAGAAGAGCATGCTCAGGTGGTCTCTTTCAGCCTGTGTTCTGGAATAAAGCCGTTTGTCTTCTGAACCAGCCTGAAGCCTGGTGTCAGTCAAGCCTAGCTGAGTCTGGCTGAGATCAACTCAACAAAAGCCAACCTGACACTTGTGGGCCTGAAATAAAATTTCACTTGAACACCTCTAGCATTAGAGAGTTGTAGTTATGCAACATTATTGTAGCAAAAACCTGGCTAATGCAAGGAAGGAGTGAGGCCAGATGCCAGGAGATCAGCATAGATGTGTTTAACTCCAAAGCCAGTTTTCCAAAAAACACTCTCCCTGGATGGACAGATGTGGAGGGAGGTCAGAATTGGGGTGAGTGAAAAGACACGGATTGGGGGGGGTGTTTCACCTTTCTAGAGCTTCTCATTAGATGAATGGGCTCCCCATCCCCAACCCAGCCATTTGATGTTGGACAAGTCACTCTATTTTTTTAAAAACCCCTTTTTCCCATCATGGAGGCACCCCTCCATGATGCCTATCATAGCCTCAAGCTCTGGTTAGTAGAGGAGTGTTAGGGTCACTAACCTAACCTACTTCCCCATCTCCCCAGCCTATCATCTCTGTGTTCACTGTGCACCAACCAAAAAGACCCTCTTCCTCTTTCTCAGACAAGGGAAGCTCTCTCCCTCTTTGCTTGGAAGGTATTCCCTCCAGTGGCACCTCCTCCAAGAAATTGATTCCTGATGCCCATTCTAGAAGATTTTACTTCTCCCTCTCAGCAACATTCATGTTCCCTCACTGTACCAAATAGACATCATAAATGTGTATTTTATTCCATGGTTATTTGAGTAATGTCTGTCCCCTCCACTATAATGCAAGCTACTTGGAGGTCATATCCATCTTATTCATTATTGTATTCTTGATGCTTCTGGTGTTACCTAACACTTAGTAGGTGCTCACCTTCTGTTGAATAACCAGATTAAGGAATGAGTAGACAAAGGAATGAGCTGAGTGAAAGATGAGAGGAGTTCCATTCCAGGTGGGGTGTTAAAATAAGCAGAGGCATGGAGGCTCCACATCACAGGGCTTCCTCTGTGATCAGTTGAGCTCCAAAGGACTGTAAGTGCCATGGGCTCTTGGGTGAATGAGACTGGATGGGGTCCTTAAGAGGATCCCTGGTTTGACCTCTCCACATCGTTAGTGTAAAAATGGAGCTCAGAGAGGGCTGATCCCAAAACAAGAGCCACACCAGAGCTAGGAGCCTGCACTCCTGACTCTTGGTCCAGTGTCTCCCACTGAATTGGGGGAGCAGGAAATAAAACCCACCAGCTGTAAGTGACCTCTCTGGAGGTTCAACAGCAACAGAGAAGAAATGGTTTCAGAAACCAATTTTTGTCTGTAAAGAAGGAAACAGAGAGGAAGCAATTGGTGCGTTGAGTGCTTGGCCAAGAGAAAATTAAAGGAAAACCACAGACTGCTGGCAAGAAAAGAAGGGAGTATGTAGGCACTGGGAAGAGTAGGCGAGGAAAACAAGCTGTTTATTCAAGAATTCTTGTATCTGTGACCAGGTCAGTCTCCTCCTCAAGAACCATCCATGGCTTCCCATCGCCTGGAGGATAAAATTAGAGAACCAGAATATTTGGGTTAGAAGCTTGTCTAGTTGGTGCATATATAGCTCAATCCAGCATTTGATTTTAAAATGTTATTTTTAAATGACTAAAGAAATATGTAGTTGTTATAAAGAAATATAAATACTAATGGAGCACTGGGTGTGGTGCATAAATAACAAATCTTAGAACGCTGAAAAAAATAAAATACAGTTCTTTCACACACAAAAAAATACTACTGAAATAAAAATTTTAAATCAGTCTTTACTATCTTTCAATCCACTCCTTAAACCAAAAATAACTACTACAAAGGTCTGGTGTGATTCCTCACCAAAAATTGTCAAGGTATTTACAAATATTATGGTTTTTTTTTAAAGATTTTATTTATTTATTTGACAGACAGAGATCACAAGTAGGCAGAGAGGCAGGCAGAGAGAGAGGTGGAGGCAGGCTCCCTGCGGTGCAGAGAGCCCAATTCGGGGCTCGATCCCAGGACCCTGGGATCATGACCCCAGCTGAAGGCAGAGGCTTAACCCACTGAGCCACCCAGGTGCCCCTACAAATATTATGTTTTTAAATTATTTCCAGAGATAGTATTATCCAAATTTTTCTTGGACTTACTCTGTTTTTGATATGAATATATATATATATATTAGTGATCCTTCCATCCACCAAATAGAGATCTAACTCACTCTTTGTAAATGGTTGCATAAAATTCTATAAAGGGGAGGCAGCCCTCGTTTATGTGACTCCTCTCCTTATAACGAACACCTAAGTTGTTTTCAAAGTATGGAAATGGATATTCTTGGAAAAAGAAATGTATGTTCAAAGGTAGTTATTTCTGTAGGACCAAAGCCTATAAATGAAATTGCATATGCATTTCTAATTTTGGTATTCTCACCAACAGTGGAAAAATAAAAGCTAATTTTCACTGAGCACCAGCTATCTACCAGGAGCCCCACTCAGGATTTTCTGTGCATGATTACATTTAATTCACAAAACTCTATAAAGAAGACACTGTTACAACAAAGCAAAATAGGGCACAAAGATGGTGAGTCACTTGCCTGAAGTCACGGACTAGGATGGGGTCCCAGGTGGTCTGGCTTCACAGCACATGCTCCCAGCCATCTTGAATTTTCTGACGTTGAATGAGAATATCCATTTTTCAAACAACTTAACCAACATTAGATTTAATTAGATTTTTCTACTAATTTAATATAAATTATACCTTTTTTATTTCAATCTATATCCTGTCTATATTTTGTGGATTTGTAAGCTTTTTCATTTGTTTATTAGCCTTTTATATGTTATTTGTCCTTCTATATCCTTCACCTATTTTTCTGACAAAGATTCTTAATGACTGTAAAGAGTTCTTTGTATGTTCTGATTATTAATCACTATATGCATTGCAATATTTTTCTTACTCTGTCCCTTTTCTCTTGAGTTTTTTATGTTGTCTCTCACAAAAAAAGAAATGAGAGAAATGTTTTGCAATGATGTTGGTCTTTTCCTTATGGTGTCAAAGTTCTGATTTTCTTTAGGATAACTTTCAGCCTAAGGCAATAAAGCTACTCTTCTGTATGTATTTTTTCATTGTGTCGGGAACAAGAGAAATGGAAATATTAGTGAATGTACAAGTGACTACCACAATCAGTAATTTTGCAAAAGGACCCACAACTTTCAGTTTAATTTAAATTTGAAGTTAGTTGGTTTTCTCACTGATTAGTCTGGTCTTTGGACAATGTCAGGCTTTGAGAAAAATTAATTCCTATATCTCTACAAGGTGATTTTACTTCTGATAGGGCAAGATGATCTTATGGCATTTCTTCTAAATAGTCTTAGCGATCCTCACTAATTTACTTGATAGGTGAATTTTAGAAACAAATTGTTGAGTTCTAGTTTTAAAAACGGGATTTTGATTCTGGCCTCTTCTTTTTATAAAGGGGGAGTTAGGGTCAGAGGGAGGACAGCATTTATTCAAGGTCACACCTGTATGTGTAATGTGCAAATCATTCATTTCCAGGACAGCCATCATGTGCTGTCCCTAAAGAACTCATTGTGCCCCCACCCCTTCCCTATCCTGCCTTTGTCCTTTGGGAAGACATCTGTGGACCTTCGAGGTCCTGCTTGAGCACACTTCCTCTCGATTCCACTCCTGCTTCTCAACTGCCTTCTGCCAAGTTCCATGTGCCCAATCTGTCCGTCATAGCACCCAATATTCCCACAAAACATAGCCTCTCCCCCACTCCACTGCCATGGCACACTGACACATCTTAGAGAGTGGGCATAATCTTGAGGCTGACTCCTGGCCCTCCCTTTCATTTACTGTCTTACGTTTGAATGTTCAAAACAAAGGACACTTGCTTTATGAAACAGCTACAGAGAAGTAGCTGGAGTTATGGACTGATGTTACATTCTAACTTCAGAGGCGAAGGTCACCATGAGGTAGGTGATGGCAGTAGATTTTGAAACCTGAAGGTCCTTCTGCAAACTCATTGATTGTGACAGTCACTTGCTAGATCAGAGATGCTTCCACTTCCCCTTTCCTGACACAGGAAGTCTTGCTCTTCCCTGCCCTGTGGAAGCGAGAACTGGCAATTGGACCTGCTCTGGCCAATGAGACAAGATAGAAATGATGTGTGTTGCTTCCAGATGGTGGCTTTAACACCCTGTGTCTAGACCGTGGCTTCTCCGTATTCTGCCTGAGTAACCATGGAAATGTGTTGAGATGGAGCCTCTGTGGATCTCACTTCCTGAGTTACCAAGATGAAGAGGCCACTTTATGCCCACCCATGGTGCTCATGTAGCACAAATAAAGCAATAAACGTTTGCTGTTAATGCACTTCGATTTGGGGATTTCTACCCAAGTCCAGTCCAGCCTGTTGTGGCTGATAATACATCATCTCACTGGTCAATGTGGATACTTTCTTTTAGGAAGCGAGGGGCCTCTACTGACCACTCTGTTGTCCATATCTTTTTAGTTCCTTCCACTACACTTCCAAACCTATGTGGCTCAGATTTTCTTAAACTTCAAACAACTTTTTTATTTCCTTGATAAGCTGGTAATCCTAAAGCCAAGGAGACTCCTTAAAAGCAGAACAGAATGTTGGTGATTATAAAGTAATCTTGAAAGAATATCCCAAAAATAGAGTTGCAAGTTTGATTTTACACAAATCACAAATTGCATCAAATTTATTCTCCAAAGTTCAGCCATGTCTAGTCGTCTGACTTGTTGTCTAGTTATCTAGTTGGCTGACTACTTCATTCATCACAGGATAAAGGGGTGCTGCCATATGTTAAATCTAAGGCATAAAGATGGGTAGAGGTCAGTTGGGTGTCTAAGGAGGCCACCTTCAAGTTGTACAGGCAGCCCTTATTGACACCAATAATGATGGATGTGAGGATGAGGTTGTTAGTAGAGATTATGTGCAAGGTCTTTCCTGGAACAGAGGAAGGTGGACCAGCCTCATCTAGAGTCACATGGAAGGTTTCACAAAACAGGACTCATTTGAGCTGGGTGTGAAGAATGTACAAAGGTTCAGGAAGCATCTAAGGAGATGAACACTCAGGCAAGGAGACCAGAATGTGGGAAAAGGTGACAGTTCATGGTCACACCTTAAAGCTGGGGATCAGTCAGCGTGACTTACATACAATCAGATTCCTCTAAGGCCAATCAGGTGGCATGCAATAAGAGAAACAGGACATGTGTCGTATCCCCAGGATTGATAGGAACATTGGTGAACTGGGAAAACTTCAAGCAGAAGTCACTTCTCAAATCTAGCTCCCTCTAGCCCAGTCTGAGTCCAATATTCCCACATCTTTATTTCTTTAAAATTTTTTAAAATATTTATTTATTTACATTAGAGAGACTGAGAAAGAGACCATGGGGGAAGGGCAGAGGGAGAGGGAGAGAAGTAGTCTCCCCACTGAGCAGAGTCTGAAGCAATGCTTGATCCCAGGATCCCGAGATCATGACCTGAGCTGAAATCAAGAGTCAGATACGTAACCAACAGAGCCATCCAGGTGCCCCCCCAAAATTTTTTAGGCTACTAGGAATTCAGATTTCCATGAGAAAAGTTCCTTATTTACACTTTGCATTCACAGGACCAGGACTGATACTGGAAGTATTTGGCCGTTGACCTGAGCCAAAGGCAGAACTGTAACCGTCTGGGCCACCCAGGCACCTCTGGTGGTTACTTTGGGCAATCATCTGCCTTTCTGGGCCTTATCAATAAAAATGAACAATATGGTTGCTGAGATACTTTTCCACAGCTAACATTTATTTGATGAGATGTAAGGTAGTTTAATGGGTGATACCAAATACAGGTTTAGGAAGAGAGGAATATACTTTGATTTAATTAAGTGTTTCTGAAACCCTGTTCAGAATGCATTCCCTCTGGAACCCCAATGAAACCCTGGCATGAGATTATATCTTGACCATTGGTAATAGGCACTCTCTGGCATGGTCCAGAGAATTTCAGGAAGCTGCACTCTGGTCACACGGAGCCAGGATCTCAAGAGCAGGGAAAAGCTTCATATCCCTTCCTCCTTGCCAACTCCCTGCTACTTATCCCAGCGAAATGCAAAGCTGTGATGGTGCATTAGAGTCTAAACACATCAAAAATAAAGTGGAAGGGGAAGGTCAACCAAAAAGAGTCAAAGAATGGCTCTGTACAGGTTCTGCAGCTGCAAATGAAGAATAGCTACCAAACAAAAATAAATAAATAAATAAAAACAAAAACAGCCAAGGGTCAGTTTTTTGCAGGAAGTACAAGATGAGTCTATACATTCTGATACAATACATCCACTTATATGCATGGAGATCAAATCGCCGGGTCCTCAGAGACAGACTGGTCCAGGGCTTCCTAAAGGTGGTGCATGGGTTTGGATGCCTGGGTGGCTCAGTCAGTTAAGTATCTGCCTTCAGCTCAGGTCATGATCCTAGAGTCCTGGAATCAAGTCCTCCATCAGGTTCCTTGCTCAGTGGGGAGTTTGCTTCTCCCTTTCCTCCTCACCCTGCTTGTGCTCTCTCTCTCCCTCTCTCTTATGCTTTCTCTGTCTCAAATTAATAAACTTTTTTAAAAAAGAGTAAAGGTGGTGCATGGGGGTAGTTGGCAGGGGTTTATAATGTTGTGGTACATAAGTGAACTTATTTTCTTAGTCACATGATTATTTTAATGAGTATAATGGATATTTGTTTTTTGATGTTTCATTTTGTGTTTCCACTACCCACCATCTGGCCTGCTTTCCAAGGAGCCTCTTGCTCTTCCTACTGGGGAATCTCTCATTCTGTGTTGTCCCGGAGATCCCTGGGCAGATTTTCCAGGGATCAGACTTCCATTCTCCCCAGTCCTGTCCCGTGGTAGGCAGAATATAGATGTGACTTGGGCTTGGTTAACCAGATACTCTCCCCAAGATTTTGAAGTCTGAGCATATAGCACAGCTCTGGCTGGGGAGTGGCTGGTGGTCACATTCGTGCAGTGGCTGTGGCATGCACACGTAACAGGCAGAAATCACAGGGCAGTGTGCTTTGCAGACACCAGAGTGGTTACACGGCAGGACTGCTGCCATCCTTCTGCTCCCAGGTCAGCTGGAGCCTCGTTGATACTCACTGTCTGCACGCTTGATCTTCTGGCCTCCTGAAAGTTATCTGAGGCCCCAGTACCCCTCCGATACAACCTGTCTCTGCTCATGATGGCTGGAATTATTTTCAATTGATTTCAACCAAGGACCTTCTAACTGATACACTGTGAAAACATGTAATTAGCAAACCAAACCCATGATTTTATGGATATTTTTCCTTAGAAAAATGGCTAAGTTTTAAAACTGGATTGATTTAAGTTAACTTAAAAGAAAAACACTAAATTAGAGAACGATGTGTGAATACATAGAAACTGTGATGATTAGGAAGAGACTGAAGGGGTTCCATCTCTTTGTTTTACAGAACAGAAATGGGACTGCACAGAGGTGAAGGGATGCCAGAGGGGCCCCCCCCTTGCCTCTGCTGCACACCTGATCTGGCTCAGGAGCCCAACTCTATCAGTCTCACACATTCTGGTCACCTGTGGAGTTCAGAGCCCTACTTCCATAGGTGGGGTCCTTCCCCCTCACACAGCAGGAGTATGTTGAGTTATAAACTCACAGAGGCCTCACTCAGCAGCCAGCATTTTCATTTTAGTAACTTTCTAAAGACAAAGTCTCTCTCTCTCTCTTTTTTTTTTTTTGGTCCTTAGTCAGTATCCATAAGCCTGAGAGTATGATACCCACATACCACATATACCTTGATGTCATTGGGTCATTGGTTGAGGACAAAGACCCTTAACCACATGGGAACATTTAACAGATGAATTCTGGTCATTTTGTTCCTCAAGAAGCAGCATACTCCAGCCTGGCAATTCCTCCCTAAAAAGCAGTCTTGAGCACCCTGGGCTCCCACCCTCTTCAGGTGGGTAGGAGAACTTTTTTTTTTTTTTCTTTGAAGTCATGTCATCAGCACGACATAGGAGAGCAGTTATCAGTCTGACAAGGAAACTGAGTCTTGTTTCCTTTACATTTTTAAAAAACTAAAACTTGAAATAATTTCCAGAAGATGCTACAGAGACCTATCCCTTTACATGAACGACTGACTGAAGCAGTTCTCAGTGGCGTCTCTCCATTGTCATCTAAGCCAGAACTGACAACTGTTCAAGGGAAGGAGGCAGGGCTCTATGGAAAAGAGACAGGACTAGAGTGAGAACGACCTGAGTTCTACCGTTAGCTGATGTCTGGGTGGGGTTTGGAAAGACAGTTAAAAAGAGAAAGGCATTCCAGGCCATGGGAAAGCAGGTGTGGAGGCATAGACCACAAAACCATCTGTGAGCCTGATGAGCTGCAGGAGGGTAGAGCGTGAGGGGTGCCCAGAGGCACATGGCTCGGCCATAGTTGACACCAAGGAGCTGGACTCATCTAGCAGGCAGCGTGGCTTCATGAACAGAAAAACACCTGTGAGGTCCTATCCTTCTGTGCTGGCAGTCCAGCTCTGCCACTTTCTGACTGTAAAATTGGCATAACAGGACTTCTTTGATAGAGCTATTTTGCGGGTGGGAGATGTCAAATGTAAAGACTGTGGCACCATGCCTGACTTAGAAATGTTCCCTCCTAAAGAGTTGCTTAGCAAATGAGTGCTCATTGAAAGTATTTATTGTGATGTTGAAAGATCACCTTGTCGAATGGACCTTGGATTTAAGGGACACTCCTCAGAAAGGCAACCAGTTGGAAGGTTGCTGTGTTTTACTGGGTGAGAAAGAGGCTCAGGGAGGGCACTGGAATGGGGGTAGAAAGGGAGACTCAAGGAGATACTGAAACAAGAGGTGTTTGTTAAGACAAAGCTATAGGACATGGGGTTTACTGCAGGAGGTAGGCAGAGGGCTAGTGGGTTTGAGGAGTAGGAAGAGTTTATGATGATTGCCAGGTTTTTGTTTGGATGACAGATTGACAGTGGTGCCTCCATCAAACATGAAGATGTAGAAGGACTGAAGAAAGGGCAGGATTCATATTGGAAGAGGTTGGCTCTTACTCTGAGAAAAAACAAAACTAAAACCAGAAAGTAAAACCCCACAGTTAAAACTAGAAAGCAAAAATATAATCAAACTTCTGTGTTATTTATCTACACTGGGTCAAAATCCAGAGATTTATGAATAGTCAGAGACAATAAATGTATCAAAATGAAAGAGCTCAGGATTTGGATTCAGAAGACCAGGCATGTAATCTATGTCTACTTAACACCTGCTGTGTGATTTTGGAAAAATTACCGAGCCCTTCTGAGCTTTAGTTTCCTCAGCCATAAAACAGAAATGATAATTCTTCCTTCTACCATCACAGCATACAGTGTGGAGAGATTCTCACAAGCCACTTGACCTCCAGGACCTTGGTCCCTAGTGCTACAGACCCACTCAGATACAGGGTCCTTCATGTGGGATCTCTCAACTTTGTGCTTTTTGTGGGCCATGAAAGTTTCTGTAATTTGAAAAGGCAGGTGCAGAGTTCCAGATTCTCCTGCATGCCTTCCACGAGGGGCCCTCTGAGAGACTCAGGAACAGGGACGATGTGCTCTTTCATGGAAACACAACACTCCCTGCCATCTGCCTGAGGCAGAGGGAGATGGAGACACTGTCCTGTCCTCAGCAGAACTGGTGCCATCAGGAAGAGATGGAACGAAATCTGTTCCCCTAGAGCCCGAGAAAATGGTCACTGACAGCTCTCCTCCGGCTTCCCTGCAGCCAAGATGAGAAGGAATATGGAAATTGTGGTAGGAATGACAAAAGGAAATAAATATGAAAGCTCAAAAAGAAGGGAGGGATGGAAGAAGGGAATTTTATCAGGAAACGGAGCTCCATCTCCTTGAATTTTCAATGATCAGGGTCTAGGTGACCTCCAGGGGAACTAATAGTGACCTGCCCTTTTATCCACATGCACCTGCTCATTCTTTATGATTTAGTTCAGGTGGCACCAGTTTGAGAAGCCATTCTTAAACTTCTTGGCCAGGTGAGATAGTCCTCCTGGATGCTCTGATAACATTCTCTTTCAGCATACTGACTTTCTTGAATTGCAATGATCTATTTATGTTCCTGCCATCCTGACAAGACTGGAAGATATATATTATTACCACCCCCACCCCCCCATTAATGGCTAAGACTGTTGGAACTTAGAGAAATTAAGTAACTTCCCTAAAGTCACAGAACTAGCATGTGGCAGATCCAAGATTTAAACCCATCTTACTTTGGTCTAACTCCAAAGCTTTTAATTTTTCCCATTTCAAACAGTTTTCTACAACAAATAGATTTCTAAAGTGCCCCTATAGGAAATGTGCTTTCTCTAAAATGATCCTCAAGCTGGACACTCAAGAGTGGTCTCAAGGGTCTTGGGGCGATGAAATATTCTGCCTTTCAAAGAGAATGATCTTATAATTCACAAGTTTGCCTTTCAATTAACTGAGGACTGTGGCTCTTTATTTAATGTTATTTCTACATAATCTAATTTCGGCTGCAGGTTAATGGACCCGTGGGGAGTTATTGCTACTTCAGTTTCAAAAGCATTCAGCAGCATTCCCAGATTATTGGTTGTTAATGGAATCACCCAGCTGTTTTGACTTTCTCCCAATCCTTCTTGAAGTGACCCTACAGAAGAGGACAAAAGGAGACGGTCGGACTCAATTTTCAGTCACTGCGACTTGCTGAGTTCTGTATCTGCCAAGCCCCCTGGCCACTCTTGTTCTAGTTCCTAGAAAAGCACATACACATAGCCAAAGCCAACATGCCTCACGCTATTGTTCATGTGAAAACATTTATTGAGGACCTAGTATGTCCAAGGTAGTACTGCTGGAAAGACAGAGACAGATCAGGAATGTCATGAAGAATCCCATTTTGCTGCAATAATTACTAAAATCTCTGAGGTGTGGTTTCCTTATACGCAGGAGCCATCAGCAGTTCCATCGATGTACTTATGATTGTTCATTTATTCAGTCAAATAATATAGACTGAGCATCTACTATATCCCAGGTGTTTTCCTGGTGACACCTCCTGATGACTCTCATCTTGCGGGAACCTATGATCTCATAAAGAATATAGACAAAATAATAGGCAATGACAGTTCATTGTGATACGTCAACCACGGGGGAAGTACAGGGAGACCATGAGAACACAAAGGAGTCATTTCCATTCAAGATTGAGGGATCAAGCAAATCTTCCTAGAGGATCTTATGGTGTAATCTGAGTTGAGACCTGAACATGAACAAGTCAGCCAGAATTAACAGGAGGTAGGGCAGGAGAACTGTTTCAGTCTGAGGGACCAGCATGTGCAGATCCATGGGATGGGAAAGGCTAAGTCATGTTGGAGAAAGTGTGGTGGCTAGTGTCCATGAGTAGAGTTCAGGGTAGGATAACAGTGAAGAGCAATGAGGCTGGAGTGAAGAGGCACATGCAGAATGTAAAGGGTCTTGTGAGAAGTGACTGGACTTCATCCTGTAGGCAATGGAGAGCTTGTGTAGGTTTCACAAGTGGGGAACATGAGCAGATATGGACTTTTGAAACATCATCTGGCTGTACTATGTAGACTTGATTTGAGCATTCAAAATTCTGAGGCTGGAACAATTGGACCAAGATGATAGCCAGAGCTTCTGAGGAAGCACCAAAGGCAGAGAGAAGGGGACCAATCTAAAGGGAATCAGTGCCAAGATTCCCTCAAGGGAATTGGAGGTGAAATGAGTTCATGTAACTGCAAACATTTGACTTCTAGAAAAACCACAAGCTAGAAAGTCAACTTCAGCCTGCCTCAAGCCCAGATTTCCACCTGTACTGAATTAGTGACACCTAAGTTAATGAGGTTTTTCTATATTGGAATATGAGATCAAAGCCATTCTACTCCAGCGTTTATAAATTTAATACTATTTGAAGAAGAAAGAGTTTGGAGTCTAACAGCATGAGACGGATTTGATTGTAGGCTTTGGGGTGATTCAGGATCCAGTACGTCATGGAAACTTTCCCCAAATGATGACAAGGTAAATGAGTAGCTTCCATTTTAATGAGAACCAGAGCTTCAGTTTCATGGGTTTATTACAGTATGCTTCACTGATGCAATATTTAATTTGCTCCAGGAAGGAAAAAAAAATCTTAGTTCCCCAAAGACATGGGGGACACAAAGATCAGTGGCCTTTTTTCGTAGCATCCCAAATGGCCTCAGGGCTGTACAGAGGCAGAACGTCTCACAGAATTTTTGAAGTATGAATAGTCTTCACTCTGGTAAATATGATGTTTCACGTTTTCTTAAAATCACACCCAAGCTTTCATACTACAGATGTGTGAGCAGAAGTGGAAGGACACATTGTCTGGAGGCCGACTGGCATGCTTTGGAACACCTGCTTTCACCTAAACAAGATGCACACATTTGGAGAAAGAACTCCGTCCTTCTAGTGTGCTGTCTTTTCTGTGAAATGAGGCTGGGATGATAATCCACCTCACAGGGCAACAGCAAACCTCAAATCAAAGCATTTCCTTCCTCACTTCCATGACACTCAATTTTGTTTTCTGTGAGATGAGAATAAATTCTGCTTTGCCTACTTTGCCAGTTGCTGGGAGCTGAGAGAAGGCTGAAGCTCAGAGTGGGGAACATGCTTGTCCAAAGTCACAAAACAGATTGGCAGCACAGGAGGAACTAAGACCAGGTTTCCTAACGCCCATCACACCTGCTTCATGCCACACCAGCACCCAGGTCATTGGGACACAGGGATGTGCTTCTGTGGGGGAGACTCTCAGATCTTTCTTTTGTGTTGCTGGTCAATTCAGGAAGAACTTGGATGTGAGCTCAAAACGCTTCATGCACAAAAAGTCCTTGATTACAACTCTCAAATTCTCCTTGAACTGCAAGCCCCCTCAACAAGGCAAAACTCATTTCCCACCCTTTTCTCAGCAGATCCCACCTTGTGTCCATGTTGCTTCAGACACCTACCCTCCCAAGGGCCTTTGTCATACTTTGTCATGTCTGAGGGACTTACCTGAACATTGCCTGCTCCTCTTCAGATGCCAAATGCCCAGAGGACAAGGACTTGGACTTGTTTCCATTTGTAAGCCCTCTTGTCACCCAGATCCCCCCTGGCTCTCACGGGCACTCAATAGCATTGCCAGGATTAAATCTATGAAAAGAAATTGACTTCCTGTATTGTTCACTTGTAAAATGTAAAATTCACTATCTTTGGAAAAGATGGGAGAGCATTATCCCAGGTGGGCTAGGGCTGAGATTAGGAAGGAGACTTTCTTTAGGTCACTTGCATGCATGTTAGGTAGACAGTGTCCTAAGAAGACTTGTAGCCACACAGTTCCCCAGAGACTCCACACTTGCTCTGCTCCCTCACTCTCTGCAACTGCTCACCCACCATCTCTTCTACTCTCCTGGTGCTTAGATCTGGGCCATCAGGAGTGGGCTGGTGAAGAGGGAACAAAAGAAACGAATCAGATATTGACAAGTTGACTTCATTTCCCATAATCTCAGGGGTGGGGTTGTGGATATTTAGTAGCTGATGAAAGGAGGAGGGGCTTTTGAGGTGTCTCTAGAGAGCATGACCCCACTTCACTGCCTGGGCTCCGCCTCTTAACTCTCTCCCTTTAACAGCCTGCCTGGGCCTTCCCTCCCATCACCTGGACCTTCCATGCTTGCCCCAAGCACCTACCTTTCTTATTAGAAGGGTGTATACTCTACAGACCCAAGCTCAATCCCCATTCTGCAACATGGATACTATTCTCCTCACCTAGCAGATTGGGTGGAAATAGTAGAAATAATATAGTCTGACACAGGCTAGCCATCTAAGAAGTGGTAGCTTATGTTGTTTAAAAAAGAAAATCCCTGATCCATCAGTCTGGCACTGAAGCTTTGCCACATTCAGTGTCCTGACGCTTCTCAACATCCCACCTCTTACCCTGAATGGCTGTCAAACCAAGTCGTCTCAGGGGCTCAGCGTGCTAGCATCTCCACGTGGAAGGAGGAAACCAAGGTTTTGGGACCAGGATACACAGCTGTAGTGCTGCTCACCAAGCATCTCGTGAGAATTTCCTGCAACCACTTCTGACCAATGGGCTGTGAGGGAGATGACTTGTGTCATGTACCGGCGAAGCATGGAGGTTCTGATGCCAACATTCCAGTTGTCGTTATTTTTGTCCACTTTAAACCCCCTCTTGGAGTGCAGCTACCAGGGGAGTCTCTAGGACTTCGCTTGACTAGGAACTCAGTCTCTGCTCTGATAAGTTGCTTAGATTTGGGCAGTGTTTGTTACTACCATGTAACTTAAACTATTCTAACTAATACACATGTAAAATATTTATCAAATTATTTGCGATTGCTGACTCGACATTTCATTTAGCTAACTCATGAAGCAGAGAAGCAAATAAACAATTATAATGCAGTGCAATGTGTACCCATATACAATTTGCTCTGGGATAATAGAGCAGGCACGTTTAATAGAGCCTGGGGTCAGAAAACCTTTTCTAAAGTAACATCTAACCAGAATCTGAAGAATGAATGCTAGTTTAGGGATAAGCAGTTTGTTTGGAGGATTGGGTAGTATGCTATACATGAAGCTCATGGCAGCTCCCAAAAATACTTCCAAAGTTCACCTTAATTTTCAGGTACTTTTATTTGGATCTAGTCACCAACTGCCTAAAATAATGCAAACTCTGTCCCTTTAATTCTTAGCACACAAAATCCTTTCTTTCTTCTGAATTCTCTCTACCTGCAATTCTAGAATATTCAGACTTACTTTAGTATAGCCATCCTGTATTTTATGGGCTTCACAGATAGTACAGACCAGGCATGAGTCATTCCCCATCTTGTGACTTAGAGAACATGTCTTAGAGACTGAGTCATAAAATCATAAAGGCATGGAACATTTGGATGGGAGACCAAATGAAGAAAAAATAAAAATTCCTCTTGGCATACAAATTATCTTGAAATAAATTTGGAACAGGATGTTTAAGCTGAAGTCTCTGATAAGTACCATTAGATAACAGATGAGAAATGCAAAGCCAGATTCCCATGTTTGGAATTTACAAAGGAAATGTCAGAAGACCTGTCCCAGGGCTAAAGGATCTTCTTCCCCACTAAGGATTTAAAGAGGGCTAAGTGGATAGAAGAAGGAAAATTATCAAGGAGATTTCTTTAGAGATGTCATCATATTTTGGGATGCCAGCTCAGGTTTGGTAAGAGTCTTCAGTGGAACTATCCCAAGCTATTTGAAACGTGTTCCCTATGGTTGAGGTCTGATTCCTAACCATGAAATGTAGAGGGCGGAGGAGAACTGGGGTAGAAGCTGGAAAATCATGCTGGGTGGGGACACTGTGTTTCTTGGAGTGTTTCCCATGAACCAGTGTGGGACTCTTTGGGTAAGATAAAGCCATCCCAATTGATAAGGCTTCCCAGGAAAGGAGGCAGATCTCATCATCAAAAACTTGGATTCCCTAGGGCCTGAGGAAGAGATGAAGCATCTGCCCAAATAGAGTTGCTTCCATCTGAGTGGTGAGAGCCTCGAGGGAAGTTCTCAGTGATAGGGTTTTTTGAAGAGCCTAAAAATGACCATGCTTCTGCCAGGTTCTGGAATGCTAGGGCAGCTGATGATAGCACCATCCAAAGAGGACCTTCCCAATCTTTTACCTCTTCTTCCTCCTCCTCTCCCCACCCTGGAAGAGTCAGAAGCTTCTGAGAACCTAGGGTCTGGGAAATTATTGAAGCACAAGACCAAGGAATACTGAAGTCCACCCAAAGCCCCCACATCTCTCTCCACTGTCTTCCACCCTAAAAATATCTAAACTGAAGGAAGGAGAAAGACTCTTGTTTAGGTTATTGAATAATATCTTTGACTTGACACTCCATTACTGTTAAAAAGACAATTTTTGAGACTTAAGATGATGATGGAACTGCCAGTTACTTGAGAGTTACCAGAAGAGTCTTGGATTTGCCTTATTCTTCCCAAGGGACAGGGGAAGATTGCCTCATTGTATAGTTTAAAGAGGTGGTGGGAGAACAATATAAAGGTGTACGTTAATTGATTCATGAGCTGTGCTTGTTCAACCTGCAACTTTAAAAGGGTTTTCAAGCACCTTTCTGAAACTGCAGAGAAGAGAGGTCATTAGAAATTACTTAGGAATCAGAAATGGTAACTGGATATCAGTTGTACAATGCCCCTTATCATTCACTTAGGATGTACTGAATGCCCCATGTGTTTTCTAGATTTAGTAGCAACTCTCCTTCTTTCCTGTTAGGAACCTTATTTCTTCAACCTGAAATTCTCATCCAAACAGGTTTTTAGGAACAACATCCCCAGAGTTACACACTACAGGGTGAGAAAATCATGGAAGAACTCTTCTATTATCCATTTTTAAGGTCTCTGAGCTCTGTCTGTTGCATAACTTGGACTTGGCTAAAATTCTTGGGATGCCCCAGTCTACACATAAATCTTTTCTCACCATGTAATCATCAAAAAGGCAAACCGACAAACACACCTATCCACACACCCCACAACACCTCACAAATCTACTCTTTAAACCTGGAAGAGAAAGGTAGTTTGTTTGTTTGTTTGTTTTTTTAAAGCATTATTTCTAAAGGTACTTCAGTCACAAAGTAGAAGAAGAAATCACATATACCAGCACCCAAAACTTCCACATTTCTTCTTTATGCATCTTTTTCTTTTCTCAAGTTTTTCTTTCTAAAGCAGCTGCCGTGTCTCTCTGTTGCTTGAAACCCTCCTCCCTGCATCACATCCCATCTGCTTACATACCCTGTACTCTGATTTCCGAACAAAGGCCCTCCTCTAGCCAAAAGCTGGCCGTGTCCTGGGCCACTGAAATTCTTTCTGCAGTCCAGGTACTTCTGGGTGCTGGGGGCTGGTGGGACAGTTATGAACATTACTATGGGTTAGCTGCTTTGGAGTTTTGCCTCTTTCTAGGGTGTGACTGGACACCTCCCCTGTTTTTTCCTCTCCTGAGTGTTTTTGCCTCTGCAAGTCTGACCTGAGGCCACCCAGACAGGTCAAAGCTATAGAAAGATTGTTTCAAGCTCCCCCTGAAATGGGTCTTCACATTTGTAGGGCCTTCTCGGACAGAAAGAGCGAATATGACTGATTCCCTATAATTTTGACCTCATATGCAAATTAGTTCCTATCATATCATATGTTTGAGAAATATGATAGCCCAAGAAATACTAACTTCTTCTCCCTCCTTTTCTGCAATCACAATATTGAATAATTTTACCAATTCAACAAGTGAAAATGTTCAGCGTTCCTCAGACTCCGGTCCTGCTAACAAGCCCACATTCTCTTTTTCAGCAATCCTCCTCACTGAAGCACTAGACACACTCAGCTATTTGAAATAAAAAATACATAAACATGCAGAAACCCACAGAAACTGGTAACTTATTTTTAGTGTGTAAATTGCGTTCAAGAATTAAGTACACTTGGGCATTCTCAAAAAGCCGTGCTACCTTGCCATCGACTGGAGGAATAGAACTAAATTATAAATTATATCCTGCTGTCAAATATGAAAATACATATACACACATATATAGGCATTTATTCCATAAGTGCATCCTAATTCAGGACCTTATTATGAAGGCCAGTGACAAATATGTCTGCAAACTTTCGAAAAAGCAATAGAGCAAGAAAAGTAGAATACATCCAGAGAAATAAATTAATTCTATTTCATTACAAAAGGTAACCTGATAAATTCAAATTGAGGGCATCAGTCTTCAAGGATTTCAAAGGTAGCAATACAGAAATAAACAAATAAAAAAATCTACATCCACTTAAAGACACCAAGACATTAAAAAGTCCAGTAAAAAAAAAAAATCATCTCCTTTCTCAGCAATGACAAACTCAATCTTCAGGCAGCTCTGTGGAGGAAAGCTGTCACATCTCGCATTTTGCATGAGGAATACATTTTCAACAGAACTATGTCACCTAGTTTTTATTACCTAATTTTACTTGGTGACATCCCCTCTTGTTACCCCTGTCCACATAGCCCATATTGAACACAGAAAGAGGCAGTGAAACTTCTTTTAGCTCAAAATTGGAATCATAACTAATCATCATCAGGAAAAACTCAGGGGTAATATACGATGGGCCAGTGGTGCTGATGGTGGGAGAGGGAGTGGGATCCAACACATCTGCTTCTCCTCCAAGGAGCCACAAGTCCATCTAGAAAACAGGGCATACTGGGAACAGCTCTGTCAATTGTGCCTGTCTTAGATCTTCTCAACCTGAGTTCCCTTCTCCATCTCCCCCTTCTTGAAATGAGCATGATATTACTAAGACTCTCTGGATGGTTCCAAATGGTAGAAGTAGGAACAATAGGGAGAATCTGTAAGGAAGAATGTTAATCCTCAATGGAAGAAAGAAGCTTCTGAGGGCCAGAGCCACTCAACACTGACCTCAGCTGGTTGGAAAGTGTGGGAGTTCTCCCAATACTGGAGGTGCTCCTGTGTGCATTGGTTGACAGAGCACCTGGTACAGACTCAGCAGGAGAAAAGGATAGAGGTGAATGGTAAGGATCTCAAATCCACAGAAGAGCAGAGAGGAAAAGGACAGGAGAGACATTACAATGCCATGAGAAAGAAAGAGAACTCTCATCCCATGCCTCTCAGAAGAACGGATCTACAACCAACATAAGTGTGTGAAAACGAGCGCAGACTGGCGTCCCATCCAGGGAAGAACTTCCGGACAGCTAAATCTGTCTAACTGGAAAGATTGCTTTACAAGAAAAAGAGCTGGGCCTCGTTGCCCAATGAGTTTGAGGAGGCAGTGTGATGACCACCATCGGAGCCTTCAGTAAAGGGCTTTCTTCCCAGGGTGACAACGTGAACTGGACACTTACAGGTCCACATGGTCTTTGCTCATCTCTGACCCTGTGACTCCTCATGAGATGGGAAATGCACAGTACGCATCCTGTGTCCCCCTCTCTCCTACCCTTGACAAACATCCCTAAGCAATAGCAGCTTTTATTGGAGATGTTCTTGATATCTTTTCCCAAGGAACTGCCAGCAATCAATTCTATTTTGCATCTTTAGGTAATGCAATATCCCAAAGCATTTGTTACTAATCTAAGATTAGCCTTGAGAGACATGTTCTATGGATTTGTCATAGTTGCCTAGGACACCCAACCACACACACACACACACACACACACACACACACACCCCTCTTGCCTCCTGCCGTGCTTTTTCATGGACTTCATCTTTCAGTTAATGGCAAGTCAGGTGTGTTTCCACCTAATCCTTTCTTCCTGGCCCTGTGATCAGCATGCTCAGTACCCCTCTTCTGGCCTCTGCATAGTCAGTGTCTGTCCAGGACACTGGCTCTCCTGTAGAAGTGTGTCTCTATTCTCATCATCCCAGCTGTTTTTCCATCTGAGCTGGAAGGTGGGATTCGAACAGCCAGGCTGGAGCAAAGGAGAAAGCATACATCTCACAACCCTGGGACATGTTTCAAACACAAAATGAACTGAGCACCTCAGCAAAAGGTGCTGATGTGGTTTGAGAATCAGAAGTTTAAAGTGCTGAGCCCAAGTGGGTAAGCAGACAGGCAAAAGTGAGATCAGAAGGGAGATATTTATAGTAAAGGATGTGGGCCCAGGGTGGTAAATGAGAGGGGGAACCAGGAGAATATCTCAAGACAGTGTCACTAGAGTGGGCTGGGCCGGCTTATCCACAGGTGGACAGACAAGGAGGATGCTGAAGAGTGATGAGTTTGGCCCCTCAGCTCCCCTCTTTGCCTATTGCCTATGCCAGACTCCTTCACCCTGATGCACTGATGGGCCCACATCCCCAGCTTGGGTAGGGCTGGCTGGGATGGCCCAGGACTCCCCATGGGGGATACAATCAGATGCATTCTGTCTCAAGGGACTTGGGAATGAAGATTTTGCACATTTCTGCCCCATCACTTCCTTTGCTCTAGAAACATTCCTGATGCCACGGCCACCCTGCCGCAAGCTAGAGGTTGAAGTTCAGACTCCATAATTAGACACTCTATCCATCTACCATCACATACTCTTTCCATACATCCACCTGCTAAGCAAATATTTATCAAACACAGGGTATATGCCAGGCATTAGGAATGAAAACTAGTGGAACACAATGCCTACTCTCACATAGACGTTCATGATCATTTCTCAAATGAATCACTCTCTGGCTCCAATATTCCTGTCCTACACAACTCCCAGCAGGCCTGTGTGAATGGCCCAGTCCAAGCTAATATGTACACTCAAATTACCCTGGTATGATGGCAAAAACTTGGGGAGCAAGTCAATCTTGGTTTGGAACCCATGTCTGTTGCCTCCCAGCAAGTTTGTTTTGTTTTGTTTTCCCACCTTTCTGCACCTCAGTTGCCTTACAGCACTGAAGTGAGGATTATCCGATTTGAGCATCTAACTCATACTGTCACCTTCACCACACCCGTATGATCACGACTGGTGCTGGTGCTTGCTCTCCTCTCTGAGCCTTCCTGCCAACCTCCCTCTCTGATGTAGAGCACCTCAGTGATCTCCGAGCACGGCCCATCCCCTTCCCAGGCCTTGCGGGGTTGGCCTGCTCCTCCACTAACTTCCCACCCAGCACCCGGTCCCTGGTCTGCTCTCATGGAATCTCAGGTGTGGGACTCCGCTTCCTGCAAGGCCCAGGAAGGGGGAAAGGTCTTCAGCAGACTTGGGTCCTCCCATGGAAAACCCAGGGATGCTACAACTGAGGGACTTTGGGGTTTTCTCTGAAGTAAACCAGTAAAGCCAATGTTTCCTAGAATTGCAGCCTCATGGTGTCTTCCTGCTTTGGGCTGACAAGTTCCCGGCACACATTCTGCATGAACTGCCCCACATTTCAGTCCTTCCAGCTTACTCCATGCCGGGGCCAGGATCGTAGGGGTTGGGGTGTCTCATGCTTAATAAGTGCTTTAGGGTAAGTATAGACCTACCACCCTTGAAGGTGAAGATTGCCAACAAAAGAGTCAGGGATCGTTAACATTTTTCTACCACAAAAGAATCACTTGATGGTGATAATGACGAGGAGGAGGACTAGATGACAAATGGTTTTTCTCTCTGTCTCTATTACCTAACTCGGCAAGAAGTCGGTTCTGAGCAGGTATCTCCAGTGTAGCCTAGATACACAATTGACTCCTGGTTTTGAAAGTGTTTCTACCAAACAAATTTTATTGAAGTGATCAGTAACCATTTCCCTTCCTAAAGGAGTCATACATGGTCTAAAGCAGCAGACAGTAAATGCAAGCCAGAAGCATCAGGAAGGTGCTATTGGGTTGCATTTCTGTGGCCAATGCTGTGGACACTGGGGACCGTCTATCTGACCAGGGCCCAGGTTGCCTGCCTGTCTCTGCCCCAGCTGGGCTGAGCTCTGACAGGGGATGGAAGTGTAGATCCTTGCAACAAGGGGTGTCACAAGGATCGGTTTGGGCTAAGGAGACATAAAGAGAAGTTTGCAGTGTTTGGGGGAGACTCCCAGAAAATGCTCATCATCCCCACTCCATGATAAAAATAGATTTAAAACGAAAAAGGAAGGCACTTACTTTCCTCTCCCTTTGGCATTGCCATGTTAGGGCCATGAGTGGTGACATGATTTATGCACCAAGAAGGTCAGCTCAGAGAGGGGGATCACAGGGGTCCTTGTTGAGGGCATTTCAAGATGCTGAATCAGCTCTAGAATCACTCTTTCTGGACACCTTGTTATTGGAGAGGAAAAATAAAACCCTATTGGCTAAGCCACATCTGAGCTGGATACTCTGTTACTGTCAGCTGAAAGCATCCTAAAGGATAGAATTGTTTCCTGAGATAGCCATAGCTAGGGTGGCCTGTGACACTCTCCTGTGTAGCTACCACTGCTACAAAGCCCTGCGTGATGTTTAAGGTTGCTTGTTAGTCTGCCTTATTACCTTTGGGAGCCCCACAGGAAAAACCAACATTCTCATTTTCCAGAGAAACGAGGGAGACATGGGCTCTTTTGTTGGGCCTGAAGGGACTGAAACCTATCTCAGCTGCTTTCTGCATGGGCTCTCACCACCCTCAGCCCCACGGTCTCCTCTGTGATGTGAGGCACAGTGGCAGGACAGGAGTCGGGCTCATGGAACTGAATGTGGTAATGCACGGAGGGCCCCCAGCACAGGGCCCAGAGTGGGAACAGCTCCAGCACTGCAGTGCCATCATTTCCGTTTGCCACCTGTAAAGCTGTGAGGCAAAGACTTGCCCACTCTTGTTTTTCCTTAGGAGAAGGTGAGGATGGCCCAACTGCACCCAGGAGAAAAGGAAGCAGCATGAGTCCCTGGGGAGGACGGAGGGCTTTGGAGACAGGTGAAGTTCACCTTTCAAACCATCACTTCAGAAGCCTACCTTGCTCAGAATCCTGTTGCTTTTCTAACCTTATTTCTAGATGCTCAAAAAAAAAAAAAAAAAAAAAAAAGGCTCAATGTTCTACCCTTCCAGCATCATCCCCTAAGTCCACCTCCTTGGTGGTTCTCCATGCATTTTCCCAGGCCTGGAGAAGCCGCTCCACCACCTAGCCAGCTCCTGCTTCTTCCACAAGGCACGGTTCAGCTTGCCCTCTGAGGACAGTCGTCCCCAACCTCTCTGGGTCGATGGTCCTGTCTCCTGGCCCAGATGCTCCCTGTGACCCCCGCACAGAGTTCTTCACTGTTTGATTTCTCCCGAACTGCTCTCCTTACTCCCAGACATAGCCTTTGCATATATTAACTAAATGTAGGTTGAATGATAACATGCCCATAAGAAAATCAGCAGTAAGTAAACATTACTCTGTGCAGTTGTATACTTCATCTAGGAAAGTTATTTCTTTTTTTTTTTCCCCTGTGAGATAAACCTGGTATGTTTATTATTTCCACCTTAATGTTTCTCTGGGAACCTTCTGCATCATTGCTGTCAGGAAAATAGGCCGCCATCACCCTCCTTGAGGGAAAGCATGCAAAGAAACAAAACATATGTTTAAAAATGGAAAAAAACACAGTAATTCATGAGTCAAAGCAGAAATCATAATGGAAATCTAGAAGTGAATCACAAGAAAGACGTTATCCATTAAAACCTGAGTAATGCTATTTAAGAATACTTAGAGGGAAATACATTGTCTTAGATGTAGGCATTAGGAAAAAATTATATCTTCAGAAGATACATATTTAATTCAAAATCTGGGGGAAAAAAACATAGAATAAACTGAAAGGAACTTGAAAAGATAAAATCAAAATGGAATTAAATACAAAAAATAAGGACTCTGTAAAGTCATTTCTTTTTTAAGAAGATAGCTAGCTCATTGAGATGATTTGTAAAGAGCTATCTGATGAGATTGCTCAAGAAAGAAGAGAGGACACAAAGAATAATATTAGGAAGGACAAAGAAAGCATAAGTGTGGCTTCAGGAGAAATTTAGCAATAAATGATGCTGCAGATAGTATAATCACAGTGATTTTTGGTAACGAGGATAAAATTAATATGTTTTTTAAAGACTAAAAATTACCAAAATATTCTCAGGACAAAACAGAAAACCTAACATGACCATTCTGTAAATTAAATTTGTAATAAAAATCCACCCCTTACCAAAAACACAATAGCACATATTCAAGTTTCACGAACCCTTTCTGGACACTTTCTACCTTATACGAGCTCCTCTAGAGATTAGAAAGAGGGAAACTCACTGAGAATAAAAGGGGAAAAAAACCTTCTCTTTTTGGATGGACAAATTTGACGGTGGGTAACCCTGGACACCTGATAAAGGGGGAATGTCATCTCTCTTCCAGGCAATATGATGTATGATTAAGGGAGGGGGGGGGGGAAGCCCCGTGATTGAGGAACTGGGAGGATGTGGGTAGACCGTGAATTCCTGCAGGAAGCTCTACATTTGGGCTTCCCTGTGTGGGGTTGATGTGAAAATGGGCACAGCACTTGTGGGGATCTGGAAGCTAAGCTTATGGGGCTGGTACAGTACATGGGTTCTGATTTTAGCCAATGGCCCCTCAGTCCACCCATGCGGTCACTTTCCCTTGCCCCTGAGCAGTCACGTGGGTGATCTGAGAATGGTCGGTGGGCTGCTGTGTGGCCCGCTACAGAGACCGCCCGCACAGGGAGATGACCTGCGGCCAGACTCTGTGTGTGTCCAGCAGCCTTCCCAGTGCCTAGTGCCTTCCCACTCAGACTTGGAATCTCAACGTCCAGTTGGAACTGAGATCACTGCTGGCAGAGACTGCAAGACCAAACTGTAAGGCAAAATAAAAACTTATTTGGTAAACTCAACACCGAAGAGATGAGAATCAGCGTGAAAAGGAGAATCACTGGCAATATCACTTTTAAGCAAAAATCCTAATATGAGAAAATTGATTCCAGCAAAGTATTTAAGCACACACAAAACAAAGGGGAAAAAAAGGCTCAATATTAGAAAAACCCATTGATCAAATTTGCCACCTTATGGGATGAAGGAGCAAAACCATGTGACAAATACTATTTGTCTAGCCCATTAGCTATTTCTACCCTTCTTCCTTCTGGCCTTCCATACATTGCATTGTGTCTACTTTGCAAACAATCTTCCATATAGATCAGCCACAACAAAAAAAAAGGAGATCCCAGAAAGAAAGTCACCCATAGGGGCGCCTGGGAGGCACAGTCGGTTAAGCATCTGCCTTCAGCTCAGGTTATGATTCCAGGGTCTTGAGAATAGGCTCCCTGCTCAGTGGAGAGTCTTTTTTTCCCTCTGCCCCACTCCCTGCTCATGCTCTCTCTCTTTCTCTCTCAAATAAATAAATAAATAAAATCTAAAAGCAAAACAAAGCTACCCATATATTGCAACTTTTTTTTTCATTTTTTTTTTAATTTATTTTTAAGTCATCTCTACACCCACCATGAGGCTTGAACTCACAGCCCTGAGATCAAGAGCCACAAGCTCCATCAACTAGGCCAGCCAGGTGCCCCCATATACTGCAACTTTAGAAATAAAATGGAATTACAAATCAGTGGACAAGAAAAGACTGTTCAGTGATACAGAGCAACGGATTAATATATGGAAAACAATAAAATTAGGTCACAACATCTCATCTCACATCATCACACAGAAGAAAATTTAAGATGAATTAAAGCAAAATATAAAATTTGTAAAAATAAGAACACATTGCTATACACAGGTTGTGCAAGATTTCTTCAGTAAGACCAAGAAAGAAAAGAAAGCCACCATAGCTTATTATAGAAAATATCAATGAATACAATCATATTTATATCTGTGGCAAAAGGCAACAAATAGAATATTACCATCTATGTAACTCGCAGAAACACACAAGGCAATATATATGAAAATGTGCACAATGTTTGAAGCAGGCACACGAGGTTTCCTACCCACCTGCAATCTGATGACAGCCTGTCCCCCCCAACAGCCCCAGGGAGGGCCAGGGATCAGAAGCCATAAAAACAGGACCTCACCTCTACCTCCTGATGCTTTCACGTTTTCTAAAAGCCCTAAGGCCAACAGAACAAACGTGAATCTCTGTTCTTCTGAGTGGTGACCCATGTTCATTTGACATAACAATCCTATTTACAATTTTTTGAATGTTTGAAATTTTCTACAATAAAAAACAATACAATGAAATGTCTGTCTCTTCCTTTTATCATAACTCCCAGGACAACCTGGATAAAGTCCCAACAACATAGTCAGCTCTAGAAAGAAGACCCTCGCTCACCGGCCCCATCTGCTCACTACCTCATACTCAGTCCTCAGGCCATGAGGAACCATTTGTTGCTCAAGCACACATGCACACATGTGTTCACTCTTGCATGTTCAAACACACACACACACACACACACACACACATGTCCATGCACAGGTGTATGCCAACCCACACACTCAGGGGCTCTGCTTCTGGGCTCCAAAACTTCGCTCATGTTGTCTCTTCTGCATGGACTCTTCCTCGTGCTCTACCAGTCAGTCCTGAACCACCTTTAAGAACCCCTCAGGCGCATGTTGTCTGCAAGCTTCCATGGGTCCCCTCAAGCTGGCCCCTCTTTGCTCTTATGACAACACCTGCCTATCTCTGTCCCTGCACACTTTGTGCTGGACTCTCACTGTATTGTCTGTCTGTGCTGTTAATCAAAGAATGGACTTACTCCATGTGGACAGCCAGGAAAGTTGATTAAATATGTAAGTACTCCATGGTGTACATTTCTCTTGGGGTACACAATAGAAGTCCTACTTTTATCCTTGTATTTTGGCAAGTCTTTAGCGTGGCTCATGGACAATATTTAGGTTTGGAGAGAGAAAACGCTAGGCTCCAACCCTCCTCCTCCCCATTACTAACTATAAGACTTTGGCCAAGTAATAATTTAGCATCTCTGAACCTCAGAACTATGGGAGTAATAATATCATCCTGGAGAGTTATTGTAAAGGCTCTAGAACTAAAATATGTGCGAGCTTTTTGTACCTGGTAAATACATTATGAATCATTAAACCGGGCTTGTCTGATGTTCAATACAGGCTGACGAATGATGAGGGGTAAGGATGAGGATTCAAGGGTCTGAGAAGAACCGATTGAAGAGATGGATTTTGAGTATGTCATGGAAAGAAAGATGTTCCTGTTGGAGAAAAACTCAAAGGATTTCCAACCAAGAAAATGGCATTTACATAAGTCTCCCCGGTAGGAGCCACGGAGTTTACACAGATGTAATTGTCTGCTCTCCAGCTCTGAGCTCATTTGTAAGCAGCTTCGCCTTTGGGAGGGTCCGGAGCAGTGCAATGGCTGTGAAGACCACACTAGATTCTATGGGTGCGAACCCCCGGCTGAAGGCAGAGTGAGGGCTGTGGGAGGTGATACAGAAGCAGTAGGTTGTGTTGTGGGGAGAGCGGGCTTTGGCAGCCAGCAGGGGAGTTTTCTGAATCTCATTCCTTTTCATAAAATGGAGGAAAAACTGCCCCACGTAGATCCTGGGAGGATTAGAGATCCTATGTTAAGGAACCCAACACAACCGCTACCCTGGTGAGAGTTTAACAATTTGAACATCACTGCTCCTGCCATGGTAGCTGGGCAGTACAGTCTGTTTGCAACATCTCTGAGTCCCTGCTACTTCGAAAATTTCAACGCGTCTGTAGCTCGCTCCAGGGCTTGGGCCCTCTGCAATGTAAGCTCTCCATAACCGTTAGTTTACCTCGGAAATCTAAGCAAGCTTTCAAAAAGTACAGCTCAGAGAACCCACCCAGACCAACTCCAGCAGAGGCTCTGGAGCACAGCCTATTCTCTTTTCCTAACTCCATCACTAAGGCAATTCCAGTGCATAGCCAGGACCAGGAAGCAATGGACTGAGGCTCCACCTGTCCAGGCTCCCCTGTTGGAAGGCAACTATCACCTGAAACAGATAAAATGAGGCATAGCCGGGCTTCTACACCTGGAATGACATCGCTGATAACATTATTCAGTGTCAACTACGGAAACAGAGAGGAGACTCCTGAGTTGTGGTTCAGGGTGTGTGGGAGCTGATACATTCTCATCTGTAAAATGGGTGGATACCAGTGGCTATTTCACAGAGTTGTTGATGGATGGAGTTAATGAGACAGCTGTTCAATACATCCGTTCTCCTCTCAGAGGAGGGCTGAGCAGGGATGCGAAGAGGAGTCTAGGACAAGAATGCAGGCAGGAGGCCCACCTGGGGCTTGGCCTGTCTTCTGTGCCAGGTCTTGAGGACAGAGTCCACTTCTTTGTGCTTATTTTGTGTTTGTTTTCCACACCTTTCCCCATCCAGAATGCACCACAGAGCCAGGTTTATGAGTGGGACTTAGGAATGCATGTGAAATTTAATTGACTTACAGTCCTATTTCTGGGGAGACTGGCCATTAGGATCTCCAAGAGAATGTCTCAGGTCTCTAGAGGAAACAAATCAGGCCAAAGCTTGAAAACTTAGCTGCCACTCTGCTCTTTTGCTGTTAGGATTGAAAGTAACAACCTGAGTGGTCTGCTCTTCACACATGGGGACCCAAAGCTGGTCATTTCCCTATTCTGATCTCGTTTTCCCATCATAAATGAGAGACTTGGACCACAGTCCCAATACCCCTCATCTTCTAGGCCCCCCTCTTTCTAAGATGGCATGTGTCAGACTCAGAACCCACTTTATTAAGAGATAAGCATCAAAGAACCATTTGGGGCCGCTGCGCTAAGGCTCATCAGACAGCTTCCAGGGCTCCATGGCAAGCCTTCCCCCCCAGTCCCACAGATGTGTCTGCACCCAAGGGAGGAGACTGCCCCAGGCCTGCTGGTCGCAGCCAGCAGAAATTCCTCCAGGGAAAATTGCCAAAGGTGCCACAGAGCCACAGTAAACAGTCTTCGCTCCAGCCCTTCATTTGGATGCGTTTCCTCCTTGAATCTTGGTTGGTTGCAGCGGGCTTGTGGGTCTGCTGCTGAGGAGGCGTTTGGCAAAGCATGAAGGGCAAGTGCTCCCCAGAGAGGATATTTTCCCTCATATTGGAGCTTTTCAAAGCAGCAGGGGGAGTGAGGAACTGTGAGCGGGCGGCCATCAGCTCCTCCCCGCAGGAAAGAGTGGGAACAGAGTCACTCCTACAGGCCCCATAAGATTTTCAGTCTGGGAAAAAGATGACTTCTTTCTGAAAGATTGGACTCCAGTGTTGATTTTCCCAGGAAGCCATTCCTGGGCACCCTTACCCCCAACACTGGGACACCCCCTTTCTTGTGTTCCCACAACTCGGTTGCTGGTTTCCAGGTGGAAACGTTCCTCTTGCTATCTAGATCCTATATTGCCCTTCCAGGCCATTCTCCAGGCATCTCAGCTGGGGTTGTCCCAGAATCCCAGGACAGGGTCCCCGAGGAAGGCAGTTCATGGGGACGATGATCTCGGTTAGCACGTGGGAGGAGTGGGAACAGTGGGGAAGGGAGAAAGACCGCAGGGAGGGTGTGGGAACAACCAGAGCCTCTCCCCTGGGACTTTCGGAAGACTCTTGCAGAATGAACTTCAAGTTGAGCCAGTGAGAGTCCACAGCAGAACTGCAGCATGGATGTGTGAGTTCCCCTACCTATTGACTGGGAGTTTCCCATGGGGTATTACAGGTCCTGCACATGGACGCTGCCTTGGTACAGGTAGCTTGGTGGCTCCCATTAAAGCCTTGAAGCCAGGAAGCAGAGGCAGGTCACACACAGGACAGCAGGGGGCGCTAGAGAGATGCCAGCACATGGATCCTCAGAGGACGGATGGTGTCCCTGCATCACAAGTCACACTCTAGCCGGGTGGTCCTCTCTCTAAGGCTCTCCGTGCCTGTGATCTGCTAACTTTTCCCTCCCCCTGCCCCACCCGGCCTGGCCTGGTAATCCCCAGCCATTACCAGCACTGAGGTACTGCCCCCCTGCCCACACCTGCTCCACACGCCCAAGGCATGTGTCCTGCCCTTTCCACCAGGATGGAGCTGTCACGTCCTTGTTCTGACCCAGCTCCAGCTTCCCTCTCCATGCCTGGTTTCATTGGCAGAGGCAGGAGACGTACAGGGATGGATGTTTCTCCTCATCCTCTCCGTCTCTGAATTCCTGGTCCCATCATTCTGTTTCAGTATCTTGGCTGAATTTTCCACAGTTCTCTGGGGATACTCCTCCCATTCCTTCATGTCCTGAAAGGTGGGCTCTTGAACCCACATTTGCTGGCACTTCACATCCACCGAGGTTTTACGCTACAGAGCCATGGACAACCTAGAAATGGAAATTCGGCATTCCTGTCCTCAAATCTCCTTTGGCCTCTTCCCCACGGGGACGTCTCAGAGGGTTTCTCCTTGCCTCACGTCCCTCACTCCCTCACCTCTGCTTTTCTAGTTCCTCAGTCCCACCAGAGTCGGCCAAGGCAGCCACCCCACGGTCGCTCCCCCCTGCTTCCTCCCGATGTGAAGATCTCCACTCTGAGCACACTCACATGAAGGGGACACTCAATAGATTTTCCAACCCAAGGGTGTTTCTCTCCATTGGATGAAGCCTGGGCCATTTGCCGTCATCCTGGCGTCATGGGCACCAACAGGCACTCCGCTAGTATCGTCATATTGAACCGAGAGGAGAGTTTTCACTGGACATGGGGCACTTGTAAGAGGGGGCAGCAGTAGGGGTTCTGGGAAGCCTGCGAGGAGGCTCCAGGGCCAATCCCAACAAGCGTCTCAGGGCAACCAGGCAAGCAATCTGCCCCAGCCAGGCAAGAAAAGAGAAACTGGTCTCTGGCATTGGGGGTGGGGTGGGGGTGTCATGAGGTGAAGTGAGTGATCACTCGGATATTCAGGGAAATTTGTGTACCCCGTGAGGTAGGAGGGCTTGGAACTGACATGCTGACCTTCCATTATGTTCCTGGAGGGGCCATGCTAGGAAATGGACACGGGCTACTTCTAAACTCATGAGGGACCCTCTCTACAAGTCGGAGGATTCTGTTTCACAGGTGAGTTAACTGAGTCTGACCCAGAGGTGTGTGGGTTTATAGCCAAGAATGGGCAGACCTAGGACTCAGCCCCAGGTGGCCTGAACCATGACCGCCATGCTGCCTATACACCGCGTACAGATGCCACAGTTTGGAGAGATGACAGCAAGTGTTTGTAGGAAGTGTCCGCACCAAACAGGGAGTGGGTTAGGCAAAAGGCCAGACAGAAAGCTGAGGCTCAGAATCTGTGTTGTGGCCTCCACCCTGGTGGGCTGGCCAGCCAGGGCTGTGCTGGTTCATCCCCCATGAGTGATGCAGAAATGCACAAAGCATGGCACACATGTTCTGGAGCAGAGGTCAAGGACAAGTCCCCTGAGGTCAGGCCCCCAGAGACCAGGAAACCCAGAGCAAGTCAGGCAGAGAGTCTGAGAAGCTCACCTGTTGGTGTCACATGGGCCTGGGGTTCCAGGACTGGCCCCTGACCAGCTGACTACCTGTTAGGGATAGCTGCTTCACCTCAGAGTCCCGGGCTCCTCTAGATAAGACATGGACACCAGTCTTCCTCTTACTGGCTCACCTGCATTGGGCCCCTTACCCCAACTAGACCCAGCTCTATGCTCACAAAGCACTCAGTGTGCACCCTGATCTACGTGCTCTACATCTACTAACTGTTCAACATCACAGCAACTCCGTAGGAATGTGAGCCCAGGCAGTCCAGGCAACAGCCCGTGTTCCTGACCACTGTGCTTTCTTGTCGTGGTCTGTGTGAGGCTGCCCCCAAGGTCCTGATGGTGGGGTCAGTCACTGCTTGTCTTATGTCTGAGCCTGGGCTTCCTTGGAAATGGATCCTCAGACTGGCGGGTAAGTGGCTTGTTTGTAAATGTGAGCAAGGACACAGGCTACAGACAGAGAGGGACAGAGGGCAAGAGGAGTCCATTCAAAGCTGTGTTCAAGTTTAGAGGAGTCAAACACATTCATATTATCCAGGGCAACCAGTTGCTCCAAGTGTGGGATTTAAGAAGTCTGTAGAAAGCATCTCAGAAATAGCACCTGCCTGAGAGCCCAGAGCTTCCACTGTAGGGTCAGAGACGTCCAGGATGTAAGGAAAGTGATACCAGTGAAAGCACAGAACCAGCAGGTGCTGTCTGGTCACACCTGGTGAAACCACAGCTAGAGTGGGAGGGGAGGCTGAGTAGCAGGACCCAGACTCCCCCTCATCTCTCAGCTACACTCCTGTTCCCCACTCATATTCATTGTTTGCCTCTGCCAAAGCTGCCCTGCCCTAGTCTCTGCCATTGGCCCCAGTCTACCTTTATTTATTCAGCCATTCAACAAATACATGTTGGCCACACTCTGAGCCAAGCACAGAGCTGACATTAGTTCTGGCCTCTCCCACTACTCCGGCTTTGTCCTTTCCCACCTGACTTTCCTTTGGTTGCTGCTCTGAGGCCCAGCACGCCGAACTATGCTCAGAAGGAATTCTTTACATTCTTTACAGTCACCTCTGCTGTAATCTACCCCCAGCCCCACATACTTGGCTCTCTACCAATTTATTGGTGTATTTCTGCACCTCACAAGTTCTAAACTTCTGGGCTATTTCCCAGAGTGTGTCCCAACTAAGAGATGATCAGATAAAAAGGAATAGTGGGGCTTTTGCTGATAATAAGCTTAGGAAACACTAATAACAACCCACTGAACACTTTGGGAAATGCTCCTACACCAGACAGTGGGCCCCGGAGTCTACTCTGAATTCAGACCACAAAAACAATCAAATTATATTCACTCTGAAAGAGTTTATAAGCATCAGGAGAAGGAGGCATGAGACGATATTTTCAGAGTGTGAACAGTAGATATGCAGTAGATCACATTAATGGTCAAGAATATTCACTTTTCCCTCCCACATGGGAGGAATGTACTCCCCTGACCTGCTGATTTGGGCTTTGCCCAATGGAATAGAGATGTAGCTGTGCCAATTCTGAGCAGGAGCTTGCCATGCAATTGCTTAGCTGGGCTTGACCTTCCTGCTCTCCTCCTCTGTCTCAGGGATGGACACTTCCCTCAGAGGGGCTGCTCTTCTAGCTTGGACCCCCAAATAAGAGGACACATGGAGCAGAGCCAAGCAGTCACAGTCAAACCACAGCTTCCAATGTGTGCTACGATGCAGAAATGAATGTTTGTTGTAAACTGCTGTGATTTTGGGGCTATTTGTTACTCAGCAAAACTGTCAATACATGTGAGTACTTCATCTTTTAATGGGGAAAAGGCAATGGTGATGATTCTGAACCAAATATCACAAGGTACTTCCTTGGGTGGGACAGGGGTTCTCTTGGAATTGGTTCATCTTAGGGGAAAACTGCTGCTTAAACTGGGATTCGAAATAATCAAACTTTTACCTCCAGGGAGAGAGGTAACGTTTATTGTCACTTACTCCATAGAAGCCTTGCATAAATCCTATCTTACTTTCCTAACAAAACTAAGCAGGAAGTATTTCTGTTCTCCTCTGTAATAGGAGGAACTGAGACTCAGAGAGAGTGTAATTGGCCTAAGGTCTCACACACAGAGGATGACCAGGATTTGAAGTAGGTCTGGAATTCAGACAAAATCCACATTCTTTCCTCACATGATGCTCATGTAGCACGCATCAGCTACTGAGAATGCTAACAAAGACTTCCTCTGAGGAGCCTGTAATGAGCTACATTTGGTACAAAAGGCATTTCTCTCCTGACACCATTAAAATATTTCTCACACAAAACAACTTAGTAAAAAATTTCCCCAACCCCCAAATTATTGAAAATATTTCTCCCAGCCAAAATGAAAAAAAAACAAAAACCCTTTCTGGATTTTTAGTATATATGTAATCAAATACTTTTGCAGTGATATAATGTTAGAACAAGGGATCTTTGAATCTTATCAGATAGGGAAAGTGAGGAAGTGTCTTTGAGATTGTCAGTGATCTTGGAAGCAGCCACACTTGGAGAACGATTTCTTCCCAACAAGGCCAGCCTCAATTCTAGTTTTTTGAAAGATATCCTGCTGACTGACCATCTGCTTGAAGTGGTCCGAGCTAATTGATAAACATTTATTGGAAGTCTTTCCTGTGCCACACACCACACTGGGCACAGAGGCCAGGACAAACCAGCACTTTATATAAGTCATCCCAGTTAACTCATTAATACGCTGTGAACTACCGTCATCCCAGCTCACTAAGGAATAAAACAAAACATGTTATTCAATAAGAAAAAAAAATAATAAAAACATTATGATTTTTAGGAAACGCAGACTGGAATTCTAACACAAGTCAGAGTGGCTCTTGTCACCCCAGTTGTATATTTTCTTTTATATCTCCTTATACTGGGTACATCTTTATAGTACTAGCTCACTAGTTCCAGTGAGATTCAGGGTCTGAAGGCCATTTGTAAGGGCAAATATCCTATATTCTCCACTTCTCCTGGACAATGGCCAAATAAAGTCATGTGCGTCACTCCCAAACTCCTCAGCCTGACCCAAGGACCTGCATCGCCTGACCCTGTCAGCACCTTCAGCCTCATTGGTGCCTCCCACTTTATGGAGAGCTGCTGTGGTCCCCCAAACACATGGCTGTCTCCAACCTGTGTACTTCCATCCATGACCTCCCCCTTTCCTGAGACCTATTCACCCCTTTCTCTGATTTAAAAAATCACACGTTTGAACAGTTAGAGGTCATGTGACCATGGTAGCTTAGTTAACTCAGGTTACCATAACAAAATACCACAAACTAGGCAGTTTATATACAGACATTTATTTTTCTCAGATCTGGAGTCTGGAAGCCTAAGATCAGCATGACTGAGTTCTGGTGAGGAGCCTCTTCATGGGTTGCAGATGGCCACCTTCTCATTGTGTCCTCACACGGTCTTCCTCAGTGTGTGTGTCAGAAAGCAGGCTCTGGTGTCTCTTCCTCTTCTTGGAAGGACATTAATCTCATCATGGGGCCCCACCCTCATGACCTCATCTAAATAAAATCACCTCTCAAAGGCCCCACCTCCAAACACCATTACCTCGGGGTTAGGGTTTCGGTGTATGAATTTAGGAACATGGACATTCAGATGGTAGCACTTGGACAGTTTAGGGAGGCATTTCCTCTATTCTCCTACCTTCTTACCTCAGATATCAAGGTCTCCTCCATGCCAGACATTCTTCCACATACTGTGGACGTGATACGGGACAAGAGAGAAGCAGCCTTTGCCTTCATGGAGCTACAACCTTCCACGTTTCTCCTCTGGGAAGACTTCCTCACTTCACTTTCCTCTTTCTGTCCTTTGTTTCCTTGGATGTCCTTGGATTTCACTTCACTCTTAGGAAACACATTTGACCAGACACTCCTGTGCATATGTATTACCTACTTATAAATTATATGCATATTCTAATATATAATAGACAACATAACAATATAAAAAATTTTAAGACATACATTAAAAAATGAGGAAAGAGAAGTTCTAAACCATCTTTCCACATTGAAAAGGTGTGAACGCATGGTGTGAACATAGCCTACATTGAAGGCCTCTGGCCCACACAGGGACCCCACCTCTCTGAGCCCTTGAGGCCAGCATTGCTCTCACTCATCCCTTTGGAACTGACTGTTTACCTGGATATCTTCCTACTTTGAAGACTGAGATTCATTCATCTCTGTGTGTCCAGTACATGGGGCAGTGCTTGTCACGGAGTGAACTCTTTATAGACTTTTCTGGAAATGCACACAAACGAATCATTGACATTATTGTTGCAGTGACTATGACCACAATTCCGAGATATAGGGGAAGGATGATTCTCTTCTTAAACCGGTCTTCCCACAGTTCCTTGGTTGGATCTGTGATCCTAGAACCCTTGTGGGCTCTAGGTCTTCAGCCCACATTCTTCTAAAACCAATGAGGTTCTCCCGAAACTAATGCAGACTGAGTCACGTGACCTGACAAATGTGAACATCACATTGCATTGGGGCCTGCAGGTGTCAGGGACTTTGCTAAGTGCTTTACTGCTGCTCTCCAACCTAACCAATTTCACAAGTCTGTGGTATCCCACTCTGAAGAAAAGGAAACTTGGTCTTAACACATGAAGAGATTTTTCCCAAGCTAGAGGTGGAATTAGCTAGAGGTGGAATTAAGAGGTGGAATTAAGACCAGGATCCAAGGATGACCTCTTTAATCACTATATCAAACTGATTCATATAGGTCTATTGTATAAGCTCTGTCCCAAGCTATTAACAGATATCTGTAGAAGGAAGTCTACATTATTTATTTAATACTATCTTTTAAGCTTGTCTGCAACACTGGGATATATTCACATCTGGGAAATGATGGGATGATGGGGTTCCTGAGTGTTCTAGTGTCCGCTGACTTAAGCCTCTGGGACCCAGGTATTCGAGGCTGGTGTTCTTAACTCAAGGTGACCCTGCTGATCAGAAGCAGAGCAGGGCCTCAGACCACCATATCACTGTCTCCCTCATACCATGCAGTTCCGCCTCCTTGAAATATTGTCTAGTATTATTATTGCAATCAAATGGCCCAAAAATCTGTCCTGAAATTGCTCTGGGAGGTGGGGCATTCAGACACTCTGGTAGCAGCTGACCTTTAGAAGAGTCTCCTCCAATGGTGACCCAATCAGACATAATGAGCTTAGAACACGGGCGCGGGATTGTTTTCCCTCCGCTTTGCTTTTCTCCCAGTCATTGTCGGTACTTTAGCAGAAGGCTGTTTTTCCTTCTGCCCTTATTTATATTTAGCCTGAGCATCCTGTTAATTACAAAGCAGTTACAGGAGAATTAGGGACACTATATATAAATTTGCCATTTATGCAAATTGCGAAGAGAGAACAAAGAAAAATTAGCTTAATTAGAGTAATTGCTAAAAAAGCGGGAGGTGAGGCAAACACAGCTTTAATCAAAGAAGAGGCGAAGGAAGTCTCAAGGAAATGGTAACCCAAATCAGCACAGATTGGAGGGCTCTGACCTTTCACAATTTCAAGACCTTGCCGAGACACTGGGATGACATGAGGCCGCGGACGGGAGGGGCAGAATTGCTCTCCACACAAAAGTGCTCTGTGGGTGCTGAAGACATAAAATGAAGCCCTTGACATAAGATGAAGCCCTTGAACTTGGAAAGTGATTAATATGGTGTGAGGGGGGCACCTGAGGTACAGTGGGAGCGAGCAGAAAAAGATACTTCTGGAATCTCTGTCCAACAAACACATTGCTGAGCACCTACTGAATGCTGGGGACTGTTTAGACGCTGGGCATGCAAAAGTGACTAATATGCAGTGACTGCCCTTGAGGGGCTGGGGAGGCAGAAATAAAGAAGTAAAGAGGCAATAAACAGATGACATGTGAAGAGCAAAATAGAAGGCCTGAAGGATGGGGTTGCCAGATTGAGCAAATAAATATACAGCACGCCCGGTTAAATTTTTACTTTTAGTTAAATTAGATATCCAGCAGGTAAACAACAAATGTATTTCTTGTGTAAGTGTGCCCCAAGAAATTTGGGAGATGTATTTATACTTAGGGAAAGCAATATGCTGTTCCTCTGAAATTCAAATTAACCGGTGTCCTGTGTCTTCTCTGGCAACCCTCCTGAGGCAGTACATAAGAGAGTCCTTCCTGTTTCTCCCCCAGGACCAGAGCTTCCCCCTGAAAACAAAAAACTATTCCCTGACCAAGATGCCTCAAGTTTCTTCAGCCTGGTGTGTTATGAATAGAGAGGTGAAGAGAGAAAGAAGCCATGAGTGAAATGAAGCTGGGACATCATGGGGCCAGTAGAGGAGGAAAGGACTCTAGGGATCTGTGATCACCCCCCACCCCATGTTTGGCCCCAATTCCCAAGATCTCCAGTAAAACTACCTAAACACATAAATGCTTGTGTATATAAGGAGTTCTGTGTTCTCTGGAAGTCAAGGAGGGGGCAGAGGTCCACATCTGGGCAGGTGTGCAATGCCCTGTTTTGTGGCTTTGCATGTTTTAACTCATTAAGCCCTCACAACAACCTGCATGAGGAAAATTATCTTACCCCATTTCACAGATGCAGAGACAGACACAGAGACTCTAAAGTGCTCTTTGCACAGCCTGTGCCACCTGGGATTTGCCAGCCAACACCAAAACAACCAAACGGAAACGTGATTGGTCATTCATTCACCTGTTTGCTTAAAAGATAACCTTGGGGCGCCTGGGTGGCTCAGTGGGTTGAGCCTCTGCCTTCGGCTCAGGTCATGGTCTCAGGGTCCTGAGATCGAGCCCTGCATTGGGCTCTCTCCTCGGCGGGGAGCCTGCTTCCCCTCTCTCTCTGCCTGCTTCTCTGCCTACTTGTGATCTCTCTGTCCGGTAAATAGATAAAATCTTAAAAAAAAAAGAAAAAGATAACCTTCTTTGATCTGCATTCTTCTTTTTCATTCAAGATTTCTTTTACATTAAATACAAAGATGTAAATAATAGAACAAAAATTATTATTATTTTTTTAAATATGGAAGGGTTTAGATGGCACAGAAGAGCTTAAGGTACAGCTTGGTTTCTAAGGGATTGGAACCAAAATCTGAGTTATTCTGTTGCTTTTGGTCATAAGGTGTTTTTCTCTGGCTCTCCTGGTTGAGGAGGAAAAGAGCAGAAATAGTCACTATGACTTCACATGATCTCACAATGCCAGAGACCAACACTTCCTAAGTCAGTTGATGTGTCATACATCCCCAAATTATTTATTGAGAGAAAAATAAGAGAGAGATCAACTAAGCCCAGCTGTGACTTGCTTTTTCTGGAGTAATTTATCTATCCTTCATCCAATCAGCTTTGACCAATTAAGAGTGGTTTCTAGTACAAACAGGCAGGTTGGGTTGTGGGAAGAGGATGCTTCAAACGGGTCTATGTTGGTAGGAGGCAGTTGCTTCAGATGTGCACCGCTTTTTTTCCTAATACCCTTGAATAACATCTTCATCATGGTTGATACTTCTGTAATATCTGCCTTTCTCTGACTAGGGAATTGGATGTCTCCAACCTGCCTCACCAATTTACCTTGCATTCCTCTTTATCTCCTTTCTATGGTGATGGCATTTTCTGAAACAGCCTGAGGGTTTTTTTGTTTTGTTTGAAATGTTCCTCTCAGGTTTGTTTTGTCCAATGACATTCTACATTTCATTTTGTCTTAGGATGTTTTGCTGTCTCCTTTTGTGACTCAGAGGACAAGGATGAATCTTAGAATCCTTGGGACTGCAAGGTATGGGACACACAAACTCAACACTGATTCTTAGGGACCTCAATTTATCAAAGGTTGATAAATGTCCACAGGAGAAAAATTATGAATGAAATCCCTGAAAAAACAAACATTAAACATCCTCAGTTTCTAATCACTATCAGCATCTACCTCCATTCTTGATGGTAGAATTCATTAGCAAAAATGATGGAAGGAGCCAGTGAAGAATTAGGAAAGATGTTAAATGTGAAATGAGATTCAGGGCTGTATAAAGTTGAGAGAAGTTTTCTCCTTAAAAGGGTGCTAGGATTAAGATGTTTTATCACTAGGGTGACCATATAACTTATCATCTAGATTGGGGTGTATCTGAGAGTGAAAATGTGTACTATTAAGAACTACACTGGAAAAGCATGTGAACACCTAGTCTGTCCTAGGTAAACCAGGATATATGGCCATATTCATCAACTATGCCTGAAATGGTACAAGTCTCAAAAAGTCTGCAACTCCTCCCAACAACACCCAACCAAACTGGCCTTGTCTTCATTGTTGGAGACCATGGCTGACTAAGGATTGGGATTGGGTAGAGGAGATTCATTTCTTGGGTAATACAGTTTAGCCATCTCCAAAGCAACAGTGGCACAGTTTAGGATCATATAATTACCTCATGCCCACCAGTGTGTGAGTTACTATTTCATTTATTATAATGTTATTTTCTTGTCTATTTTTCATACTAAGTTGACATTGTAAATCAGGAACTGCATTTTGACCTCTGCAGCCTTGATGACTAAGCTTGGCACAGCATGGGCAATCAGTACGAGCCTATACAAAGACTTAAGGTCTTTCAACTTCAGAATCATCTTGTGATCCTTTCAAATGTGGAAGACGCCTGGAGCACCTGAGAGGCTCAGTCAGATAAGCATCTGAGTCTTCATTTTAGCTCAAGTCGTGATCTCAGGGCAGTGAGATTGAGCCCTTCATCAGGCTCTGTGCTGGGCATGGATCCTACTTAAGAGTCTCTCTCTCTCACTGCTTGTGCATACTCTCTCTCTCTTTCTCAAAAAAATAAAAAATAAAATAAAATGTGGAAGACATCTGAGAAAAAAAATAGGATCTCCTTCCTTCCTCCTTTTTCCCTCTCTCTGTTTCTTTCCTCCTTCCTTCTTTCCTTCCTTTCCTCCAATCCTGCCCTCCCATCGTCTGGCTTTCCATTTCCATTTCTACAATCCAAAAAAGAGATCTATGTCTTTGTCTCTGCAGAGCTCATAGAAGTCCTATAAGCTTAGGGTTGTTCTGGCTTTAAGGAGACCTTTCACATGGGCCTTTGGGTCAGATCAGAGATGAAATACATTGCCTCTCTCTAGAAACACCTAGAAAATCTCACCAGGGTTTAGATATGTCCATCCCATGATTCCCTGTAAGCCATGGCTTCTAAGAGCTCTCCCTATACTCACTCATGCAACAGAATTCGCTTTTTCTTCAATAAAGCAAAAGAAGATGTGCTCTAAGATTGACAGAATGAGTATAACTATCGCCAGAAAAGGGAATCCACAATGGCAACAAGTTTGAAAACAACTGCATGAGGAACAAAGAAGGGACTGGAGTGTTCAGGCCACAAAAGAGAATTTATGGTGGGAGATGTGGGCACTGACTCCAAATATCTGAACACCTCATATCTAGGAATGTGAGAACTTGATAGTGTCTCCAATGGGCAAAACCAGGACCAATGGGAAAAAGCCACGGGGAGTTAGTTTTATTGTTAGGTAAGAGCCACATATTTTTAATGTCTATGTTAATAATCACTCTTTAATAAATGGTCGCGTGTAGATTATTCATGAATGGACTCTTATGTTTTGAACCTAGTACTGATTTCCTCCTCTGGTGGTCATTGTCCTTGGTGGACACATCAGACAAACCATGGAGTGCGTGGAATCCAGACAACATGAGCAGTTCTCTTGAGGTTACTCTTTTATTTCCAAAGCTTCCATGCCAATATATCCAATTGTCCCATGTTCCATCCCACTTCCTCTTAGGTTTACAAAATGTTTGGGTTTGATGTGGGCATTATGGAGGTGGTGAGTTCAACATAAATCAGATGTATCTCTTCCCTCCAGGTGCTCCAAGTTTAGTATAAAAGTAAAGACACAGGCAAAAGTGCATAGAGTGAGTTTGAGGTTCTTTTGGTCTGCAATTCTACCTCCCAGTTTCACTGAGGAGAAGTCCTACCCTAGAATATCAGTGGTTATCTAGCAAGATCACCAACATTGTCACATCCTTCATCTCTCTTGATATTCCCAAGGACCTGGAGAGGAAGGATACCTATTTTTCCTACTTTCAGATGAAGGAATTGAGACTCAGATGGGTTACAGTAGTTGCACAGAGACAAATCTAGGAAGGCCCAGAGCTGATTATTCATATCCTAAATTCTGTAGTGACTGTTTGTTGTGGGTGGTACTGGATGGCCTACCCCATATATTACTTGGGATTAGGCAAATAAGGTATACCTCTGGGGATTAAGCAATAAAATAATTGAAAACCAAGTGAGATTGAAAAGCAAATACCATCATGGAATAAAACAGCAATGTAAATAGCACAGTGTAAGAGTATACAACACATCTCCAGCCCCTGGGAACTCACACACGAAGGGAAGGAAGGCAGGTACACAAATGACTACAAAGCAGGCAGTATTTGGATCATTTGGGGAGATTCCCTAAGTGAGAATGTACTATGTAGGAGTCTTAAAATGAGTTTATTGATAGAAAATTGCTGTGTTTTGTGGGCTACAGCCAAAGAATGTGCTCCACCAACATAAACACACCAGACACTGGCTCACAGAGCACATTTCAGTGCTGCTGAAGAGTAAATGATATTTCCAGGATGAGTTTCTAAAAGGACATCCTGCTCTTCTAATGGAATGAAACTTTTGGAGAAAGGAAAGGGAGGTATTTTTGTGTGGAATCTAGCAAGACGTGTACCATAGCCATTCTGTAATTGGATTAAAGGGGGTTACTACTCACAGGCAGATGTAGAAGCTTACAAGCTATTTAAATAGGAAGGGGTATGGTTCACATTCCAATTTCCTTCATTAGGAAGAGTAGGATTAGCCAGAAAGAGGAAGTTTAAACCAAACTTGCATACAATTTACATGGCGAGGTGGGATAAAGGGACCATTCCAATTATCTACTGATGCATAACAAATTACTACCAAAATTAGTGGATTAGTGGAATGATTTATTATTATCTCTCTTGATTCTGTGGGTTGACTGTGCTTGGCCAGATGGTTCTCACAGAGAGCCTCTCACATGGTAGCGGTCGGATGGTGCCTGGGGCTGTGGCCATCTGAAGGCCTAACTGGGCTGGACATCTGGGATGGCTCACTCCCATGGCTAGCACTTGATCTTGGCTTAAATTTCAGTTGTGATTGTCACCCAGAATACCTACAAGTGGCTTCTCTATGTGTTTTGGGTATCTCACAGATGGTGGATAAAAGACAGTGTCCCACAAGCAAGAGCTCAAGGAGAACCAAGCAGAAGCTTTTATGGCGTCTTATGACCTACCTCATAAGGCCCAAAAAGTCAGCTCTATTGGTGAAGGCCACTCTTCCATGTGTGAGTTAGAGTGCTGCATGCTGGCATCTAAGGATGAAATGATATAGCCCAGGCCTTTGGGAAGCTAAAAACTAATCAGGAAAATAAACATGTGATTTTGTATCTGGAATTAGCTAATCAAGTGCTCTAATAAATATCTGCCCAGGTCATGATGGGGTCATGTAAAAATAGTTCAGGAGGGTGGGGGATCAAAGTGGGCTTCCTGGAGGAGGTGACTATTTGAACAAGGTAGGAAAGTCACTCTGCCCTAGACTCTGTGTGTGTATGTGTGGTGTGTGTACAGTGTGCATGTGTGTGGTGTGTGTTATGTGTGTATGCTCTGTATGCATTGCATGTGTATTGTACTTTGCATGTGTGCATGCATTGTGTGTATATGTATGTTGTGTGTATGTGTATGCATTATGTGTGTGTTGTGTGTATGTTTGTATATTATTTGTATGTGTATATGTTGCATGTGTGTGTTGTGTGGGTATGTGTGTTGTGTGTGTATCTAGATGTTGGTGTATGTGTGTGTTGTGTGTGTGTTGTGTGTGTGTTGTGTGTTGTGTGTATATGTATATTGGTTTATGTATATTGTGTGTATGTGTATGTTAGATGTGTGCTGTGTATATGTGTGTGTGTGTAGGGGCAGGGAGGAGATGAGAATTTGGTAATTTGAGAGTGGAGAAACAACAACATGTATCAAAACAAACAGTCTGATGCATTTGGGGAATTTTAAGAGATTCAATATCGCTACACAGTAGAAAAACCACAAACTGGAACTGTGATTGCAAAGGATGTTAATAGAAATCATCAAAAAGGATTCTTTGAATAAATACGCTTAGAAACAAAGTTAAACTGACTGTAGTACTTCTTAGATTTTATAAAATGACGTTATGTCTTATGAACCTTGGCTAATTTGGTGGGGTGGTAGATGAGGCAAGAGTAATGAAATAGTTCCCATTCTTAAGGTATATATGCAAGTAGGGTTGGCATTGACTAGACTAATTTTCACCATGTTGGGTTTGTACAAAGAAGATAGTATGACAAGCAGAGAGATTGTAAAAGTAAGTGGGGGGTGGATTTGGAAGTTTGGCCATTATCTTCAGGTCAATTTACAAATATTTATTAAACACTATGTCCCAGGCACTCTACAAGACACTGGGGATCCATCAGAGAACAAGGTAGAAAGAAAAAAAATCCTGTTCTTAACTTCTTCTTGGAGAGACAGACACTAAACTAGATAAATAGAAATAATATATAGCATGTTAGGTGGTGATAAATGCCACATATAAAAAGTAAGAAAAAAAAAAAAGAAGTAAGGCAGAGGAGCACCTGGATGGTGCAGTTGGTTAAGCGTCTGATTCTTGGTTTTGGTTCTGGTTTTGATCTCAGGTTCTTGAGACTGAGCCCCATGCCGGGCTCCACACTCAGTGGAGAGTCTGCTTGGGACTCTCCCTCTCCCTCTGCACCTCCCCCACGTGCTCTCTTTCTCTCTCAAATAAATAATTTTTTTTTTTTTAAAGTAAGGCAGAAAGGAGGCAAGAAGAGAGATGGGGATTTTACATCAGCTGGTCAGGGATCTGGTCAGTGGGAAATGACAGGTAACAGTGGGCTCTCTGGATGGTGGCTCCAGCTGAGGCAATAGCAAAGACCTGGGGCAGAGGATTCTGGTGCATGCACGGAAGAGGAAGGAGACCAGTGAGCTGGTGGAGTGGTTCCAGGGGACAGTCCTGGAAAAAGACATCCCTCAAGATAGCCAGATTGCACAGAGCCTCAGGATTCCCAGGTCTTTGGTTTTAGCCTGAATGAAATGTGGAGACACTAGAGGGTTTTGAGCACCAAGTATTGAGACTGGCTTACTTATGAAAGGATTTGTCTTGCTAATATGTAGGAAACAGGCCAAAGGGGGTTAAGTAGGGAGAAGGCTCTTTCATTAAGTTGGTTGAAATATGTTAGAAGTCTGGACCAGAATGTAAGTAGAAGAGCTCATGGGAACTGGTCAGATTCTGGACATATTTTGAAGGCAGAGCTAATAAGATTTGCTAGCAGATAGGACATGAAATTGAGAAAAAGAGAGGAGCCAAGATGACTTCAAGCTTTTTGGCTAAGCAACAGGAAGGACGGAATTCTTGTACCTGAGGGAGGAAATTTTCAGGAGGAGCACATTTGAGGAAAAAGAAGTTAGGTGTTAGAGGGAGTGAGTTTGGGAAGCCTGTAGACAGGAAAGGAATTTAAGCAAGCACGTTGTGTGGTTGGATTAACACTTGTGAAAAGCCAAGCTGAACTTCTCTGGCAGCCTTAGGGAGGGTAGGGTAGAGAATGCATGAACAGCAGGAGATGCTCTGAAGTAATGGGAGGCATTTAAGGAGGCCAAAACCAAAACCCAGAAGAATGCTGCTAAAAAGTTGATCTAGAGCAGTAGGCAGAGAACAGTCAAGTAGATTGAGAGTCAAAGAGGCCAAGGATAAGAGAAGTCACAAAGGTAAAGTCAGCAAGTTTTCATGAGTGGCCAAATGTGGGGGCTTGGAGGTAACCATCACACACGTTGCCAGTTCAGGATGCCGAGTGGACGTTGGCCCTTTTCCTAAAAGTAGGAAAATAGAAGATGGAACAGTTTGGTGAACGAAGATATGGACTTCTGTGAGCAGCCAGATGAACTTGAATTGCCCTAGTTAACTCTACATGGAGGTGTCCAGGGACTATGGATGTGGCAGGGACATTTACTCCTCACCACCTGTCTCCTTTTTCCAAGTGATGCAGGGAGGCTGGGTCTGAGAACCAGGGGAGGGTCCCACAGGACCATCCCAGAGGGTCCCTGGCTTCATTCAGGATAGAAATCAAAGGTAAGCCAGAGAAAGTGGAAGGAGTTTACTGAGTAGTAAGTGACAGAGAAGAGTGGAGGGAGTGTCTAGAAGTCTCAGGAAGGAGGAAAGAATGAGTTTCAACATTGGTTGGTGTTAAGGGTTTATACTGGAAAGAGGTCTAAGGTACATGTTCCTTCAGGAATCCAGGGGAGGGTCCAATCAAAGGCGAGTGTCAGATGAATAACAGGCGTTATTCCATAAATTACCAAAGTTAGGTGTATCGATGCCAACGTCGGCTGCGGAAATTTTTGAAGCTGAAATCCTGAGACATGTTTGGGATCTAGCAAGTGTTTGGGAACTAGGACAAAACTCAGAGAATGATTAACTTTCTTGCTTCCCCCATGAAGTAGGAGCATAGCTCCTTTGGCTCGTTCAGAAATGGGAGCAGAAAACTAGCAGAGACTGAGCCTATCTATCTAAAACGGAGTCCTTCAGCTTCCCCAGCTCGTCAGCACCCTCACAGCTGTCAGAGTCGCATGACTAGTTGTAGCTAAAGGACTGGGTGCAGAAGTGATTGGTGTTGCTTCCAGGCCAATACACGTAAGAGTCATTACACAACCACCCTGCTCCTTACTTCCCTGCTGCCAAGGGGAGGAGGTCAGTGTGATCAGATGTGGCATCCGCCCCGGGGCGGCTCTACTCTGTGTTGGACATGCATCATGAATGAGAAATACGTAACATGTGAACCCGTATGAAGGCATGTTTGTTACTACAGCACAACCTATACTCCCTTTGCTAATACAGTTTGTGTGTGTGTGTGTGTGTGTGTGCAAATTTCAGAAGAAAGGTGTTGGAATTTACCAGTGGAAACATGGCAGGTAAATCTGGGAAGTGAAGGAGCTCACTGGGAGACCACATAGTGAAGGCCCAGGCAGCCAGAGGGAATAACTCTGAAGGACAGCAGTAGTTAAGAAAAAAGATAAGTAGTTAAGAAGAGGTGTGGTGAGATCAGAGAAGGAGACCTCAGACATGAGAGAACAGAGAGAAAACAAGACAGAAAAGAATTTCAAGAAGAGGTCAGATGTGTCAAGTGCCTTAGGACTTATTCAATTCATTTAATTTTAAAAACATAGAGGCACGTGGGGCGCCCAGTCGGTTAAGAATCAAACTCTTGATTTTGGCTCAGGTCATGATCTCTGAGATCATGCCCCAAGTCAGGTTCACGCTCAGTGGGGAGTCTGCTTAAGGATTCTCTCTCCCTCTGCCTATCTCCCATTCTTTCTCTCTCTCTCTCTCAAATAAATAAATAAATCTTTAAAAGATAAAAACAAAAACATAGACTACTTCTTACATTCCAGGGAGGCAGAATTATCAGAGACCAGTGGATAGAACAATCTATAGGCCAATCAATGACCTTGGACTAGAGTTCTTCCTTAAATGGTGAAGCCAGACTGGGATGGGTCAGCAGCAGTTGGGAGGTCATGAGATGGAGCCCACCTGAAATGATTCTTTGCAGCTCTTGCTTGTAAAGAGAGAGACAAAGATAAGGTAGTAGTTGTGAGTGATGGGGGTAGAAATGTAAGTAAAACACTATGTTCTTATTACATGTTAGAAAGTATGTAATATCCCAACAATGCAGCCAGGGAGGGTCATTTCCCCATTTCTTCCTGAGAGAAAGCACCATGTAGAGGTTAAGTATTGAGATGCAGAAACTGAAACTCAAAAGAACCAAACTACCTGGTTTTACCATTTGCCACCTGTACAGACCTGGGAAAATTATTTAACCTGTCTGTGCCTCATTTCTTCATCTGTGTGTTGGAGGAATAATGCCTTTCTCGTACTTTGTTATGACAATAGAATAACCAACTACCCGGGTTTTCCTAGGACTGAGGGTTTTCCCACAACATGGATCTTTTGGCACTAAAACCACAGCTGTTCTCAGCAAACTGGGACATGCTGGTGTTCCTATGGTCAAGTGTCTTCAAAATGCTAAGCTTCTGTGTACCTCAGTTTCTTCATCCGCCCAGTGAAGGTACCAGAACTTACATAATGGAGTTTTGTGAAGATTAAAATGATGATGCCTTCCATGTGCTTAACCAGCCCGTGGTAAACACTCTCGAGTATTCATTATTGTGATGATGGTGATCATGATTACAGCGATAATGATGAAGAAGAAACGGACTGAGGGAAGTTAAACACACAACTAATTAGTGGAAGAACTGGGCTGTGAAGCCGAGTTGGCCTGTCTCCAAGGCTCTTGATGTTCCTTCTGTGCCACGTTGTAAGCAAATTCAAGGAATGAGTACGTGAGGATGCGGAATGTGAACCCAGCCTTCAAGGACAAATTGAGTTTGATATTTATCCATTTATTGACTTAATCAACAAATATTTATCAAATATCAACCATGGACCAGACAGTGTATAGGGTGAATAAAATACATCTGTAATTACAGCCCAGCAAGCGATGGCAGTTGGAAGGATGGGAAGCAAGAGGACACCCTCCACAGGGAGAGGGATGAACTTGGTTTAATCCTGCCTGCCCTGCTCCCAAATCAAAGTGAGTACTCACACAGGCAAAGGTTCTTGAGACATTAAGCCCGCTCTACAAATCCTGAGGGAAAAGTGGACCTCTAGTCAGAATGTCTTCTTGTTGATTAGCTTTGAACCAAACAGGACAATTTCTCACACGGTCGTCAGGCCCTGTCTCACATGGTCATGGCAGCCGCAGCCGTGTTCTTGCTTGACACTACAGGTGATGTTCCAACTTCATGCCAACAGCTAATAACACACCAAGAGAAGCTGCTGACAGATAAACACTGCATCTATTTTCAGCCATTCTGCCATGGATTTTGGCAGATCTTTGCTCTGAAATTCAAGGGTAAACTCTGAGCTTTCCTTTAAGAACAAATACTCTTCTGAAATGCTCCTTGAACAAACATACACAGACAACAGATCCACTGTGTGATTGATTTGAAGCTGATGAGCGAGAGGTGCACAGGGAGCTCCCAATTTACACACCCTTCTGTAACGCCCACGGCCTTCTTTTGTGAAGTCTTCCTGTCTTTGGAAATAGCTTCAGCTGGCAGAAGAGGAGTAGGATACTGCATTTCCAGATCCTTCATCTGAATGGGTGTCACTGGGGAGGAGTTTATTTCAATAAAAACCCTTCCAAGGGTCAGCCTAGTTCAGGTAAGCCAGAGAAATAACAGCAAAACCAGGTGGCATGACAAGCAGGCAAACATCAGACTTCCTCAGTGGAGTGTATGCCAGGAAACTGTGCAAGGGCGTACCATTCCCCAGCATCTCCCTCTGGCCTGAGACTAGACATGCGCCAGGTCACAAGGACCCATGTGCTGAGATGCAGGATCGCCAGGCCTCCCTGCCGAGCTCCTGCCGCAGTAAAACCTCTCACCCAATAGACACAGACCTTAAGACCTGGGGTTTGAATGGCTTCCCCCAGAGGCTGGGAGATTTTGCATTCCCAGGACCTAGATCCTTCCCAAAGTGCCCAGGAGCAAAGACCTGAGACTCAAGTCTGGCTCAATGTTCTTAAATGCTATGGGGAGCAAGCCACTGGTGGAAGATTCGTTGAAAAATCCGGAGAACAAGAATAGGCCACAAACCAGAGGTCAGGTTTCATTCACAAAATGAAATTAAGAGAGAGCACTCAAAAAGGCAACCAGAGGATTGTGGACAATTGTACCAGTAGGTCTAATGAGGTGTTTGGGAATGTGGGGGGCTGCATGGACGTTGCAGTGCTGGGACAGAGTCTGGGCAACTTCAAGGACAAAGGAGTTCCAGGGGCACTTTCTGTCCTTCCAAATCCAGCCACTTGTTTCTCGTTCAGCCTCCCATTTATCGTAGTCACTTAACCACTGCATTGTTCCAGAAGGCCACCACTCACTCCACTCAGTATGCACATCCAGTAGGTCTGCAGATCTCTAATTCACTCCTGCTATCAGCTTTCTTGATCACCTATTCAGCCTTCCAGTCAAACACTCAGACTCAGACATTTTGTCCTCCATCCACCCAGTACTATCATTTATTCAACCAATTCCTTCTTTCACACCCATGCATCTGACACAGTCATTTGACTCTCACTCATTCATTCATTTATCCAGTATCTTTGCTTCTGTCCATCAGTCAATCATTAAGTCATTAATTAGTTATTTTACTCAGTCATTTGTCCCTTTATTCAGATGTTCAGAGCTAGTCCTGAATGCATTCTTTCATCCACAGATGTATTCATTTACCCACCAGTCCTTCAGCGACCCAGTGACCCAGCGAGTCAGTTACTGGGTCACAGTGACTTGTCCACCAGGCTCTGGGAGAACACTTTAACCCTACACTTCTTAAACTTGCATCTGCATGATGGTCCCAAAGGCTCACACTATGGAGTGTGACTTCTGATTTGCATTTCCTCTTTGTTAAATAATAATAATAATAATAATAAACCTCAGAGCCCAATGTAAGAAGGATCTTTGCACAAATAGATTCATGAAATGTACACACCATGAGACCTACTGCAGATCTGGGCTCCAGGTGGCACAAGAAGGAGGCTTTACAAGGGTCTAGGAATCTGGGGACCAACCCATAGGATCCAGCTTGGAATCCATCCCAAGACAGGCCAACACTATTTTTAAAACATTGAAAAACATTTTTTTAATATGTTCTTTTTTGAATTAAAATATTATATGTATTCATTAGAAAATGACAGAAGTTTTGAAGAAGCAAATAAAAACCAGACAAAATCTAACCACCCAGATTTAGTAGTTGTTAACATTTTGGTGTATATAGTTATATAATTGCTTGGATATGTTTTTACCAAAAAGTGAAATCATTATGTATAATTTTTATTAGTTGATTATTATTACACAAGCAATGTATGATTCACAAAGAAACTTTTGGTTTTAAGAGAGTTTGGTCAATCGGGATGGTAGTTAGACTTTATGATTACAATTAACATGAGTAATTTAGTAACTGATTTAGATTTACTGTTTCAAGTTGAATTTTTACTTGATTTATATATGGTACTTGAACATTTATGATATCATAAGAATCATCATGTTTATAAGCTTAATGTAATCTATTAGATTTATAAGACTTGAGTACTTGGGAAATTTTGTTTGTTAATCAGACAATTAAAGTGCCAAAAATAGAATGTATCAAAATTACAAAGACAGTTGGAAATCCTAAAGTTTATAAATGATGTTAGGTTATTTTTTTAATGATACTAGGTATTAATCAAGATCTCCTTACATGTGATTAATTTTTTGCTAGACTTTTAAAAACAGAATAAGATTTAGAAGCTCAACTTGAAAGCTTGAGAAAGAACAACTTTGTTTTATAAACTTAATGAGCTCAATATTACATTTTAAAACCAAGGTAACCTGTGAGTGATCTTTCATGTGCAAATGAACTTCCCCTGAGGACATTTTAAAAACACTTAGTCTTTCAGGCACATCAGCAAGGGGTGTAGCACTCCATATGTTCCATGCGGACATCCCCTCCACACAGGATACGTCATGGGCTGATGGCCTTCCCTCCATACAGGAAGCTATCAAAGATGACAACCAGATTTCTGGTTTGTGCATCTGGGTGGGAAGTCTTGCCATTGATGAAAAATGCCATTTTGTGCTGATATGTATTTCTTCAGTAGAAGTCTAAATTTCTGGAAGAACAACATTTTATTCACCTTCATGGCTCCAGAACCCAAACGACACCTAGCGCACGCACATCACGTGTTCTATCAAGAAGCCAGTGTAACGAAGGGCCAGCTTGGTTAGTGAAGATGGAAAGGATCTCAAATCTCAAGACTGCTGGGTGGGACCTCCACTCTGGACAGCTCCTCATGTGCAAGTTTGTTGGGATGATGGCCACAAGGTCGTAAATTCTGGGGATGGGGAGGTCTTGCGACTCCTTCTCTGCTTTCCGGGCCTCTGAGCCCAGCCATCCCTGCTAATTACTCCCAGACTGCAGAGGGGCTTGTCAGAGAGAAATTCCTGAACTGACTTTTAGAAGGTCCGAGGTTACCCATCAGCAGTTGGGGGGTGGGGATGGCAGTACAGAAATGCCTACCAGCTGGCAGTACATTGTTTCAAGACCCCAGGCAGGGAGATGCCTGATCTGTCAGAAAACAAAACAAACCCAAAATAAGTAAATCAAAAGAAAGAAAGAAAGAAAAAAGAACCATACACACCAAAAAGCCACAAACTCTAATACAGAATTGCTGCCTTTTACCCTTAAAAACTTAGTCTCTGAAGCTCCTGTGAGGTGAGGGGTGAGTCAGTTTGCTGCGGCACCAGACAGACTGGGTGAAGGGGACTGGGGAGAAAGACAGACAGTTGCATGTTGAGTCCTTCTCCAGAGCTTCAGGCTGGCCACCTGCCGCTGCCTCCCTGAGACTCAGCTCTGACTTGCTGGTGCCTCTTCAGGAGGCTTGGCTCCCTTCCCTTGCTGACTGGCACTGCGAAGGGGATGGCTTTTATAGAGGAAGACACTGAGGCTCGGAGGTTAAGCAAATCCACCCACCTGCCCAACACCATCACAGTGAGCTGCCTGGCTGGGATCTGAACCCTGTGCTGCTCTGGTGAGGAATTGAGTGTCCATCCCTGGCACCGACCTCCTCCCTCAGCATGCCACAGATGAGAACTCCTGGACTCTCCTGGTCCTTTCTCAAGTCTCTCCTTTCCAGGGCAGCCTCCTCCCACCTCCTTTCTGTCTCTGGAAACCTTGCTCCTGATTCCAAACCTCCCCTTGGAGCCTGGAGTTTGAATTTCAAAGCACTACTTAAGGTTCCTTCATGATTCCAGGTTGCAGACAGGTTTGCCCCCAAACTATCCAGGACGGTCCAAGAACACAAGGTGATACTCTAAGTGTGTGTCGAAAGGGCTTGTTGTTGGCTCTTTTCAGCTCTATTTCCCCAGAAAACAAGAGGAGAGAGAGGACAAATGATGTCTTTCCTCATTCTTGAGGGATAAATAAACAGCTTGCTGGGCTTGTAGACAGGGGAGTTGATGAGAGGGGAGGTTTCTAGTGACCCACAAAATGTCCCCACCCTACACACGGTGGCCACTCAGGAAGTGCGAGTCAGCTGCCTGCACTGAAGAGGCCACCTGCTGGGTCCTCAAAGCACCAGCCATAGGGTCTCCAGTTTCTCTGTACTCTGGGCCATCTTCCCTGACAAATGGCTCTTATTACAGATAATTTTCCTCTTGGCACTATTTCAGCCTCCAATTTATGTTTCCTATTAACATGCCCTTAAGCTACTCTCTTTGGAGGTTGGCAGGGATGGATTTATTCCCCTCGGATATGAGTGTGAATTCTGATGAATATAAATGCTGTATGACTTCAGAATGTTCACACTCAGATGTCATGAATCCCACTAGAGTTCTTAGCCAGAGCTGGAGTCCTGCCAAATGTAGTAGGTAGTTGAGGGGAGGATGACAGAGCGAGGGAGACCTGCCCCTCAAATTCCTCTCCGGCTTACCTCATCTCTCTGCTCAAAATTAATAGCACTGTTCTCTCCAAGTATTTTATTTACATCACTGCTTCTGTCTGTAACAACAGCTATGAATTAGTGAGTGTAAAGGAGTCTTCCCTGTTACTCTTACCCACTCTTCACACTCATATCTGCTACCCTAGATAGTCACATTCTCCTAACTAGAAAGGGTTAATAAGTGAGATACAGACCTCTTATTTTCCTATTCACCTGAGACATTTTCAGGGTATATACTCAAACACCACTACTAGTTCAGTTCTTTTGCCCTTTGTTGGAGTAAAATATTGTGGAAAGGAAATTTGAAGGTCCTATTAGAGCAGTGACAACATATGGTAACTTTCTCCATTGAAACATTCCCTCATGTCCACAATCAGAATAAATCCCTCAGTTTGGGAAAAGAAAATCACTTCTTATCTGTTCCTAAGCAGAGAAGTGTTCTTAAAGCATTTCTCTCTCCACTAGTGTTTATCACCATTCTCCTAGTCTCCTAGGCTGAAAACTGTTCATTATATTTGATTTTTCTGCCTCCTCTGTCCCCAGTATAGAATGAAATCCTGAGTTCAATCAATTCTTTCAGCTCATTGTCCTTCCTCCCTCTCACTCTTCCTCCCACCTCTCCAGACACTCGTAAACCCATCTGCCCGTCTACTCATCCACATACTCACCACTCACACCCCTTCCATGATGAGCCAAGAGACCCATGATGGCCGGTGCCTGACCTGGACTTCAAACTGTAGGAGAAATGACTTTCACATGGGTTGAGATAGGACACTCCCCAACCCCAAACTCCCAAAGTGAGAAGGGCTTCAGTGCATGAAGTTTTTCCCTTGTGTATTATTTATGATAAGATTTGACAGGCGGCACAAGATCAGCTACTTCCTCAACTCATTTTGAATTCCTTCTCTGCATCGTCAGTGGGGAGCCCGAGTCCAGGCTCAAGAAGGAAGCCATGGCAGAATAACCTGCCCTCGCACTAGAGGATTCCTTTTGGCCTGAGGTGCTTCAACGTTGTGCTTCCAAGTTGGTTCTGACTCTTTCCCTGGATAAGTTGTGATAATGGCTGTGGATTCCAGGGATGGAGTATGTCTTCAACCCTAGAGATTCAGGGGAGGCCATCAATGAAGAAGTTAAGAGAATGGTGTCCTTAACACAAGGAGATTCTTACACCATCTTTCTGGATTGATCTTCAGCCCATCACCTCATTCATATATTCATTCATTCAACAGACAATTGGATACCTATTGTACACTGGGAATATACAAGCCATGGTCATATGAACTGAGATGGCAATTATGAACAAAGCAGCAGCCCAGTCCTCGTGAAGCTTCTAACAGAGAACAGAAGGAAAGGAAAGCATGGATCATAACACCAGAATGATAAGTACTGGCATGAGGTCTAAATGAAAAGTTTATGCCAGGACAGAGAGGAACATGCATCTGGGCTGAATCTTAAAGTAATTAGCAAGGCATGGGCCAGGTGATGGAGGAGAGGGGGCATTTCTGGGAAAGGAAAAATAGAATGAGCAAGGTTTGGAGGCTAGAAGAGGTATGGCAGGTGCAGGGACCGTCAAGGTGTGAAGTGGAAAACTGTCATGAGTTGAGCTGGAGAATTTTGCCTAAGGCCAGAGTATCATGGGCATTGGCTGGCCGGCTAAGATATTTGGATTTTATCCTGAAGACAAACAAGATCTAGTAAAGCAATTCCAAGGAGAACTGAGAAAGTTTCTGAGGTCAATTCTCCACAATGTTGTTAAAAGAAGCTACTTTGGCAGCTTGTTATCCCAGATATGGAGACTTTAATAGCGCACATGAATTGTTTTCAGTGTGAGAGAACCCCTAGAGGATTTCAGTTTGGTTATAGGGGGGCACCATAAAACCAAGAAAGTGATGAAGTTCTAGAACCTAGGTGAGGTTCGGTGGGCTGAGGTCCGGAGACAATGACCAAGAAAGAATTCTTGAGACATCTTTGGTGCAAAATGGTGGTTTATTAAAGCACGGGGACAGGACCCGTGGGCAGGAAGAGCTGCTGCCCCGGGTTGTGAGAGATGGCAGGTTATGAACCTTGCAGTTGGGGGAAGGTGAGGGGGGAAGTTTCAATGGAGCTTTCATATGCTAAAGAGGGCCTACAAGGTACCGGGATACTGGAGGCCCTGCGGCTTGATCAATGTTGTCTTTAGGCCAGCCATTAACATCAAGATAGTTGGGAGATTCCTAGTGGGATGTCACAATCCTGCTACCAAGCGTCTTTGTTAGTGAGATTTAGGTTCAGAAGAGATTTAACTATATTTACATTTCCTTCTACCTCAGCCTCCTTCGGTTTTGTTTATGGAGGGGAGAGTGACATTAGGGTTTGAGAACTGAGTTATTTGCCTCTGGAAATTGTGCTATTGATAAGGGAACTTCTTTGTTTGTAGATCTCTAGGACATTTGTAAACCAAGGGAGACTCCTGTCTTGTAGGATTGTGATTTCTGCAAGTTAACTATTTGTTTCTCGCTTAAGGCAGTCAGGGGTGCCTGAGGAATGTCACACACATTACCGAGGGGAGCGGGTGGAGAGGGGGTGCAAGGTGCCAGCTTTTGCTTTGTCCTCAGCCAGCCTCCTGCTCCCTCATCAAAAGTGACAAAGGAAGGCTCTTCAGAGCTGAGGTCTTCTGTGGGCATGTTAAGCTTCCCTATTCCAACATGGACACTCCACCCACAAACATAGCCCTGCTTCCTTTGTGCCTAGGCCAGCTGTTGTTAGGGACAAAAAAATGAGGCCCATATGATAAGTCCCTGTCCTTAGGGAGCAAAAAATGGAAATTTCCATCAAAGAAAAAGAGTGTCTCCAGCATGTCACCTGTTTTGTGCCTCTTTCCTATTCTCTATGAATTCTCCACTATTCAATTAATTTTGTTTCTGATTCCAGATGCCTCAACAGTGGCTGATCACAGCCTCTAACCCTTGAGCCCTAGAGCTGCCCCAGGTCTTGAGGCTGCACAAAGGTCTCTGTGTCTAGTGATCTTTCAGCTGAACAAAAGGTCTCAAAGCACACTCACATGCACAAAGGTACTAATGGGGTAATGGCTGGGATGCCTGGAGGGTTGAGAACACATCCTCTAAAGGTGGGGGGCCTCATAACTTGGGGGACTGGATTGCATCAGTCCATTTGTCGAGTGTCTCCCCTGGGAAAGTTACCATCTCTGTGCAAGGATCTTGATCTTTCCCTCAGCTGAGTTCACCATTTCTGACACTTTTCCCCCCTCTTGCCCTTTAAGCATGTTCACTTTATTTGGGTCTAGGGGTCTGGACATCTTTTATTGGTCTTCCTTTGTGGCCTTCATTATGTCTTGGGAAACAGCCATCTCGTTTTTGTAGAACTTACCATAATTTTTTTGGTCCCCAGTTCCATTATTTCTCATACTGTCCAGCATCACACTGCTGATTACCAAATCTACCTCACCTTGAGCCTTATCACAAGACCTCTTCCAATGAGCATCTGGACTCATCAGCTCTTACCTGGACCTGAAACTCTGCTGCTCCTTATATCAAAATCATCAGAGTCTTTCCAGATCACAAAGGTTCCTCTTTTCTAGGAAATCCCCTAGGCCACCCTTCACTGGAAGCCACATTTTATCATATGGGCTCTCTTCCCAGACCATAGCCAACTGGACCAGTGATAGACAGGTAGCTCAAACAGAAACAATCACTTACCCTGTGCTGAAATTTGGGTCAGGCTCAAGAGAGATTTGAGTGTTTCCCTTCTGTGGCTGGATCCAGAAATGTGGAAGCAGCTGTCATGGTGACAAGTGCACCACAAAGCCAAGAAGCTCAATAAAACAGCAAACTTAACTGGACAAATGAGGAGACCTACAGATAAGGAACAGAGACAGGGAGAGAGCTTCCTTGCTGGACTTTTGACTCTTCATTTCCTGGTTGCCGTCCTTTCTGCCTCTTTACACTTTGGCCCTTGGAGTTAAGACATATCTACTGAGCCCCAGGCATCCTCCCAGACACTGAGGCTACAGTGTGCCCCAGAAAGTCAAGACCCATGCTCTCGTGAAGTTTATATTCTAGTGTGAGCACAATAAAAGTAAATAATCAAATGAAATTATTTTGAATCATGGTAAGTACAATGAATAAAATGTTTAATATATAAAATGACTGAATTTGGGTTTTGAGGGTTATTAGATTGCATGTCAGAGAAGACAAGGGCCATCCAGGATGGCTGTGTTGATTGTGCCTATACAACTCTAATAGACGCCGTTAACATGAACTGTGATGGAAACAGAGCTCCCTAGAGTTGTGCAGTGCCCAACATAGGCAACAATCCTGGGAAAGAGCTCTCTGAGAAAGGAACAATTGTGTAAAAATCTTTATGGCAAGGAGAAGTCATCCATATAAAAATATGGGAGAAGAGAATTCTAAGCCATGAGAACAGCTCCTGCAATGGACCAAAGTTGAGAATGAGTTAGGCTTGTTCAAAGAACCAAAAAAGGGCAGATGCCTTTGCTGAATCCAGAAGGGTGAGACGTTAGTCAGAAGCCAAGGAATCTGGCAGTGTACCAACATAGTGAGGAGCATTTCTGTAGGGGCAGAGGACAATATATCTGCAATGGTGGTGTGATGTGATGCCACAGAGTATGGATTTTGTTTTCAGAAACATTAGGTGCAAGAGGACTTGCAGGGTGGTCTTGGGACTCTTCCATGCACGTCATAAACCTAGCTGGGAATTTGAGGTTTATAACCTAGAGGTGGCCTCTGTGCCTTGAGTTCCCTCAGATGCCATGATCAGTGGACACAAGGAAGAAACCACAGAATCCCTAAGCTGCATTTTTATTCCAAGGTAGAAAAGATGGCAAGCGGTCTCCTTAGGGAGGAGGCCAAGTCCACAGAGCACATTGCATGCTATACCAACAGCAATGCTAAACCTGTTGTCTTTACACTTCTGAATCACTTGGATGTTGTTCAAAATATTGTTTTGCAAGAACAAAAAGGTCCAAAAAGTCTAATAATAATAAGAGACATTTCCCCCACTCACTATTTTGTCATTTGCCAACTATAAGAATTAGAAATGGAAGAGATTTCAGCTGAGTTGGAAACTTGGAACTCGAAGTTTCTGAGTGGGCTATAGTTTTGGCAAAAGACATTTCTTTGTCCCAAGGTTTTCATTATGCCTGATTTCTCCAATTTTTTTTTTGCCAAAATGGGATGAATTTATGTTGTTTGCTCTTCAGTGAGAACTTAGATTTCCTTTAAAAAAAATTGGTGGCAGGGCACTGCTGAGCCATTAAGGACAGAAGGTAGGACAATAATAATAGCTTGTGGGAGGTCTGCGGCAACCCTGATTCACAAAGCATGGTCACATGTTGTCTTCCCAGGGCTTGGCAGCAACTCTGTGAGGGGCAAGGATTGGCAAGAGCGCCCCTACTTTACAGATAACTAGACTTCTTCCAGTCTCTCCTGCTCTTACATTGATCCCTCCCTTCCTGTCACCTTGTTGGACAAGCCAGAACTGCAAGTCCTCCTTGATACCTCTCTCCTCCTCCCCAACCCATATCGAAGTCCTGACAATTTTATCTCAAAGGTATACCTCACATTCTCTTCATTCCACTTTCTCAACCATCTTAGTTCAAACCACTGTCCTTGCTCGTTGAGCAATCCAGTGCTTCTTTCACTGGATTGAACCCACTCCTTGCTGCTCTCCACAGACCAGCAGAGTGATCATTTCAAGATGCACATCTCTTTATGTCACCTCTCTGCTCCTTGAGTGGCTTCTTGTGCTTGAGATATATACATATGTGTTTGCCATGACCTACGATGCCTGTATGGGCCTAGCTCCTTTTTTCTTCTGTATCTCTCTCACTATCTTTTATTCCTTCTTCTTGAGCCATCCAGGTCTCTTTTCTGTCCCTACTAAGCACCACGGTCCCTCCAGCCATAACAGATTCATCCGTGCTGGTTGGAGCATGGAGGCTCTTCCCACCATCTTCACTCAGGCAAGCCCTTCCTGTCCCTCAATCTCAGCCCAGTTGTCACCTCTTCATGGAGGCCTCCCAGAGAGCAGGGATTATTAGGTCAGAGCTCCCTATGAGAAGGATGTCCTCCTGATCCCATCACGCATCCCTGTTGCAAGTATACGTTCATTGTGGTCTTCAATCAACCATCACCTACCTTCCTCACTAGACCACAAGTCCTGTGTGGGTGGAGACAAGATGCCTCCCAAACTGTCTGGACACAGAAGGTGTTCGATAAATGCATGATATATGAATAGATATAGAATGAATAAAGAAGGAATCTGACATTGGTAGCGATCTGCTGCTCAAGGTCATTTGAGTGGTCAAAACACTTCAGTAGCCCCTCCACTCCCCGTGACAGTTTTTCCTTCTGCCTTCCCAGTGTTTGCGGCAACTTTGGATCTTGCTATGGAGAAACTTCTCCAGCCTTATGGATATAGGTCCTGTTGAATTCAGACTTTCTTCTTGCATCACAATTTAAAAGAGGCTCTTGCCTTACTCTTCTTAGATATTGTTTATATTTAACTGAGGGCACCAGGGTCTTAACATCAAAGAGTGGCACAAATCAGAGAAGCTTTAGACACCTTGTCAGGATTTTGGAGAGGTTGGGGTACCTTTCAAGCATCCCTCCAGTTATCCTGTGGAGCATCTGCCTGCCTGTTCTCCTAGAAGGTGGAACATGGACATGGTGGATTCAAGATCACCAGTTGGGGGACTCAGAATACCATCTCTAGCCCTTGGAGATTTGCCTTTAGGATTTTCTTTAAAATATGTATTTCTTTTTTTTTTAAGATTTTATTTATTTGACAGAGATCACAAGTAGGCAGAGAGGCAGGCAGAGAGAGAGAGGAGGAAGCAGGCTCCCTGCTGAGCAGAGAGCCTGATGCAGGGCTCAATCCCAGGACCCTGGGATCATGACCTGAGCCAAAGGCAGAGGCTTTAACCCACTGAGCCACCCAGGCGCCCCTAGGATTTTCTTTCACTCTGTAGCTGTTTCCAGGAGTCATCCTTGGACACCTGGCCTTCCAGCTCATCCTTGAGAGCACTGGGTGGTGAGGGCGGGAGGGGTGAATAGTTACTGGTGACTGGCATTTTACTGTCAGAGGCTTCATTAACAATTGTTCCTATTGGCGCATTTACAACTCTGTTTCTCTGATCCATTTCCTGATTCTGTTCATCCCTCTCTGCCTGCTGGATTTCCATATATCCTGCAAAGCTGAGCTCAGATGTCACTTCCTGGAAGGCTTTTCTGATTCTTATCACATGGAAGCAATCACTCTCTCCTCAGGACTAGCTTTGACCATTCTGCAGGTTTCCATTGCCTGTATTTTTATGCTGAGTAGGTATATAAAGGGACAGCTTGTTACTAGTTTAATTTGCATTTATCTGATTAACTCAATCAAGTTATCATATACTTATATACTCACTGGCCTTTCAGGATGCTATATTTTATATTACCTATTTATATTCTTTTTCCAATATTCGGGAAAAAGTCGGGTGCCTGACATTTTTTGCTGATTTTCAGAATTTAGGCATTAAAAATAAAATAATTTGTCTATTATGTACTTTTAAAATATAGTCTTTCAATCTTTTGCCAGCTTTTTTTTTTTTTAACTTTGACTCTGGTTTAATTAACTGAAGAGCAAACTTTTACTTGATGTAGTCAAATCCATTCATTTTTCCTTTTTAAAGTTCCTTTCAAGGATTTTTAAAGAAATCATTCTCCACCTCAAAAACTTGAAGATAATGTCCCACATTTTTCTAATATATGTAGTCTTGACTGTCATGTTTAGATTTTATGAAAACAAAAGTTTTCTGTATGATATGAGGTAGGGATCTAATTTCATTTTTATCATCTAATGATATGATTTTATCATTTTATCATTTTATCATACAATGATCCAGGTTTCCCAACATCTTTTCATAAGTGATTCATCCTTTTAACACAGACTTTATTCCACATTTATCATATGTGGGATGCTTTAAATTCTAATGATTTTCTCATTGCTCACCGGGAGTGGGTGGCTGGAGGCTGAAATAACCCCCCTGGCTGCAACTTTTCAGATTTCTCAGCAACAACAGGAAACATAGTCGGGTACAACCCCTTTCCTTCAGCTTTGGCAACACCTTGTTCTCCTGGTTTTCCTTCCTCGTCACTGGCCAGTTCTTCTCGGTCTTACTTCTTGGCTTCCTCTTTTCTTCCCAACCTCTGAATGTCAGGACATCTTAGGGCTCACTCTTTGGTACACTACTCTTTCTTATAGACACTCTTTTCCTAAGCAATCTCAACAACTCCTATGACTTTAAATGCTATCTATCTATACACAGATGGCTTTCCAAACTTACATCTCTAGATTTCTTCATGGAACTCTACTCATAGAGCCATTATCTACATCATGTCTCTACATAGATGTCTACTCATCATCTCCCTCTTACCTGAACTACAGAACCCTAGTCACTCCTGATGCCCAAAGCTGCACTCCCACCAGTCTTCCCCATCTTAGTGAGCATCACAACCCTCCTACTATATGCTCAATCCGAATCCTATGGAAGATACTGGATTTATTCTTTTATTCACCTCCTATATCTGACTAACTGGAAGGTTCCATTAATCCCTTTCTAGACACTTCCCATTCCATACACTTATGCTCATCTTCACTAGTACACATCTTGTCTGAGTTACCAGCACCTCTCACCTAGGCTAGGGAAATGATCTTCTAACTCCTCTCCTCGCTTCTACTCTTGTCTCCTTAAAATCACTTCTGGAAACAGTAGCCTGCTTTTGTGCTGCATCTGTGAAATGAATAATTGCAACAGATATCAGGCTTGACACCTGCAACCCTGTAATATTTACTATCTGGTCCCTCATAAATGTTGCCCATTTCCTTGTCTGCACTGTCCATATCTCTACCTGAATGTTTTTTTTCTTATTTAGATACTTTTATGTCTCTCTTCACTAGAAACTAAATTCCATAACATCAAAAACTTTGCCTTTTTTATGGTTGTTTACTGCTTTGTCCCCATTTTTAGAAACTGGCCACACTGCTATTGCCCCCAAAATACTTGTACCAAGTAAAATGTACACAACCTGGAGTAAAACCCCAATTGGATTTTTAGCTCTTTCTTCCTCCCATCTCACTATCATAGATTGCACTGTTGGCCACAATTCTTTATTCCTTCTTGATCTGTGTGTCTTGTCTACCCACACTAGAACGAATAGGATATATTTTCTCAATCCTTGACTTGGTTTAGCCATATGACTTCTTTTGACTAATAGAGCAAGTTATAAGCAAATGTGTACCAGCTCCAAGTCTAGGCTCTTATGTCTCCATGTGACCATGAGAAGAGCACAGGACAGCTTTCTGTCCCAGGAGGAGGATGAGGGACTCAAGGAGCAGGACTAAACTGCAGCAGCCAAACCCAGTCTACATCAGCAGACCCAAAGCTAATGCATACATAAGTGAGCTATATAAATTCTCCTCCTCGTATGCCACTGAGTGTTAAAGTTGTATGTTCTGCATCACAATTATGACTGTCCGATACCTGATGCAGTGAACTTGGACAATTTACATCCACCTCTCCAAGCATCCACTTTTCCTCTGCTAAGTGGAGACTATAATAACTGTCCTAAACTTTTCATCACAACAGGTGTAAAAGCCACCTCACAAATGATGATATTCCTGGCCCATATGAGCTCCTGCTTATTATTAATTCGAGGACAACAAAGGTTGATCTCTTCTGAAGAGTTAAATCAAGTCTAATTGAGTGGTGGGCTGAGATTACTGGCAGTAAGTCAGGGACTGGCCCTTCTGGGACAGCTAGTGTGTTTTGTCTTCATCCTGAGGCACAGGCTGCCCTGGACCACTCATGGGCTGGGCTGTTAGGAACCAATCCTGGGCAATCACTCAGGAGATGGGGGTGAGGGTGGCACCCTGGAAGTGGGATGGGAGGAGGGCCATGTAGGGTGTGGCAAGGGCTTTCCCAGAGATACTACCTTGTCTGTTACATCCACCACTTAACTAATTGGACTGAGAGGCAAACAACAAAGACTTTGGCATTTGATAAATTAATCAGCAAGGTCTCAAGAAAATTGCCCACCCACATCATTAGTTAGACATCCTAAAAAGGCAAGGGGAAGGTTTTTTCCTAAGTGTTGGTTCTGCAGCTTTTACTTTATTTATTTATTTATTTATTTAGTAACTGATGGGCCATGACTTTGATCAGATGTTAGTAGGCAGAGAAGAAAACAGCTTTACTGTCAGATTCAGACCCCAGCTGTTGCCAGATCCCAGAGACTGGGTGAGGCACTCTGCATTTCCCAGAAGACTCAGTACTAAGCTCAAACATAATCAAAGGATCAAATTGACATCCACACATGCTTCCATCTCAGGGAACCAAGAAAGCTTTTAATCCAAGAATGTCATGTAAGGGGATAACTTTTCAATTAGCCATCTTGACCAGTCATCAAGATTTCTTCTGTACAAAAGATTTTCTTCTGAAAATAAGGGGAATGAGGTCTGAGGGCCCCGAAGCTGTTACTCTAACTTCAGGTTCCATTACGAGGCCTCCCTTCCTCCCCTGTCTTCTCATCAGAGTATGTTTTGAACAGTTTCTAAAGCTTTTCATAGTCTCTGAAGAACCTCAGAGACCCCATAAGAAGAAAAACCAATTTCTTTTTTTTTAAAAAATGAAAGAAAGAGAGAAAGAAATCCGCAGGCTTGGCAGGTAAGGGGCTGTCTGAGAATCTTTGCTGGTCCCTTGGCCCCCGTCCATGGTGAGAGATGGAGTCACCACTTAGCAAGGCCCGGAGGCAGTGTTACAGGGCACAGGAGACTCAAGGGGAAGTGCCGCTCCTGTGCTTTCAACTATACTCCCAGGCCTGCCATTAAATATGGCAGGCTTAGCATTTCTCACTTCAAATGAGCCCAGAAGGGTCCCTGGAGTCTCCACCCACCCCCTCTCCTACCCGCCTTCACTCAGTGCCTTTAAACTGATGAACGGGACAAGGTCAGTAATTTCCAGCATTTCAACAGAGTCCTATTTACCTTGCAGAAAATTACAGGGGTATTTGGAGAGGCCTCGGGGGCAGCAGTGTCATCCAGCCCCACAGGCATTGAGGGGGCAGGCCCACTTCGGCTCTCCTGTGGCCCCTCTATCATTCTATTAGGCCTCCAAAACATCTGGCCACTCTGGTTTGTAAGGACTGAGTTTCACCGGGGAAATGCTCTCAGAAAATGGGCTGCTGGGATCTGGGGCAGAATCTGTAGCCTGTGGCCCTGGTAATGCCTGCTCATGTGGTAAGTCTCAAACTGCTTTGCCTTCCAGAAGCTTTCTCCAGTTTCTTCTCCCCAGCTCAGGTCAGATGTCCCACATAGGCATTGCCAGTGAGTTCCAGGTCCTTTCCTTATAGTTGGACCTGCTGTTCAGCGATCTGTTTACTTGCCTGCCTGCCCCTGGGATTCTGAGCTATACAAGATGAAGGCTGTGTCTTTTTCAGCTGTATCCCTGAAAGGCTTCAGGCATGAATGGGAAGTTGGCTGGTCACTGCAGTGTGGATGGAGGTATAAGGGCTTTGGAGTCTGTCAGCTTGGGTTCATATTTTGGTTCCATTATTTATTAGATAAGTAACACTGAGTAATTATGTAAGATCTATGAACTTCATTTTGGCTTTCATTATAGTAAGGATAATAGCTAATGTTTAGCATGGTTACCATAAGGAAAAAAGGAAATTAATTCATACAACCTGCTTAGTGGATAACATCATTCATAGTAGGTCCCCAAAGAATTCAACTTGATGTTCATGGCAATAATACCTTGATTTTCATGATCATATTTTGTCATACTATCTAGTAGTTCATTAAATATTTGATAACAAAGACAAGTGACATAAACCGGTTTGAGAACAAACACAGCTGACTCTTAAAAAGCATAAAACACACCTGGTAGTAAAAAGTGTCTATTTGTAGTAAAAAGTGGCCCACTCCCCTACCTGCTGGTCAGTGTGTGGTGGGCTTCAGAAAGTAGGATTTCTATATGGGGCTCACACCTGATTCATAGGACTCACTGACAATTGTTCTTTTTTTTTTTTTTTTAAGTAGGCTTCATCCAACATGGGACTCGAATTCACAACCCGGAGATCAAGAGTTGCAAGCTCTACTGACAGACTCACTGACCGTTGTTCTTATCACCAATATCATCAGCAACTACTGTTATCATTGCTGTGGTGGCCATTTGGTCAGTGATTTCTAGCTTCTTGACAGAGCCATTCCTGAGTGAGGCTCTGGTCCAGATGGGGTCCCTCGTCAGCCCTGGCTGCTTCTCATTCAAAAATTTCTCATTGTTCAGTTCTGAGGAAGTTCATTTTTGTTATTATTCACACGCTAGACCAACCTGTGTTGGGATGTCATCTTCCTATAAAAACCTTCATAGTCTTTGGGAAATTATTGAGTCATTTTTAAATTAACTACTGTATTTCAAGCACACACACAAAAAGAATTTCTCAATATATTAAAAGATGGAAAACAGGGGAACCTGGGTGGCTCAATCATTATGCTTCTGCCTTTGGCTCAGGTTGTGATCCCAGGGTCCTGGGATGGAGCCCTACATGAGACTTCCTGCTTAGCAGGAAACCTCGTTCTCCCTTTGCCACTCCCCCTGCTTGTGTTCCCTCTCTCGCTGTCTGCCTGTCAAATAAATAAATAAAAATCTTTAAAAAAAAAAAAGATGGAAAACACCAAAACAGGCTTACAGAAATTGTGAGCCGTTTTAAATGTTCACCTTTAATAAATTAACACTTCGAGCATGCAAAAATACAAAGCAATATAATCATGATTTACATAGAATAACTGTATAATTTATTTTAAGACATCAATTTGGAGTACACTCCAGGCCCCAGTGAGTTTTAAAATTTATTTGAGGAAATTGACTTATGTAAATCTTTTCAAGATATCCTGGTGATTATCTTTTTTGTTTTTTTTAAGTTTGTGCTCCTCCCTTTTTTTAGGGATTTTATTTATTTTTTTGAGAGAGAGACAGAGATAGCATGAACAGGGGAAGGGGCAGGGGGAGGGAGAGGGACAAACAGAATCCCCACTGAGCACAGAACCTCCAGCAATGTTAGACCCCAGGACCCCAAGGTAAGGACCTGAGCCAAAATCAGGCACAAACCACTGAGCCACCAAAGCGCCCCCTGGTGATTGCCTATTAGGTGTCATCAGAAGAAAAGTCTACGTTTGAGGTCTTTTGTGAATCTGGGACCTGACCCCCATGCCCCTCCCCACCACTAGGGCCTGGGCTTGATCCTCCTTCTCCCTCCATCTCTTTCTCTGTCTCTGTCTCTGTCTCTGTCTCTCTCTCTCTCATGCTCTCTCTCTCTCTCTCTCTCTCTCTCACACACACACACACACACACACACACACACACACACACGCCCCTCTATCTCTGGGATTACAGTTTTATCAGCTCCATCCCTGTCCTAGGCTCTCGTCCTTGCTAACACAGCAAACCTGGATACAAGTTGTTCCCTTTACACGAAAGCAAATTAAACTTTCATGAAAACGCATGACTTCCTCTGTGTGGTTTTCCCTTCAGCTATCCCACAGAAGCCAACAAAGCCTCAACTAAATTAACCCTTTCCTCTGGGCTCCAGTGGGCACTGCCTCAGGTGGCTCAGGGGTCTGCCCTTGCTTTCCCTGTGGGCTCCTGCACTGAGTGAGCAGCTAGCTGGAGGTGGTGTTTGCAAAGCTAGTGTTTACTGGTTTCCACCAGAGGTTTCTTCCCAAACCATTTTCCTTGGGCAGAGAGTTCTAACTCCGTGAAATCGGCTTCCTCTGCTCAGACCAACTTTCTTTCTTACAGAATCGTCTTTGGGGAGCAAATTAACTTGTTATAGACTCCAAACATATGAGCTAAATTCTCCCTCAATGTCTAACATGCTGTGCTTCCCCCCGACCCTGCCCCATGATATATGAGGTGTTGGCACTGACAGCTTTATCACTTGAAAATGCCTCCATCTTCTTGCTGCTGCCCTCCCTGCTCTGTTCCCAACCTGGGCTCCCTGGACATTCACATCTCTACATTGTCCCAATACCTGGAGCTGGTCAAAAGAAGTCACCAAGAAATGCCAGAAAGTGAAAAGATTTCCCAGCACTCGATATTAGAAAAACAAGTAACACACCATGTCCCTGTACTAAACTGGACAGATAATAAAGTTAAAAACTTGCTCATACACTAGCAAAGGCATATGAGAGTAAGCATAGCTTAACAACAAACCACTAGGTGGCCTGATTCCAGAACATCCTTGGGGCAAGAGGAGACTTCTAGATACATGCACAGGGGAATAGCTATGGGCTATTTGGACCATTGGGGAGTGTCACAGAACACACACGGAGTCATGGGACCCCAGGAAAGCAACTACTTGAAGACAGAGACAGCATAGTCGGCGTTCTGCAGCACCCTCCCCAAAGGTGGCAGGCCTCTTTATGTTCCATCGTTGCACAGACGGGTGCAGAAGCAACTTAGGAATGGACACAGCCAGGGACAGTGGTTTGAGAGCCTGTACTCTAGTTAGGCAGAGAGGAAAGTGTCCTATCCAAATGGTAGGAAATCATTGACTCAAGGTGGAACCCTTAAAACACAGACTGTCCCAGACTATGAGACTGAATGAGGAAAAAGACTAATATTCAACACAGAGGCAAACAAAGAAGACAATTCTGGCAGGATGAGGTTGCTTTCTTTGGTCACACCTGACAAAGAAGTTTACCAATTCCTCAATGAGGAAGAATTATGATCAGCACTGTGTACGTGTGTGTGTGTATGTGTGCACTTGACTCTCCGTAAGTTGGCCTATCAGTCTTTCTGAATGAACATTTTCATGCCATCCAATAGAAGACCTCTTCCTGATATCATTAAGATATTTGCATGGGGACCCATTAAAAATACAACCAATAAGGCAAAGATCAAATTCTTCTCAAGAATCTTAAAGTGACCCAGAAATCCCCTTCCTAGGGATCTAACTTTGGGAGATAATCTGAGATGTAGAGCCCAGATAGCTGCACCAAGATTCTCAAGGTAGCTTTACAAATTAAAACTGGAAACACCCTAGATGCCCAACAATAGAGAATTTCTTGCCGCATGTATATAACAGAAACCTTCAAATGTGATGTTTCCAAAGAAAAACATGGAGAAATACTTACTATATAAAGTTAAGTGAAAAAAGCAACATTTAAAAATATACACAATCTCACTAAGTTAGTATGTATGAAATGTGTGAAAGTGCTCTGCAAATTACAAAGCCTCCTGTGCGTGTCAAAAATAGTTCTGGCCATGACATGGCAGTCAGAGGTCAGCTGGATATCTACAAAAAGGAGTGTTCATGAAAAGAAAGCCCCAGAGGACACAGAGGGAGAACTGTGTGCCCATTTGTGCCCACCCATCCAGTTTTTTTGTGGATCTAACAGCCTTCTGAAAGGAGACCAAGTAAAGAACACACTCTAGAGAGGGCAAGAGAGGATGGACCTTATTCTCAGTGGACCTGAGAGTGACTAATGTAGCGACAGACCTGAGGGTCATTAAAAACAGTCCATGTGGGCAGTGGAGGTGGCAGCTCTGGAAAATCAGGGGACATCTCAATAGGAAAGGGAGCTAAGAGACAGAGATGGGAACCAAATTACAGGAAAGAGACACCAGAAAAGTAGGACAAAATATTCCAAAGGCAGAATTGGACTACTTAGAATAAAATCGTTATTGCTAATATTTGTGTTAAATGCTATAACACACCCCCCCACACACACACTATGTTTGCATAACATCACCCATGATGACAGAACATGCTGGAACTATGAGTTCTGAGGTTGAGATTTTTCATGAACAGCATAAGCAGTGTAACCAGGAGTCACAGTGGGTCAGTAAATCATGTGAATCCAGGTCTAGTTTCCTTGCCAGGAGGATTCACATGTGCCCTCTATCAGATGAAGGAAGGACTGAACTCACTGTGTTCTATGCACATTTTTACCCTGGCTACCAGGAAACACAGCTAAATTTAGAACCTAGTTGCAATCCCAGGCATTGGACTTTGCATATATTAAAATGGCAATAAGTGTTTTTTAATGACTTTCTGTCTCTCCTTAGACGATAGCTTCTTGGAAGGCAGTCTGTCTGACTGTCTGACTCTTCCACCCACCCCTGTTTTTTCTATATTGATAAAATGATCAATGAATGTTGAAAATTTTGATGAGTTAATGAATCTTAACCTGCATTCTCAACCCATTTTTTTTTCTCATCTCTTAAAATATTTGTAGTCTTCTTTTCTGGATAAACTGCATACCACATGCTTACTTTTATGATGTAAACAGCCTGAATTTCTCAAAAATAGGTGAATATAAATTATAAATGAATTGACCACAGAAAGGAAGGATGAAAGAGTATAAGAGAGGAAGGAGGGAAGGAAGGAAGGACAGACAGATGGAAGTGAATGAGGAAGGGAGGAAGAAGAAACCCAAGTTCAGACTCCCTTCAGCAATGCAACTTCTTAAGGGAACTGCCGCCATAGGAACTGGAACATACTATTAGCTTAGCAAGGCTTGGTTTTGTTCTGGTCTATGTACATCTTATGCAATACCAAACATATGCATTGAGTAGACCAATTCATATCCATTGGAAAGGTTTGAGGAAATGCAGAAAGACACAGTAGTAATAATAGTAACGGCTATAATTTATAGCTTACCATGAGCCAGCCACTTCTCCAGGGATTTTAAGTCCATGATCTTGCTCCCCAGCAAACCTGGGAAGTGGCTATGAGAATCCCTGTTTTCAAGATGAGAAGCAAAGATCTGGTGACATTAATTAACTTAACAGAAATTGTAGGCCTGGTTTTGAACCCCCAATGCTCTGTTCCAGCCCTCTTACCTAGATGTTTCTTTTCTCTGCAGTGGAATGGCTGAGCATGAGCAGGTCATTCTTTTCCCTTTCAATACACATTTGCCCCCGCCCTTGTGGCCATCCATCACAAATGGTGAAAGACTTAAGAGACAGAAATGGGGCCCTGAATCTATAGATTCAGATATAGCCAGGACCCCATGCTTCCTTCTTCCCCAAACTTCCCCCCAGAGCATGGGTCTTGGTGTGCTTGTCAGGAAGATGTAAGAGGTGACCCCTGTTTTGTTTATTCTCCTCTGTTCAGTCTTGTTGATGGGGAGAGAGAAACCCCTCAGAACTGTGGATTCAAGAACTGTTGAGCTGCCCTACCTCATTGAAGCCACACAGCCCTGCTGAGTCTTGAGCTCCTTTGTATCAAATTGGAAAGGTGAAATGAGAGATGTCCATAAACCCTGTCAACAATTGACACTTGGAGAATTCTAAATCATATTCACTTAGTCATGTTTTCCACAAATCACTACAGAGTTACTATGACCTCAGTCCAGTGCTAAGGTGTCCCTGTTCTTGAGATACTTAAATGCATGTTGTAAAAGCAGACACTAATACATATGCAGATGTAAATTATTTGATCCAGTTGGTCTTTTTTTTTTTTACTCCTTATTCATCCATTTCAATAATCCAACCCATCCTGTGCAAAAAACACCACCCGTCAAGGTGATGATAGAGAAGAGAGAGCAAGTGTAACTCTGAGAATCATCCAGGAGAGAGACCCCAAATCCAAAGAGAGAGAGAATCAGGAAGGATAGGGCAGTGAGCAAGTGCCATAGAAAGAAGGTAAATGGTCCTAGAAGGCACAGGTGAGGACCGGTGTGTTTTAGGAGGACAGTATTATAAACAGTGACATGGAAGCAGGTGTAAATATAATTTCCAAAGACTAAAATCCTCTTGGTAAATCACCACTGTTTGTTGCTGATACAGAAGGGATGGAGCTTGGGGCTAGAGAATCCAGAAAAGCTGGGTTCCCATCCCTATTCTAAAGCTTTGGCTGAGACCCCTGAGCTCTTTAGCCTTCAATGGGATAATCTCTAAAATTAGAGGATTGAACTAGAGGCACTTTGATGGTGGCATCCTTCCATATCTGTCAGGTTCTCATAGTAAGTAATCTGTTAATTAAATGCAATGAATATTTATTCAGTACTTGCTATGATTCAAGCTCTGTCCTTTAACACAGATGCAAACAGAGTACAATCAAGAGCAAACTGGTTCTCTTGAGCATCTGGAAAGTTTTTTTTTTGTTTGTTTGTTTGTTTTTACAACAGCTGCAATCTAAACAATATAATGTGAAGCAATTCTCTTAACAAGAAAAAAGAAAAAGAAAACTCTGAGCTTAAGAGTGAACTAATGATGTCTAGAGACACCAAGGCCAAGACCAATCCAGTTAGTCGTTCTGATTCCAGGCATCTGTAGAATTCTCACCTGCATGGTCAGCGGGATCTTCATCTGCCAAATAAGACAGACTTTCTAGGGTTATCAAGGCTGTAAAGCCAAGACACTGAGACAGCCATTTGGGGCAGAAATCTCAGGCACTTACAATTAACATTTCTCGATGTTTGTGGCTTTCATCTTGTTTTCCCCTTTTAATTTTTTTTTTTTTTTTGACAGATAGAGATCACAAGTATGCAGAGAGGCAGACAGAGACAGAGAGGAGGAAGTTCTCTGCTCCCTGCTGAGCAGAGAGCCCGATTTGGGCTCGATCCCAGGACCCCGAGATCATGACCTGAGCTGAAGGCAGAGACTTAACCCACTGAGCCACCCAGGCACCCCTCCTTTTGAGTTTTAAGTGAAAAACTTGTCAACCCATTTTCTCTTCAATTAGGTGAATAACACAGAGCCTGTGGCCCTAGAGCCTCCTTTCAAGTTCAGCATATAGGGGTAGCTCATACGGACTACTTTGTACCTATACCTGTTCCAGATCTCCCAAGAATTGAAAAAGAAGTGGAAGTCACCTTAACTTTGTCCTTGAAAAAGCAATGCTGAATTTCCCTCTTCTTTAGGCTCAGGGATAATCATTAAATAATTATCAAAAGTGAATTATATCCAAGATACCATGCTGGGTCCTGGACATTGGACATGGACAACGGACATGGACTTACAGAAGCAACACATACAAGGAAAATGAATCCTAAAGTTAACACCCTGAGCAAATGAGTCAGGCACTCAAATGATGCTGGAATGTACAATTTCTTTAGGATAAGAATATTTTATGAAGACTGTTATATATTCCCCCAAATCAATACTCTCTTCTTCAGTGTAATAAGTATACTCAAGCACATTGCTGGCTAGCTAGACTACAATGGAATTGACATAGTGAAATATGCCATCTGCAAGCTGTGCCTTAAGACAGTGGGGTACCTCCTCCACCTCCTTTCTTCTTTCTTCTCTCTGGCTGGAGCTGAGATGTAGCAGTGATCCAGATTTGACTGTGCAGTTGAGGACAGTGCTCTAGTAAGTGAAGGAGCCACAAGATGGAAAGAACCTGGATCCCTGAATGACTTTGTGGAGCAAAATAGGATACTTTCCTCAAACTGTTACATGAAAGAGAAGTAAACATCTTTGTTCTCTAAATCATGTTCTTATTGTGCTCGTTATTGCACCTTAATATTTTACTATAACTAATACAAAAAGAGAAAAACAGTCATCATCACAAGTGAAAGTGAAAATAATAAGCTGTTATTTATTGATTTGTGGTACTCTTTCCAAAACTACAGAACTGATTTCCTTCCTTCAACTGCTGATGCTTTAATCTGAGGCTTTCAATAGAGAGTTAGACAAGATCTCCAACCTCTGTAGTCCTCAATTTCCTCATTCATAGAGTGAGGTTACTATAATTATACCAACACAGCAAAATCATTATTGTGAGCAATACCTGACATTATGTTTGTACGGTCTCTGGTACATAGAAGGTGCTTACCCTAGCTCATTGCTTTGGAGTTTTGAAGGGAAAAGACTCCACAAAAATAAATATAATTAGTTATCTAAGTCAAAATGAAAAAATGATTGTCAATGCCCAGTCTCCTCCAGACTTTGGGAAGTTCTGTGTTAATGTCAAATACTTCTTCTCTTAAATCAATTATCTTATGACGGCTGTCACAAAGCAAAGTTCCTCAGAGAAGACACACACCACAACACAAAGAACAAGTGTTCGGACCCATGTCATTGCTTAGAAGTGAGACAAAATCCAGGTGGGTGGCAAAACAATGGGAAGATGTCAAGAATGAGGAGAGATGACAATTCCCGTTTGAGAAGGTACTGTTCCATTGCCAGAAGCAAAGAAGAATCATATGAGTGGGAAGAAGGCACAGGAAAACTGGTTTTGGCATTTTAAAAAAAGCAGACCTAGATCTTACCAAAACATGGTCATGCCCAATGCTGTTGGGAAGAGAGGAGATCAGAGACACAACAAAATTATCAGGGGTGGGGAGGTGTAAGAAAAGAATTTTCTTAGCTACAGGTTAGGAATTTGGGACGATACCAGCCTTTTCCTTTCACAAGGGTAATTTTCTGGAATCACAGTGTAGTAGGAGCATTCTCAAACTGCCAGTGAGAAAGGAGGACCTGAAGGAGTAGCATCCCCAGTGAGTCTATGAGAATCCTAACAAATAGTGTTAACTTCACAAAGTACACACACACACACACACACACACACACACACAATACCAAAAAAAGACAACAATGACATTTTTTTTCTATTTGTCCTAGTTATTCTATACTATTCATTACCTTTCTTTGATGAAAAATGTTCAGTGATTTCATATTCTCAAATTTCAGTGGAATGTTCAAAAGTGTTTCAGATTTTCTCATAGACAACACTCACATGGAGAAGGCCTTCCCTTTACCTCCTCACTCCAGCCCTGCTCCCCTATGTTAATGTCTAAAGCATTTCTCATTTTATACCTTGATATTCCTGACTATCTGCCAGGCCCCATCCTGGTTCCAGAAGTGCAGAGGAACATGGATGCTTGACATGGACAATGGGTTGATAAACAACTGGGAGATGTCAAAATCGGTGAGAAATAATAGCATATATTTCTGTCTGAGGAAATAACTTTTCATGCCCAAAACAAAGTGAAACCTTACCTTTATTTGCTTAATTGACATGACTGAGCTGCTATTTTGCAAACTCCCTAATATCCTTTCTCAAGAATTACAACGAAAAGGAGTGACTCACAAATCAGAGCTATTGAAACTTAAATCCTCAAGCTTATGGAAAAAGTGGTCCTGAATTTTAAATTAGAAGATGAACTTGTCCAGAAATGATTCCTTTATTCAAAAGCTGAATATAAAAGTATAAGTTAGAAGCATCCAAGTCTGAGAAATTATCATCAAAGACACGCAAAAATGGACTGTCCAAGAAAAATTGGGATTTCTACCCCTTGGGCCATTGATCTTTGATTTTTTTTTTATTTGTAAGTCACATTTTTTTTTACTTATTCTTGGAAATGTAGGTCTTTGAAGGCTGAACTATGTTTTATGTTGTATTTCACTAGTTTTAAGATGCAGAAGGAATTCAAAAACACTAAAATATGAAAACCATGTCTCTGATATTGAGGAAATAAGGTCAATCATCCACAAAAATCCATGGAACAGGCCATACCATTATGTTTCTAGGCCTTTGTGAATGCTGATTCTCTGCTCACAGTTCCTTCCTTTCTTCATTCACTTGGCAAACTCCTACTCACCCCTCAAGAGGCAACTCAAATGTCACCTTCTCTGCAAAAATTTCTCTCACTCTCCCACCTTAGTGCCCTCTTCCAAAGCTTGCTTTGAACCTTGTGTAGCCTCCAACATGGCCATTGGTTTACACATTGGTTCTCTCCCCCAAAGTGTAAGCCCCTTGAGCCCGAGAAATGGCCTGCTTACTTCTCTAATTCCAGTATCGAGCACAGAGATCGTTTACAGGAGGCACTCACACCATGCTTGTTGGACTAAAGTACTAACAATGGACTTTCACATAAATAATTTCTATGTATCTTCACAAAGCTCTGAGGTAGGAATTCCATCGTCCCTGCTTTTCATGAGGATACTGAAGCTCAGAGAGTTGACTGATGCACCCAAGACCAGGGCAGTAAATGACAGCCCAGGTCTTCTGATGCCAGACACTAAGCCCTTTCTATTTAACTGTGCAGTCCCTACGAATCTCATATAGCCTTGTCCCTCAGCCTGGCACATTTCCAACAGCAAATGAGACGTGGTGTCCTAGAGCATTTATGTCTAAGGAAGGCCTGAAAAAAAACACGAAGAATAACTTGAGGTCTCTCCAACTCCCATATTGGAGACTTTACCGATTAAGGGGAATTGGCAGAGTTTTGAGGTGGAATAAATTAGTGGGGAGTTAAAGTAGCTTAAGCCTTGGACCACAGGGCATACAGCTGATCAGGAGCAGCCGGCCCTCCCCACACGCTGCATGCGCATTCGTCCTTCTGTAGCTGTGTCAACGTGGCTGTTTCACACACTAGAGCAAAACATGCGTGGATGAACTCTGCATGTGTGTGCATGAGAATGTGTCATGCGTGTGTGTCTCGTGCATGTGTGTATATATGTACAGTTTATATGCTGGAGGTTCTATTTGTGTGTGCATAAATATGTTTCAGGGTTATCTGTGCTTGTGTAAGGGAATTGAAATGCGTTATATCTATGTAGAGTGAATCAGGATAGATAACCTCTTCCTGCTGCACTCAAATCTCAGTGAAGTCACATCAAGCTGGGAGAGTCATTGGTACAATTCTCCCTTCAGAGGATCAAGATCCCCCATCTTGTGATCCCACCATCTTGATATACAACTTACAAAGTTGCTGCAGCAAGGGAAGAGAGAACAGGAGTGTCAGGACATTTTTAAGGAAGTAGCTTATCATTTCTAAACATCCCATTGACCAAAATGCAGTCCATGACCCTAATTTAACTCCAGTGGAGACTGATGGCTGCTGTCCTCTGTGTGCCAAGGCATAGGAAAATGAAATGGAGTGAACATCAGCTGCTATTGTCCCTGCCACATGGTCCTTCCTTTGCATCATCACTCATATCCACCAAAAAGGAAAAAAAAAAAATCCAGACAAAGAAGCATAATCTTCCACAGAACTTAGCAGCATCCTCCCCAACCTTCTGGCAGAGTAAAAACTCCCAGTGCCGCTGACTGTCCATTTTCCTGGGAAGCCATTTACAAGAGTCAGTCCCCAGCCTGATGGAGTCCTCTCAAAACAGACCCCAAGGGAAGGAGAACTGCTCAGAACTAATGGACCATTCTAAAAGGGCAGAAGCAGAAGCAGGGAAAATTCCCTCCCTCATTAATGAGAGTAGAGGGACTACAAGCTCATTGGGAGTTTGATGAGAATTTCTCTCTTGGGGGATGAAGGGTTGCACTAATTCATTCCTTATGTCCTCAATTCCCTTTGCTTCACAACCTGCTTATCCAGGTAAAACCAAGCTAGAACAAAACATCCCTGGGCTTCCCTAAAGCAAGAAAAAGTTTACAAAGGCCCCTTTCCTGACCTCTCACATAAAGTTAGATGGTCTTTCCTCTATAACTGTGAAGCATTTACAGTGCCTCTACTGTAACAGTAAATTCAAATTATTTGTTTTCAGGTCCAACTGCCCACCTGTGAGATGAGGTGTCACTTCCCATGGGAGGGGGATGGGCTCTGGAGTGTGGAGCATGGATCCCATGTTCAACACCTTCTGTGAGGAACTAGCAGTTCCGATTTCTCTAACCTTCATTTCCACATCCCTAAAGGAGATCATTTCCACTTGACAGTTGCCATGAGTCTAAACCAGTGGTTCACAGCCCAACTGCAGACTAGTCCCCACCTTAAGACTCTGGTTTGATTGTCCCAAGTATTAAGATTTATTACAGCTCTCCAGGTAACTCTTACGTTCAGCCAGGGTTAAGAACCACCAATGTAAAGAGAAGACTAAAGCTTACCACTCCTGGGATCTCCATCCAGCCAGGGTCCCAGCAATGCTCTCCACTTAGAGAGAGAAGTTGGAGACCTGACTCAACATTTGACCTGGCCCTTACTAAAACCAAAAATCAGGAAACAAAGTTGGAACTTCAAGTTCCTGTTGTTCCTCATGTCATTGGATGAAGTTCTGAGCAAGATGGGGTTTTGATTAAGTAAAAAACAAACAAACAAACAAACACAAAAAAACCCATGATGGTTTCCTACTTAGAGACAGTGAAACACCATAATAATATGGAAGGTGTTACCTATGAAAAAAGTGAAAATAAAGTGATTCTGTGCAGTAATATAAGAGGAATTTGGGAGCTGTCCTCTGATCATTCTGGATGATGAAATTTAGTAGATTCAGAAAACCCAGTAAAGAAGGAAGAGAAAAGAATGATCAGCATTAGAAGAGGGGACTGGGGGTCTCCTGAGTGGCTCAGTGGGTTAAAGCCTCTGTCTTCTGCTCAGGTCATGATCTCAGTTTCCTGGGATCAAGCCCCGCATTGGGCTCTCTGCTCAGCAGAGAGCCTGCTGAGAGCCTGCTTCCTCTTCTATCTCTCTCTGCCTGACTCTCTTCCTACTTGTGATCTCTGTCTGTCAAATAAATAAATAAAATCGAAGAAGAAGAAGAAGAGGAGGAGGAAGAAGAAGGAGAAGAAGAAGAAAAAGAAGGAGGACACTGGGAACAGCAGAAGTCTCGAGCCCAAAAGAACCCAGCAAAGAGAAACTTCCTGTGTACCAGGAACAAACTGTGAATGTTTAATATCAGTGAATGAGGTCGGACATTTAATTTAAAGTTGATTTCTGGGGGCGCCTGGGTGGCTCAATGGGTTAAAGCCTCTGCCTTCAGGTCAGGCCATGATCCCAGGGTCCTGGGATGGAGCCCCATATCGGGCTCTCTGCTCAGCAGGGAGCCTGCTTCCCTTCCTCTCTCTCTGCCTGCCTCTCTGCCTATTTGTGATCTCCGTCTGTCAAATAAATAAATAAAATCTTTTAAAAAATTTTTAAAAACATAAAATAAAGTTGATTTCTGCCCAGTGGTTACTGCCATTCTCCTCCAATCAGTCATTCATACCCCTATATGCAGCAAACCTGGAGTATTAGTGCCCTAGGGGAATTAAAATTTGCAGATGTACGTGACCAGATGCAGGAGGTGAAGGTACATGCACAATTCTGTCTCTGAAGCCAGTGGAGTGGTACCAGCACAGCATTGGGGAAAGATGGCGGCCCTGGGGTTATAGGAGGTGGTCACCCATGACGTAAGTGGAGGCCCAGTGGGAAGATGGAGGTGAAATGGAGATAGTGACAGCAGAGATGTGGAGGCAGTCCTCATTGTCCAAGGAGAGGAGGGAGGCCAGTAAGTCATTCACTCAGCAAATATTTTTGAGCACTTATTATAGGCTAGACAGGTAGTGTGCTAAATACTTAGGGTACATCAGTAAGGAGAATAAAGATCTTAAGTCCTTTTGGAGCTGGCATTACAGAGGAGGCAGACAGATAATAAATAAACTTAAAAATAAGTTAATTATATGGTAGATGAGAAGCTGATGATGCCACGAGAAAATAGTAGAAATAGAGGAGGTTAAGAGGGATGAACTTTGTCACAATAGGTAAAGAGGACAGGCAAGTGACAATTTTATGGAGGTTCAGTGGGAGGCTGTGCAGAGACAAGGCCTGAGGAAGAGAGGGGATGGGGCAGGGGAGCCTACCTGGAAGTTCTCCGGGGATCAGGGGGAAAGGAGCAAAGTGCTGAGATCCTACAGGGGGATCTGCTGGGCCTGTTTGGAGAACACAAGGTGAGGGCGGCCAGAGCACAGAGGACAAGGACAGTGACCACTGCCATGTCCACCTAAATATAGATGAGAATTACAGCTCTTAGCAACAAGATGAAGCTGAGTTTTCCATTACATGGGAAAAAAACAATTTCACACAATTTCACACACACAACAAATACACATTATCAGAGAATTAAACAAAATGATGTGTGTTAAGTATTTGGCACACAGCAGCTTCTCGGGATGGGCGAGTTTCCTCTCCTCTTCAGACATTTCACATGTTGTTTGTTAGAAATTTGAGGGTGGGGTTCTGGCCCCAAAATACAGAAATCCTTCCGTGCAGTGTCCCATTCACTGATTTGACCCGGCCGTTGAGGGTCCCCCGACTTACCCACCTTCATAAGTGGAGGTCATGATTCTGCCCACCTCCTTCACTCTTCTCCTCTCTCTGCCTCCCACCACTCTCACCAAGCAATATAATATTAAGGATAAATTACAAATAATATTTTCATAACAAGAAACACATCACTGAGAAAGAATTAAGAATGCCAAGAAGTGGACCCGTAACTCCTGCCATATGCCTACGCGTCTGAAAAACACTCCTTTGCTTTGTAAGGACAAGGAAATTTGGACTGACTTCTCACCGTGAATAGGGCCAGTCACTGACCCAGTGTAATTGACAAGCAGAAAATGTTGCAGGAGGTAGAAGGTAAAGAGGGTTTGACTCAGTAGATGTAATGCTGCACGTACCAAACTGACAGCCTGTCGCTGCAGCCCTGGCTGGAGCGGAAAGTTCTGTGCTGAAGGCTAAGAGCCAGTACCACCTTAAAAGAGGAAAGTGGACAAAGAAGGAAACAGAGGGAGGGGACCAGTCAATTGGCCTCTGACCTTAAGAGGTTCTGAGCCTGAAAATGGTTCAAAAGAACAGAGCATCTGGTAGTTCAAGTCAAAATCCTAATTGCTCTCTCTTCACAAAGCTTCACAAAAGCTGAGTTAGAAGAATGTTTTCCCGGAGGTTGAGGAAGTTCTGCGGTTATAGCAGGAAGCACACAAACCTCGGAGCGATACGTTGGCTCTGTGACTTGGCCTGGCCTCTCTACCGTGTGATCTTGCTGAAGAATTTTAGCCCTTGGTTCCAATTCAGTGCATCAGACCATACAGACCTTTGTGCAACCAACAGTTTCTAGCCCAGAATCTTGCCAGAAAATGTAATGTTAAGCATTCTACCATCTAAGTATATTCCAAAATTCTGGTAATGAGAAATAATATTTATGGATGATTGCCTAAGATTATATCATTTATCCATTCCTGGAGATTGGGGGCTAGCAAACTTCTTCTGTGAGGGGCCAAGCAGTAAATCTTTTAGTCTGCATACCGTTTGGTTTTGCATACCTCTGTTCCAGATCCTGCGGTCCACTGCCCACACACTAGAGAGTAGCCATACGCAGTGAGCAAACTCATGTGTGCAGTCACAGCTGGCCCTTTCCTGGCTTACACATAACATTTCACTGTCCAGGAAAGCTAAGTGTTACAGCACTGCTTTCAGGAAAGGCAGAGTATCTTGTATCTGTCTTCCCGTGGTTTGTATCCTCTGGAGATCAGACCATGATAGATGATAGGTAGATAGACAGACAGAGACGGAGATGATGTAGACACAGACACACGTAAACAAAACATATGAAACAATTATCAGGGGCCAGGAAGTGACCGAAAGCAGGGAGAGAATAGACATGAGTTTGCTTCTAGTAAAGGAGAATGACACTGGATGAGCTCATTTGGACAGCTTTTTGCCAGAAGGCAGACCCAGTCTGCTCCTCTAGGCAACTCTAGAACTCAGTTGGGAACTAGGGTTAGAATTGTTCCTACCCTAATAACAATGGCTGTCATCCTTTGTGCCAAAGATGCACAATCACCATGACTTGTATAAATTTAGTTTTACCTCACTTGCTGTCATAATTCTGACTGAGTGGCATCCCCTCCCCACTCTTAATTCGAATTCTCTAGGAGTTTACCTTGGATGTATATTTATCTAGATAAGTCATTTCGAATTTCTTACCAATCACACAGAAGTAGGAGTTGACATTTTGAGTGGAGAAATGTACTAACTGTGCAGCCCAACACTGAGTTGACACTGACATTTAAATTAATTGACTTATACCCTTACAAAGTCTATCTGGTCAAGGCGCGATCGTCTTTCTATGGAGTCCTTGCTTCAGGGGGTGAAAATGAAGAATTCCAGAGAACACTCCATCTGTCAGTCACAGAAGCCCAATATTTATCTTCAGCAAGAAAAAAAAAAGAGAGAGAGAATATAGAGAGGTGGACCCAAGAAAAAGTTGCATAAATGCCAGGAGGCAAAACCCACAGATTCCCCCAGACAAAACAGAGATCAGTCCAAGACTATCCGATTGGAAGTGGAAATCGGGACTGAGATGGGGGTAGACTCCTTGAGCCTGCTAGACCTGGTGGTACTCTCCAGAATGGGGAGGAAGATGGGAAGGAAAGGGAGCCCTCGTGGCCAGCCAGGTAGGGAGGGATCCACTCCTGGGATGGTACCAAGCTAGTTCTGTTCAGTTACTGCTTCACGCTGGGGGCCTGCTGGAAGAAGAGGGAGCCAGGCTCTGTCAGAAGTGGGGCAGGGAGAGTATATTAGCTTCCCTAGGCCTCTGTAGCATGTCAGCACAAATGCAGTGGCTTCAAACAACATACATTTATAACCTTGTAATTCAGCAGTGTAGAAATCCAAAATAGGCTTCCCTGGGCTAAAACCAAGATGTCTCAGGGCTGTGCTCCTCCTGGAGGCTCTCATGGTGAATCTGTGTCTTTGCTTTTCTGGCATCTAGGGGTCTTCCCAGCATTCCTTGGCTCATGGCCCCTTCCAGCCTCTTGAAAGTCAGCAATGATGGGGTCAGTTCCTCTCCCAGTACAGCTCTCACTCACTCCTCTGCCTCTCTCTCCCATTTTTAAGGAGTCTTGTGGTTCCATTATCCACCCGGATAATCCGGAATGATCTCCCCATTTTAAGGTCAGCTGATTCGTAATAATTCCACCTGCAACTTTGTTCCTCTTTGCCATGTAACCTAAGAGAGTCATAGGTTCTGGGGATTAGATATGGGCACTTCTGGGGGCTGTTGAATTGCCTTCCAGAGAGAGTAGGAGAGGTGCTGATGAAGGACACGGCTGCCCAGGACCATGAAAGAAGGAAGCCAAGAGTCACAGGCAGTACAGATCATGGAAACTTATGGTGCTGGAGTCCCGCTATTCCTACTCTCCTTGGTCTCCTTCCTCATGTCATTCACAGTCTAGATGAAGAGACAATCAAGTAAATAGTTACAAGGGTGCCTGGGTGGCTCAGTCGGTTAAGCATCTGCCTTTGGCTCAGGTCATGTTCTTAGGGTCCTGGGATCAAGCCCTGCATTGCGGTCCCTGCTCAGGGGAAAGTAAGCTTCTCCCTCTCCCTCTGACCCTCATCCCCACTTGTGTGCTCTCTCTCTCTTAAATAAAGAAATAAAATCTTAAAAAAAAAAAAAAAGGAAATAGTTACAATATGAGCTACTGAGATGTGTGCTGAGGTCCATGTGGAACTGTAGGAGCATTCTGGAGGTGCACAGCCCTCATAGTCTTGCAGGACGCCCAAAACCCTCCAGACTCATGCATTAGTCTGGTGTCCTGAAGCAGAGGAATGGACTCAGATGTGTCTTTCCCCCCAGCTACAGGCTGAAATGCAAAAGAAGGTGGTAGTAGCAGTGGTCTCCTCCCTCCCCTTCTCACTCTCCTCCTTCCTCTCCTTCCCTGGCCATGGCCCTGGCCTGGCCCCCTCCCTTCTCCTCCTCCTCTTCTCCTTCTCTCTCCATTTTCCCCTTCCATCCCTCTTCATCTTTTCCTGCTGCATGGCTTCTATACAATAGAGAAATACAGTCTCTAATTCACCACCAGGCATTATGACATTGCAGTTAATCCATCTGGGCTGGTCCTTGTGTGCTGGTATGGGACATAGCTGAGGAACAGTGCGGGAGACAGGGTGGAGGAGGGAGTACAGACCTTTGGGTGAGCAGAGCTGGGTGGGAGCCCCAGCACAACCATACTTTCTCTGTGCTTTCTCTTGCACTTCTCTGCACCACTCTGGGCTTCGTTACAAACTAGTTCAGAAGCTCAGGGTCTCTCTGAAAAGACTGGAGGAGCTGGTATTCTAGAAGCATCCAAAACAGAGTCATTATTTCACAGCGGTTTCTCCAGACTCTAGTTGAAGGGCAGTTTGTAGCTCACTCAATCCAACCACCAAACCACCAAAACCAAAACCAAAACCACTCAATCTAACCACCAAAACCATCGTTTTGCAGAGGAGGATATCCAGGCTCATAGGAGCAAAAGGACTTATCCAAGGTAACACCACTTGCAGGTGACAGAGCCAGGTCAGGCCTCCTTCCTTTTAGGACTGTACTCCTCCCACCCTGCCATGCTGTCATGCTTCTTTTCCTCATTTCAGATGTCTTAGTGCATGTTCCAACTTAATGGATAATCAGGCATCTCTCTGCCTTGGAGTCTCCAAAGCCCCAGCTCCATCTAGCCACCTGGCAAGAAGGCCCAGGAAGGTTTGAGGCAGCTGTGTGAACCACTTTGCCAGAGGGAGTATCAGACTTTTCGGTTCTTCCCACCTGGCTCAAATTGTGCAAACTCCTGAAACACTTACCGTAAATATAATGACCATGAATCCCAGAGCATGTGAATGATGGAGGGAGAGGAGACACAGCCAGAATGGAGAAGGAGGCCAAAAGACCCAGAGAGAAACGGGTGCCCACCTCAGAATTCCTTTTATCACTGAGTATTGATTTACATCAGTCTTATCCTTACAACTAAAACTCCCAAGACCAAGGTTGATGGAAGGGATCTTTTGCCAATTTTCCCAACAGACCTTTCCCTTTTTCCATACTTTCCCCAGATCCCTTCCTAATAACTTCCACCCTGGATAAGAAAAAGCTCAAGGTCTCCATTGTACCATGAATTACAGTACTGTGTGTGTACGTGTGTGTGCCTGTGTGTGTGTGTGTGCGCCTGTGTGCGTGTGTGTGTGTGTGTGTGTGTGTGTGTGTGTGTGTATGCATGTGCTTTAGCAGAGTCGGCCCCTCCTCTGGGCTTGCACATGTCCAGATGCCTCCTGAGAGAGATCAACCAAGACCCTTATCCCTTATTTCTAAAATTCAAAGTAAAGGCTCCTAGTTGAATGGACTCAACTAATACCTACCCAAAGCCATGGAAGGAAAAAGCAGCCCCTGGACTGAAACTGCTCTGAAGGTAGAGAGAGTTCTCAACCATCACACTGATTTGCCTTCCCTTTGCAGTCGGTATAAAGGTTTGAGGTGTGGGCTGGAAACCAAATGTTTGTCTTTCGCTTAAGCTAGTTTGAACTGGAAGAAGAATGCGGACCAAAACATCTCGTTTCAAAACACCAGTGAGTGAATGGTATTGTTGATCTCATTTCATGGATGCAGAAAAATGACAAAGGAGCCCCAAGACATGCTGCAAGTCTGTCTTCAAACACAGACCACAGAGATGTCATGCTCTGTCCCTCCATGCCCTCCCTTCCCCAGGCTCTGCTGGAGAGACTGTGCTTTTTCTGCCCAGCTCCTAAGTCAAGTATTTTTCCAGATTCCAGTTGAGGCAACATACCCCTCTTCTCCCACCACTGACTTAGCCAGGTCCCACCTGGCCAAAATTCACTCTCTAATAAAATAATGTCTAAAGGTGGTCTTATTGGAGATTATTCCCATAGACTGTTCATCAGCATTGTACAGAAACAGTTTCTGGAATCCATTCGTTTGGAAAATTCTGAGTAAAACAAAATTAAACAGAAGATTGGATCTTACCATCAGATTGAGTCATGTATGAGTCCCAGCTGGGCTATTTATTAGCTGGGTGACTTTGCAAACTAGTCAAGCTCTTTGTGACTCGGTCTTCTCACCCACAAAATAGGAATGATTAGTACCTGACTGGGTCAGTCATGGTTCAATGCTGGACACAGACAACATTGCAAGTGTTCAAAGTGGAAAGGATTCGATATGGGGAATTAGGTGCTTGCAAAATTCCCCAAAAAAGGCTGGGGGAGAAAATTCTAGGCTAGACCTGTAGGAATGATTTCCAGAAGAGAAAGAATGGGAAGCCACAACCTCTACCACAATCAGAAAAGTTAGGGTTCATTGGGCCATGCTTGAACAGCCATGTTCGCTACCACTCAGTGCTCAAGAAGTCACCAATGCCATTGCTGCACTGGCCGGGCCATAAACAAGTCAGTCCAGTGACCCCATGACACTGGCATCTTTGTATCCAAAGTTGGTCACTCTACACCAGCAACCCCAAGACCAGGCCCACCAGATGGTAAAAATAGCCAGTAGGCAAGAACACAGCTTTAGCCGCACTTCCTCCCTCTGCATCTCCCCACAGGGCATCTTGTGGTGGCGTTTTTTTTTTTCTCAATTAGAATGCCATGTGTAGGAGAGTGTGGCCAAGCCAGTTTAGAGTCCCAACCTCTGCATTTCAGGAAGATACACAGTAGGAAGGGTCAGAGTTCTTGGATGCCAATAGACCATAGCCAACACTCCATGCTGGGTCATGGTGAGGCTAATGTGCTCATGCACTACAACACAGTAGAATAGAGTCATGGATAGCTGTTAGTACGCTACTGTTGTTATCGGCTGCAGGACTTGCCAGAGCCTTTACTATGTTGACATGTGTATATTTCCTCCCTGTAGTAAACACTGTGTCACTGACCACCTCTTCTATTCTGTTTTCTCAAACTAGAGGCAAGTTTTAGATTCAATGATAGCACCTATATACACCCTCATGACTTTCTCACTTGTAGTATCTTTACTTTTCTTTGTTAACTTTGTAGTTTTATTTCCACTCCTTCCCTTTGAATTCTTCTTTATGCCTTAGCTTCTGTTTAGGTACTTAAAATTCTTTATGGTGTGCAGCCTGATAGAAACAAACACATTTATTAAGTGAATTAATAAATCACTTGGGCATCAAGGGCATGACTTATAATGATGGAAATCCAGAATGAAGGTGATATTTTGGATGGGGTTCCTTCCCCACCATGATCAAATAATACCACATGGTTTCCCTCAGGCTCTGTCTCACATTAGCTCTGAAAGTGTCCTCTAAATGGGGGAGGGGGAGCCACTGTCAAAGTCATACGGTTTCCGGCTTTTGCCCCAGGGCGTGCTGCCCTATAGAACACACCGCCACTGGTCTTCAGTTTTGTGGGTCACTCTTCCTTGTCAGGCAGAGAAAGTCTTTATTTCTACTTTGACATTGGTACAACCCTTAACAGCTTTCCCCAAGCTAGCAAAATGGCAGAGTTCTTACCTTCAGATGGTCACAACCCATCCAGTGAGACCAGAAGCCCTGCCTGGCTGACCCCCCAGACAGCGGAGGGTTTTGATGTACTCTGGGGCTGGCTTCCTTAGCCCCCCACCCCCACAGCAAGTGAGAATATTCTGAACACCCTTCAAAGCATCAGCGCTCCCCGGTTCCTCCTCACCACAGTGCCATTTCTAGAGACTCGCGCCTGAAGAATAATGAAGGAGGAAATTCCACCTCCAACAATGCAGAGTTCCATTCCCAGTTCCTGCGTAATGGGGATTCTCCCAGCACAGCCTTGTACTATCAGCTCCAGGGGCTCTCTCTCAGTTTAAACAAGCGCAGCACCCACACACCCCATCCCCCTTTCTATTCCGTATTGTTTTTCCTCTTTATAAACAATAATAATAAATATAGATGTAAAATTTTATTCTGGATTTTGTACTATAGGTAAATGACTAGATCCCAGGGCACTCGTAATCCCTTTGCATGCAAGGACCCAGGGAAGAAGCCAACGTGGCCACTAATACTTGGCCAGTGCAGCTCTAAATACTGTGGGCTTCTGCTGTGAAAAATGTCAATGGTATTTCGAAAGGGATTGCATCGAATGTGTAGATTGCTCCAAGTAACATACACATTTTAACAATATTTGTTCTTCCAAACCATGAGCACAAAACGTTTTTCCATTTCTTTGTGCCTTCTTCAATTTCTCTCATAACTCTTCTGCAGTTTTTAAGAATACAGATCTTTTACCTCTTTGGTTAAGTTTATGCCTAAATATCTGGACCTTCTGGAGAAGAAAGGCCTTGCCAGAGAAGTCACAACTAATGTGCAAGCCGGGGTAGCAAAATACAGGAAAGATACCGAATACAGCCTAGCAGGAGAAAACAGATGGCAAATGGGCTGGGGAGGGTCGGAGAGGGGCCCAGGCAAAGGTAGGGCATGACTGGAAGCCAGAAGGAACTTTCTACCAACACATTACTAAAGGTCCTTTTGCCACGCCCACCTTCCTGTAGGGGCAGCAAGTGATTATGGCAGAAAAGTCGGTAGAGGTCAGTCTTTGGGGCTCTCAAACATGACTCTAAGGAGTTGGGATTTTACCCCTTGGACAGAGCAGAGTCACGGAAGTTCCTTGAGTGAGGGGACAGAGGCTGATGCAGTCAAAGCTGGAAGCTGGTGCTGTGTTCAGATCATGCTGATACAGGATTGGGGCCAGAATCAGGGCAAGACCTACTTAATAAAATGTTTCAATTAGCAAAGTCAAATGGAAACTGAGCAATGAAAAAGTTTGTCTCGTCTAACTACAAAATGCGTGGTGTTTGAAGGGGCTCATGAGAGGATACTGCCTTCCATTTATGGATTTATAGCAAAGATGTGTCCCCACACAGAACTTGCCTCCATCTCCCAGAATTGTGTTAAGTTTCCCACCTCCAAAATCCTACAGCTCTTAAAAAAAATGAAACTTACCTATTTTCCCCCAAGCATTTGATTAGGAAAATGTGATGTTACCTTGCACTGGAGATGAGCTATGTGAGTTTCCTCCTCATGTTGTTCATTAGTGAAGGAAGGTTTCCAAGAACTCCATAAATAATTGCATGCGTGCCCCCACTGAACATTTAGATTTGTTTCCCTGCAATCAGTCACTTCTTTTTCTGCAAACACAGCTTCCCTTTAAAACAATATTTCACTCCAAAATTTACTTCCTTTCTGTGACCAAAAGCACATGAATTTAGAGTCATAAAAGACATATGTCCATTTCCCCTGCACAGGGGAGTCCTGGCTTAGTGGGATGAGGCATGGGAGGAGGAATGGAGAATGAGCCACCTTCCATACTATGAAAGTGAGGTTAAAACTGGCTTCGTTTGGGAGTTTCCCTTTTACAGCTTTATTCTCTCCTAGAAAAGTCAGATGCACTTCTCACAGTTACAACGATGTAGCGGGTCAGCTACAAGGTCAGCGGGGGTCGGACCATGCCTGCATTGCTCATTGTTGCATCCCACTTACACTAGACAATGCCCAACAAACAGATGTTGAATGAATGAAGGAGAGAGGTTCAGTGCGGTCACAGATGAGAGGGCCAAGGGGAGGAGCCAGTACTAGGAACATGGCATGTGGAGTACATGCCACTGAGGACACTTGCTCCTGCGTGTGGACACGGGCCTAGATAGCTGTTCACTGTTTAACAGGATGCACTGAGTCCCTTTCATAGTATGGTTGAGAATAAAGTCTCCCGCCCAGCACCTGCTAGGGAATCAAGGCTAAATAAATGCTACCAAATTAAGTTAATTTGATGAGTTTGATTTCCATAAAGGTAACTGGATGAATTATTTTATTTTTATGTTCCTCTGTTGAAGGATTCCTACAAGTTCATTATGGATTACTAAGAGAAGAGGTAGGTCCCGCTGACCATCACAGTCAAGACTCTAGCCCAAAGAGGCTAGAAGAGGCCCTTTCCTGACTGTTATGACACGAGCAGTTGTGTCCCCCCGAAGTCATTTGCTGAACCCCTAACCCTCAATGTGATGATATATGGGGATGGGGATTTTGGGAGGTAAATGGGTTTAGATGAGGTCGTGAGGCTGGGACCCTCATAATGAGATGAGTGTCCTTGAAGAAGAAAAAGAGACTAGACTTATCTCTCTCTCTCTCTCTCACTCTCGCTGTCACTCTCTCTACCATGTGAGGACACAGCAAGAAGGGGACCATCAGCAATCCAGAAAGAGCACTCTCAACAGACACTCAGTCTGCCAGCACTCTGATCTTGGACTTCCAGCCTCCAGAACTGTGAGAAATAAATTGTTCTGTAAGCTGTGCCCCACCCCACCCCAGTCAGTGATATTTTGGTACAGCAGCCTCATCTGATAAGACATTAACCAAGGACTTAATAAAGATATGAAATGTCATAAGGAGATCCAAACTAAGATGACCACATGATACCACCACAACCTACAAAAGGGCTTAAAACTGAAACGATGGAAAAAGCAAACGTTAGGTCGAGCACCAGGAATGGCCACATGCTGCTGGAGAGGATGTATTAGTGCAACCACCTTGGAAACCTGTCTGGCAACAACTACAGGGAGACGTACGCACACCCCCGACCCAGCAAGCCTACCGCTAAGGGTGAATCCTGCAGCCCTGCATACATATCTTTACCCAAAGAAATACTGGAGTGTCCATAATAGTACCATGTATAATGCCCACAAACTGGAAAAAACCTAAATGCCCATGGTGTAGATGGATAAATGATGTCATATTCATATAATAGAATACTCTCGGATGAGAAGGGACAGCCTATAACCACATGCACGAAATTCACAGACATAACGTTGAGGGAAAGGGCCTGCCTTGTTCCGTATATCTAAGACAGAAAAACTAATTTAAGCTGTTAGAAACCAGGACAGTGGTCACCGTGGCAGGGGCACCAGAGGCTTCTTTGTGCTGGTACATCCAGTGTCTTCTTCCAGGTGCTGGTTGCAGAGCTGTGCTCTGCTTGTGGAATTCATGCAGCTTCTACACTTACATATGCCTTTTTCTATATGTAGATTACACTTCAATAAAACATTAATAAAAGACATACTCCTGTCTGGAGCAAAATCATTTTGAGAATGACTGCCTCATGGATAATAACTTGAAAGACGCTGATTGGCCACCAGGAATAGTGCAGCCTGTGTTCTGGCTGTTTGCCCCCCGGCTGGGTGACCTCACCTCTGTACCATAGCTTCTTCATGGGGATGGAATCTAAAAATATCCATAAATGCTTCTCAGAAAAGCCAAAATGAAAGTTAGCTATTGGAGAAGGAGGGAGAATATTAAATAGAAGGAGTCATGTTCATAAAGGAAAAATATATATAATTTCAACTTGAAATATTCTCTCCTGGGGGGGGATCTCCGGGGCTTGTGAAGTTGAGAAACCTTCCCTCTTAATAACTCCAATTTTCCCTTCTAAACTTCGTCTGGCGACCTCTGCTCTTGGCATCCGGGGCCTAGAAGGTATATCTATCTCTATTCCTTGATCTTACTTGAGCTGAATTCCAAGCCTTTTACCGACGACTATTCCAACCCCGTAATTATCCTCCCTTCCCCTCAATCAATCCATTACTTCTCTCATGAACACTTCTGGTCATGAATATTTCCCCTTGCTTATCGGACCTCTGAAGGCTGCCAGTGAGCATGGCTCTTGCCAGCAATTAGCCTCCTGAGGTTTCGAGGACTTTGAACCAATTAACTCCACGAGGTAGAGAGTGCTCAAACTTTGCATCACTCATGCTTGGGAGGTTTCCAGAACTTCTCATCAGTGAATCCCAGGAGCTTCCGAATCACCCCAGTTCCTGGGCCCTGTTACTATTGTTCTGAGTGAACGAGAAGGGGCTGGAATTTCAGGCCCTCTTTACCCTCACTGAGCTGCCCAAGACTGTAACCTTGTGTCTTGAAAAGATGTGAATTCAAATTTTCTATGTTGGGGTCCATTGAACCTGTGTGTAATGATTATATTTTGAATACAGTAATGAAAGTGGTAACAAATTGTATCAACTCCCCATCCTGCAAGTCAGAACCCATGCTGTAACTGAAGGACTTCAAGGGGTCAAGATTCCTGGTATCCACAGCTGGGCTGTGTTGGCAGCAAAACTTTCAGAAAAACTTGTCAGAATTCTCCTCGTCATCCATTAGTGTGCTCATTCATTCATTCCCCACACGTCATGGGGTTTTTCATGCGCCAAGGGCTGGGGTAGGCATGCAGATTTAGGGCTGAGTGAGCTTCAGTCCCTGAAATTTAGGAGCCCACGCTTTGCTGGAGACGGGCATTCCTTCCCATAGAGCACAGCACTGGCTTCATCAGGGATGTGAACAGCCTGAGGGAAATGCTTCATTCATCCTCCTCAGCGCAGGAGATGAGGGCAGGTATCACAGGGCAGGTGACATCACGGCTGGGCTCTGGAGTTGAGTGGAGATGACTGCTGGGAAAAGATGGAAAGAACCTCAGAGGGGGCCCCCTCAGCATGCTGTGTTTGGGGCTGGCCTGGAAGGGAGAGCAGTCCCATGATGAGCAATCAGACCTGTCATTTGTCAAGGCAAACAGGAAAGAGTGTGTGCTGGGCAGCAAGGTCAGGGCCTGGTTGTGGAGGAAGGGCTTGAATTTCATGCTGAGGTTTATCTGAACATCGCGGGGTTTTCAGCAGGAGACTATGTGGTCACATGTGCCTTGAAAATGTGAACGAGCAGTTTGTGGAGTATGAAATAGGTGTGGGAGAGGCCATGGACTGAGACCCAGCAGGAGGCTCTCAGAATTGGGCAGGTGGTGTGTGACAGAGACCTGATAGGCCAGGGGTGGAGAGGGAGGACAGAGGAGACTTTGCGGAGTCATTTCAGAGTGTTAAGGGTTGAATTGTGACCCTCAAAAAGTTGTGTTCAAGTCCTAGCCTTGACTACCTTATAGGAGGTTATCAGAAAATGGGAGTTTATCAGAAAATCTGGTCCCTGCAGATGTGATCAGTTAACTGAAAATGAGGCCATCCTGGATTCAATCTGGTAGACCCAAACCCAATGACTGGACTCCTTATAAGAAGGCCACGTGAAGACCCACAGGGAAGAAGACCATATGATAGTGAAGACAGAGATCAAAACAGTCATCTGCAAGCCAGGGGAGTCCCCAGCGACTGGGAGAGGGGCACAGAACTGACCTCCTCTCAGACATCTGAAAGAAACTAATCTTGTGGACACTCTGGTTGTGGACTTCTGGCTTTCAGAACTGAAAGCTAATAGCATTCTGTTGTTTGAGGCGCCCCCTGCCCCAGTTTGTTGTGCTTTCTTATGGTGGCCCCAGGAAGCTAATAATGGACATTTTCTGGCATCCAGTGGGATGAGAATTGAGTGGACAGAGAACTCTGGGAAAGAGAGAAGGGAAGGGGTGCCTAGGTTTATGGCTCTGCCCAGAGGACTGTGAAGCCATCCCACTCACTCAGACTTAAAACAACAACAACAAAAAAAAGCAGTCAGAAGAGATGAATACCCACCATTTGCATCACCATGGATGGAACTGGAGGGGATTACGCTAAGTGAAATAAGTGAAGCAGAGAAAGACAATTGTCATATGGTTTCACTCATATGTGGAACATAAGGAATAGAGCACAGGACCACAGGGGAAGGAAGGGAAAACAGAATGGGAAGAAATCAGAGAGGGAGACAAGCCATGAGAGACTCCGGGCTCCTGGAACAACTGAGGGTTACAGAAGGGGAGGGGGGTGAGGGGATGGGGTAACTGGGTGGTGGGTACTAAGAAGTGCACGTGTTATGGTGAGCACTGGGTATTATATGTAACTAGTAAATCATTGATCACTACATCAAAAACTAATGATGTACCATATGCTGGCTAACTGAACATATATATACATACATGCATACATATATACATAAAATAATAAAAAATAAATTTAAAAATTAAAAATTATAAACAGTCAGGGAGTTGAGTTGGAGCAGGGAAAGGTGTCCTTGGCTTTTTGTATGTGGAACCAAGGTGCCCAGAAGGCAGGTTGGACTGGTGCATGGAAGGACTATGGTTATCCTGTCTCATGATGATGAGACATTTTCTTACCTCGTCCTCCCTCAGCCATTCTCCAAACCCTTCTTGGCCCAAGACACTTGTGCCTGCCTCCAACCACAGTGGAGAACCTGGCCAACACCAAGCTAAGCTGCTGGGATGAGTCTTGAATCGTCAGAGGAGAGACCTAGGAACTGTCACCAACTGCCAGGTGCAAAGCAAGAGTTGGTCAGCATGAGCAAGAAAAAATTTCTCTGTTGGGTCGACATTTCACTCTGAGGTTAGACCAGCAGAGACCATTTTCCTTCCTTCCCACTGTGACAGAGACTGAATTGACACTGACTCTCACTCTTCCTTCCTGCCTTATGATTGCCCCTGATTTTTAGGTAGGCACAGGGTGCCCAACATTAAGACTACATTTCCTAGACCCTTTTGCTGTGTGGCCATGTAATTAAATTCTGACAACAGATGTGTCCTCTGGAGCTTCCCAGAAGTGTCTTCAAAGGAAGGGGTGTACCTTCTAAGGCCCTCCTTCTTTAGGCTGGCAGGAATGCAAACATGATGGCTGGAGCCCGAGGAGCTCTCTAGAACCATGAAGCTGTAAGCCAAGCTTGGTGGAGCAGTGGTCAGACAAGAACCTTGGTCTCTGATGGTCAGGTTGCTGCACACTGGCTCTGCAGTGACCTCTGCAGGACACACTCCCATGAGAGAGAAGGGAGCCCCCACCTCATTAGGATCCTCAACCCCTTGGCTTTCTCACATGCTGCTGAACCAGTCTTGCCCATATACCTTCTTCCTAAGAAGGAGCTCAAAGTCTAGAATCCACCCCCCCCCCGCCATGACTCACCTGCTCTGCTGAGAGGAGACTGGAGAAAACTGGTTGACAGAAAATGAGGGAGAGAGAGCAAGTGTGGGACATCAGGAGAGCACAGAGCAATCACATGAGTTGGGGATGGTAGAAAGAGAAAGACAGGGGAAGATGACCCCAGGACCCATCCAACCCATGGATGGAGGGGAAACATGAGGGAGGAATGAAGGACACTTTGCAGTGTCGCCTGGACTGAGTGTGTCTACCTGATCATGGAACAATGAGACTTTCTCTGGTCTCAGAGAGAGCCTTCTTGCCCTTGCAGCACTGAGGACACAGGTGAGGGCTGAGATTCACAACTTGCACAGCTCCGTAGGGGATTGCTCTGGAAAAGGAACATACAGGGAGTCCTGTTATTTGCTGCTTTGGAAGCTATGGAGTTGTGACTTGTCCATGGTCACGGAGAGAGTTGACAGCTGAGGCAATTCTTCTTCAATTCTGTTCCCAGTTCTTTCTTTCATACCTCCTTGCCTTTGCACGTGCTGTTTCCTATCTGGATTCCCTCCTTCCTTCTCTCCTTCTGAACCTGGTTGCAGATAATGAAAGCTAAATTAACTGAGTAGGAAAAGAGTCGATGCAAATGAATCACAGGACAGTTGAGGATATGGTCTCCAGGTTCGTCTTGCTGGAGCAGCCCCATGCCAGCAGGACTGGTCTGATGAAGAGACCATGGTGGCTGCCAGCTCAGCCAGAGGGAAGGAGACCCTATCCCTGCCTCCTGTGGCTCCTGCTCCTGGGAAAGTCCAGCACAAGTGGGTCAGGCAGACTGGCCTTGTCTAAGTCACCTGTGGCCAGGCTTCAGTGGAGCCTCAGAGAGTGATCTCTGGTGTTGACCTCAAGAAGGTAGGACTCAGCTTGGAAAATATTAAAAATGCATGGTTGGAAATAGTAATCTGCCTTATAGGGTCTTTCCTCTTGGGGATATGGATCATTCTTTAGGATGTGGCTATGATGCCACCTTTTCTGAATTTGTTTCCTTCCTTCATATCTCTGGGCTTGGGTCTGTGTGCTGCTGGGTGTCTGTCTTGGGCTGAGCTCCCCTAAAGCAGACCTTGAGATAAGAACTTGCATATGAAGGATAGTTTATAAACTTGCTCTGGGGGAGAAGGGTGGGAGGTAAGGGAGGCAGGACAAGGAGTAGAAGGAGCCGAGCTAGTGGGCAAGGGTATGATTCTAGGCTGGGTCCTGAAGAGGGTGGGCTCAGAGTTGGTCCCAGCCTGAGACAAGGGAGATATCACAGACGAAGGGCAGATAAATGCCCAGGCCCTTCCAGTCCTGTGAGCATGAGAAAGCAAAACACCTCCAGTAGTCCCAGGGCAGTTCTCTGCAGTTCTCTGCAGGTTCTAGCTGCGAGAGGGGACCACACCTGGGCATCTATCTGGGTGCCAACGACAGTATCCTATAGTAGGTGTTCGTTAACACCTGCATTCATGCACCCATTCCGTCCTCCCCACGAAGCTGTGGATTCTACGGGAGCAAGGACCACATCCCGGCACTAAGCCTGCTTTGCTGGGTCCATCACAGGTACCCTCTGAACCCAGAGGAAGGAAGGGCGGAAGGGTAATCGCACTGAGGGTCCTGCTGGCAGAGCTCCCCTCTCCCACCCTGCCCCCTGCACCCAGATTACCCCCTCTCACTCAATCACCCAGGTGCAGCCACCAAATCATAATGTGATTATTCTGGAGTTTTTAGGTCAAGGGAAAGGAAAATAAATTAATGAATCAACAACTTTAATAGGCTTCTAGGCACCCACCCAATTCATTCATTAGTGAGAGAAACAGACCCTGTAAGGGAGGATGCTCTTCCCAGAACACAGAACCCTGTCAACAGGGAGAGAGAGCCCGGGTCATTTGCCAGGAAGAGGTGGCCAAGGCTGGAAAACGTAGGGCTCCTGGAAGCCAAATGGCTGGGAAGGTGCCCAGGATGCCTGCCCTCCCCGCCCCCCAGGGCTGAGACTGCATGCTCTGCCCACTTTCCCGAGGGGCCTCAGCTGGAACAGGTCTGCTCCCAGGAGAGGCAGCCTGGAGGGAAGACTTGGAAGGAGGGAAGAACACGGGGCAGAGGGAGGGCAGACAAAGAGGACATGGCGGTATAAAGGCCAGTGTTGTGAGCAGATCTCTTTTGTACTGGAACTGTTCTTCTCAGGAATTATCATCCCTATGACATCTAAGGTCATGTCAGGGAGATGGACTGAGCCTGTGTACAAATAGCCAAGTGTGGAATAGGTACCCTCAAATTCTGATTCTCTTTTCTTCTATTTCCTCATCTTTACCCCAATGTGCCCTGGGACCCAGAATGCCTGCCGCCGAGTTTCTAGCTCCCTTGATGGCACGGATGCCGTAAACCCCTCCATCGTCTTGTCCCTGGGGTCCCACAGGTCCAGCAGGAATGATCACGGCCACTGTGCCCACCCAAGTGACAGTACAAATAAGGCCACTGATGTTTACTGAGCACTGTCCTGGCCACTTCATCTTGTGGAGTTCCTCACATTCCCCTTTAAGGCAGTCACTACTTCTCCTGGGTAAAGAAAACTGCTGTTCACAGGCAGAGATACTAAAACTCATAAAAGTTGAGGAAATGACCATGATGTCCCAGCTATGAAACTTCCTGGGGATTTTCAAACACTGACTCCTTAGATTACCTTCTATGACTTCCAGTTGCCTGTAAGATAAAACAAAACCTTCTCATCATCATTCCTGACCCTGCAGTCCCAATCTAGCTTCCATCTACCTTCCAGCGTTTTCAAGGCACACTGCCCACTACCTGCCCCAATCCCATTCACCCTATGACCTGGTCATCAAAGCATTCCCTCTCCCCAAACACCCTCCCCCCATACCTGCCTTTCTGGGTTTCTTCTTTGTCCTTTTGATGCAGCATTGCTACTTGGAATGTCTAGACTTACTCTTATCTTCTTACCTTTCAAGACCACTAGATGTCAATTAGAGCAATATTTCTGAAGCTATGATTTGTCCAAATTCACCTTGTGCTTCATAACAATGGAGGTTCTGAGATTGCTCTCCTGATTCAATTATCCAGACTTTTAGAACGGAGCTTGGGAATCTGCATTGTTAACACCCAGGTGACTATTATGCTCAACACCATGAGGAACCCAACTTCAACAGACTCCAAATTCCAAGAGGACATGCTCAGTCCTACACCAAGTGCCTGGCAGAGAAGCTGATCCACAGAAAACCCTAAATATTTGGGAGGTCGTTACATTGAACAGTCAGGGCTCATTATGCACAGATAGATTTAGGCACAATTGTTGGATGCATAGACAAATGGGTCACAGGCGGATAAATGGATAAACTGCCCAATACTGCTACCTCTTCAACCAAGACAAAATCACTGGCCTTTAATTTCCAGGTGGCAATAGCCATGACTTTCTCATGCTCCCAAAACTATCTTGATTGGATAGTGGAGACTCTTGGCCTTCTATAGTGGTCTGCGAGCTCCTTGAAGATAGAGAATGTGTGCCTTTTTGCTTAATCCCAACATTTAACAGAGGTCCTAGCTCAGAGTTATTGCTCAATTAACATGCAGTGAATTTAAGCAACAACTAATAAACTGTTAACTGAACAGATGGACATATGAATGGGAAAACAAGGATCTGGCTGAGGAGGAAGAGACATGGGGCAGTTAGATGGGAACAAGAATTCTGAGACCTGCAGAGTTTCCTGCATTTGGCAAAGGGAAAGCCCCTCTCTTCCTGCCCAGTCCCCAGGGCTGGAAGCAGAGGGAGCCTCCATATGGAGACGTGAGGACAAGATGTCTCCGGGAATAACAGATTTGAGAAAGTGGTGTCCCTAATGTGCTGGCAGCAGGGTGCTGTTGGCAATGCCCAGCTCTGCCCGCCAGCCCCCGCAGAGAGCTGTACTTTCAAGAAGTGGAATCCAAAGTCTTCAGAAGGCAGGATGTTGTGATGGGAAAAGAGGGCCTGAACTTCAGAATCATACAGATTTGGGTGAGAATCCCAGCTGTTCTCCTACCAGCTCTGTGATTTGGGGCCTCTGCTTTCTCACCTGTAAAAATGGGCCCAAGACAGCCCTCTTATGTTTCAACATTTGCCTTTGGTTAGAATGACCATGTCCTCAGTTTTCTTCATGAGAATTCCCGTAGATACCCATTATCACAGTAACATTATGAATAGCACCACCTTGCAGCCCCAAAGCTGCCCAAGGTTGAAGTGTAAATTATGTGGTCAGCCCCCTTTGTGCCCATACATCTTCATCTCATCATCATATTTTGAAGCTAGTAACCACCTTTCTGCTGAGTCATCTCTTCAAGCCAAGAGTCTCCCATGTAGAAGGAAATCAGTGATTCAGAGCACAGGCTTCAGCCTCAGCAGTTCCAGGTCCAAATCTAGGCTCTTCTGCTGTGTGGCCAAGCTCCAGTTTCCTCCATGCAAAATGGATATGATGGCACTTTCCCCTCATAGTTACCAGAAGGGTTCCATGTAAGCGTACAAGTCAGGTACCTGGTATAGAGCCTGGCAGAATACAAACTCAGTCTCTCTGGGTCTCTCTCTCTCTTCCTCCAAACACTTCCCTTCTTCCTACTTCTTATTCTTTCTCATTCTCTTGCCTTCTTTCCTCAGAGGAATAAGATCTAATTAGAAACCTCCTTGAGACCCAAACTTATGATACCATAGCTGGGAAGTCCAGAACATTTTAGGGAAGGTCCTAGCAATAGCTTAGGCAGATTCTAGTACTTTCTGAAAATAGCAGTAGAGTTACAGAGAACAGTCAAGCTTACATAAGCCAAGTGCTTACTACCGAGAGGGAAATAGTCCCCAACCCTAATTTGGGCAAGGGCCCTCTCTCTTCCTTCTTGGACTCAGAATTAGGATGACTTAAGCTATATTGACCCTCAGAACAGCCTGTTCAGAGTTGAAGCCAACACAGAGAAGATAGCAGAACAAATGGAGAAACATAGACCATGAGAACATTGATATCCTGGATACAGCTGTGCCTGAAATTGGTTTTATATTTTAACTATTATATAGCCTGGTAAGTTGCTTGTCAGCTTAAGCTCATTTTGGTTGTTTTTTCTGTCACTTTCAGCAAAAGGAGTCCTGACTAATAAACCAAGATCATTAGAGAGTAGGTACAAGCCTCCTGCCCTGGTGGTGTCCTGAACACCAAGACAGGTATTCTTTTTTTTTTTTTTTTTGTCTGCTCCAAACCTTATAATATTTAATAATTAACTTGGAGTAAAAGCCAAAGATCTTTACTTGTCCCCAGGTTACATCTTTTTTTTTTTTATTTCTTTTCAGTGTAACAGAATTCATTATTTATGTACCACACCCAGTGCTCCATGCAATACGTGCCCTCCTTGATACCCACCACCTGGCTCCCCAACCTCCCACCCCCCCACCCCTTCAAAACCCTCAGATTGTTTTTCAGAGTCCATAGTCTCTCATGGTTCATCCCCCTTTCCAATTTCCCTCAACTCCCTTCTCCTCTCCATCTCCCCATGTCCTCCATGTTATTTGTTATGCTCCACAAATAAGTGAAACCATATGATAATTGACTCTCTCTGCTTGACTTATTTCACTCAGCATAATCTCTTCCAGTCCCGTCCATGTTGATACAAAAGTTGGGTATTCATCCTTTCTGATGGAGGCATAATACTCCTTAGTGTATATGGACCACATTTTCCTTATCAAAAGCATCTGCACAGCAAAGGAAAGAGTCAACAAAACAAAGAGGCAACCCACAGAATGGGAGAAGATATTCACAAATGACAGTACAGACAAAAGGTTAATATCCAGGATCTACAAAGAACTCCTCAAACTCAACACACACAAAAACAGACAATCATGTCAAAAAATGGGCAGAAGACTTGAACAGACAATTCTCCAATGAAGACATACAAAATGGCTATCAGACACATGAAAAAGTGTTCATCATCACTAGCCATCAGGGAAATTCAAATTAAAACCACATTGAGATACCACCTTACACCAGTTAGAATGGCCAAAATTAGCAAGACAGGAAACAACATGTGTTGGAGAGGATGTGGAGAAAGGGGAACCCTCTTACACTGTTGGTGGGAATGCAAGTTGGTGCAGCCACTTTGGAAAACAGTGTGGAGATTCCTTAAGAAACTAAAAATAGAGCTTCCCTATGACCCTGCAATTGCACTACTGGGTATTTACCCCAAAGATACAGATGTAGTGAAAAGAAGGGCCATTTGTACCCCAGTGTTTATAGCAGCAATGGCCACGGTCGCCAAACTGTGGAAAGAACTGAGACAGGTATTCTTACTTGAGGCTGCATTTTGTCCCTGATCCTTTGCATTCTGATAGAGAAGAGCCAGACAGATTTTAAAGACTGGGAACAATAGACCCCACGGGGTGACACGGACATATGGAAGGCTCTGCCTGGGCCAAGAGAGATCCAGAAAATTTCTAAGCATTTCTATAGTGACATTTTCAAGAGTTACTCTCAGAGAAGCAATCACTGTAAAAGCACCAGGCTGTCGAATCAGCAGTACTACCTAGCTTTAATTGAGCTCTAATTTTCAATACAGGCAGAAGAAAAGGATGTTTCCTTTTGCAATTTACCCAGAGGGAATGTAGGAAGAAAGAAAGAGCTGCTGGCTGGGGAAACCAAGTGGGGCCCTTCTCTGGAATTCTACAAAACCTGGCTACCTACGCACCATTCCAGATCCACAACATGAGACCCCGCATACCAGAGACCGAAGCAGGGAGTGGGTGGTGGGGAATGAGCAGTCAGGGTTTTGGTCAGATGGACCTTTTCCAAATTCTGCCCTGCCATCTACAAGCTGTGTAACCACAGGCATATCACTGAGCCTCTCTGAGCCTCAACCTCATCTACTCCAAAACGCAGATAACATCTACAGACCTTGTGGGATGATTTTGAAATGAGACAAGTTGATTTATGTAATATTCTCAAGGTAGTTCCTGGCTGGTAGTGAGTATCTTATAAATATTAGTTATTATTACTGTCAAATACACAGAAGCACTAGGCTTATAATATTAAATGGAGCAAAGAAAATCGGGGCTAACATCTTTTAGACAGTTTGATCATCACTATTGAAAACTAACAAAGAAAATGGGAAACTAAAAGTCTATGCACTAAAAAACAACTAGAATGAATACAGCCCATGTCTTTTTTTTTTTTTTAAGATTTTATTTATTTATCTGAGAGAGAGAGAGGGTGTAAGAGAAAGACAGAAAGAGAGTGAGAGAGCGGGAGGGGCAGAGGGAGAATCAGGCTCCCAGCTGAGCAGGGAGAATCATATGGAGTTGGGACCCAGGACTCCAGGATCATGACCTGAGCCAAAGGCAGACTACAACCCATGTCTTAACCGTGGTTACCTTTCGCAGGTCCGATCATTGGTTGTTGTTTGGGTTTTTTTTTTATGTTTTTTTTTTTTATTTTTTTAAAGCTGTCAAACATTTTAATGGTGTCACTCCATACAGTACATAAGACTTACATTTTTAAGAATTGCTGTTCTACTTCTTGCCTTTCATAGAAATGAAAGTTTGCCTAAGACATTACTCTGCTCTATAGCCTAATATCGCAGCCCAGCTGGACAGGGCATTGGTTTAGGGTTTCACAGCAGAGTTGAGGAAGGGCCAGATGATTTATAACTATGTTACCAATAGTACCTCCCCTTTCTGGATCCATCCACACTTTCCTGGAAATTGTCTTGAGCTTCGTGGGAGCTCAAAAGGTATAGACTGTTACAAATTCCAGTTCATAGACAAGGAAACTGAAACACCTTCAGACTCACCCAAACATCTTTTAGATCCCACATGGGCCTTGTAGGGACTGCAGGTGGGGAGCAGAGAGCTGGAGGGAGGGGCGTGGAAGGCTGGAAAGGCACGTGGAGAGAAAGATGCACCTGCTGGCCTGGGCTTGCTGACCAGGAAGGGAGTGTGACTCTCACCTGCCCAACACGTAGAACTCACTGAAGGATTTTCCACAGGAGACAGACTTCATCATGTTGATCTTTTCAGAGGATGGTCTGGCTGCTGCTTGGAGACACAACAAGAATGTGCACAGACAGTGAGTGAGAGAGAAGTCAGGGCCCCAGGGGAATAAGTGGGGGGCGGGGAGGAAGAGCCCCTCTGTGGGTGGCATGGCCTTTTGTAAATCTTGGATCCCAAATCCTGTGCATTTCCAACAGAGTCACATTCTGCTGGCCATGTCCGCTACAAACCCCTGTGTCATCGGGGATGGCTCACATGAGGGCTTATCAGACATCACTGTCACTTGGCATGGACCTCTCCTGAATCTCTGCAGAGTCAGAGTCCAGCTGTAGCCAGAGCCCCATCCGGGCATGCTAGTGATGAAGGTCCAGTAGAGTTAAGGGATAGGCAGCACAACGGCCTAAATCCCTGAAAATTTCTCATTGGACATGATACTTATTTAAAGAAGAAGAAGGAGGAGGAGAAGGGGGAGGAGGAGGAGGAGGAGGTGGAGGAGGAGAGGGAGGGGGAAGGGGAGGAGGTGAGGAGAAGAAGAAGAAAGAAGGGAGGGGAAAGAAGGAAAAGGAGGGAGGAGAGGAGAAGGAGGGGATGTGGGTGGGAAGGGAAAGTCCCTCAGCCCTTTCCACAGCTTTGGCTCCACACTCGTTCACTGGGTTGCCTTCTCTCTTTTCTCTTTCCTTCCTTCACCTTTCTTCCTTCCCTTTCTCAAGAGCATAAACCAAGTTTCCTGGTTTTTGTGTGTAAAGCCATCTCTGCAATGCCCAGAGGAGCCCCTTGCATACCTAAGACAGAGGCTCAGGACCCTGCAGCCTCCCCTGCCAGGCACAGCCAAGAGTTCTCCACTCAGGGCCTCAGGGAAGTTCCTTCCTCTCACTCCTCCTCAAAGGCTATTCTTAGATCCTTACCCTTCAGGTACCAAATTCATTATCACTTCCTCCAAGAAGCCCTCCTGGCTGGGGCTGGCCTAGACCTGTCTCTAATATTCTGTCCCTGCATCTAAGTTCCCTTCATTATACTCATCATTTATTTGAAATTACTTAGTTCTGCATTTCTCATCATTCTGTTTTTGGGGGGAAACTGGGTCTCAACCTTGTCTGCACATAAGTATCACTTGGGGTGCTCTGGGGAACAGAGGTTCCTGGATACACCTCCCCCACCTCCATCTCCAAGATGCAGCTGGTCTGGGATACAACCAGGCATCAAGGGCTTTCAAACCTCAGGAGATTCCAATGCACAGCCAAACCTTCTGCATCAGCTGGACTTTCCTGGGGAGTTTCTTTTTGATACTGGTTCTTATATTGTTTCCATTTCCCCTGAGTTACATTTTTTGTCTGTGTCTTACTTCCTCTTTCTCTTTGGAGATTTCTTGGACCACACGGTGATTCTGTCTTGTCTGTTCATATTTAAAAGGGAAGCCCCTGCAGAGCCAAGGCCTTTCTCTGGGGTGTGGACAGGGCTTACTTAACAGCTGTGTTTCTCAGCTTCAGCCCGATTGCTAGGGCTCCAGAAGTTCACTGGGGGGATAAGGATGCCAGTGTGCACAGACTTTTCTTTGGGGGATAATTGGCCTCTCCCACTTCTTGAGGTCCAACAATGGAAGGGGTGTAGGAGTTTGCCTCTGTATTCCCTCCACTGCTTTAACTGGTGGCTGCAGTCCAGAGTGGCTCTTGCAGAGTAGACCTCTCTTTTCCAGGGAAGGGTCATTGGTGACCTGGCCATATGCATGGGATGGGATCTGGGAAGGGGATCTCTGCTCCTCATACAGACTCACGGGTCCCTTGTGTTCAGCCAAACCTTTCTCTGCACCTTGCATCTGTAATTCCGGAGTACTTCTGAGTCTCGTTGAAAAAATTTAGTTTATTCTTTTTTGGAAGGCTTCTACTCCTTGACTTTCTTTGTTACGCTAATTCTTCCAGCAACTTAAACATCTGGACATTGGTTGTCATTTCTCATCCCATGTCATCGCCTATCCTGATCTTCTTTTCTGTGGGTTTATCAGTATTTTATTTATTTCACTTTAGAACAGTTTGGGGAAGCAGAGAAGGTAGATGCCTATGTACCATCCATTGAGAGAAAGCCTCAAGGCTTTGCTCCTTCTCTGGTCCAAGATAGGCTGAGCTCTCTCTGTTGAACTCAAAAGTTGATTTAAGTGTGTTACAAAGCAGAGTAGGAATGATTTTTATACTCACTTTATAAGATGTGGAACTTGAGGATCAGGGAAGTTAGTAACATACCAGAGGTCACACAGCTCCCAAAACTTTGCTTTCCATAGTCCACACTACTTTCAAAAGGCTGCCTTCTGCAGCTCCTATGACCCCAGAATTATCAGCCTATTTTTGAAAAACACACCAACTACAAAATTCAATTTCCTGATATGCCAGTAGTTATCTCCTCTATAAAATAAAGATACTAATCACAGTCCCACTATCCTTGCAGAAGGTTGGGAGGGCCCCAAATGAAAGTGGTTTGGGTAGCCTCTTGTGAAAAATAAACCAATATAGGTCATGATGGCCAAAGATGTATTTTGTTGTAATCATGACAATTGCTGTTGGGCGTTTTTTGGCCATACTTGTGAGCTTCTGACAGCAGCCAGTCACTTGAAAGTACTTCAGCTTTTGTTGGACAAATTAAGGAGAGTCATCAAAGTTTAAGGAGGGGAATCTGAGTTCTGAGTTCAGACAGACATGGGTTCAGACACCAGTTTTGTCTCTTCCTGGCTATATGACCTTGAGGAAATCACATAAGCCTTCCCCAGCCTGTATTTGCCTCTCTCCAAACTGGGAGAGTGGTCCCCAACTCTTGAAAATGCTGGGGAGGATTATGGAGAATCACACATTGCAAGCATCTTACAGACACCCTGGCAGATGACCTTCTCTTGCCCCGACTCCCCTTCCCTGATTCATTCAGGCTCCTAACACCCCTTCAAGCAGACCTTACATGTTGGAGATGAGAATAAAACCTTACCATATTGCATGGAGCACTGGGTGTGGTGCATAAACAATGAATCTTGGAACACTGAAAAAATAAGAGAAAATTTAGAAAAAAAACAACAAAACAAAACAAAACAAAAAGCTTACCGTTAAAAGAGTCATAAGGCCCAGGGAAGAGGACATTTGCATTTTTTTTTAAAAAACTATATTTTTCATTAATGTTTCTAATAAAACCAAAGCCCCAAGGAAAAATGAAAGGAATTGGCTTTATTTAACCCAATAGAGGGAGGCTTCAGTGGGCCTTGTAACTGCCTTAAAGTGTGGGAAGGAATATCAGATCAAAGCTGATTGTCAGCAATAATGTGCATCAAGAATCCAGACTCAATTACAGCCACAAAACTCACAGACAAAAGGGAAAGCAAGGAAGACTGGCCATAAGGAGAACCCTGAGGTCAAGAGCTGGGAAGCCAGAGGAGGTTATGGCTGTCCTTCCCTCCCACTCCTGCTCTGTTCTTGCCACTCACTTGCTGACCTGGTCTCCAGGCCAGGATCCCTGGACTTGTCACTCTTGCAACACATTGTAACCTTTCGTGCCTCCGTGCCTTGGCACACAGCCTTGTCTGGTTACAGTGCCCGCCCCCTCACACCTGTCTGGTTCCTGCACCCCCTTCCTCCTGTTGCAAGTGCTTTCTGTGGATCCCTTCCTCTAGGATTCCTCCAGCACCTCTCCCTCACTTCTCCCTCACACCCTAGCACTCCACTCAGCTCTGTTCCAGGAACCACTACCATGAATTCTATGGCTCGCTTACATATATCTCCCTCACTTGATTTTGATCTCCCACTATGCTAGCTAATTACCTTGTATATGACAGGGACTCGAAACTGTGTGTTGAGAGAATAGGTTAAAGAATGAGTGAATTCCTCAAGCATGACCATAGATCTCCACAAAGTTGTCTTTCTTTGAAATGATCCCTCCTAGACTCTTACCTCTGACTTCCCAGATGGCAGGGGTGAGAAGGGGCGGGGGGCGAGTAGGAGGCTTGGCTTAATTATCCGGGTAGGTTTGAGCTTCCCTGCAGAATTTCTCATCACTCCATGTGGACACTCCCCATCTGCCATGCAGCCCCCAAATGATCCACAAAGTTCCCGTATTAGCAATGCTGACCCTCCTCCTAGAAAGCGTATTCCATTCCTCTCTGCCTGAATCACATTGTATCCTTCAGGACCCGGCTTTGGCCAATGAAACCTGGACAGACACAGCAGTGAGCAAGCAACAAGGCCAGACAGTACAAGATCTCATGTGTTTCCTCTTACCCTTCTGGCAGTTTCAAATTCCCGCCTGGGAAGCACATATTCTGCTACCCATTCCGCTTGGCCTGAGAATGAGATACATAAAGGAAGCTATCTTCCCTAAGTACTCACTGTTTGTTCCAGGGAGGATTAGTGACCCAGGAGAAGACCTGGTCACAACTACAGCCTGAAGCCTAGAGCCCAGAGTTTAGGGCCCAGCCCAGCATAGCACAGCACAGCCAAGTGATGACCGAGTGACTTCTGGGACACAGTTGGCTCCTCTCACTATGGCCCTTCTTGCAGTCCACCTACAATTCCCTCTTGGAAATGGACCTTGGGTGTCTAAGTCCCTGGACCCAGTGCCCTAACTTCTCTGTGTGTCTGCTCCTTACCTATAAAATGGGGGTACCTAACAGCATTGTGGAGAGGATAATATGATTTGCTATATATAAAACACTTAGAATGCGCTCTTTATGTTGTAAAATATTGAAGAGTAGTGACTATTCTTACAGTAGTGTTAGTACTGGGAGTATTTAATGAATGGCATATTAGCTGCCTATTGCTATTTAACTAATTACCCCAAAACTTAGTGGCAAAAATAATATATTTATTTATTTGAGAGTGTCTCTAAGTCAGGAATCCGGGCATGGCTTAGCTGGAGCTTTCTGACTCTAGGTCTCTCATAAGACTACAATGGAGAGCTTAGCTCTGGCTGCATTCACCACAAAGCTCTTCTTGGGGAGGACGTGCTTCCCAACCCACTCCTGTGGCTATTGGCAGGTTATGTCCTCACCTGCTATCTGTTTAAGACACATAGCTGTCACATAGCTTCTCTAACATGTATCTTACTTCACCCAGAGGGAAACAAAGGGAGGAAGCAAAAACCCATGACAGAAGCTGCTGCTTCCTTGCAACCCAATTTCAGAGGTGACATCCCATCCTTTTGCTCTATTCTACTTGTTAAAAGTAAGTCATTAGGTCCAGCCCATAGTCACCATGAGGCAGAAATGATTGGAACCACCTATCACAAATGATACTATACTGACCATCACTCCTATAATAAATAATGGTAACAGTGAAGGGAAAGAGGGCTACATTTGGTATCAGAGAGAATTGGATTCAAATCTCAGCTCTACAACCCATCTAACATGGAATGATAGTACAAGTCACTTACCCTCTAAAGGCTCTGTTCTTAATTTGCAAACAGAGGATGATGCTGCATTTTGTATAGAAACTATGTGACATAAGTGAAATAATGGATATGAAATGCACATATGGTATTTGGCACAAAGACAGAAGAAAAATAAATGATGGCATCATTATTGCATTGTGTGGGGTTTTAGCTCCAGCTAAATGTAATTGCATTTTCTTGGCATATTTTTTTTCCTAAAGAATTGGCTTATCTAAGATACTAGCCAATCTGTTAGACCATAAAATAAATGCTTCATCTGCTCCCAGTTCCTTTGACCTTAGAACCAGAGATAAAATGCCAATGGATGAGGTCATGAGAGCTATAGAAAACCCTTAGTATGTGCTGTCCCAGGTCCTGAGTTCAAAAGCTTCCTGGAAGGCTCTAGGCCTACATAAACTCCCATCTCCTCCCAGGAAAGAGGGCTCTGTTAGCCCAAGGTAGCACCATGGCCTCTAGCAAGGAGACCAGGAGAGCAAGGAGGTCTGTCCCCCACAGAGTACCAGATATTTTAATCTTAACATTTAGAGGGATACAATTACTACGTCTTTGATATTTGTGAAGGCATTTCTCATACCCAGATAGCCTGAGGCCATTGCAAAATTCAAAGGATAGAGTCAATTTATTGAATCAGACTTTAGGAGGGGATTTATATGCAACTCCAGATAAAGACCAAATATAGATTTATAAGAAGAAAAAATGAAATGTTTTTCCTCTTGCCTAAGAAAAAGTTGAAGTTGTGTAGGTTTCTCATAACTTGGGGGAATTCATCTGGTCCCAAGACCTTGGGGTTTGGTGTTAACGTGGAACCAGCTTTTGGGATTTTTATTTGCTTCCACATCTGCAAGAGTAGATGAGCTAAGTCTACGTGGAGCAACCACAGGAACATCAGAAAGGCCACTAGACCCTCAACTGTCTGCCCTGATGTCTGAGTTTCCACCACTTCCGAATCCTTCCTTTGGAGAGACAACATGGTTCTGGAGACAGAGCACATCAATCAAAAGACAAAGGGATGACTTGCATCCCAACTGCTCACTGGCTATGCCAACTGGGCCTCTAGGATTTGGTTTCCTCATCTGGAAAACAGAGTGATGATAATATTTGCATCACAGAACCTGATGATGTTAATGTGAAAATGCCCACAAAATATTTCACTATTTTGTCAATGGTGAAAAATCAATTCAGCTGTTTGTTAGCCAGAATTTTGAATTCTATCTTTAATATTCACTGCGGTTCTTCTGGAAAGAATGGGGTTCTTATTATTATCGTTTGACAAAAAGGAAAACTGAGGCTCAGATGGGCAATTAACCTGCCCTTTGTCACTGCTAAATTTTGTGATTGTTATTATTGCTGTTACTGGATTCAATCATTACATTTCTGAGAATTACCTGTAAAACACAAATGTTGCCATTGTAATTACCTTGTGTTTTTTTTTCAGCCCTTACCTTTCCAGCTCAAATTAGTTTTTCTCAATTTTTATTGATAACTGAATCAAAAGAATCACGTAAAATCTTCTGCATTTACTATGAAACTACTATTCAATATATTATTTATTATATCATGAAAAGTCTTTTACATACAATATCAGGTAATAAATTCCTTTAAGAATGTTGTGGCAGGAAATAAGTTTGTACTTCTTTAATAATGGCATCATTTCTTCTAACAGATAATAAGAGCATTTCAATCCATGAGATTTTATCTTTTGTCTCTACCACCAAGAAGTATCTAATCCAAATTTAATCTCAAGTGACTCAAAAATGTTATTCATTCATTCATTCATTCATTCATTCATTTTTTTCACTCATTAACCAATTTTTTTCTTTTTTAATTAATTTTTAAAAATTTCTTTTCAGTTCCCAGAGTTCATTGTTTATGCACCACAGCCAGTGCTCCATGCAATACATGCCCTCCACAATACCCACCACCAGGTTCCCCCAACCCCCACCTCCCTCCCCTCTAAATGCCTCAGTTTGTTTCTCAGAGTCCATAGTCTATCATGGTTCATCTTCCCCTCCGATTTCCCCCAACTCACTTCTCCCATCCTTCTCTCAATTTCTTCAGTTTTATTCCTTATGCTCAACAAGAAAGTGAAACCATATGATAATTGACTTTCTCACTTGACTTATTTCACTCGCATAATCTCCTTCAGTCCCATCCATGCTGATACAAAAGTTGGTTATTCATCCTTTCTGATGGAGGCATAATAATCTAGTATATCTGGACCATATCTTCTTTTGAAGGGCATCCTGGTTCTTTCCACAGTTTGGTGACTGGCCATTGCTGCTATGCACATTGGCCCTTCTTTTCACTACATCTGTATCTTTAGGGTAAATATCCAATAGTGCAATTGCAGGGTCATAGGGAAGCTCTATATTTAATTTCTTAAGAAATTTCCACACTGTTTTCCAAAGTGGCTGCACCAGCTTGCATTCCCACCAACAGTGTAAGAGGGTTCCCCTTTCTCCACATCCTCTCCAGCACATGTTGTTTCCTGCCTTGTTGATTTTGGTGTAAGGTGATATCTCAATGGGTTTTGATTTGAATCTCCCTGATGGCTAGTGATGATTTTTCTCATGAGTCTATTAGCCATTTGTATGTCTTCTTTGGAGAAGTGTCTGTTCATGTCTTCCGCCCATTTTTTGATGTGTTATCTGTTTTGTGTGTGTTGAATATGAGGAGTTCTTTATAGATCTTGAATATCAGCCCTTTGTCTGTACTGTCATTTGAGAGTATCTTCTCCCAAATTTTTAATTTGGTTGGTTAATTAATCTCCATTGCAAGCATTGCTTGTTCTAGGGCCTAGGAAGAATACAATGGAAGAAAAAAACATATATAGATTCTTTCTTTCTTAGAGCCTTTATTTTGTGAAGATTACACATAAATAATAAACAAATATGGTGTATAAAATACTGATGAATGTTGTACAGGAAAGAAATGCAGAGAAGAGAAATGAAAGTATCAGAATAGAGGAGGGGAGCTGATATATTGCAGTTTCTACAGGGTGTCAGTAAAGATGTCATAATGAAGGTGACAGTTAGCTTAGATCATACCAAACTTCTCCCTGAAGACAAGAAAAAGCCAGGTAAATGCCTTTTAAATATTCTGTTTGAAGGAATTGGGGAACTATTTAACTTCAAGGATCAAGAACTCAAGGAGAAGAGAAATACAGCATCGTGAGTCCTATATTCTGTCTTCTCTTGAGGTATTTACCAATTAGTAAATGGCGACCAGAGGCTAAGAAGCCTGGAAGAAACTGCTGAGAGGTTAAGATTTCAGCCATCTTGTAGAGCTGTGGAGACACAAAATCTCAATTCAGATCACAGAGGGAAGGACCTGGTAAATACCACATGGGACCACTGATGTTCAACACCCCTCAAAAATAAGGGCAACCTGGAAATTCATCAGTTCCACAAAGACTGAAGTCAAAGCTTCAATTCAGCTCAATTCCAGGCTCGTTCATTTTTATCCTCCCAAACCCTAAATTCCTGCCAGGAGATAACTTAATCCCAGAGTCTCAAGTTAGTTCTAGATTTTTTTCATAAATAATGGCTGTAATTCAATGAAATTTACTAGGCAAACCAGGCAACAGAACCAAATAACCAAAACCAAGAGGGAAAAAAAGCAGGCACTAGAAACAGAACTGAAAGAGATCCAAAAGTGAATTTTTAAATAACTGATTAATGTGTACAAGAAAATTAATGACTAGATAGGAAATTTGATCAGAAAATTTAAAAAAAATTAAGATTTTATTTATTTTGTTTGTGAGAGAGCAAGAGAGAGAGAGAGCACGAGCTGGATGAGAGGAGGCAGAGGGAGAAGCAGACTCCCCACTGAGCAGGGAGCCTGACATGGGACTTGGTCCTGGGATCCTGGGATCATGACCTGAGTCAAAGGCACATGTTTAACCAACTGAGCTACCCAAGTACCCCAGAAGTTATTTTTTAAAAAGAATCAATAGAAACTCTAAAACAGAAAATACAGTATATGAACTTAAGTGTTAATGGATTGGTTTAACAGAAAACAAAGCAAAATAAAAAAAATAATGAACTACAAGTTAGGTTTAGGAAATATTCAGAGTAAATCATTTTTGAGACCAGAAGGTGAAAGCACAGAAGTAAGGATAGAATACATTTGACACTGCAATTGCACTACTGGGTATTTACTCCAAAGATACAGATGTAGTGAAAAGAAGGGCCATCTGTACCCCAATGTTCATAGCAACAATGGCCAGTCACCAAACTGTGGAAAGAACCAAGATGACCTTCAACAGAAGATATGGTCCAGATATACTACGGAGTATTATGCCTCCATCAGAAAGGATGAATATCCAACTTTTGTATCAACATGGATGGGTCTGAAAGAGATTATGCTGAGTGAAATAAGTCAAGGGGAGAGAGTCAATTATCATATGGTTTTGCTTATTTGTGGAGCATAAGGAATAACATGGAGGACATGGGGAGATAGGAGAAGGGAGTTGGGGGAAATTGGAGGGGGTGATGAACCATGAGAGACTGTGGACTCTGAGGAATTAACTGAGGGTTTTGGAGAGGAGGGGTGTGGGAGGTTGGATGAGCCTGGTGGTGGGTATTGTGGAGGGCATGTATTGCATGGAGCACTGGGTGTGGTGCATACACAATGAACTCTGGAACACTGAAAAGAAATTTAAATAAATAAATAAACAAACAAATAAAAGGATACATTTGACATATGACCAAAAGATTTAACAGTAGTTAGAGTCTCAAAAAGAGAGGACAGAGAAAATTAGCTAAAGGCAGCATTTGAAGAGATGGTGACTGCAGATTTTCACCAACTAATGAGCTAATAAAACATATCTAGCCACAGATTCCTGAGCAAAGCCTTAAGATAGCTTCCTCCTTGAGGAAGGAGCCATGAAGATATGAAGGGGAAGAATTCTCTGGGTGCAGGGAAGCAAATGCAAACATCCTAAGGCATGGATTTCAGTTTGGCTGGAGATGACTGAACAGGAGGGCAAGTAGTAAATTAGGTCAAGGAGGTGAGAGAGCAAGAAGGGCCATACAGAATCCTCTCACATCTTTGGCTTTTATTTAATGCAATGTGGTGGACAATTTCTTAAAAGAAGAGGACAGACATGATCTGACTGATCTCTGAAAATGTGCAATTAAGACAGAATAAAAACAAGTTCCTTGTTCCCAGCATCAGTTGTCTACTGCTGCTTAACAATTACCTCACATGCAATGGCTTAAATCAACACACTTTCATTATCCCATAGTTCTGTGAGTCATGATTCCAGGGACTTTCAAGGCTGACAAGGCATGGGCCTTGAGATCTTATCTGGAGGCTCAAGGAAAGTAGTTGCTTCCAAATTCATTCAGATTACTGGCTGACTCAGTTCCTTGTGGCTGTCAGACTGAAGTCCTCATTTTCTTGCATACTCTCAGCTCCTAAAGACTGCAAGCATTGCTCTGGGTGTGGAGCCTTCCATCTTCAAAGCCAGCAATGACATGTCAAATTCTCACCATGCTTCAAATCTCTGAATGACTCCTCTGTCACCAGCTGAAAAAAACTTTCTGTTTTTAAAGGGGCTAACTGATTTAGTAAGACCCATCCAGTTAATATCCATATCTTAAGGTCAGCTGATTTGGGACATTAATTCCATCTGCAAAGTCCCTTCAGAATACTTAGATTAACACTTGATTGAATAACCGGGAACCTGATATTTTGGGAAGACATATTTAGAATTCTGCCCACATTGTTATTTTGCAAATGAGAAAATGAGACATTGAAAGGTTGTGACTTGCCGAATATCACATTACTAGTTATAATTGCCATTGCTTTTTTTCTTGCTGACTACAGTGGTAATAGACTAGATAGGGAATGAATACAAGGGAAAAAACCAGAGTTCTAGTGTTATAGTCAGGGCCAAAGATGATTGCAGTATCGATGAGGGTGGTAATAGCGGAGATTGTGAGAAGTGATTAGTTATGGATATATGCTGAAGATATAGTCAAGATGTGCTGATGGACTGGATGGGGGATCTAAAAGGAGGTGTCAAGATGACTTTACGGGTTTTGGTCTGAGCAAATAGAAGGACTTTTACTGAGAATGCATTTACTAAGTTTGGGAAGTCTGGAGGATGAACAGGTTTGTTGGGGGAAGATCTGGTTTTAGATATGTTAAATTAAGATGTCTCTTAGGCATTCAAATGAGATGTCTAGTAGTATATAAATTTGGAGTTCAGGGGAGGTTGTCAGTGGATAGATGATATTTAAAACTCTGAGACTAGATGAGATCAGAAAAAGAATATAAGTATAGTTAAAGAAGAAAAGAGGTCCAGAAACTGAGCTCTGGATATTCAATGTTTAGAGGAAAAAGAAGGAACTCTAAAAGATGATCAAGAGGGAGCAGCCATTGATGCAGGAGGAAATCCAAGAGAGTGTGGTGTCCTAGAAGCCAAGTTAAAGTATTTTACTGAGGAAGTAGTGAGAGATCATCTGTATAAAATGATGCTGATAAATGAAATAAGATGAGGACTAGGAACTAACCCTTGTTATTTAACAACACAGAGTTCACTGATGACCTTGAAAAGAACAACTGTAGTGGAGAAATAATGGTACAAACCTTATGGAGTAGATTTATTAAAGAACAAAGGGAAATAGTGAGTATAGACATACCTTTCTAATTGTTTTTCTATAAAGACAATCAGATAACTTGTGCCTAGGATCTAAAAAACTAGGAAGAGCATCACTTCAATCCTAACAACAAGAAAAAGTGGGATAAACTGCAAAATTATTACTTTCCTTGAACCTATCAGACAGTTGAAGGCACATGGCTAAACAACTAACCTGAAATCTGGAAAAAAAAAAAAAAAGAAAAGAAAAAATACCTTGAAACCTGGTTTACTTGTAGAAGATCACAGAAGGAAGATATTCTGGGTGTCATACAAGCAGCTTAAAAGTCTAACAAATTGCTAGTGACTCAATGTGAGCTAGTTTGAAAGTATAAAACACTGGGAATGACAAATTAAAGAGGAGTTTGCAACCACTCTCAAGGTTTTCTCCATAGACCTCCTCTGGGTATTCATGGAAGACTGGAAGAATGGCAAGAGACAGGAGAAAGCCCCTGTCCATCATGCCTTGTGGGAGGAAGGGGCAACTACCTTGAAGGTAAGACATAATACTCCACCCAGGTTCTGATCTTCCATGAACCAAAGCCTTAAGATGCTGGGGAGAAAACAAGCCTAAGGCCACAGGACACAGATGAAGACACTTTACATATGGTGAAGATTAAAGAATGAACCTTCTACCATGGAAAAGGGGCAGAAAACAGTCCTGAGCCCAGCATCCTATACCAATAAAATTGGAGATCCAACCACTGAGGAAAAAGCAGAAAGCTGACAAAAAAATAATCACCAAAGACACAGGCAGAGTCTGGCTGCTTCAGGGTGACAGAGCAGGTGGGTGAGAAAGCCTAACCAAGAAAGCCAAGTCCACAGGGCCTGTCTAAAACAGAGACTGGACTAAATAATAGGCTCACAATCCCCCATGAGCAAATGAGAGCATCGTAGCACTGTGGAAAATGCAAGTACATGAAAGAAGACTTCCTCCATCACATTAGCATGCAGGGAAAGCCAATATCTGATGATACAACAGGAACATTGAAAAAAACTCTCCATGATCCCAGCTGCCATCCTAAGTACAAACTAACATCAGAGGAATTTGAAACAAGTGGTGCCCTGACAGTAACCATAGCAATAACTACTAACTATATTGACTCAATCCCATATACCCAGGGTTTAGAAGAAAAAGCATGACCATTTCTAAGCATAAACACTATTTACATTTGTCCCTGCTGTTCTACACTGAATGTTTGGGTGTTCAACCAAAACTTAACACACACACACACACACACACAGAGCACATAAACACACCCTACTCTCATGAAACATATTAATTAATAAACAAAACTAGACTCAGAGGTGACCCAGATATAACCACCAGGATATTTAAAATTGTTTGACTAATATGTCAAAGGTTCTAATAGAAAAATTGGGCCATACACATGATGGATGATAAATTTCAGCAGAAAGAATAAAGCTATAATAAAAGGTTCAATTGAAATGCTAGAAATAATAAGAAAACATAGTAAGATATATGAAGAATATTTTTGATAGGCTTGTTAATGCACTTTATATAGCTAATATATAAAATCAGACCCAACTTGAAGTTAGGTCACCAGAAATTACCCAAATAGAAACACAAAAGAAAAAATGCAATAAAAATAAAGGCATATCAACTCATCCAAAATCTTTAAGACAATACCAAATCGTCTACTGTTTGTGTAATGAAGTTCCTGAAGTAGAAGAATGAGAGAAAAGAATAATTAAAATGTTGGGAGAGATAATCACCAAGAATTTTCCCGAAGTGATGAGTGACATCAAACCACAGATCTAACAAACTCGGAGAAACTCCAAAAGATAATTAAAAAAATAAAAAAAAAAAAAACCATACTTATCAGGGGTGCCTGGGTGGCTCAGTGGGTTAAAGCCTCTGCCTTTGGCTTGGGTCATGATCCCAGGGTCCTAGGATCGAGCCCCACATTGGGCTCTCTGATCAGCAGGGAGTCTGCTTCCTCCTCTCTCTCTCTGCCTGCTTGTGATCTCTGTCTGTCAAATAAATAAATAAAATCTTTAAAAAAAAACATGCTTATCATATTCAAGCTGCTAAAAAGCAAAGATAAAGAAAAAAGAGACAAATTATAAAGAGGATCAAAGATGAATTACAGCCAACTTCTCATCAAAAACTATGAAATCCAGAAGACAATGGAGTCACCCTTTTAAAATACTCAATGAAACAAAGAAACTTGTTAACCCAGAATTCTATACCTAGTAAAAATATTTTTCAACAGTGAAGGTGAAATAAAGACTTCCTAATAAGAATGAAAGCTAAAATAATCCATTACCAGGAGATTTGTGCTACAAGAAATGTAGGAAATTCATCAGACAAAAATAATTATAATAGACCTAAATTTGGATATATAGGAAATGAAAAGCTTAGAGATTGTTATAATAAAGGTAAATGAAAGTATATTTTGCAAATTTCAATAGCTCTAAAAGAGGACAGTCTACAGAAAAATTAGCTATGTGCTGTGTGTTTATGTAAAAGTAAAACATGCAACAAAATCACAAAATATGACAAAGGGAGAAATTATAAATACACATTGTTTTAAGATTTTGATACAATATGTGAAGCAATATAATATTGTTTGAAACTATTTTGGGTGTGGTTCATAAACAATGGATTCTGGAACACTGAAAAGAAATTTTTAAAATAAATAAAAATATAAATAAATAAATAAACAAACGAACCCATAACTTGGGGGAAAAAAAAAGGAAAGAAAGTATTCTGTGATAAATTAACAATGTGTATTTTAAACACCAGGGTTATCACCTTTTTTTAATTTCTAAGGGTTTAAATAATTTTTAATGGTTTAAATAATAAGCCAATAGTAGAAGTAAAATGGAAACGCAAAAGGTTCTCAGTTCATGCAAAAGGAGATAGAAAAAGAGGACAAAGAATAGATGGAACTAACAGAAAACAACTAGAGATTTCTATTCAACCATATCAATGCTTACATTAAATATAAATGGTCTAAACACTTAAAAAACAGATATTGTCAGATCAATTCTAAAAACAAAACCCAACTATATTCTATCTACAAAAAAAATTTTTTTTAAATTATTGTTAAAAGGATTAAAAATATATGTTATACAAATACAAAATAAAGCTATAGTGGCTATATAATACCAGATGAATATATGAATAGTATCAGACAACTTCAAAACAGGGAAAAAGGGATAAAGAGGTATATTATATAATATGAAATTGGTGAATCCTAAATGTGTGTGCACTAAACAACAGGGTCAGTTTCTTTTTTGAAATCAGAAAGAAGGAAGAGAGTAGTTGGAAGAGAATATAGGTTTAAGGGAGGATTTTTTTTAAGGTAGCAAAAATTAAAGCCCGTTTCATGCTGATATGAGTGATCCAAATGAAAGGATATGGCTTAGGAAAGAAGAGGAATTTGTGAAATATGTAAGGGGGTATGCTTTCTAGGAGACAGATATGGAGGTTAGTCTTACCTTGGACTGGTCCAGAATCAGTAACAGAAAAAAAAAAAAAAAAAGTGAGGTAATTCCTTTAGGATTAGCATGTAGTTTCTCTTATACCATGTTCAAGAGTCCCAAATCTATATTCACTTTTAAAAATTGTGTATGCAATTTATATAAACTAAAAAATTAAAAATTAAGAAAAGAAACCAGCTCAACTATTTCTCTCATTCCGCATTTCCAGCTCTTAAAACTACCGGTCTGTTCTCTGTATCTATGAACTTGGTTTTGGTTTTGCCAGGCACAATAATAAGCACAGAACCTTCCCAGTAGGTAAGGAATTGTAATAGCAAAGAACTGCCCTGAAAGGGGGAAAGTTGGTGGAGTATAATCTTTGTGTTGTGTTCAGCTGGAAAGTTAGGGGGAAGAGGGAATACAGACTTGCCTACCTCACAAGGTCTTTCTGAATATCATATAACAATTGTTAATTACAGAACCTTACACAGAAATTTGACATTTTATGGCATGAAATAGCAGCTAAGGCTATTTCCAATCTGACTTCTACGTTTCCATGATGATATAAGAGCTCAGGGATCAGACTGAACAGAGAGCCTTAATGTCTCTATAATGAGTGTGGCTTTCAGGTCATTGGATGGGATGAAAAATCTCTTCCCTCACACCTTCCCATGGCTGACCACTATTTCTCACTTATGTGTCAACTCAAATGCTAACTCCTTGGAGAGGCTTTCCTGAAATATTCAGTCTAAAATATTCCCCATCCCCACCTCAGTCACTTTTTTCTTCCTAAAATATATCACTATGTAAAATGATACTTTTGTATCTGCTTTTTGTTTAATGTCTGTTTACCTCACCTACCATAAAGAAAACTCCATGGACACAGGACATTTGTCTGTCTTTCTTAACTCTGGGAGTGAATGAATGGATGAACAAATGAATTAAAAGGGCATAGGCTTTGAAGTAAGGCAGACCTGGATTCAAATCTAACTGGGTGGGTGACTCTTAACTTCAATTTCCTGATCAGTAAAATGCAAACAATAATTCCTGCCTCACAGTTATTGCAAAGATGGAAACAAATGTAATCAGGATGTGTAAAGTGCCTGACACTCTCAATAAATAACAGCTCCAACTTCAATTATGAAGAGATATTCAATTGGCCAAAGGAAAGGAAATCAAAAAGGGGCTTCAACTGCACCCTCTCTGCAAAGAGCAGGGTTCCAGTGGTTCCTGGGGAGCACAGGTGTTTGATATGGCTGTTCTGATACAGCCCAGCTGTCTTACCAGTTCCTGGCCCCTTTCCCTTATTTGAATGACTGGGGCTCCATCTGTGGGTTTTCCCGAACTGTGCCATGTCTTGGAGGCGGAATAAGAAGGACTTGCCATTTTAGGATATCCACAGTGAGCTTCTTGGCCAAACTTCACCCACCTCTGAGAATCAGCATGCACATACTGTGTGACCATCCTCCTTCCTCTCCTCTCCCTCATCGGCTTCCCCCTCTTGCCAGCTGGCCTTCCTGCCCCCGACCAGCTGGCATCTCCAGCCAAACAAGAAGATGATACCACCTCAAGTTCTTCAGACTATTTTCCAAAGGGATCAAAGCAGGGAGGGCAGAAAGCAGAATCCTGCAGCCTTTCTCAATGTCTTGCTCGTTGTTAAATAACTTGCCCAATTTTAAAGAGTTATGAATAGTGGAAGTCAGAATCAAACTCGGGAGCAACTTGTCCTAGGAGCTCTAGTTCTTGGCTACATCATGCTTCTCTCATGATGGAAAAGCATATACAAGCCTGGCATCTGGCATAGGTGTAATGTTTAATGGCAACAAAGGATGGATGGATGGATGGATGGATGGATGGATGGATGGAAATAAGGAAGAGAGAGAAAAATGAAGAGTGGAAAGCATTAGAGATACCTGAGCTGAACATCTGAAAAGAATATTGAATCCTTATCACAGAATCAGGATGTTTTCTCAGGATTGAGATGTGATTGATGGGTCCAAAGTAGCTATATCTTAAACAACTGTGTCAATAGAAAGGGTAGGAAGAGCTCTTCATAACTGATAGGCAGCCAGTCATATCTTCAGAAACCTATTTCTCCCCCATCAGTCCTAATCCCTGCATTGAGAACGTTGCCCTGATTCCTCATAGCTAATATCTCTTTGACTCACTTTCTTCTGTCCCCTTCAGTCCCAAGAACTCCTCAAGCCCTCACTTACAACAGATATTCTTGAAATATGGAGTTCATCTCAGAGGCATTTTTCTCTTGCCATAACTTTTTAGTTCCCTATAAGTGTTCAAAGTTCAAAGTGAGACATGACAGAGATGTTTTCCCAGGGATCCATGTGTCCCTTAAATACTTTATATCCTTTTTTTTTTTCCTTTTTTTAACTTAAGGAAGAATTTAAAGGGGCAGTTTGTCATTGGACTGGTTCTTGTTGGCTTGTTAACAATAGCACAGAGAGAAGCTGCAGTGAATTTGGAATCTCCATCCCAGAGGTGAGTTCTAGCTACACCAAAGTCCCTGTGCCACTGTGTGTATGGGTCTCTTCCAGGATAGAGGCCAACAGACTCTTGTCCAGATGTGGGAGATGCAAGCTCACTCTAGACTCCATAGGAATTACCCAGTAGAAGAACTGAAACCCCAAAACTCAACACAAGAGACCCTTATGTCCTTCCCCTTCTTGCTCTACTAGGCTCATCTCTTACTATTTCTTTCTTGTCCTTTACACTCTAATACAACTGGACTTATAAGCAATATACAAACTCCATACTCTGTGTTCTCTGCCAGTCCCCAACGTTGGCTCACTCATCCTTCTCTGCCTAAACATCTTCCCACCTTCCCTCCTTTGTCAATGCCTATTTGACTGCCAAGGTTCTGCTTGTGTGTTGCCTCCTCCATGAAGCTTTCTCTTCCTCCATCCCTCAGTTCAGGTTAGACTTTATGTGTCTTTCCATCTGAGTTTAGTTATAACAAACAGAACCACTCCAGGTATTTTAAGCAGAAACTGTATTGTGTTTAAAGAATCACTGGAAGCTTTAGAGGAACAAGTTCCAGACACAAACCCACCACTCAATGGCCACCACTCTGAAAGGAAGAAAGTGAAAGGAAATTGCATGGGCCTCAATGCTGGCTGGTCAGTGAGTTTTCACTAGGAGTGCGTCCTGTGTTTGACATGCTGGGGATAAATCAAGAAGGAGATGTCCTCTACCTATACACCACTGGCCAATACCTACTAGAAACATTTGCCTTTAGAAACTTTTCCTGATTGCCTAAAACTCTTCTAGACCTTAAAGAAGAATCCAATAATGGTAATATTTCTAGAAACCTGACAAAGAAAGGAAGATATTTTAAAACAAAGGATTATTACTGGGAATTCCTGCCTAGACATTCACTTACCTACCCTGTTCTTACAGTGATTTAAAACCAAGAAGCAAAACAGAGGTATGAGGAACACATGTCATCAAAGACCTGCTTATGCCTGACTTAACCTGTATGTTATCCAGAACATCAAATTCAATGTCACCTAAAGAAGTTTGTACCATTGATGCTAAGAAATTATCCTTCAAAAATGCTAAGCAGCACAGGTCCTTCCTTGGTCATCACTATATCCCTAGAATTTTAGGATGGTACGTGTTACATTGTAACTCATCAATACATACTTGCTAGATGAATAAATAAATGGATGAAAGCTGTATTTCTATCATTTCCTTTCATTTGCCCTCAAGCGCACAGTAAAATAAGTGCAGTCTGTCTTCCGTTGTCTGTTTGAGAAAACCTGGAATCTCCTTAGCTAAAATGTCAAGGCCTGGGATCCCCAGAAGCAGAGTCTGGGACACAGTCTCTGTGCATTTAGAAAATGAGAGCTGCCATTCCAAGAAGAATGGATGAGAGGCCAGGGGGGTGAAGTGGGCAGAACTGTACTCTCCAAAAGATATGTCCAGGTCCTAAACCCCTGTCTGTGCCAGTGACCTTATTTAGAAACAGAGTCTTCATGGATGTCATCAAGTGAAGTTTCTTGAAATGAGATTATCTGGGGTTTGGTGTGGGCCCTAATTCTGATGACTGGGGTCTGATACATGAAAGAAAGAGGAAATTTGAGAAGCATGGGATGAACATCAGGTGAGGAGCAAGGTTGACCCTGAAGTGACTAGGAATGCCAGTAACCACCAGTAGCAGGAAAAGAAAAAGAAACATCTGCTCCAGTCACCTTCAGAGGGACCTCAGCTCTAGTGACACCTTGGTTTAAGACTTGTGGCCATCAGCCTGTGAGGAAATACACTTCTGTGGTATTAAGCCACCCAGTTTGGGCACAGCACAGTTTCCTACAGCAACTCCAGGACACTGACCCAGGGAAGGAACTCAGCAGGAGGAAAATCTGTTACAAGTTGTGTTACCAAACTGACTGCAGCAAAGGGTAACTTGTGTGTGACCACTAGTGACTCCTCTCATCTTCATCTTGAGCAGGTGATCATGGGCATTCCAGAGAAGTCCCAGGACAGAAAGCAAGAGACAGAAGCCCACAGCTGGGGGAAAGCTCCATCCAGTTCCACTTCCAGCAGCTGGAAATAAAGCTGGAGCTTACGCAGAGCAGGGGCTAGGACAAGAGGGGAGGCTGAGATCTGCCCCATGCAAGAGTTTCACCCTCCAGCTTCTTGGCTCCATGCCTGCACCATCCCAGGAGGGAGCCCAGGCCATGCATGGCTGGTGGGCACTTGAAATAGGGCAGTTGTGCAACAGAAGAACGAGATTTTTTATTTTGATTAATTTAAATACAATTTTAAAAACCAATACTCCATTCAAGTATCAGACAACTTTTAAGAATGTTTGAGACAAATCAGGCTGATGTAAATCCACTTTTTCTCCTGCAAATTTTATGAAATTTAAGTACAAATTTAAGTACTCATAAAGTCCAGATAGAGATGTGCTAAATGCTTAAAATACACACCTTTCCGAAACTTGATATAAAAACAGACTGCAAAATATCTCATCTTTTTTTATATTACATGTTGAAATGATATTTTGGATTTAGTGGGTTAAATACCATGCGTTATTAAAATGAATTTTGCCCATTTCTTTGTACCTTTTTTAATACGGCTGCAAGAAATGTTTCATTACATAGATGGCTTGCATTACACTTCTGTTGGGCAGCACTGATCTCTACTACCAGATCCTGGAAAGCTCGAGCTTATCTTATGTACATTTTCCTCTCCTCTGCCTGGCCTGAGGAGGGTGGCAGGGGACTGGTATGGAGAAGGGATGTGCTAGGGAGGCTTCCTATGACTTCTGCAAGCAGTGAGTCCCCAGCCAGCCCTCTTGCTCCCAGAATCCTCTGGCAGTATTCAATCTTCCCTGGAATAATGCAAGCACAGGGTTTTGCCAGCCAGCAGCTCACTACCTGGAAGGCACTGCTATTTATAGACGATGCCATCCATGGGAAGTAATAGTCCCTCAGAATTCTCAGAAGACTTTGCTTTTCGATTAGAGCCCAGCCTGGTTGGGAAAGTGAAGACCAATTTATGAGTAATTTTAGTCCATGCGATGTACATTCAGGAGCACCGAAATTCCAAACCATTCTTCTCCAGGAGGCTGAGCACAGCTGCAAAGCCAAGAGTGGGCTTTTTCATGAGGAAACATAATTAGCTTCCCTGTAAACAGGCTCCATGGAGTAAGTCAGTGCATGGGTCTGTCTGAGGGGGGAGGGATAGTGCAGGTGAATCTCACCGAAGTCAACATAAGCAGCATTTCAAAGCAGTTTGGTTGGAGCTGCTTGGGGATTAGATTTCTAGTTCATTCTCTTGTTCTCTCACTGGCCATTTCTGAACACTGCTTAGTGCCAATTGAGAAAAATTACAAAAATAAAACCCATCTTTGGGAACACTGCAAAAGGCAGAATTCTCCTGGTTCAGAGGCATTGATTTGTGATCCTGGGTTCCCATGCAAATATTCAAAAATAACAGCTTCTTCTCTCTTACTTTTTGTCAGAATTATGTCTAGTGTATGTCAGTGAAAGAAACAGCTTGGCAGGAAGTGACCTGTCCTGACTCTGACCAGTGATGGGTAACACTTACCCATAAATGAGACTCACTAAAAGAGAGCCACAGACAATGGGAAGGGGTGGGACTGCAAGTCAGAGACCGTGGCACCAGTTAGCTGCCCTGGGCACAGAGGCCTGGGTTACCACCTCCAAAAAATGCAACATTATTTTTAAAGATTTTGTTTATTAATTTGATAGACAGAGATTACAAGTAGTCAGAGAGGCAAGCGGAGAGAGAAGAGGAAGCAGGCTCCCCGTTGAGCAGAGAGCCCAATGCGGGGCTAGATCTCAGAACCCCGAGACCATGATATGAGCCGAAGGCAGAGGCTTTAACCCACTGAGCCACCCAGGGGCCCCAAAATGCAACATTTTTAAGAACTGGAGAATTCCCCAGCATCCATGAGACAACAGGGTGTGGGTATCTCCCTTACTTTGTCTTTTGGACTGCCTGAATCCCAGGATCACAAGTGTGTGTGAACATCCACATACACCTTATTATTTACAATACTTATCATAGAAGTCATCATGATAACATCATTAAGTACTTGCCACTATAGTTCAGGTTCTCAGATGAAGAAACTGAGGCTCAGGAAGGTTTGTTGACTTGTTTGAGTTACAGAGAGAGAGAGAGAGAGAGTAGCCATCAGTACTAAGCACAGCTCATCTCACATTCAGGCTCAGGATGTTTTCCAGGTATGAAAGTCTTTCTTTAGCAAATACCTCCTAAATGTCTGCTACTAATAACTGTGTAGCTGTCATGTTAGCTCATTTATTCCTCAAGCAACTGCATGAAATAGGTAAATCTCAGGAAAGTTCATCAGACTTCTAGCTAACTATAGAGAATAGAGCCAAGGTCTTCTTTCTATCCTAATAGTCCACGACAATGATGATGCATGACATTTTTGAAAGGTTGCTATGAGTCAGCTTACTATATGTCAACTTCTAATTTCTTTACCTGAATTGTCTCTTTTATTGTCACAAAATCCTACCAGGAAAGTTTTACTATTTATTCCCATTTTATAGATTAAAAAAAAAAAAACTGAGGCAGAAAGGAATGCCAGATGGCTTGCCTAAAGATATATGGTTAAAAAGGAGTGACATTTTTCAGGCACTCAGTCTTCAGACCCTGGGCTCTTCACCCTTATGATTATAAAGGGGCAAAAAGTAACAATGAACCCAAATGAAAGTAGTATCTGCAGAAAATCCACTAGTAGTTGAGGGACTTCAGTCAAATTCTGGGAAACAACACAGAGAGTAGGAATTGATGTCACAGGGTAGAGGGAGCCTCAGCTCTGTGTGTTAGCAGAGTGATGTATGCATGAAAATTTTACATCTTATAACACAAAGCTCTGGAGAGGTCCAGGACTTGGGAGTGCTAGGTGAGGTTGATAGTGGGCTAGAACCAAGATTTACCAAGATAGGGGTCTGGAAGCATGGGAATTAGCTGAAAACCCAGATGCCAAGTAGTTTCCCTTCCTCCCCAGCCACCCACTCTGTGAGCAGTGTACTGTCAGCCCGATGTGGAACCTGTCTTCTTAACCTCATACCTCCACTTCAGGGAGAACATTTGAGGTTTTCCTTCTAACTGAAGATGTTGTGACCCCCCTCCTCCAAAGATCCCTAGTCGGGAATCTGGGATTCTTTAAGCATGATATCTGGCACTATAAAGAGTAGAAAAAACATGAAAGACAAGAGATATAACTATGTGGTCTAATATTTTACTGAGAGTTTATTACTTCTTAAAACACCACAGTGAAGAAAAATCTCTAAAAGCTTATATCAAAGGCTTCTCATTTTAAGATGGCAGGGTAAATACATTTTTGCTAACTTTTCCTTCCCAAAATTTCCTCCAATAACAAAAACTAAAAACAAAACAAAATAAAAAGCAAACAATGCATTTCATCTTCAATAAAACTAAGAGACATCTGAACACACTATATGGGAAGATGGACCACAGAAGGGGAAAAAAATGACTTAGCAGAGAGAACATATCAGTCCTCAGAGCCTGCAAAGAAAGGAATCAACCCAATTTGCCCTTCCAGCAATAGGGAAAGGCCTAGAAGCTGAGACTGCTGGGTATTAAAAGTGGCAGAGGAGGGAAGGATGGAGCAGGCAGCTAAATACAGAAGAGTGGTTGAAAAGACAGGGTTTTTTTTTAGTTGGAATAAATTTATTTCATCTGTCTGTAAACAAGGTGTTAAATAGTTGCAGCATTTTTAAAAATGCATATTAAATCAGATGAGTTAGATTGCATCCCAGATATAACAAAAAGCAAAGAATCAGCAACAAGATCTGTTTTAAACCTGTACATGTTCCACAAGGCCCAAACAATGAAGCGAATACTAGAATGTCCCCGAAGAAGTGCCTTTTGGAAGAGTCGTAGTTCAGTTAAAATCCATCTCACAGTGACAACCATTCATTTTTTTTTCTTTTTTAATTATTTTATTTTATTATATATTTCAGTGTTCCAAGATTCATTGTTTATGCACCACACCCAGTGCTCCATGCAATACATGCCTACCTTAATACCCCCACTAGGCTAATGTATCCCCCACATCCCCTTCCAAAACCCTTAGTTTGTTTCTCAGAGTCCACAGTCTCTCATGGTTCATCTCCCCCTCCGATTTCCCCCAATTCACTTTCCTTTTCTTCTCCTAATATCCTTAATCTTATTCCTTATGCTCCACAAAATATTCATAGCAACAATGGTGACAATTGCCAAACTGTGGAATGAGCCAAGGTGCCCCCCAGCAGATGAACGGACAAAGATAGGGTCCATAAATGAATGGAATATTACACCTCCATCAGAAAAGGTGAATCCCCAACTCTTATGAATAACATTTGACTTAAAGTCCACTTTGTCTCATATTCCTCTAACTTCATATTTTTCTGACTATGCTTTGCATGGACTCTTTTATTCAAATCCTTTCATTTTTCACAGTATTGAGACTTTATAAATATGCATTGGATGGCTTATGGTGAGTGTATATCTGTATCTGTATCTGTGTATCTATATCATCTACATCTATTCCATTCTGACAATGTATGGTGTTACTAGGATATTTAATCCATGTACATTTGGAGTAATTTCTGACCATTCATTTTAACAATAGTACAGCACAGAACACATGTGGGAAAAAATCCATTGCAAGACAGCCAAGTCCACAGTCATGCAACTTCATACATAACCTCAAGTGCAAATAAAAACCGATCCTGTGAGGAACAAGCCGGACATACTCCAGATGGTTATGATGGGATACCTAACATCCATAATGGCAGCCATTTTGATCAAGAGTAGAGCTGGTGTGCAAGGAAAAGACAGGAACAAAAATCTGAGCTACTGCAATGATGGAATGTCCCCGGGGATCCAATCAGGGTGGCTGCTGTAAGGTCATGGGAGGGAGTGCCTTTTGCTCTCGTTCTGCAGCTGCCCTCCTCATATATCCTACAGGCAAGAGGTCTGTCTGCCCTCAGGGCAACAGCCATACTGAACATAAACTACTACTGCTTTCAGTAGCTTGTCAACAAAAGGGATATTACTTGGTTAAATAAACCAGACACTGGTTAAAGAAGACGGAAGCAAACCAAATACCTATGTGAAAATTTTAAATGATTAAAATTTAGACCCCTGGGTCCTCATCTCAACCCCTGCCCTACGCTCCAAGACACCCTAGGTTTATTCTCCTGGGAACTGAGTTGAGTAATTGACTCTATACCCTGTTGAAAACACGTTCAAAGAAAAAGCCTTTATATGTAATTGGGGTGGAGGGGGGAACCACAGTCCCTTGAGTTGAAGATCTTTCTACAGAAAAATAAACCTATACCGGGAAAAGACCTACAAACCTCTAATGAAAATGCCATCTGGACTTCTACTGCCCTACTGTGGAGCCCACCAGGACACTCAGGACTTCTATCCAGTTTGAAGAAACTTACTCGTTAATATGAACAGATGATTAAAAATTACTAAAAATTGGGGAAATCATCCTTCTTGAGAAAAAAGGACTGAACAAAGAGCAAAGAATACAGAAGCAATAGAATTAATGTAGAGAGCATAAGAAACTTCAAAGAAAATATAATTAATATCCTCAGAGAAATAAAGGGAGATACTATAATCCATAAAACAAGAAAAATGCAATCATAAAAAAGTACATTCAGAGAATAAGTGAGAGTTCTTAGAAGTTAAAAATATGATAACTCAAAAAAATTCTTAATTCAAAATAAGTGCTTGACAATAAAGTCAAGAAAATTTCTCAGAAAGTAGGATAAAAAGATAAGCAGTGAGCTGTAGAAGAGAAAGGAAAAGAAAAGAAAATTAGAATTATCAATCCAGGAAGCTGAACATCCCACTAATAAGAATTTCCAGAGAGATCAGAGAAAATAGAGGAGACAGCATTATCACCAAAAAAAGCAAGAATATTTCCTATAATGGAGGTATACAACTCTTCTCTGAGTAATCAATAAAGAAAGAATTATTAAAAGCCAAAGTCCCAAACTAAAATATATCACTATGAAATCTCAAAACAAATAATCAAAAATTACATTTAAAAGTATAGAGATCTGTATGGCATTGGACTTCACCATTGGAACATAGGTAGTTAGGAAAATGGAGCAACTACCTCTGAATTTTAAGAGAAAATAATTTACTCCTGAGACATCTATAGCTCCACAGACTGTAAATCAAATGTGAGCATGAAGTGGAAAAAATGTTTTAATGTGTCAAGTCTCAAAAATGTAATTTCCACTCACTCACCATTTCTCAGGAAGATGCTGGAGGAAGGGTTCCAACAGAACAAAGAAGTAAACCAGAGAATGGAAAACCCACTGCAGGGGAATGGAGGTGAGACCTGCAAGGATGATGGCTTGGCAGGTGTCCAGGAATATAGCTAAGGAACTCATTTAGAGTGTGATTAGTTTCATATAGGAAGGAGGATGGAGGCACCAGAACGCTCTTGAGAGAAGAGTAGAATGAGTAGAGTACTCAACAGGTTTGAAAACATGGAAAGTTGACCCAGTTCTACACCATTTAATGGGGTGCTGTAAGGTGTGAGAAAACTTAGCCAAATGACAGAAAAAAAAAAAAACATAAATAGTGTTTTTCTGGCCACTGCTCCAATCATTTTACATATATGAAACAGTAAATGAAAAAATAGGCAATTATTAACTCCAGAAAAAAATAAAATAAAAAGTTTGTAAGGAAAGAAGGAAGGAAGGAAGGAAGGAAGGAAGGAAGGAAGGAAGGAAGAAAGAAAGAAAGAAAGAAAGAAAGAAAGAAAGAAAGAAGGAAAGAAATGTAGGGAGTGCACATTACTGGTTCAGCAGTGGACAGTGTTTATATAATTATAGTAATAAAACACCTAATATAAATTTGAATTTAAAATATGTCATGACTCTGTACCCCAATATCCATAGCAGCAATGGCCATAATCGCCAAACTGTGGAAAGAACCAAGATGCCCTTCAAAGGATGAACGGATAAAGATGATGTGGTCCATATATACTATGGAGTATTATGCCTCCATGAGAAAGGATGAATACCCAACTTTTGTATCAACATGGATGGGTCTGAAAGAGATTATGCTGAGTGAAATAAGTCAAGGAGAGAGAGTCAATTATCATATGGTTTTGCTTATTTGTGGAGCATTAAGGAATAACTTGGAGGACATGGGGAGATGGAGAAGAGAAGGGAGTTGGGGGAAATTGGAGGGGGAGATGAACCATGAGAGCTTGTGGACTCTGAAGAACTAACTGAGGGTTTTGGAGGGGAGGGGTGTGGGAAGTTAGATGAGCCTGGTGGTGGGTATTGTGGAGGGCACATATTGCATGGAGCACTGGGTGTGGTGCATACACAATGAACTCTGGAACACTGAAAAGAAATCTAAAAAATAAATAAAAATTTTAAAAAATATATGTCATGACTATCTTGAAGGAATAAGGTAGAAGCAGTTATAAATAGCACAATTACTCACCTACCTTAAAATGCATAAAATTTGACCTACTAAGTAAACATAAAATTTAGAATTATGAAGTTACTTTCTAGAAGATATGACTCAAAGAATTCAAAGTGGTGGTCTATGGGGAGGGGTATAGGTACGGGTCTTGACATACACTATTTAGCCCTATGGTAGATATTGCTGGTCTTTTGCCCAGACCCCCTTTCCCCTAGCTGCTGTAAGTGGTGGTTGCTAATACTCACAAATGCACCCTTTTCTAAAATAATTTCACTCAGCCAACAAAGCAGCCTCATCTGGAAACGTCTGGGAAAGCTGTGACTTTGAGGACAACCACTAGTCAATGACTGCCTGGTATGAAGTATAAAAGCCTGTCCCCTCTGAGAAAACATTAGGGTTCCAATCATTCTTCAGAGACCTCTGGGGGATAAGACTGTGCTGACACTTCAGTTGAAGCTACCCTTTGCTCAACACTTCCCCCTGTACCATCCTGCTCCTTTCACTTTCTGACAGTTGACTCCTGAGTGTACTCCCTCAGTAAATCACTTGCACAAAAATCCTTCTATCAGGCTCTGCTTCTAAGGAACCCAGTCTCTACATGTTGGTGACAGTGGCTGTGAGACTCCAAGGATAGAGTTGGATCACCTGCCAGCTGTTAACCAGCCATCACTTCTTTTAGGTGGCATATTTATAGTAGATACATTTTTAAATACTGAACTACAGATTTCCCTAAATCCACTAGGCCTCTAGAAGTGGTCCAGCTTCCTTTTTAAAAGACAGAGCCCTTACTTTGTTGACCAGTAAAATCTCGGTTGAGGTTGTTATCTTTATAAAACAATGTTGGCTTTCCTCAAGACTTGTCTCCACCTTCCCTCTTCACCACTAGACCAAGAACTAGGATCACATTTCTTCTTGACTCTAGTGGAGGGGATGTGCTCCATATGCTAAAAAAGAGAGGTATTATACACCAAAGGAGCTGCAAAAGATGTTCATCCACTTCGCATGGAGAGAAAAATGTCTCTGGACATTTGTCTCTGGACAAATGTCTCTGGAAAAATGGAGAGAGGAAGGATATACATATAGTTATAGGCAGGGGCAGATGGTTTGGCTGGTTTGACAAGCGCCTAAAAGAAGCAATATTAGAAGACTGGGGATAAAGATGTCCAGAGATGAGGCTTATGGATGGATCTATGGGAGAAAATCTTCATGAAGCATGTCACAGGCCCGCTAGAGAGTACACTGTAGAAGAAGCACTAAACAACTGAAGGAAGAATGACTCACCAGGACATGTCAACCAGTCGTTGTCTCTGGCCACCCCCATTCCATGCAATGTGTGCACAAACAGGAGCCACAATGGCAGAGATGGAGGCATGCCTGAGCCCAAAAGCACAGGCTTCTTCCCACAAGCCTGATCTAGCTACTGACACACAGGAAGTCTGAATTGCATACAAGAGAGATTCATGCTGAGTCCTTGATATAACCTAGAAGGGCCCACCCAAACTCTTTTTTTTTTTTTATTAACATATAATGTATTTTTAGCCCCAGGGGTACAGGTCTGTGAATCACCGGGTTTACACACTTCACAGCACACCACAGCACACACACACCCCAATGTCCATAACCCTACCACCCTCTCCCTCCCCTCCTCCCTCCCAGCAACCCTCAGTTTGTTCTGCGAGATTAAGAGACTCTTATGGCTTGTCTCCCTCCCAATCCCATATTGTTTCATTTATTCTTTTCCTGCCCCCCAAACCCCTCCACTTCCTCATATCAGGGAGATCATATGATAGTTGTCTTTCTCCAATTGACTTATTTCGTTGCTAAGCATAATACCCTCTAGTTCCATCCACGTCATCACAAATGGCAAGATTTCATTTCTTTTGATGGCTGCATAGTATTCCATTGTGTGTGTGTGTGTGTGTGTGTGTGTGTGTGTGTGTGTGTGTATATATATCACATCTTCTTTATCCACTCATCTGTGGATGGACATCTAGGTTCTTTCCATAGTTTGGCTATTGTAGACATTGCTGCTATAAACATTTGGGTGCACATGCCCCTTTGGATCGCTACATTTGTATCTTTAGGGTAAATACCCAGTAGTGCAATTGCTGGGTCATAGGGTAGCTCTATTTTCAACTTTTTGAGAAACCTCCATGCTGTTTTCCAGAGTGGTTGCACCAGCTTGCATTCCCACCAACAGTGTAGGAGGGTTCCCCTTTCTCCGCATCCTCGCCAGCATCTGTCATTTCCTGACTTGTTAATTTTAGCCATTCTGACTGGTGTGAGGTGGTATCTCATTGTGGTTTTGATTTATATTTCCCTGATGTCGAGTGATGTGGAGCATTTTTTCACATGTCTGTTGGCCATCTGGATGTCTTCTTTGAAGAAATGTCTGTTCATGTCCTCTGCCCATTTCTTGATTGGATTATTTGTTCTTTGAGTTGAGTTTGCTAAGCTCTTTGTAGATATTGGATACTAGCCCTTTATCTGATATATCCTTTGCAAATATCTTCTCCCATTCTGTCAGTTGTCTTTTGGTTTTGCTAACTGTTTCCTTTGCTGTGCAAAAGCTTTTGATCTTGATGAAATCCCAATAGTTCATTATTGCCCTTGCTTCCCTTGCCTTTGGCGATGTTCCTAGGAAGAAGTTGCTGTGGCTGAGGTTGAAGAGGTTGCTGCCTGTGTTCTCCTCAAGGATTTTGATGGATTCCTTTCTCACATTGAGGTCCTTCATCCATTTTGAGTATATTTTTGTGTGCGATGTAAGACTATGATCCAGTTTCATTTTTCTGCATGTGGCTGTCCAATTTTCCCAACACCATTTGTTGAAGAGGCTGTCTTTTTTCCATTGGACATTCTCACCTGCTTTATCAAAGATTAGTTGACCATAGAGTTGAGGGTCTATTTCTGGGCTCTCTGGGCTCTCTATTCAGCTCCATTGATCTATGTGTCTGTTTTTGTGCCAGTACCATACTGTCTTGATGATGGCAGCTTTGTAATAGAGCTTGAAGTCTGGAATTGTGATGCCACCAACTTTGGCTTTCTTTTTCAATATTCCTTTAGCTATTCGAGGTCTTTTCTGGTTCCATATAAATTTTAGGATTATTTGTTCCATTTCTTTGAAAAAAATGGATGGTATTTTGATAGGGATTGTATTAAATGTGTAGATCACTTTAGGTAGCATAGATATTTTCACAATATTTGTTCTTCCGATCCAGGAGCTTGGAACATTTTTTTCATTTCTTTTTGTCTCCCTCAATTTCTTTCATGAGTACTTTACAGGTTTCTGAGTATAGATTCTTTGCCTCTTTGGTTAGGTTTATTCCTAGGTATCTTATGGTTTTGGGTGCAATTGTAAATGGGATTGACTCCTTAATTTCTCTTTCTTCTGTCTTGTTGTTGGTGTAGAGGAATGCAACTGATTTCTGTGCATTGATTTTATATCCTGACACTTTACTGAATTCCTGTACAAGTTCTAGCAGTTTTGGAGTGGAGTCTTTTGGGTTTTCCACACATAGTATCATATCATCTGCAAAGAGTGATAGTTTGACTTCTTTGCCGATTTGGATGCCTTTAATTTCTTTTTGTTGTCTGATTGCTGAGGCTAGGACTTCTAGTACTATGTTGAATATCAGTGGTGATAATGGATACCCCTGCCATGTTACTGACCTTAGCGGAAAATCTTTCAGTTTTTCTCCATTGAGAATGATATTTGTGGTGGGTTTTTCATAGATGGCTTTGATAATAATGAGGTATGTGCCCTCTATCCCTACACTTTGAAGAGTTTTGATCAGGAAGGGATGCTGTACTTTGTCAAATGCTTTTTCAACATCTAGTGAGAGTAGCATATGGTTCTTGTTCTTTCTTTTATTAATGTATTGTATCACACTGATTGATTTGCAGATGTTGAACCAACCTTGTAGCCCTGGAATAAATCCGACTTGGTCGTGGTGAATAATCCTTTTAATGTACTGTTGGATCCTATTGGCTAGTATTTTGGTGAGAATTTTCACATCTGTGTTCATCAAGGATATTGGTCTGTAATTCTCTTTTTTGATGGGATCCTTTTCTGGTTTGGGGATCAAGGTGATGCTAGCCTCATAAAATGAGTTTGGAAGTTTTTCTTCCATTTCTATTTTTTGGAACCAGTTTCAGGAGAATAGGAATTAATTATTCTTTAAATGTTTGGTAGAATTCCCTTGGGAAGCCACCTAGCCCTGGGCTTTTGTTTGTTTGGAGATTTTTGATGACTGTTTCAATCTCCTTACTGGTTATGGGTCTGTTCAGGTTTTCTATTTCTTCCCGGTTCAGTTGTGGTAGTTTATACGTCTCCAGGAATGCATCCATTTCTTCCAGATTGTCAAATTTGTTGGTGTAGAGTTGCTCATAGTATGTTCTTATAATTGTTTGTATTTCTTTGGTGTTGGTTGTGATCTCTCCTCTTTCATTCATGATTTTATTTGGGTCCTTTCTCTTTTCTTTTTGATAAGTCTGGCCAGGGGTTTATCAATCTTATTAATTTGGGGGAACCACCCAAACTCTTAATAGGTATTCATACCCCAATCCTCTCCAGTCTGGAGAAGGCAGCAATTTATCCTACCCTTTTCTCCATATGCACCTTACAAGAGGGACACATAAGCTGAACATGAACGTGCTTTTCATGCCACAGGGCCTTGGTTAGCATCACTGTCTGAGGGCTCATGCTTGATGGCTGATATGGGATCTCCTGCATAACACTGCCTCAGACCATGAGACACACCATGTAGCAGAGAAATTATGGTGCCCTCATGACATTGAATCCAGCAGACCACTGTATCCCATATATCACACCTTCCAATCCCTACACACCAGATATGTTATTAGAATGGTCTCTTGAAGGAGCAGTGAAAGCATCAGCTTGAAGATGACACCTTGTGAGGATGGGAGATACACTTAAACCAGTGGCCATTGCATGACATATATTCCCAACAGTTCATACATGTGGACTGGAAATCAAGGGGAGGGAGTAGGAGTGACCCATTCAGCATCACTCTCATGACCCACTTGGGGATTTGATTTCCAATCCCTGCAAATTTAGGCTCCATGGGACTAGAGATTCCTCAAGTGGAGGAAGGGATCCATGTAGCTGAGAACAAAGTAAGATTCTCCTAAAGCTAAAACTATGAGTATTGCCTGGTCAGTTTAGCTTCTTATAATAGTAGGTCAGGAGACTAGTATATTACAATATAAGTGGGAGTCATTAGTCTTGGACATCGTGAGAAGGAGGTAGTCATGCTACTACAAGTTGAAGGCAGGGAGGAGTAGGGAGGAGTATCTACATCACCCCAATGAGGAAGCCACTTGGCCTAGCAGAAATTCTACTTGAGTGAGAGGGCATCTAGAGGGGATAAGAAAGAGGTGAAGAGTATAGAAATGGCCTGGATCCAATTGCAATGGGTGGGGTGGGGGGTACTAATGTCTATCCCATTGACCCTCCATGCTGAAGTTTCTTCAGAAATTATGGTCCATCAGAATGCTGGAAAAGCTGTTTATGGATGAAATAAATTTATTGTGAAAAGCTAATATGTCTAGATGGAGGAAACAAGGACTGGGATAGATGCTGGTAGTACTCTGCCAGATCTTCATCACTGGCCAGTGACTAGCAGTCCCATCCCCACAGAGAGAATTGGCTCAGTTGGTAAGAGTTACTTCACCTGGAAATACCTGGGGGTGATTCTGGTCCCACCAGCAGCAAGAAGCAGATGCCAGCTGAAGACTGACAAATACAGAGATGCTTGCCTCCAGGAAGACCAGCTCTGGGGCACTTCCAACCTCTCCATGGGAGCAGGCTGAGGCTAGACTCCAGCTGAAACCACCTGCCCAGCTCCTTTCCTGCTCACTCCTATTTCCCTCACTTTCTGGCAGTTTTTTCTGAAGGTCATTTCCTCAGTAAATCACTAGCAGAAGAATCTCTTTCTCAGGGTCTGCCTCTAGAATTCTAGGGAATTTGACCCAAATCAAGGATTATTTTACTTTCAAAACTGTCTATATGTAAAACTTGGATAATAATAGTTCACTTTTAAAATAAAAGTTTCTAAAGAGCTTTAAAAAAAGTTTCCCGCACTAGCTTCCTTGGGGTACCAAAACAATACCACAAAATAGGTGGCTTGAAACAATGGAAACATACAACTACCATATGATTTCACTCATATGTGGAATTTAAGAAACAAACAAATAGGGGCACGGGGGTGGCTCAGTGGGTTAAAGCCTCTGCCTTCGGCTCAGGTCATGATCCCAGGGTCCTGGGATCGAGCCCTGCATTGGGCTCTCTGCTCAGCAGGGAGCCTGCTTCCCCCTCTCTCTCTGCCTGTCTCTCTGCCTACTTGTGATCTCTGTCTGTCAAATAAATAAATAAAATCTTAAAAAAAAAGAAGCAAACAAAGGAAAAATGAGACAAACAAACAAACAAAATAGACACTTAACTATGGAGAACAAACTGGAAGATGTTGGAGGGGAAATGGGTGAAATAGGTGAAGAAGTTTAAAAGTATGTTTATCATGATGAGCACTGAGGAATGTGTAGAGTTGTTGAATCACTGAATTGCACACCTGAAATGAATATAACATGATATATTAATTGTACTGGAATTTAATACATAAATAAATGTGGTTTTTTTTTAATAGAAACTTACCATCTCACAGCTCTGGAGGCCAGAAGTCTAAAATCAAGGTGCTTCCCCAAAGAAGGGGAAGACCCTTCTTTGCGTTTTCCAGCTTCTGTTGGCTCCAGGAATTCCTTGGCTCAGGGCAGTACAATTCCAACCTCTGTCTCCGTCTTCACGTGGCTATCCTGCTTCTGTGTCTCTGTGTCTATGTTCACAATTTCTTCTTATAAGACACCAATTGGGATGCCAGTTTGGCTCAGTTGGTTAAGCATCTGACTCTTTATCTCTAGGTCATGAGTTTAAGCCTCATGCTGGGCTCCTTACTTTAAAAAAAAAAATCGTATTGCATTTAGGCTTCTCGACTTCAGTACAACCTCATCTTTGTTTAACCAGTTACATCTGCAAAGACTCCATTTCCCAAGTTAGGTCACAGTCCATGTTACCAGTGGCTAGGACTTCAGTATATCTTTTTGGGGCACACAATCCAACCTATAATGGTCTCCCCTAAAGGAAGGGTACTCAGAGTAGTGGTAGATGTCTCGTCAGTGACACTGAATGCTAGAAGATCAGAGAGCATGTTCTAAATACTGAGGTCAAACCACTTCCAAACTTTACCTAATCCCAGTAGGATACAAATTCATGTTCCTATATGCAAATGCTGTAAAACTTTACCTACTTTTTAGGACATGAAGAAGGAGATGCTCTAGCAATCTAAGGGAGTAACCCAAGGAAGAGGAAAATGTAAAATGCAGGAAAAAAGGTCCCCACCCAGGTGAAAGTACAAGAATATCCAGGATGGTCACCATGCCACCCAGAAGGGTAACTGTTTCAGACTGGATGGGACAATATTTGATTGGCTGAGGCTCTTGAAAAAAAGATGTATGGAGGAAAATTATAAAGAAGATATTGCAAAGTGAAAAAAAAGGAATAATAACAAATTTTAGGAGAAAAGTATTAAGACAAAAAATATACAAAGGAAGGAAATAAAATCATAATGTACTACCTGGCTCTAGAGAAAACTTAAAATAGTCATAATACTGCAAACCCTCTTAAAAAGTTAAATATACTGTGTGATGTACATTTGCTAAAAGAAAAAATATACATACATATATACACACACATAATATATACAAAATATATAAGTATACAAAACGCATGTAATATATATATTACACAATATATATACACCATATATATAAAGGGTTAAATCCTAATTAGGATTACAGCAATGCATTAATAGATACTGTCTAAATACATAATACAAAAAGAGCAACATAAGCACATGATTTAGTGATATGGAGCGAACCACCAGAAGAAACAGTCCAAAGAGTTAAAAGTGCCCGTAAAAACAGGACAAAGAGGGGGAGAGGAGGTGATGGCTGCTCTGTTATGAAAATGTTTTACTCTACCTAATTTTTTAAATCCATGTGACCTATTCAGATTATTTGAAAGGCCCAGGAAATTCACAGACAACTACACAACCAGAAATTGTCAATACTGGGATTGGAACCTGGAGCTATTTTATGCTTAAGCCTGACTCTGTTCTGTACACTGTGCTGCCTACTAATTAGTGGGCACTGTGACTTACCCTCAGGACATAGGGGTGAACAAAACTATCTCTTCCCTAATAGGTCTCCCAGTCTGTATGAGAGCATAGAGATAAGATAACACACACGTATGATTAAAATACAGTGCAAGAAAGGCCAAACTGGAGGTATGTATAAAGCATTGGGATTTTATAAAGAAATAACCTTGAATGTAGCTTTGAAGACTTTCATGATCTTTCCAGAAGGACGGATTGCCCAGGGCGTGTGGGTAGTTCTACAGGACCAGAAAATAAATTCCTGTCTCCTAAGATTGTTTACCCCTAAAGGGACTCTTTGGACATCGAGGCAGGTAATTCTGCTACTTCAGCTTCTTGGTAAATGGAAATACCAAAGGTCTGGAGCCTGGAGCACAGTGGAATCCAAATTGTAGGCTATGGCCAAGGAGAGGGCTTAGCAGTGTCCGAGACCTCTGGTGTTGGGTATTGCTAAGACATACTGGTAATGAACATTTTGTAAAACCAAAGGAGGGGAGTTTTCTGAACCAGGCTGCTCCCACACTGGTCTGGGGAGTAGGACAGGTCTGCTTTTTCAGGAACAAGCTAGGAATATGGGGAAAGAGAGCCATAAACCCTCGATAGGTAAATTCAGACAGATGAGCAAAGGCTGGCAGAATGATGGATAATTCTCTGCAATAGGTACACATATTTCGAAGCCAGAAAGCAACCATTAGAGCAGCATGAAAAATGGAATGTGGAACAGTGGGGAAGAACATCAGCAAACAGAACCAGGTCAACGAAAGTTTATAATCCAGCAGAACCAAAGTTAAGATGGCAGAGAGATTTTATCCCATTCCCAAAACTCAGCATTTGGTCTGCACTGCCTGGAAAAAAGGCTTGAAAAGATTTTAAAGGTGCTCTGGGCTTGGCAAGAAAGGGGTCTGTGACCTATGAGTGACACCAGCTGCTGGCCACAATGGGGGGAAATGCTGGCTTCAGACCCTCTCAGCAGGTGTATCCACCCCTCCCCAGGAATCAACATTCTATGGTGATGGGAAGTGTGTACTGTAAAACGCAGAAAATAAATGACTGTGTTATATTCTTTTCACATGGCCAAGGTGCTTACTTATGTTACCTTTACAAAATGAATGGGTCATACTCAACTGACACTTCTTTGCATAAAAAAATTGACATTTGGGTCAATTCTCACCCAGCTTTATATATGAATACCCTATCAAACATAGGATCATGATTTCACAAGAAAACTGTAGAGTACATAGTTTTCATTCCATGGTTTGGGTTTATTAAGTCTCCATCCAGCTGAGGGGTTTCTTTTATTTGTAACCTATCAAACTGGTACAGATTTATTTAGAAGCTGAAGCAAAGTGTTGAAAGGGCCATGGAGTGAATGTGCTATAGGAAGACTGAACTGCCCACTAGCTCTGAACCTCAGATGAATGCAACATTTCTTTTTTTATTATTTTTTTTTATTTTCAAAGTATAGTTGACATATACTATTAAATTAGTTTCAGATGTACAACATGCTGATTCAACAGTTCTATACATTATGAAATGTTCATCACACTAAGTGTATTATGATATTATTGACCACGTTGCCTGTGCTGTACTTTACATTCCTGTGATTTATTTATGTTATAACAAGAAGTTTGTACCTCTTAAGTCCCTTCAATAAAACATTTCTTGAAATGGTGCTCTGAGAAGATGGAGACTAGTCAACCAAGGTTCCCAAGTTAACAAGTTTTGAGACCCCCCCCATTCCTCCCCAAACACACACACACACGCACACACACACATACACATACCACAAAACACTTCAAACTGACACATCATTAAAACAAGTGTTTTGTTAATCAGGAGTTTTAGCAATTTACTAAAGTGATCAACCATGGAGTTGGGTTTCAGTGAATGGATTTTCACTGAGTTGGACTAGAGCTCCCTTTAAAGACTTCGAAGTTCTCAGTGATCTGGGGTGGAAGTGGCCATTTTACACAATGAGCTTGGAGGAAAATACCTTAAACTCTCACCCCATTTAGAAATAAAAAGAAGTGCCTGGGTGGCTCAGTCATTAAGCATCTACATTCAGCTAGGGTCAAGATCCCAGGGTCCTGGGATCAAGTCCCACATCAAGCTCCCTGTTCCGTGGGAAGCCTGCTTCTCCCTCTCTCTCTGTCCCTGCTTGTGTTCCCTCTCACTGTGTCTCTCTCTGTCAAATAAGTAAATAAAATCCTTGAAAGAAAGAAGGAAGGAAGGGGAAAGAAGAGGAAGAAAAGAAGGAAAAGAAAAAAAAAAGAAAAGAAAAGAAAAGAAAAGAAAAAAGAAAAAGTTAAAGAAACTTATTGGGTTGAAATGGGATAATCCCAGCCAAAGTCTTCTGACTGATAAGGACACCAAGGATTCTCATTCTGAGGATGACAACAAGAAGGACTGGACTAGTGTTCTGAACAAGAACCCAGAAAGGGGAAGAAGAGAGATGCTTGTTTGGGACCACAGTAGAGCTACACATGGAAACCACTTCAGATCTGTCACCACAGTCCACTTCTCCAACAACCACTTCCAGCTCCCCTGCAGTGTTCACCCCAGTGACTCCCATGGAGATCTGGACTAGCCAGGGAGCCATCATGACAAGGGTTACAAGGTTCTGTTGGCAGCATCTTCTGATGGAGACAGGAGAAGCAGTTGGAGGTCCAGCTTCCCAGTTCTCCCTCTTCCTTCAGTTCATGGTCAGACTTGGCCTCATGGACCAGTGCAGATCCCCAGGATTGACTCTGGAGACCTCATAAGGGATCCTGGACTTTCTGAGAAGTGTGGGGGATCTCATGCTTAATTCACTTGAAAACATGGGGTTATATTTACACCCCATCTGGCAACACAAGCCAAACCTTTCCTGTGAGGGATGAACTCTGCATAAGGTTTGTCCTGGGGGGACACGCTATGTATGACAGGTAAACAGAAACACTCAATAGATTTCTATTGTTTTGCTTTGGAAACATGAGCAGAAATGATAACTGAGTCCCTACACTTTGTTTCTATTGAGGAGAGAAGATGAGACAGTAGAATTAGAGAATAATATGATGAGGTCCTTGGACTTACAGGAAAAAAACAATTCTCCGTGGCAGAATGAAAATAACCCAGCTGATATTTAGTCCTGTGCAAATGACCATCACGAATTTTGTCCTATCTATGTACTATGCAATCTATACTATGATTTACTGAATGCATATTTTAATTGGCTCTTTCTTATCATTTACAATCTTTTTATAAAAGAAATTCTATATTATGGTTTTATAGTGCTGATTATTTTTCTAATATACATTATAGTTTAAATGTCCATTCATGCAGCACCAAAGCTTATCTCAAATACCAACTTTGGGGTGTGTCCCACACGGTGAGAAACTCTGGGACAACACAAGGAAGCATTCTGGGGAATCAGTCACCTGTTCAAACGGCTATCCTGCTGGCAGACCACCTGTGGGACATTGTCAACTTGGCCTCTCTGGGGCTCAGTTCCCTCACCTGTATAGGGAGTGTGATGGACACCTATCGCCATTTCTGCCTGGCGCACTCTCCAGGGAGGACTGCGTGTCACCCGCTTCCTGCCACCCCCACCTGCAGGAGGTTGCAGCAGTCGCACTGTTGTTTCATGACCTTTTCCCTCAGCTGCAGTTAATCACTCCCTTCCCCTGGGTGTTCCGAATTGGAACAGAGAAAATGGCCTGTTGAGTTACTGAACACGTGATGTGGGACGCTTGGGACAGCTGCGGTGCTACCATGTTTGTTGTAGTGGGGTGCAGAGCAGGTGAAAGAGAGAGAGGGAGGGAGAGGGAGAGGAGGAGGAGAGAGAGAAAGGCAGGCATGAGGCACCCAGTGAGATGCTCAAAGAAGAGCAGAGGTGGTCCAACAGGGAGAAAGTGTGCTCAGCTTTGCGGGCTGTGGTTTGCGACCCTCCCTGAAGTTTGCTCATCTTGCTCCTGGGCTGCATGAGACACTCGTGTGTCTCCATAATAACCCCACCCCATTATCTGGGATTTAATTTAATTTGACTTCACTTCTACAATTTGCATGCACAGGAGATAAAGCTAACATATGTTGTCAATAACTCCCCATCCAGGTTCTTTGAGGATTCAGCGAGAAGAAATACTCAAGGGGGCTCTGAGCAGGCTCTCGGGAAGGGACAGTTATTATTAACTCTGTGACATCTGCCAACCTTACAAATAAAGCAGCCAGTTATTATATCAACAAAATGAGTTCACTCCGGAGTCGGAGAACTGCAACCCAGGACAAGCAAACTATGGTGAACCGAGGGCAAGTCCGAAGGGACAAAGGGAAGGTCAGCTTCTATGAGGTTTTAGGAAGAAATTGGGGAGGATTGTTCTGAAGAGAAGTTCACTGGAGCAGAACAAGAGTTGGAGGTCGTTGTGGGACCTCACTGGCTCGCCAGCGGTGGTCAGCGCCCTGTTCCTGGGCCAGGAGAGAAAGGCCAGAAGTAAAATGCCTATGCAAAACGCGCCCTCTCTTGAGATATTTCTCATCTTCCCCCACCTGCTGGGGGTGCAGGCTGCAAGGAGAGGTACCTGCGGTAGAGCAGAGCGTGCTCTGTGGGGTCCCCGCTGCATTCTAAGTGAGGTACCCCATGTTGCCGCCCATCTTCATCCTCCTCCATGCCTTTCTGACTCCCAACTTGTGAGGACCAAAGAGGAAACAGCTCTGGGAGGTGAGAGAAGATAGTAGCAGAACAGACTGTGGGTAAGAAAGCCAGGGCCTGGCGATGAGGCAGGTAGGATGTGCGACAAAGCCATGTGAGCCTCACGGTGCTCTCAGACTGGAGGCGTGGAGCCTCCGTGTCTGCATCTGTCCGACAGGACACCTTCTAGAGGAAACACAGGGAGGGTGAGAAGAACAGGAAACCCCAAGACAAACTCTAGCTCTAACACCCATGGGCTCTGCCGCCCCAGCATCTGGGCTCAGCTTGCTCATTGCACAAACTGGGGATTCCCACCCCAGGTGAACACGCGCAGCCAAGCCTGGGCCCCAACGGCTCCCCCTCATCCTCTGTGCCCTCGATCCTGCTTAACTTCCTCCGTGAAGCTCCCCTTTCGTGTTCCTAGATCACATCATAATTTGTAACTACAGATTGACTTGTTTGCTCACTTGTTTAATTGGTGCTTCTCTCTCTTCCTGAACAGCTGTTTGGACATTCCCCTGCTCAGCCTCCCTTCCCAGCCTTCAGGGAAGCATTTTCTGTCCTGCTTCCCCACTGGTCCTAACGTCTGGCTTCCTTCTTTTCCCTCCCTGACTGCCATAGGAGATCCCAGTGTGCCCTGTGGCTAAGCCTGTCCCAGTTAGGACAGTGGAAGAAGGCTGGGGGGCAGAGGAGGGGCTGGATTTCTTTGCTTGGCCTCTACTGGGGCTCACCCTCAGAAGCTCTTCTCAGCTGACCTTGTCCCATGTCCTTACCACAAGCTTAGTCCTGGAGCTGCCACCCAGGAGCAGAGGGATTTGCCTCACTCCACCAAAGGCTCACTGGACACTTCCTCCCCAGAACTCACCAACATAAGCAAACCCTCTGGAGAAGGGGGCCTTGACATGAATCCTATGGGCTTAGGAGGCTGAGCAAAAAGTCCAAGATGACCCAGCAAGGTAGGAACCGAGCAGAGAGGGGAGCCCTCGTAGCCTTTCTCCTGTGCCATGTTGCATCTCGCTCAGACCAGGCCTTGAAACCAGATCAAGACATCACGGGGATAACGCCGCATATTGGCCTGCAGGAGCCACAGCGTGCAGGGTCTTCCTTCATCTTCTCCCACAGGCAGGCTCTGAAGCAAATATTTGAGGGCAACTAGTTTCTTTGGGGAATGCAGGAAACCCGTGGAGGGCAGTAATTCAGGGGAGGAAAAGCACCGACTTTTAGGTGAGAAGGTGGAGATCTGGCCATAACCTCACAGAACACTGTGGAGCCCAGTGTTCCCTCCCCAGGCTATGCCCTGGTGACCCAGCAGCTGCTTCCCAGAGTTCACAGAACATGCTTTTCACGGTAGCTCTGCAGACTGTCACGGGAGGGACAACCATGAGCTACATCCAACCATTTATTCTTTAAAGCAGAATGGTTCTGAATCCATGGTGAAGTACATCTTTCCCAGGGGGCTGTAAGCAGGGCTGGGGGCGGGGGTGGCAGTGGGGCAGGGGACAGAGGACAGAGAGCCTTGGAGGGGTTTAAGGAAGGTGCCAGTGAGCTGGGAATGTGTGAGGGGCTGAGGTCCATAGCAACCACCCACCTCCATGCTAGGAAATGTTTCCTGCCCATTTATAATATGCTAAACCCCATGATGCACACAGCCCCATGGGAGATAAGGTGAAAATTCAAGTTCACAACAGCCCAGACTCAGATAGGCAGTGCATGAAAATTCACATTTTGAGTTAAGGAATTACCAACTTTCTACAAAAGTTCAAGAACTTCCATAAACAAGGAAGACCTACCTGACCAAGCCCCCAGTGGCCTCAAGTTTGTTTCTAGAGAGATCTGCACTTTTTGGATGCTACTGAGCATGAGCACAACAGAGCTCTGACTGAAGCTTAAAGGTTTTCCCTTTATTTGTTATTGTTGTTTGTTAACAGATCATTTTTTCGCCTGGTGCACAGACATCTGGAGAATGGGAAAAATCAGGCAAGTATTCTTAACTGATTCTTAATCATTTCCCCACATAGCCTTTAACTTGCTTTACTTCACCTACAAAGGAAGGGGGGGGGAATCTCTTTTTTAAACTGTCTTGCCTCTAAAAATGTCATCTCCCTCATTTCCTTTTTCTCCCAGCTCTCTCTCAGCATAGCACCTGGGTGTCAGGAAGAAGGAACGAGACTTTTGGAGGATTTTAGGGAAGCCCAGTAAAGGGAGTGTGTGAGCAGTAAACAGCACTGGAAAGGAGGTCCCGCCACTCCAGCCCCAGCTCTGCTCTTCCGGCCCCGTGGCCACCAGCAAGTCACTTAGTTCTCAGATCCTTGCTTTTCTCAACTATAAAAGAAATGAATCTTGACCTTCAGAATGTTGCAAAGCTCCCTTCTCCGGCCTCCCCGTCTCCCTTGTTCCCAGTTGTGAACCCAGAACCCCTTCCAGGGCCTTGATAAAAATGTGTTGAATGAAACAGCGACGATGTCTATGAACATGAAATATTAAAGTCTGATGCCAAAAAGTGAACTTCAAAAGGTTTAATAAGCAGTGAAATTCAGACACTGCCTGAGTGTTTGAGTGAGAACGAAGTTGGCCAGAGTTGGCTGCAGTGGAACCAGGGGCAGCATCACTGTTGTTACTGCAGCTGGTGCGGGAGAGCTGGCAGCAGAATCGGTCCCCCTGGCTCCCTCCCCAGGGGACCTTTCAGCCCAGGGGGCCAGCACCAGCAGGTCCTGCTCCATGAGGACCCGAGTTGCCAGTTACCCAATAACCACGTGGGTTGGGTCCCATCCTAGAGATTCTGATTCCAGTGGGTCCAGCTGGACCCTAAGCAGTTCCTAGTGACAATTCCCTGCAGATTGACCTCTGAGCAGAGTCGACCTGAGCCATCCCCATCAACTCCTCCCTCTTGCCAGCAACTGGTGCAGGGATGAGCCTGGGACCCAATTCCAGCCACAGAGAAATGAAAGGGTCGATGGGAAGTTTCCTCTTTTGCGGGAGAGAGCCATGGGAACCACCTATCTTCTTCCTCTGAAAAGAGTCTTGTCAGAATGCGACACCTGAAACCTGTGTAGGCATCTGGCTCCTAATGTGAAAATGGAACCAACCCCAAGGGAAAGTGGGTGGAGAAGTAGTTAACACTGAGGTCTTTCAGGGTGTCGTTACTAACCCTAAACAGCCAGTGCAAACCCACCTTAGTTGGAGGGGACCCCGAGACTCTGACCAGTTTCGGGGAGAGTATGTCAGCCATCATGGAGGTTCAGAGCTAAGAAGGAACATGGTGCCCCTCCCTTCCTGGGTGGGGCTGTCCCTCTTGCCTTGAGCAGAGGAGCAGGGGGGAAGCAGGTGTGTACAACCAGCCCTAAAAGCCAGCACCAGGAGAAAATCCTAACAAGCAAATGAGGTGCAGTTGTGGTTCTAGACTCGGCAAAGTCATGACGAATGGGTAAGAAGGGTGACTGCTCACTGGAATTGATATCCCTGGTGGGGGAAAGAGAAAGAACTGATGAACTAATTATTATAGTAACCCTCGCTGAGCACCTGGGAGCGTCGGGCAGTCCACTCTCAGCATCTTCCCGGTCCCACCTGAAAACACTAGTTGCCATCCCCCATCAGCAGCTAGAAATTTCACATGCCTCGGGACTCTGCCATGACCTATACTCACACAACTACAAACACCCAAACATCGTTAGGACCCATCATGCCTGCTTGACAGAAATCCTCTTATTATTCCCCATAAAATGTCACCCAACTGTCAGGAGACAGACCTTCGTTCTCTCCGCCAACCCCTCCTTGCTTTTGAAGGAGCCAGGAGCCAGGTGGCAGAGTGTACTGCATTCTGACTAGTTTCTCTCTAGGTAAGATGATTTTCTTTCCTTGGCTAAGTACTTGGAGGCAGCTGGTTATTTCCAGAGAGTAGAAAAAAGAGATGAAGGTTGAAGACAAAATTGGGAAGGAAGAAGAGGGAGGGTAGGCACAGAGAACAGGCGGAAGGACCCTAAAGATGAAATAATGACAAGTAATGTTTGTGTTAGAGGCAATTTCTGGGGCAGGCCCTGTACCAGACATCTGAAACTCACATGTCGCAAACAGCTCATACACAGGACTGTTATCTTGCCTGCATCTATTGTGGTGTCCAGGATACAGTGGTATAACGACCCTTCCCATGGCCAAGAAAGCCACGCATGAGCTGGCTCCTGTCGAGCTCTGCACAGCACACACAACCCCCCCCCCCCCCCCCCCCCGCCGAATGGTGCTCTCTTGCTCTGCACTGCTGACCCCCAATTCCCTGTCAATACCACTCTGGGTGCAGACAGTCTTGGGTTATCTCCCACTCTGTGTGCACTGATGTTCAACCTTACCCGCCCTGCCTCACCCTACAGCCACACATGCTCATTGGCAGGCCAGTATCTTCCTGATTTCCAGATCTTCCTGTAGAAAACTCTTCCTCCAGGAAGCCTTCCATAATGCCCCAAGATGGGTCCTGGCACCCCTCCTTCATCTCCCCGAGGCCGATCCCTGGATGTGTCTTATGTGCTGTGTTTACCTCTGTGCTCATTGACTTCTCCATCAGGGTCCACAAGCTCCTTGAGAACAATGTTTGGATGTTGCCTGAGGCCCATTTGGGGTCCTCCAAATAGCCTCAAATAAAGCCTGCAGTGAAGGATGTTTGTTTGCGAGATAATTCCGGGAAGGAGGAGTATGGATTCAGGGAGAATGAGACAAAGACAGGGGAAAGCCAATGTCAGGGTGCTTTTCAAGGGTAGTGTTGTGGCAAACAGGAGCTGGATTTGAGGTGTTCAGAACTCCTTCCAGAACCTTCCCTCTGAGGGACAGGCAGAATGGGTGTTTACCCACCATTTTCTTTCCCCCACGGACACACTGAGGATTTCATCCCTAGCTTCAAATGCTGTGACATGTCCCCATGACTTCCCAGAAGCTTTCACCTTGGGCTGGTGTAGCCCCAGCAACCCACAGTCCCCACCATGGGCCCCCACCACGGGCCCCCACCACAGACTTCTTTCACACAGAATGGCCTGTCCTCCCTCTACATGTCCAGCCATGTCCTCTGGACTCTGCCTCATCTTTCCTCCAGGAAAGCCTCACCTAGCTCCCACTTCTGCCCAAGGCACACTCTGTCCTCTTGAGAAGCTTTCCCAGATTCACTCGTCCAATCTGGTTCTCAATCCTTGCTGCAAAGCAAAATCTCCTGGGGAGCTTTAAAAATAAAAACACTGATACTCGGGTCCCACCACCGAAACACTGAATTAATTGATCTAGGATAGGATTTGGACATTGCTATTTTTTTTAAAGTTCCCCCCCCCCCCCCGTGATTTTAACATGCTGCCTGGCCTGAGACCTGTTTGTGTTCCTCTGGGTTTCCAGAGTCCTGGGTTCCCCTCCATGTTGCTCTATACCGTCCTTTCTTCTCAGTTCCCAGCCTCCCCACTTCATCCTCAAGGCCTGCACTTACCTCTCTTCCCCCAGGGAGCCCCTCCCTGCAGCTTGGCTCAGACATCCCAGCAGTGGCTTTGGTCCCCCAGGCTGGGAGCCACTCCCCTCATCCACCCTCCTGCCCACCCTGTCTGAAGCCTTGGTTTTCAGCCACCTCTATGTGCGGCCCTTGACTCCGCACTGCCGAGATGATTAGAACAGTCAGCTACATCTTTCATGGCCATTCTGCCTTCTATCTCTACTCTCCCAGACTCTGACACTTGGGCTCTCAAGCACTGAGCTCTTAACAGTATCAAGTCAACAGGTCCTGCTGTGCCAGAAAGCACTTGAGTGAAGTGCTGGAAAATCCCTTGAAATCCTTCCCCAGAAGCAGCCACCTCCACCCAGATCCTTGCCTTGAAGAGGAAAGACCTCTGCGGGGGCAGGAGACCCCAAGGAGTCCTCCTATGGGCAGGGATCCTGCAGACCTCAGGGACAAAGAGCCATAGGACTCTCTCTTCAAAGCACATTCCAACCTTTGCGCTTACTGTGTTTTGCCATTTAGAGCCCTTGCAATCTCTCTCTGCTCCAACGCTGAGGTCAACACACCAGGTTCTATGCTGAGCCTGGAAGAAGAAAGTGGCTTTCCCCCTGGGAGTTGTGTGGTCCTGACTCTTTACCATGGACAGAAGAATTTAGAATTCATTCCTGGCTTCATGACCCTGTTTCACACCTCCTTCCTGTGTCCACTTGAGCAAGTCACTCAGTCATTCTGTGGGGATCCTCGACCCTGGCACAGAGGGCAGCTTTATTCTTCCCCATCCATGCCTCAACACTGCTGGTCTGAATCTCACTTCCCCAGATCTGGAGAAGGAAGAACTCTGACTTTCCAGACAACTCTTAGGTGCTACCAAGTACTTCCACTTTGCAGTTTTAAAACTCAGCAGTTTAGCCTAACACCAAAGCCTAAAGCCTCACCTTATTTAAAACCTCTTCTTGGGACCACTGCGTGACTCAGATGTTAAATGTCTGTCTTTGGCTCAGGTCATGATCCCAGGATCTTGGGTTCGAGCTCCTCATCAGGCACCCTTCTCGGCAGGAAGGCTGCTTCTCCTTTTCCTACTCCCCCTGCTTGTGTTCCCTCTGTCTGTGTGTCTCTCTGCTGAATAAATAAGTTAAATCAATCAATCTCTCTCTCTCTCTCTACACACACACACACACACACATATATGTATATATATTCTTGCCAGTGTCCTCCTGTCCCAGGCTGAGAGGCCCACTGCAGAAAAGGAAATTTTGTTATCTCACCTTCTCTGCTCCTTCCAGGCTGCCTCTGGGTCCTCCAGGGTGGCATGGGAGGAGCCAGGGTACTCCTGTGGCAAGAGGTGAAGGGCAGGAACTATCCAATGCCTGAAGTTGTCATCCAACACTAGAGGTCCCATGAGTGTGGCAGATGCAATGCTTACCCCTTTCCTTATGCAACTTTTTTGGGATCCCCATGGAAGTACATCTACTAGGGGCCTCTAACTACAGTCCCCTAGCTTGGGTGATGCCATCTCTGGCGTGTGGCTTATAATGTTCCCTTCGCCCGTGGCTTACAGCTGACCATCCCACACACTCTAGGCCCGTGGCCAGACAGCTCATGGCTGGCTTCCCTGCTCTTCAGGCTCCATGCATCACTCGCCCTACACCCCATTACCACCCCTAGTTCCCCCGAATATCCCAGGCCAAGCACTCAGATACTCAGAAAAGCCCACCCTCCCTCCTGTACCCACACTGCCTACCCGTGGGGAGGGCACCAGGCGCACAGTGTCCTGGCACTCTCCTCTGCAGAGAATGCCACCTTCAACCCTCTCCCTGTTCACCCGCTGTCAGGTTCATTCATAGCCTCCAGGGGAGTGAAGGGCCAAGGCCTTTGGTCAGACTTGAGGGCCAACCCTTAGCAGTTCTTCCCCCGCTTTCCAACTTCATTGTTTAGAATCCCTTTGTTCTCAACTTTAGAGTCTTGGCCAAAATTTAGGGGAGAAAAGCACTATTTAGGGAAGAGAAATACCACTGAAGTGTCCGTGAGATGAGCCAGAACACAGTGAATCCCTTCACTTGAACTCGTGGGACCCTGTCGGCTCCTGTCCCTTCTCTGACCCCTGTGCTACTGCAGCCTGATCTGTGTCTGTGCCTCCCCAGCAGACCACGGGCTTCGGGAGGGCAGGCCTGTGACTCCACCACTGTGTTCTCAAAAACTGGTACCTTAGAAACAATCAGTACCCTCTCTGTTCAATGAATGAGTAATACAGTTCCCTGATCAATCAGGTAGCAGGTCTCACTTACATGGAAGGAATAGCTCCGGTGCTATGGAGTCTAACAAGAAATGGAAATGACGCTCTATCGAACAGTGCCATGACAGCGATAGAAACAATCATCTCTGGGCCAAGTGGACCTGCTAGCGTATGGAACTCCACACTCAGTCTTCACAAGGGGTGAGCTGGGTATCACTAATGTCCCATCTAACAGATGAGTAAACTGTGGTATCCGAGGCTGAGCATGAGCTAAAATTTGCAGGAATTACAAAACCAACTGTTGGGAAGATCTCTGAGAAGGGTTTAGAGATGTGAAGGACCTTCTCTCTGGAAAGCGTTCAGAGAAGTTTTCCTGGAGGCAGTGATGTGACAGGAGAGCCTTTGGGGTGTGGCTCCCCAAAGCAGACATCAGGAAGGAAGTCTGGGCTGGGGAGAACAGGAATCCACTGCTCCTGTTGAAGGTAATAGCAGACAGTGGGCTCTAGAACCAACCTCGAGCTCTACATTGTCTGGATGTGAGGGACAAGTAATCCAAATGGGGTTTAGGCGTGTGGGATTTGTCAAGGCGATGAGAGCCACGGAGGGCTCTGCATGACCAGAGCTGTTTTCTGGAAGATTAATCTGTGGGTGCATGTTTCCTGAACTGACAGACAGGGACAGAAAGAGACAAACCAATCAGGAGATCCCTTCATTATTCAGCAGCGACGTACTGAAGAGCAGGAGCTCACAGGAGGCTTAGGAGTCCTTGTTTATAATGCTGCCTTGCTCCCGACAGTCCTCTGAAGGGAAACGCAGTGAGATCTGCAGCTGCATGTTCCAGAGCTGAACGCAACACCAGGCAAGAAGGTGGGCAGTACGTTCCTTCTGAGTGAATGGACGATACTGAGTGACATCTTCCTTCGAGAGTGAGAACTTAGGATCAGTGATGATTAAGCAAAACAGTAGTAAAAGGACATTGCCGGGAATATTGGACAAGCCCAGAGGGCTGGGTTGTATCCAGAAGAGGGAAAGAAGAAAAAAGCACTGGACCATGAGCTTTCACCCCTTCAGACCTCAGTCTCCCCCATCTGTCCAGCCACAGGCGGCAGAGGAGGATAGGATAAGAAGTTCTCCAAGATCCTTCTGCCTCCACTCAGCTGGGATTCGAAGACAGCCCCCCCCACCCCGTCTTTGCTCTCCACCATGCTGCTTCCTTGCAGTGCTGAGCGGGGACAAGGAGAGAAGGCCCCCAGGCAGGCAGGTCAGCAGCAGACTTCCGCACCTGCCCCTGCCCAGGTTATTCTGGGACGGCATCATGGGACCGGCTCCCTCTCTTCTCCCCGAACCAGGCTTTTATGAAAGTCCCTAACGAGCCCTGTGCTCTTATGCATTTTAGAAATCTCATCTAATAGGAGCTCATGGAGTATAAATTAACCCCAAGGAGCAACGCTGCATTAATCCCTGCGGTGATTATACATTAGCCAAAGAATTTCTTTGCCTATTTTAAGCAGCTGAACCCAGACTGTCTGGGGTGCTTTTCTACTTTGTCTCAGTTGCCAGCCATTCATTTAGATCATGCCACTTTCTGCGTCCTCTCCAGCCCCTCCCCGTCCCCGCTGCGTTGCGGTGCAATGGCAAGGGCACAAGCGAGTACCTGACACGCCCCGCCCCTCAGGCCCTCAGTCCCTCTGACATCCGGCTGCTTACTTCAGCAACCTGAATTTTGGCTGACTGTAACCCTTGATCATAAGAGCAGTCTTCCAGGCTGTTTTGTGAGTTTAAGAAATAGCATGCCCCCTGGGCCCTCTCTCCCTGTTAGTCTTCTCCCCTCCCCCAGTGTTATTGCCTTGCTGCATTAATATGACCAAAGCTGAGAATGGCCAGTAAAGAAAGTCACTAGGAGTGGGAAAGATCCAGAAAAGTTTCAGCTTGTCATGGCTGAAAATAGAACTAATTAATATTCTGAATGCATTAATGAGGTCTTCAAAATCACGGAAAGAAAAAACTCTACTGTACATCCATCAAAGGTGTGTTGTACCTAGCTGAGGGTTTTCTGGGAAAGAAACCAAGACATGACTACCCACATTGCCCACCGCATCAAGCTTGAGTCATGCTATTTTCTAAATCAAAAATTATAATTATAGACTTGTCTTGCAAGCAGACAGAGCCTTTCTTCTGAGAAGTTTGGAGACCTTGCTATTCAGGGCCCAGCAGCTCACAGGGGATGATCTCACCCAGGCCCCCAGCTCCTGGGGGAGCACACACCCATTCCCCATCCCAAGCAGGGAAACCCAGAGGCACACAGGCCCTGGCTTATAGCCTGGCCCCTAACTCAGTGCCTGATGTGACTCTAATTCATGCTGCACACCACCTTGCTGTTCACAAAACTCTTGGGCAGATTGTCTCTCCCATGGAAACTGCAACAGTCTGAAGAAGACCATGCCTGCTTGACACCTAAGGACCCTGACGCTGGACAGAGTTATGTATCGGGGATGCCCCGAAATCACACGAAGGCTCTCTCTCTGCACCACCACAAACGGTTATGGTCAAATGAGATCCTGGATGGTCCCCCACCGGCCCCATCTCTGAATGTCACATAGCCCCCCTCTCCTGGAAGCACCTTGGAGACCTGAGGCTTTGACACAGATCTAACATAGAAGACTCTTGCTCGAATATAAAATCCTTGTTTCATCCATTATTACTGCCAGTAATACTATGATAGCCATTATCTTGTTGAACACTTACCACATCTTATACTTACTTCTCGAGACAAGCCTGTGAGTCATGCACACTATTATCCCTGATTTCCAGATGAGGGAACTGAGGCTTAGGAAGAGAAAGTGACCTGAACTCAGGTCTCTGGCAATAAGAGGTGGCAAATCTGGGAATCAGCAGTTGGTGTGACGCCAGATTCTTCCATGCAATGTGCTTGCTTATCTATGCATTCGCTCAAGAAGCACTTGATCACCTCTGACACTGGGGTAGACACACTAGTGGTTCTGGGACTGCTGTTCCCTGTCTTGCCATCACTCATCTGATCAGCAACAGGTACACTTTGCTTCCAGCAGCAAGTGCATTGATGTCCCAAGGACTTGATTCCGCTTGGTTTCCAAACTTTGGGAATATTCTTTACCTTTGCCCTGATTCCTATTTAGTGAAAAGGGCATCTTCTCTGACCACCAGCCACCCACCCAAAGCTAAGGCTTTACCTGGGACAATGACCAAAAAGCAGCAAGATGGAATTGACACATCCTGGATCCCATTTTCCTCATGGTCCATCCTCGCATGCATGCGTCCCTGAGCCAGTCATCTGGTTTCTCTCTACCTTGACATCCTCCTCTGTAAAAGAAAAGTTGGATTAAGAACTGGATTTGATGAGGCCAAACACACAAATCCTTTTGAAAAACCAGGAATCCATGTTTAATTTGTTTTTTTTTATTGTGGTAATAAAATTACATAAAATTCACCAATTTCACCATTTTTAAGTATACAATTCAGTGGCGTTAAGTATATTCACAACATTGTACAACCATTGCCACCACCCTTGTCCAGGATTTTCATCATCCCAAACAGAAAGTCTGTTCCCATTAAACACTGATCCTCTCCCTTGCCCCCAGTCCTAGACTGCCGTTCTGCTTTGACCAGAAACACACAGAAGTGGAATCCTACAGTGTTTGTCCTTTTGTGTCTGGCTTATTTCACTGAATGTAGCCAAAAAACAGGTTTTAATGTAAAGGTCACCCATCACACCCAGTCTATGCACTGGATAGGGCTCTTACCTCGAGAAACGTTTCCAAGCTTCATCTCCTCTATGCCTGCCAGCAGCATTATCTCCACTTAGCCAAGGAGGAAAATTAGATGAGGCAAGTTTAAGGAATTTGGCCAAGATCACTTAAATAGTGACCGAGCCTGATCTTCTGTCCACAGATCTTTGCCTCAAGTTCAGGAGTCTTTCTAATTCACTTCGTTGAGGTTGGAAATGTGATAATACCCCAGTTAGCTGACAAAGCCCCCCAACACAGTAGCCACTGACCCAGACAGGCTTACTTTAGATTCTCATCAAGGGGTCTTGGCGGAAGAGAAAGTGCCAATCCCCCTCCCCTCCCTACCCGCCCACCTGTTATCTCCTCTGAAAAGACTGAGGTTAGGGAAGACCCACCCAGACCTCCCTGCAGTACTTAAACCAAGTCCCTGAGACCCCCGTATTTCAACTTCCCCACTACTAAACAGGTTGAATAAAACTTGTTCTACCTGCATTTCTGAAGGTCAGTGAACCTGCGGGTTTAAAAGACATTGGAAATTGCAGGCAGTTATTGCATGGTGTGATGTTGCAGAAAGACCATGGCAGGGTCAGAGCTCCAGCAGGCCACTCTCCGTCAGATGACCTCCCCGAGCTTCAGCTTCTTCAAGCACATATGAAACCCCTGTACGTGCCAGGCACAGTGCCAGACCAAGGGGGACTAGGGTGTAGGGAAGATACACCCACATGCTCATGGTGATTAAAACCTTATGGGGTGAAGGGAAGATTTAAGACAGACAGAGAAAGCGTTCAGTTCAGTATGTGGCAGATGGTAAGCAACCCATATTTCACCACATTTTCCATAATGTATTCATTCAGCAAACATCGCTTGAGTAACCACCATGGGATTAGGCTGGGCTTCTCAACCTTGGCACTGTTGACATTGGGGCCATAATCCTTTGTTGCGGATGGAGTGGGGGCACTGCCCTGTGGGCTGCAGCATCAGGCACATCTCTGGCCTCCCCACTAGATGCCAGTACCATCCCTCCGCCGTTCTAACCCAGAAGATGTTTCCCAACATTACACAGTGTCCCTGGGAGGCACAACTGCCCCTGTTATGAGCCTCTGGTTTAACTATATGTCAGCTTCTGAGATGCAGAGTTGGATGGAATAGGCCTGTCCCAGGAATTCCCAGTCTCAGGGCACAGACAGAAGGATGGATACTTCCATTAGGCAGGTGGGCACCAGTAGAATGGCCAGCACTTGGGAGAATCTGCTGTTAGACATGTGCTTTCACTGGCCTAATGGGGACAGCTAGCAAGCAGTGGGATTAGGCAGGAGAAGACATGGGCCTCTGCCCCGCAGCAATGGTTAAAATGGACAGGAAGGTGGGGTTGGAGAAAGATCCAGAGCAGCTTGGTGAGGAAAGAGGGATGACAGGCTGGAGAGGAGGGAATGCATGTTGGGGACAGCCAAGTAAGACCTGACCAGGACAAAGGGTAAGAGACAAGGCTCTGGCTGTAGTGATCAGTACAAAGAGAGTCCACACAGATCTGTGGTCTCTGTGACCCAGGTACCTGCTCTCCCAGACCCTTTCTGCCACTCTGAAGCTCAGATCTCCCCTTCCTGCTCTCCTTCTCCCTCTCCCTTCCCTCCTTCCCCAGGTGTCTCCAAATGGGAAAAAAGAGAAAGCCAGTGTTCTTCCTAAGTCCCAGGAGGCCTAAGCCTGGGGCCTCCCTGCTCCATGTCCTCCCACTAGGAAGGCTCTCAGAGCCTACTCAGCTAAAGGGTGTGGGGGCCGCTGAGTGGGGCACAGTGACTCACACTGAGCAGATAATGAGCTCTGGTGACAAGGGACTGATCACCAAAGGGAGAAGTGCCACCTCTCTGAGAGTTCAGGCTTGGCCCGCAGGGCTCCTCCGTGGGATGGCTGTTGAATGAGTCTGACAGCTTCCCTGGCATCACCCTCCCACCACACCGCCCCACGCCCCCACCCAGGAGGTCTTGCTCTTCTAAGTGTGCATTTTGCAGTTAAAACAGTTAAGCAAAGGCCCCTAGAGACTTGAAACTGGAGGCTTCATCCTCGATGTGGGCTGTCTTACCTTCCCTTTAAGCATAGGCTTGAGCCAGTTCTCCGCATTGGAAATACCCAAATGTGCATTTCCTGGGCCTACGTGGTCACTGTGGACAACCAACGCCCACCACAGAGGCTCCATGGTCATTAGAATTCAGCCATGAATAATTGCTAGGGGTCCAGCAACCACAACAAGGTGAGGTGCACATTCTCTAAAGCGGTGCCCATGAAGCTCATAACTTAAAATCCTGGGTTACTAGGACTGCAGTGTTGGTGAGACCACAAGGCAAAGAGAATAGATCAAGAGACAGGAAAGCAAGACCTGAGACAGAGGGAGAATGAGGCCACAGATGTCATGTGTCCCACCTACCGCGGGTCATCCACATAAAATGATGAAGGTATGTGTCAGTCAGGACTCTGATGGTGAAGCCAAGGCATGTACAAGCTGTTTAATAATAAAACTACATGTGGGAAGAAAACCAGTAAGGGATAGTGCAGAACCTAAGGGTTAACGAAAGCAGGGAGCAGTTACCACCCCCAGGTCCAGAGAGGCAAAGGGAGCAGAAGTTACTGGAATCCAAAGAGAGTAGTTACATGGAGAGGGCTTTCCAATGGGAACTGAGGGACAGAGAGAGCCCCAGAGCAATAAGTGCCCAATCTCTACCCTCCCGCTCTTGAGGTTCCCTCCGGGCCAAGCTCCACTCTATGATAAAGGGCAGAGAGCATACTGAGGTGGTCCACACAGGCAGCCTCTCTACACTCCATAATGCTCATTGTCTGAACATCACTGTTTGGCAGTTCGTTGTAGCAGGCAGATGGGAGGGAAGGGAAAGGATGAGGGAGTAGAGAAGGGCAATGAGTCCTCTCCCTGTACCCCAACCAGGTACTTAGAGATGAGGAAACAATTTAATGCCTTCAGTAGAGATGTTTTGGTGGCCTCCCTGGCATCCATTTTCCCCTCCCTCTTTATGACAGCTCCAAGAAAGCTGATTCCCGCTCCAGGTATAGAAGAAGTAAGCAAGGCTAAGCCAATCGGAACAATCCCCCCACCCCAACCCATGCCCCAGAGACAGGTTAGGCATTTGACTATATGACTTTTCATTGGAATTCTGGGAAATGAGCATCCTGCTTTCATTCTGGGGTCACATAAGGAAGAATGGAAGCCCACAGATGTAAGGACATCCATCCTAAGACCAAGAAAAGAGCCAACATAAGATGACATAGTCACCATCAAAGGCAGAGTGAAAAGATCCAATGAGGCCAAGTCCTCAGGCAATTTTCACACTTTCTGTCCCTGGATCTTTGGAAGAACTAATACATCTCCCATTGACTAGATGAAAAAAATTAAAGCTCTGTCTTCCAAAGTCACCCAGCTAGTAACTGATGGAGCTAAGACTTGAACCCAAAGGCTCCCGAGCTAGATCCAACCCTGCTTCTTTCCCTGGCTTCTCTATACAGTGCTGGCAAGACAAAGCTGGGAAAAGGCTACCAGCTACACACATTTTCATCACACCCTATGTCGATATTTATTGGAAGTGCAGAATATGAAGGCTTCAGTTAATGAAATTAGATTCGTCCCCACATTCATCATCTTTTCTGCATCTGCAACCTCCAAATTGAATCTGGGATGGAGTGGCAGAATTTATCAGCACTGGGATAATTCAATGAACACCGCATGGGGTTTCTCGACAGTCTACGCAGGGTTAGTGTCACAGTGATTGGGGGATATATTGTCATCTTCCTAAAGTTGGGAATTAAATCTTTTTAACCATGACTGTATGGCCTAAATTCAGTGAAATCCAGTGAGATGACTCTCAGATAGCTGTTAATCATGAGCCATGCCCCCAGAACTTCTCCCACCCTTTCTTCTCCCCTTCATCCTTCCTTGCCATATTCCCTCCTTCTCAGGCTCCATTCTTAACCTGGGAACAAGTATAGTCTTCAAACCATTCACTACCGAGGTGGCTAGAAAACATACCTGACAAAAGGTCGATGAAGAGGAAGAAATGATGAAGGACGTGTGAAGGAAGGGAATAGAAATTAATGAATCACCTGCTGTAGGGTATGAGCCATTGGAGGCATGAGCTTCCATACATTCTCTTATATAGCCTGCCCCCCACTGCCACCCATTAGCAACGACCCTTCTGGAGCTGCCAGGATAAGGTAGGGACAAAAGAGATGTAAGAGAGTAACAGACTTGCTGTCTTAACCACTTGATCAAAAACTGCCAAGAGACGAAGTTAAGCTGAGTGACAGAAACTGTCAATATCCTTGCAGGCAAACCGAGCTCTCCTAGTGCCCTCTATGCCTTTCCTACCCATTACATATTCTATGTTTATGAGGCATTTTTCTTCTACCAATGCCTAAATGCTAACAATATTCTTCAGGTTTAGTTCACTCATTTAGTCAACACTCATTCAGTAAGTGTCGAGTGCCTACTGGGTACCAGGCACTACTGTAGACATTATCAATATAGCAGTGTGCAAAAATAAATAAGTAAATATGAAGAAATTCTGCCCTGCTGGAGCTTACATTCTAGTGGATGGAAACAAACATTAAATAAATAATAGGTAGCGGGGCGCCTGGGTGGCTCAGTGGGTTAAGCCTCTGCCTTCGCTCAGGTCATAATCCCAGAGTCCTGGGATCGAGCCCAGCATTGGGCTCTCTGCTTAGCAGGGAGCCTGCTTCCTCCTCTCTCTCTGCCTGCCTCTCTGCCTACTTGTGATCTCTTTCTGTCAAATAAATAAACAAAATAAATAATAGGTAGAAATATAATATTTTGGGTAGTGTTACATGTTATGGAGAGAAATTAGGCAATGAAGGGAAGGTAGGAGTGTGGGAGGGGAGTGGAATGTAATCTTAAATTACAGGCCTCAACAAAAAGACATTTGAGTAATGACTTAAAGTGAAGGAGCTAATCCTGAAAAAAATCTGAAAAAGAGCATTTCAGGTAGAAGAAACAGGATGGGCATAGGTCCTGAGGTCTGAGCATGTGTGTGGGTTGAAAAAAACATCAGGATATCACTGTGGGCAAAGTGCAGTTAATGGAAAAAGGGACAAAGTAGAGACTGGGTCAGAAAAGTAACAAGAGGGCAGATCATGTTGGCCTCATAGGCCTTTCTCGGTTTTTACCCTGTGAGGGTTGGAAAACAGCTGATGCCTTTTGTGCAGGAGAATGGCATAATCAGACTAACATTTTAGCAGATATTTCTTATTGTTGAGTTAAAAATAGACTGTCAGAGAGGACAGGTGGAAGCAGGGGTACAAGCTGGGAGCTGTATATTAATCCAGGCTGTTTCCTGGGAGATTTGGAACCTAGCTGTGCCATTTCCACAGTGTTTTGGGGATTTGCTGCTGCTTCATTTACAAGGCGCTATCCCAGTCCAGGCCCTTGTCATCACTAGACCTTGCTGTTACAACAGCTTCTTAACTGGTCCCTCTGTCTCTAATCTGGTCCCTTGGGTTAGATAGGAGAGGCCCTGCTGTGATGAATGCTGGAATATCTATAACCTGACATAGTAAATGAGTGTTCTCACTTATATCATCATCTGATGTGAGTTGGCTGGCTTTCCCCATCTTCTGTGTCCTTTGAAACACAGCCTCCAAGTTCTTTATAGAAGAGGAAGAAAGGATTTTAGAACTGTAACTCTTAAAAGTGGCTTACACTCTGCCCACATCCTTTTAGCCAAAACCCCATTATATGGCCCCAACCTAATTCACAGAAGGCTAGGAATTGTAGAACAGCTCATGAATATTTGATGTGCATCAATGTACTGTCACACATCCTTCCATCCTTGTGCTCCTTCTGAAGCATAAATATCTCCATGTCCTTCTCATGTTCATGACTTGGAGATGAACCCCAATCCCATCACAGTGTGTCATCATAAAATTGGTAGTTCTTCCATGAGTTTTCCCTCACCCATCCCGTATTTTTTCCTTAGGAAACATTCTTTATTAACCCATCTTTATCCTTTCTCCTTCAGCCAATAAAACCATTACCATGATAGTTTTTAAACTTTAATGCATTCTTAGGATCTTTATTCTTTGTTAATTAATTCTCAGGTATTTTTTTTTAATTTTTTATTTTTTCAGTGTAACAGTATTCATTATTTTTGCACACTCAGTGCTCCATGCAATCCGTGCCCTCTACAATACCCACAACCTGGATCCCCCAACCTCCCACCTCCTGCCCCTTCCACACTATGGAGTATTATGCCTCCATCAGAAAGGATGAATACCCAACTTTTGCAGCAACATGGACAGGACTGGAAGAGATTATGCTGAGTGAAATAAGTCAAGCAGAGAAAGTCAATTCTCAGGTATTTTTAAGGAATTTGGATCTTAAAACTGATAGATGGTGTTTCATTAACCACATTTTTAAAGAACTGCTATGAACCAACCATCAACATTCACTTTAGTAAAGAAGAAATCAAGGCTCAAAAAACTCAGATGGAAAGTGGGTGCCAAAATCTAGGTTCAAATTCAGACTTGTTTGTCTCAAAAACCAAGGCTTCTTGAAATAAATGCAAGGATGATATTATAACCCACTATGGGAATAAGGACTTAAGAACATTTATGGAATTATGATTGCCTTTGGGTTCACCCATTCTTTTCTTGCTTTCCCAACCTATGGTGGCTTCTGTCAGATCAAAACTCCTAGACCTCACTGGTGTCTCAGGGACATGATGGGAGTAGCTACATATAGGAAAGCAAGGAGGAGTCCAACAGCTCTCCAATGTCCATCAGTTCCACTGAATTTTTGCTCTCAAGGTTTCAGATGTAACTCCTCTCTAAAGGGTCCCTTTTAATCATTTGTTTATGCATCTGTCTTCCCTCATAGACTATGAGCTCCTCCATGTCAAGAGTCAAGTCTTATTCATCACCTCATTTACAGCATAATTACATCTGAATGAGTCTGCACCTGACTTATAAAGGGTCTACAGCAGAATAAATGAAAGGACCTATTGATCCAAGCACTTTGGAAGACCCAAAGATGAAGTGAAAAATGAACCACACCCCTGATCTTAAAACACTCATGATTGGGTCCAGTGGCTTCATGGAAGACCAATAGGATTCAACAATACCACATCCCTCCCTCCATGCCTTCATTCCCAGACCCTTACATACACATTTGCATCTAATACTCCAGAAAGCAGGAAGTTACATCCATAAAAACTCAAATATGACCACTGTAAGCACTGATCTCTGACTCAGGGAATCTGTGGTCCTTCTACTACAGAGGCACTTCCAATCCCAGTTTTTCTATATATAAAAAGATAGAGTAGAACCAAAGAAAATCTGAGGCTTCTTCCAGCTCCAAAATTCTATGCAGACCCATTGAATGTCATGCAGAGGCCACCTTATTAATTCAAACCTAGAGAATAAATTCTTCTAAGTATAGAATTATTTATCATTTGCAGGAAGAACTGAGCAGAACTCAAGCTGTTCAAGTTTCCTTCTTTTTGGCCAAGCACGATTTCCTTGCAAAAGTTTTGGGTGGGATTTTTTTAAGCTTCCAAAGAGGTTCTAAAGACTTTTTGGACATTGATCTGTATTTCTATACCATATGGTTTGAATTTAGTAGGAAGAAGTCAGGAACAGACAGAATGAGCCACTTGTGCCAAGCACCCAGTAATTTAGAAAGTTCCAAGAAAATGGATGTTTCAGAATTGCCAAAAAAACAATTGGGGGCAGAATGGGCATATCCAAGGAGGCAGAGGAGAACAAATGTTCTGAAAGCCTGGTATATAAGATTTTCTGCAAATCAAGCCCTTCAAAACATAGTGGGTTAAATCAAGAGCCACTTATTTTGCTCATTACTCTGTGGGTCAGATAATTAGGTCAGGGTACCTGGATCATTTCTCTGGCCTTGGCTAAACTATCTCATATGCAGGGGTTTGGCTACAATGGCTCATCTTAGTTGCACACGGCCTGTCATAGACCATAGTCCAGGAGTGTCCAGATGTTGGTAACAGGGATCCCAAGAGAATGAGTGTCAATCAGCAGATGCTTTTCAGGTATCTTGGTGCTATTATCCCATTGGCCAAACATATCATTTGGCCACTCCAGATTCAAGGGGCAGAGAAGGACCTTCACTTCTTGGTAGGAGGAGCTTTAAAAAGTGATATAAATATGAAGATACAGTGAAGGGACATTTTTGTGGCCAGTGTTACGATCTACCACACTTAGGCACATGGGGATTAGTTTAAATTCACTGAGATTTCCCTGTGAAAAGTGAAGACCGGGTCATGGGGTGGGGAGAGGATAGCAGAAGAAATAGGGGGCTAACAAAATGTGACCACAGTTTTCACAAACTTAAAGAGATATTCATGGATAAGAAGATTTGCATATGTTCTTAATAGGTTCAGCTGAACTATATGCTTAATGGCACACGTCACATGATGCAAAAAGGAGAACATTTGAACCATTGGAGCTTCCCATTATAGGTAAAGAGGAAGGGAACAATACTGAGTACCTACAGCAAATCAGACATTATAACATTTTCCATTGAATGCTCTCAAAAATCCATCCCCTTTCAAATTTTTAGAAGAGAAAGGAAGTCTCAGAGGAGTTGAATGATTTTAATAAACTCACAGAACTAAGAAATGGCAGATTAGGATTTGAACTCAGATCTCTGACACAAAAATCCAAGTCTTTTGACACTATGTCATGCTGCTTTTAGGCTCTTTCAGGATAGAAGGGACAGAGGCACACCCGGGTTTAGCATGAAAAAAAATTTTTGTGTTAAGGATATATGAGGAAGTGGCAGGGCTGAGAAATGTCTCTGAAGCCCCCCTACTCCCTCACCCACTGGCTGTCTCTCTAGCCTCTTCTTGGTTTTCCTTACCCTCCCACCATTAGAAATCAGGGACCCCAATCTCACTAAGATATGCCATCTTATGGGCTTATGAATGCATTTGTTTAGGTTCATTTATAAGCCTGAGACTTACCCTGCAATGGTTGTATTTTAAAGACTGTACTGGAAACCAAGATGTCACAACAAGAGCTACTTTAGTGCTTTGTACATTGCTCCTGGTCCTCACCAGATGTCCACTAAGTCAGTACAATTATTACCATTTTACAGATTTTAAAAACTGAAGTTCGGGATTCAAATCCAGGCCAAACAAGACCAAAATAAGTTCTTTTCCACAAAACTACACTCTCTCTTAAAGGGTTTGATGTTGGAAGCCTCCCAGGCAACATGAGAGTGGGTGGTAAAGAGACTTTTTATCAAGTGGGCTTTCCTTAAATTATACCGCATTCTACCCAACCCGATGCATGAGAAATTCTGGTCTTCCACAAATGAATTAAATCTGATCATTTTGCCATTAACTTTAAAAGGATTTTACAGATTCTTAAAACTTTCCCTATTATAGAAAATTTCAAACATATGTAAAAAATAAATCAAATAGCATTATGCACCCCCATGTACTCATCATCCAGCTTCAATAATTTTCAACATATGGTCAAACTTATTTCTTGGCAGATTTCTAAGAGATGAATCCCAAACCTATATGGTTGATAATGAGCTGCTTCAGCTTTCCCAAAATTAACAGCCAAAGGGTGTTGGAGCAGGAAGGCCCCCCAGCATCATTTGGGATGAGCAGCCCTTTTTAAGGGAAAAGGTTAGGGTGAAGAGAAGACCTGTTTAAAGTCATGCACTAAGGGAATAGAAAAGAAAGGATTAGAACCCCAGGATCTCCTGGTTTCAAGCTCAGAGCCCTTCCCCACAGACTGGCCTCTCCAAGGCATCAGAATGTTTGCTTGGTGCCCACCTCCTAAGCAGTCACTGACACCTCCAGAGGAGAAAGAGGAGGTCAATGTGGATTGATTTGGCCTCCATCCAGCAGGCTCAATGGACTTTGTCAGCCATGCCCTCCTCTGACCTTCTTACTCTTTCAAGGGTAATTAACCAACCAAATGGGTTCCTCCTGCTGAGACTTGGCATCCAAATAATCACAACGCTCCCCCCACCCCCGCAATTGCTGGTGACCAAATCACTCCTGTGAGGTCCCACTTGGTCCTCCAATGTCATGTCCTTCATCACTCGGCTTTTCTTACTTAAAAACTTGGTGCCTCACAGCTATGGCAGTCTTGTGAGGAAGCAGTAGACTTTGCAGTCGCAAGTGGATTCCAGTGGCATATTTCCTGGTAAGAAATGACCTCCTCCCTGGAGTGAAACCAAATTAATAGGAGATTACATAGTGCATGGGCATGATGTAGAACGGTCCATTCTCAAACTGTAGCTACATGGCGGCTTGCTAGGGGCATCCTGGAAGCCATGGGATAAACATCTTCCAGACAAGAATATCCTGTTTTCACAACAAAGACCAAAGCTGGAATGTCTTAAATGTGAATCCCGTGGCAGACACTATGATTAGTACATTACAAGCATTAATTCATCTACTCTTCCCTTTAACCCTAGAGGTACATATTATTGTTTTCCCCAGTGGGAAGAAACTGTGTAACAGAGAGATTAAGTAAATTTTTGGAAGTCATACCACTATTAAACAGTAGGCACTGTTAATCAGAATAATAGGGTTTAATAGGGCACCTGGGTGGCTCAGTCAGTTAAGCCTCTAATTCTTGGTTTTGCCTCAGGTCATGATCATGGGATCAAAAACCACATCAGGTTCCATGCTCTGCACTCAGCACAGAGTCTGCTTGGGATTTCTTCTTTTCCCTCACCCTCTTTGTCTCTGCCTCTCTCCCCACTCACAAGTGCTCACTCTCTAGCACTCTCTCTCTCTCTCTCTCATTTGCTTTCTCAGATAAATAAATAAAACAAAATAAAGAATACTAGGGCTTAAAATACTGTCTAAACTCCAGAAATGAGATACCACATTAATAAGGTTATTACTGAAGCCAAAAATAATGCAAGGTAACCATGGAAAAGTATAGGTCAGTATATATTCAAGTTCCTAACTGGTAGTCCAGTGGGAAAATGCTAAAGGAATTAAGAAAGTAAAAAAAAGCAATAAATTTATCAGAGAGGACTTCGAATGGGACAGAATATTTGAAGAGTAACTACATTTACAAAATACTTTTTCAGCTCCTTTCTCTTCACCTTGACAATGGCCTTAATGTGGAAATTATCACAAACCCATTTGCAGATGAAGAAACCAAGGTTCTTAGGGGTATGTGATTTGCTAAGAACCAGAACAGACATTAGGACTGACTTCAAATCCTGAACTTTTCTAGTCCATCCCAGTAGAGCTCATTGTTGGTATATTCCAACTTCTCAACAAGGTGTCTCAATTCTGGGCCCACGGAAGGGGGTGATCATATGTCCCTCTTTGCTCAGCACAGTCCCAGTTTATACCTGTGTCCTACTACAATTCGTGATGATAGTACCCTCTTTTGTTTTCAAAAAGTTCTGTTCCTGGGGGCACCTGGGTGGCTCAGACATTAAGCGTCTGCCTTTGACTTAGGTCATGATCCCAGGGTCCTGGGATTGAGCCCCATGTTGGGCTCCCTGCTCAACACAAAGCCTGCTTCTCCCTCTCCCACTCCCCCTGCTTGTGTTCCCTCTCTCACTGTGTCTTTCTCTCTGTCAAATAAATAAATAAAACCTTTACAAAAAACGTTCTGTTCCTGTTTGGATGAAAAAATTATAAAGCTGCCCTAACTCTGAACAACACCTTGCTAACACCTGGACCTGCATGGTGGAGCAAAGTGCCTACAAACTTCCTCCCTCCCAGGGACACTGCAGGAGAGTTCTTACTGAACAGTATGAGCCACAGATGAGACTAAATTTAGGACAACGTGCAGAAAGACTTTCTAGTTTATTCCTCCCCTTCTCATCTTCAGTCCCAACTGACTGTGGCAGAAGTGACTATTCTCTGAGTAGAAGGTGCAGGAAGAAGGGAAATAGGAAAAAAGGAGAAGAAAAACCACAAAGGGCTATCTGTCCTGTCCTGGCTGCACACTTGAGTTCATTAAATATCTGGGAGTTAAGATTTTTGTGACTAGTCACCCAGTCCCTCTATGTCACCAAGGTGACCCAGGTTCCTCCAGCTCCCAGGACATTTACACATCATTCCCACCATCATTCTGAAAATCCATGATGAATCTTGGGGCTTTCCCTAATTTCCCCAATTTCCAATTGGGGAAGATTGCTTTTCCCCAATTCTCAGTCTTTCCTGCCACCCACCCTTTGATCAGGTCTACATCCCAGTTCTCAAGGGATAGACTTGTCCAAGTCCAGTGCAATGGAATGAAAGAGCAGAGGCTTGGGGTCCAGCACACCTGGGGTTGAATCCTGGCCATATCCCAAGTCAGCTTCATGGTCCATGCACCAATATCACTTTTCCTGCCCAAGGGAAGAAGACCCAACTGCCTGTGCTTGGATTGGAGGCTATGGCTCTAGGATGTCTTGGGGTAGTCTGGCAGTCTGTCTGACTAGAAGCCCAGGTAGTCATGGAGTTCACCTCAGTGCCTTCATTTGGAATGAGTAATAGTTAATAATAGCATCTTCCCATATACCATCTGTAGAAGGCATTACAGATTCAACGTTCTCTGGTCCTGTGAACACAAGTCAGGTGACTCTACCTTACTTGTTATGGAGGAGGGGAGGAGGTAGGCAAGAAGATATCAATGCCTTCCTCCCTTCTTTCTTTGAGATATTTAGGATGGGGACCAAAACCTAGTCAAGCTATGTTTCAAGAGGTATTGTGATATAAGTCTTTGGAATCAGGTAGATGGGTGGTCCAACCGGTGGCTATATAACCCTCAGCTAGTTATTTTAAGCTCCGTTTGCCTCAGTCTCATTGTCTATAAAATGGATACAGTGCCAACTTCATACAGGTATTGAAAAAACCAGGAATATGATTGTGTTAAAAAAAAAAGTGAGCAAAGCATGTACACATGCTGCCTGTAAACAATTCCCATGCCCTCTCCACTCAGTCTCTCACACCAGTCTTCTGAACTAAATACTCAGGGAAGACTTGAAAGTCTTCAACTTGGGCTTCTGACTAGAGGGAGTTCTACCAGTTTTTCCATGTAAGCAAGGAATAAGTGTTCACATGTGGTCAAATCACTGAACTTCAGGAGTTTATTTCTCGTGTGTATCAGTTGCATGAAACAAACCAGTCCCACACTTAGTGACTGCTATGGAATAAGTTGTATCCCTCCAAAATTCAGTAGGATGGTGTTAGGTCATGGGGAGGGAGTGGAAACCTCATGATGGCACATCAGGGAGCTCTCTCTCTCTCTCTCTGCTCTCTGACATGTGAGGACACAGCAAAGTCACCTGAAAACCAGCAAGAGGTTATCACCAGGTACATCCTGGTACCCTGATCTCAGACTTCCCAGCCTCCAAAGCCATGAGAAATAAATTTGTATTATTTATAACGTACATCATCTGTGGCATCTTGTTGTAACAGCCCAAACTTGCTAAGACAGTGGCTTGAAACAATAACCATCTATTGTCTCACCAATTAATAGGTCATGTGTGCATTTTTGCTTATCTGGATAGCCTTATTTAGTCTCAGCTGGGCTCTTTCATTCACCTGAGTTCAGTTGCCAGGTCAGCAGTGGTCTAGATGGTCTAGAATGGATTGGATGGGGATAATTCCACTTTATTCTGGGTGGTTGTTCTTACTTCAGCAAGGTAGTCCAGGCTGATACTCATGGTGGTGACAGAGGTCCAAAAGACCCAGCAAAAACCTGTGTGGCTTCTTGATGACCAGGATTAGGATTGCCCAACATCATTTTTGCCATATTCTATTGACCATAGCAAGTCATGAGGCCGGCCATACTCACGGGGTGAGAAGATAGTCATCTCTTGATGGGAGGACCAGCAGGACCACATTGTGAGAGGTTGAGAATTGAGCCATTTCTGCAGTCGACCTATGGCAGAGAAGTCAGAGCAGCTAGTGTCACCTTAACTGGTACTGTCACAAACAGATGGTGATGACAGAGCCAGGATTCAGTTTCAGACCTGATGCACGTCAAAATCGGAGCCTTTTTTAGGATACCATAATACTGCTTTTAAGGAAAACAAAAACAGCTTTGATGAAATCAATAAAACATCTTAATGCAAACTTCCTCAAGTCTGCAAATGGATGGAAAATTTCTACTCTCCCCCCTCATTATCCAAGGCATCTTTAAGGCTGCTGAAGAGTAGAAGCAGCTTGATTTTGCTCCTTTGCAGGATTAGTTCTTCAAAAAAGGAGTCACCTTCTTAATTAGTTCTAATTGGATGCATGATTCATGTTAGATCACAACAAAGCCAAAAGTTGAATAATTTGAGGAGGATTCAGGAGTCATTGGCAACAAAGCAAGCTTCTTGGTTACCCAGATTTGGGCTATTCTGCCTTCACCTGAGTTGCCAGGTAGTTGACTTTGAATTCCAAAAGTAGGCTTATCTTAAGAGAAATTAGAAACCCCCTCCATGTACTTGGTGGGCCTCTTCATGGAGGGGTTGTAATTTCCTTCACTTTCTGGGAGTGAGTGGCCCTAGTTGTCATGAAAAGAATCAGGTTTATCCACTTCTCCAGCCAAACAGGAACTTCAGGCATCCCTTGAAACTCCTGCCTTTGTCCCTGTCAGTGATACCATCAGAGAACATGTGACTTAGAGACACCTGAATATTACCTTGTCCAATTCCACCATTCTATAGAAGGGAAAATTGAAGTCCCATGAAGAAAATCTATTGAGCCAAAGCTATCAAGCTATCGAGAAGTAGAACCACACTGGTGCCTGGATGAAGGCACCACCTGTAACAGAGGAGGCACGGTCTCTAGGTCGACAAAACCTGATCTAAATTCCAGTCACATCGCCCATTGTGCTGTGTGACCTTAGATGAATACCCAACCTCTCTATGCCTTAGGGTTTTTTTTTAAAGATTTTATTTCTTTATTTGAGAGAAAGAGAGAGAGCAGGGGGAGGAGTTGAGGGAGAGGGAGAAAGAGAATCCCAATCAGACTCCAAGCTGAGCATAGAGCCTGACATGGGTCTTGATCATGACCGAAGCTCAATCTGAGAGTCAGACACTTAACCAACTGAGCCACCCAGGTGCCCCACTGTGCCTTTATCCTGTTTTAAAAGGCATGGAGGTCATTGTGACATTCAAGTGAGATAACATACATATAGTACCCATCGGGTTTTCTGACACATAGCAGGTACTCAGCAGAAGATCGCTATTATACAACTCACAGAGCCAGAGTGAGAATGGATGTAGTGATAGGAAGCAAGGGCTGTGGATATTTTCTAAGTTATAGTAGACAAGAATGACTTCTCCTGAAATCCATTCTTGAAATTCGTCTCTTGGATAGAATGTGAGTTCCACAGAGAGCAGGAACTTCATCTATGTTATTCACTGCTGTATTCCCAGAGCCTGGCTATGGAGGACAATAAACACTTGTTTAATCAATGGATACATGACTGTTAGGTCACTGGAGTAATGGATCGTGCAAGTGTGATTCTTTTCTTTTCAGGGGTAAATTAGAAACACAAAAGATATGCCATTAGTAAGGCTCCCTCTCCCACTTTCATCAAATTGACACATAAAGAAGACAAGCAGGGTGGCTCACATGCTAAGCACAAGGGGCTCAGACCAGGGAGTCCCGGAGAGAACCCCAGCTCTATCATCCATGCCCATGTGACTTTAAATGTGCTATTTATTCTCTTCAGATCTCCATTTTCCAGTTACATGACGGGAATGGCAAAAGTTCCTCTTTCAAAGGATTGGTATAAGTAACAAGGAGAGCACTGAAGCTTGTTTAGCTTAGAGCAGGACACAGGGTGAGGGCTCCATCAATGGGAGCTCAACTGGCAAAAATAAAAACATCACAGCATTCCTACCACCCTGTTAGAGGGAGGTGAGGCTAGCTCCTATATTAGGTTTCCCAGGTAAGCTCATGGAAGAACACAGACCATGGAAATCCTCCCAAGTCTCCCTTGACCCCCTGCATGTCCACGCCAGCTCTGAGACACAGAACCTTAGTCTATGATATAGGCCATAGGCCACAAGGTGTTTATAGGATGGAAGCCAGATAGGGAAAAGGGAAGAGAAATTATCAGTAAAGGGCACCATTTCTGTGCTAGGCATATGCTTGTGTGTTATGTCCCCTTTAAAATTATGGATAAGAGAGCCATGTCATTGAGATCCTTTTTCACTTGCCTTGGCCAGCAGGAGGCAAATAACTTACTTCTTGGCCCACTAATGATTGCTTGTGATTCCTAGGTTTGCAAATTTATATATTTTCTGTTTTTCAAACTTATCTCGCTTGTTTTTACTGAAGTGTAATTTACATACAGTTATGTTAGTTTTGGGTGTACAATACAGCTATTCAAAATTTTTATACAACACCAGTGTTCACTTCAATCAGGATACCCTTAATCCCCTTCACCTATCTTACCCAGCCCCCACACAAGTAAATCTTCCACTATTTGCAGATGACATGATGTCATATACAGAGAACTCAATTTTTTCTTTGTTTTCCTTTTCTTTTTTACTATATAAATCCTAACAGAATACCTCAAATACTTTGTGAAGTAAAGATAGATATTAATCAATCAATAGTTCCATTTATCCTCTCAATGACACCAGAAAAAAACCATCATCATCTCTATTTTAGGTAAAAAGTAATAGTCTCAGTGAGACCTCACAGATGTCAAACATGACAACCCACATCTGGCTGACCCCAGGGCCCTCTCCCTCCACTGTAGCAGGACCCTCCCACTCCGATCACTGGATCCCCTGCTCTCCTGGACTCCATTGGCTTCCTCCCCTCTTTGTGCAGAAAACCACTTCCACAGTCAGGATTATCCACTTGGGGTAAATTCTCAGAAAACAAGTAATGGAGTCAAAGGCTATGAATTTATTATAGGTCTTGCGCAAATGTTGTGTAAAGGTAGCCACCACGTTCCTGAGACCAATGGAGGAAACATGATCTGTGAGAACCCATGGGTCTGGCTGTGGTGGGGCCAGAACCATGGCCAGTTCCCTCCACTCAGATGGAGCGAACCGGATAATCAGATGGAGTGAAGATGGAATCCAGGGTCACTGTCTCCCACATGTGCTTGAAGGACACAGTAGCTTCTTGCCTTTTCCCAAAATCCTCCCAGCCAATGTCATGGTGTTCTAGGCACTGGCAGCCATCATTCAGCCTTCCAGCTCACAGTTACCCAAGAAAGGCAAGTGAGCATCAGCACACTGGTTGGGACAAGCTCATCATCCAACGCAAGCACCACCGTCCCATCAGAGAAGCCAAACTCTGGGAAACAGCCCAGGCTGGGGCAGGGAGGGAGGGCCACCATCTCTCCCCCAATGACTCTGCTTGATGTCAAGCACAGTAGTCCCTTCCAACAATAAGAGTGAGCTCAACAGGACAGCATAAACCACATGCTACACAGGAGACAGTACCTCAGACTGCTGCCATTGCCTTTTATCCCCTTTAACCTGCCCTAGTCTCTATTTCTTTATCTGTCAAATATTGGCAATGAGACGTGGCAGCAGGGCTGCTATGGGGCTTAAATGATATAACTCGGGCAAAGTGTCTTCATCATCCCCCACATATTATCAGGGTTGATAAATGTAATTTGCATGCATTAATCAAATGTGTATAGCATTTTACATTTTACAGTTTACAGTAGGAGTTCACGTTAAGGTCAGTTCCTGTGGTTTCAGTAAGCAACAGGCTTTGGTGGCCTGAGACTAATCCCAGGTGGGAAATAAGAAAGAGGGTAAAGGTCAGAATAAATTGACTCCAGCTTTTATTCTACTGCTCCAAGTCCTAGGGTGACTAGATGTCTCTGTTTGCCGGGGCAATCCAGATTGCTGGGGTACTCCTACTATGTTGGGGTGATATTTCATGGTTCCCCCTTTACTCCTGAGAGTGGACTAGTCTGGATTATAAACTCCCTGATCACCCTACCACTAGATAAGACAATTCAGTGTTTTCATGAAGAGACATTGAAAAGTGAAGTGGCCAAAAGCTTGAATTCTAGTTTCTGAGTTAATACAGCTTGGTCACTTCCTAGCTGGGTGACCTAGGGCAAACTACTTAGTCTCTGTGAATTTCAGTTTCCTCATCTATAAATTAGGACCCACCTCACAGGCTCACTGTGAAGGTGAAGGAGCGAGTCATATAAAAATGCATGCCTAGCCCAGCAAGCACACAATAATCGTTAGTCAGTGACATTGGTCCTGTTGGAAAAATAATTACTTACTCAAAATGCTTCTGGAATCATATTCTGGCAGGCTCAACCCATCAAAAAGTTCAAAAGTTAAAGGACTCCACTGCCTCATAAATAAATCGAGGGTCACCTTTAGACATACAGTCAGCAGGGGCTTCAGGCATTTCTTGGTCATTATGGATGCCAACCGAGAAGGTTGACACCAGTGAGATTTCGCCCTTGGCTTCCTTCAGAGTCATTGCTGAGGACTGCTGGTGATTGGTGGCCATTCTTTCCACCCCGGGATGTGTTAAATATTTACAGCTGGTCAGTACTGGATGGAAGTCCTCGATGGCTATATAGAACCTGGACTGTAACAGTGCCAGCAGGAGGAAGTTTCCTGTGACCTTGGTTATTCATTACCCTTCTGTGACTCTCCCCTGGTGAGTCTGCCTCTCCTATGGTCGCCCATGCTCCCTGCACACACAAAGAACAGGGGACACAGTCAGGGGGAAGGAAGGATGGCTCTGCATGCTCCAGAATGACTGAGCTGGCATTTCACACATGGGAAATCGGGGCCGTGGAGGAGTGGGCTTGAGGTCACAATGCAAGCTAGTGGGAGAGGAGGACAAGGGCCCCTTTCTGCTATGCTAAGCTTTGTGAAATTCTGTCCAAATGGGCACTAGATCCTGTTCATGACTTTCCCAAATTTTCTCATCCATGGTTTGCCTCTAGACAGGTCATCTGACCTCAATCATATTCTTAGAGACCAAAAGAGATTTCTGGCTTCATTCAAGAGAGGCTATGTGCTCCATACCAGCTTCACAGCAGTGGGCATGCTGTCAATGCCCTCCCCTGCTTGACCAGCCAAGCCCTCTGTAGGTCTCCCATGTCATGAGGCATGCCCCAACAGTGCCCCTACATTAGCATTACACCACCAGCCTTGTGCCCCATGTGCAGGCACAACACCAAAGTGCAAGACACTTGACAATAGGTTTTCATACTCACTGGCTCACCTAACTGGACCCACTCCATGCTGCCACTGTTGGAATGGGCCTTGCTCTCCAGGTGCCTGCTAAGAGGGTCAGGTAACACACCTGGCAATGTGGGAGAATTAACTTGCATTGTATGACCTTTGACCACTGAGAGATGGCAGACGGAAAGGAGCCGGCATAGAACTGCTCTCCCTTTTTCTCCTGAGGGAGCTCTTCCAAGACATATTGTCCCATGTGACCTCCACAAAGCCGTCCTGCATAGCCCAACAAATGGCTGTTTAGAGAGAAGCTATGGGCAGCTCAGTGTCACTCCTTATATCTACTTCCCCTCCCCTGCCTTGGTTCCCATTTTACTCCATAATCTTGCTGCTTTGGATTTTACCCACCAATAGAGCCTTAGCATGTATGTTTTCCTCAGGATCTCTTTCCTAAGAAACCCATGCTGAGACAAAGGCAAGTTCTAGTAAAAAAGACACCAATGTCATAGGGTCACAGAAGGGCTGGGTAACACTAATAATGTAGTGTAACCACATGCAGGCAGGGATTGGTCTGCTTCACTCGCTGAAATTGCCCAAACTTCTAGAGTAGTGCCTGGAGACAGTAGCACTCAATAACTATTTGTGTAATGGGCAAACAATACCATAAATTTGTTCAGGGCTTTATAGTTGAAAAAGTGCTTTCACATACAGGATTACTTCATGATTCCTAAGTCACCCCTGTGATGGATGGGTAAGAAGCACGTCACCTTTTCTGATTTTGGAGAAATGAAGTCTCAGAGTTTGTCCGGGGTCACAGAATTCGCTAGCAAGACCGCCTAACCTTGCAAACTTGAACAAAAGTCTTTGGAGTATACTTCTAGGGTTTTCTCATTCTATTAGTTATCAGGGTCTAAGAACAGGAAAGAGTTTGGGGTAGTGGGTCCAACAAAGCAGTTATTAAAGATTGAGCAACTAGAGTCTGGAGGTGACAGAAGTTCCAAAATTCCATCAGATGGAGAAGTGAGCCCTGCCATCAGAGGAAGGAGGTGTTGTTGTCACTTCACTTCTCTAGCCATGTCTCCCTCTGGTCAGAGATGGTGTCCAGTGCTGAGAAAAGGCAGACTCTGAATCCACTGGTGTAAGCAGGGATACTTCAGAGTGAGGAAGGAGAAATGGGGAAGATATTCAGTTTACAAAATATTCACACATACTATCTCATTTAATACAACCATCTGAGAAGCAAGGGAATGCATTAGCTTTTGCTGCATAACTAATACCAGACTTAATGGCTTAAGACAACTATTTCTTTAGCTTATGATTCTTCAGGTTGAACTGGATAAAGTTCAGTGGCTCTTAGAGGTCTGCAGAGTAGCTGGGAGCTAGCTGGTCTAGGATAGCTTCCCCTGGGATAAGGCACCTCTGCTCCACATGGGCTCTCCTCCTCCAACAGCAGAAGCAGGGGTCCAAAAGAACTAGCAGAAGTATGCATGGTTCCTTGAACCTAAGCTCCATACTGCCTCACTGTCACTTCCACTGCATCCTATTTGCAAAAACAAAGCAAAAAGTCATGCCCTTTCTTAAGGGGTAGGGAAATGGACTCCAATTTTGAAGGAAAAACTTGCAAAGGCACATTTTGAAGGGCATGAATATGGAGAGGTATGGACAATAGTGACCAGTTTGCATTTCACAGTGCTGATGTTATCCTACTTTTAGAGCTGAGAAAAATGGAGTTCCCAGAGGGGAGTGGTTTCCCCAAAGCCACAGGACACGAAAGCTGGAGTGCTGAGACAGAAATCCCAGAAACTTCCTTCCAAATCCAGAGTAGCCAGCGTCCTCCTCAGCCCTCTGGAGGGTCCCCCACACCAGCAAGATTGCCTGGAGACACTCAGGCTCAAGGAGAGGAGAGAAAATCCAAGCAGAAGATCAAGTCCAATATGATAAAGACCTGGAGAAAGATGCCAAAAATTTCTGGAGGAGGCAGAGACCAAAGATTTTTTGCAACAAACTGCTTTATAACAGAAAAGAGAGTATGACCCACTCAAAGAAACACACTCACAGAAAGCAGCTTTGTGCCTGCATGTCTGAGACTACACTGGTGGATGGCTTTTGAGTAGGTATAGAAAGTCACAGGAAGGAAAGAAGTCCCACTCTCAGAGAAAAGTGTGTCTTAATCCAAAGGTGGGAATTGGACCACAGGGTCAGACAGATGCCCTTGTTCTCATATCTGTGGCTGTTTGTGTAGTTTTGTTTTTCTTTTGAATTTTTGTTTTGAAGCAATCAAGACCAATTTTAAAAATTTAGAAAGATTTCTACCTTTCTCCGTTGGAAAGTTGAATTTGTCTTTGGGCACACTGCCCCTGGTTCTGGAAGGATCGTCACAGATTTGCAAATTTAAATAGTTACCCACCCACTGCTCTCAAGAAAACTACCCTTAGTGCTGTCAAGGGTCCAGGAGATGCAGAGATGCCTGAAGGTACTGAGAAGAGGTTGGCTGGAGGTTTGCAGGGGACCATGCCTTGTAGGGAATCCGGGGAGGGAAGGGGAGGAAACAGCAACAGCAGGGATCTCAATGGGATTTAGACCTCTGGACCCTAAGAATGGTGGACTGTGGCAGTACTGGGGTGCTTTGCTACGCATCAAGGGAGAACCCAGAGAGGAGGGCTAGGATGACAATCAGGGCTGATCAGCCTCAAGGAGTACTGCACCCAAGAGTGGTGACAGCCTGTGGATCTCAGGTGGAGACCAAAGCCACACAAGGAGGGCCGGGCAGCCTATGCAGCTACCTGGTTTTAAATGCAGAGTGTCAAAGCATTTTGTGGTCAGAGATGGGGGAGACCCAGGGTGGACTGGACGCACACAGCTCTAGCAGAGCATCCCAAACATAATGGCACTCCATGGGAGTGTGTTGCATTAATTAATGAGGTGAAAGAAATACATGAATAAATAACAAGTCATCAAGAGGAGAGAAACCTCTTTTCTTAAAGGGAAGTGATCACCTCAGAGATTCAACTAGATCAACTATAATCTCTTCTGGCTTCTACGAGCTTCTTCCTCAGCAGGCTCTCCCTTCCTGGTGGCAAGATGGCCAAGAGTGGCATCAAAGTCCTCTTACAGGATCCCAGGGACATCTTGATGCATCTCCTGGGCTTCTGTTGGTCCACAAGTGTATTCCTGAGCCAACAGCTGTGGCCACAGTGAGCAACACTGTCATGAGACCCAGAACACACACAAAATGCAGGTGGATTTAATTCCACAAGCAACAGCAACAACTGGAGGGGAGGAGATGATGGATCTCTATGCAAAAATCAGAGGGTCCTTGCTGGAAAAAGGGGATGTGGAAGCATAAATGTCCACTATCTCAAATGCATGACCCCGGGGTCCTTAGTTAGACTTTCTAAACCCCATTTTGCTATGGACAAAAACATGATTACAGCAAAATCCTTGCCATGGTTTGTGTGTGTTTGTGTGCGATTTGAAAAAGATAGCTTGCACAAAACCCAGAACTGGGCCTGGCAACGAGCAGGAATCAAGAAAGTCACATGAAGTCATTGCTTCCTGTTAGATTCAGTTTCATTTCTGTTACACAGGGATTTACTCCTCTTTCTTTACAGAAACTTGTCAGTAATATCTTTATTAGGACACAAATGTGCCTTGTTCTGAATAAAACAAATGTATCGGCCCCTGCCAAGTTCAGAGGCATCCAAGGTTAGCAGTGTTCTTTAGCACGCACCCCGAAGGAGGGCAGATAGCAGAAGCTCAGGGAATTTTCCACAGGCCTTGAAGAGCAGTCCAAGTTATAAAAAGAATGTTCATGTTTAAAAATTAAATGTTTGGTTTAAATATTTAAATGTTCCATTTTTCCCCCTGCCTGGTTGTTAATTCAGTATTAAAACAGAAGAGGAGTTGATGTACAGCCCTTGACATTGGCCTCCAGGGCTTTCTGTCTAGGAGCTCTCGGTTCTTTCTTCCAAGTAATAATCATTTTAATAGGTCATCATTGTCAGAGCATTTCCTCTATTCCAGAAACAGGATAGGTACTGTGCATGTGTCAACTCTTTTCCTCTTAAGCTCAACTCTGCAAAGGAGCCACGATCTCCCATTTTACAGGCAAGGAGACTGGGAACTGGGGAAGTTACATTGGTTTGTCCAAGATGACCCAGCCAGCTGTGAGAGGTTAGGACATGGGATATTAATCTCAGCCTGCCTGACATCAAAGTCTATATAATTTCAACTGGAAATCATGGGTTGGGAAATCAGACTCCAAACCTGTCAAGATGAAGGACCACATGAGCCCTGAAATACCCACTTTGGCCTCCTCACTGATTGCTCTAAGGGATTTACAGAAATCTGATTAGGGTCCAACAAGGTGCTTGCAAAAGATGAAAGATTGCAAGATTAAAATGAGTCCTTGTTATAAATCAAGTACAGCAACGACAGGCATTTTGAAGTAGCACTTAAAGACACATCATCAGCAAAGTAATGAGATATTTATTGTTTTCAAGATTTACTGGCATTCTAATAAATGCCAAAACTGACATCCGTCAGTGTGGGTGTAGGATTCTGCCCAGAATGATAAGCTGGCACATTCCTCTTAGAATTTAGGAGGAAAACATAAGTGCAGGTGTGGCTCTCAAGATGTGTTGTGACTGGTCAGTCTGTGGTCCTTGTGTTGAGGAAAAGGCCTTGCAACTTCAGAGCTCTCAATGTCAAACCAGGAAACAACCTGAGAACTCTTCTTAACTAGCCATCTATTGTATGGAGGGTAAAATGAGAACCAGAGAAGGGGTGTAACTTAATTAAGGCCTCACAGCAAGTTGGTGGTGAAGGTGAACTCTAACCCAAGACTCTTGCCTCCCCATGCAGAGTTCTGTTAACTCTGCCAGGCAGCTTCTAAGCCCTTCTAACACAAGAGAAAGCATTTTCCAATAGAGGGTGATTGACAAGCCTGCATGTGGGTACTAACTGTGCTGGAGAGGACGAAGTGGGAGCAAGTCCTCTCAGCAGGGTGGAGAGAGGAGAAATCAGAGCTAGAATTCCAGCTTAGGGTGGGGCAGCCCAAGGACCATACTATGGATCTGCAGCAGCCCCAGGGGTCTCAGCAGCTCCAGGAGCCCAAAGAGGAGACAACTGTTCATCTGGTGGTCATGTGGCCACATATGAATGAAGGGGTGCCCAAAAGTCTTTCCCAGCAGGGCCTAAAGATAGCAGAAGATTCAGACATGAGTCCACAGAAGAACATTCTGGACTCATGGATGCCTTGGTCCCCATCACATGCATGCACACAGACATAACACACACACATGCACACATACACAACCCCCAAGCTAAAAGATTGGCTATGAGAGAATTATATTCAAGCCTGAATTAGAGCCCCTAAAGCAGGATTTCTCAATCCAGCACTACAACATTGGGAGTCAGATATTTCCCTGGTGTGGGGGGTGGGGGTGTGGTCATGTTCATTGCAGTTTACAGCAGCATCCTGATCTCTACCTATAAGATGCCAGAACCCCCAACCCCTGTCAAGTGTGACAACCAAAAGTGTCTTAGGCTATTATCAAAGAACTTCCCATCTCTGTTGAGAAATGCTGACCCAAAGTGACGATTAATAACTTTCGGTCTTTGTACTTTTTATGTTGTTTGGAAGGCATCTTCTAACTGACCAAAATACCAACAATATTCAATGTTTATCTTTAGTTTCCCTAATACTGACCAATATATGGTTTTTCAGATTAAAAATGTGAAGGCAAAAGCAAACCACTCCCGTGGTTAATAGCACTTCTGAGAAGTTCAACGGTTTGTACCATCTGGTCATCACTGAGTGACATCCATCCATCTGGTGCTAACATGCATTTTGTCTGAAAGCAAAGCAAATAAACCACGATTTAAAGATGTCCAAGGGCTGCTTCAAAAAATCCTATCCTGTCCACTCAATGATTGAAATACTAGGCCAATTACCAGAATCTCCTGAGAAAACTTTGTGAAGATACACATTCATAGGACCTGCTTAGGCTTTCCAAGAAATAAGACCCTGAAATTTGTATATTTTTAATCTCTCCATGAAATTGGGATTATTGTACAGTGGAGGGAGTCACTGCCAGGTTGGCATTCTTTATTCTTATTAAAAATCAACATGATCCTGTTCTCACCATCCTTTGTTACCACAGCAGTGGGTAATTCACTGACTCACAGATTGAAACAGACAATTTTTGCAGTAATGCATGACATCCATATTTATTCCCTTACCAAGAGCCTCTTTACAAACACAGCTTGAGAGCCAAGTTTGTAAGCCAGTGTCTGAATAACTAAAACTGGTCAACAGTTCCGCCCAACACAATAAATTGTCATGTCCTAATCAACAGAGAGAAGGCACCGTCCTAACCCTCACTCAGGTGTGCTTGAAACCCTTCTGAACACATGTGTCTGGGAAGTTGGGAGATTTCCTACCCTTCTGCAGTCCTTGCCCTGCCACTCACAAGCTCTCCGACTTTGACCGAGTCACTTCACTTTTCTGGGTCTCCATTTCCCTGATCTGTCATCATCACTAGCCATCAGGGAGATTCAAATTAAAACCACATTGAGATACCACCTTACCCCAGTTAGAATGGCCAAAATTAACAAGACAGGAAACAACATGTGTTGGAGGGGATGTGGAGAAAGGGGAACCCTCTTACACTGTTGGTGGGAATGCAAGCTGATGCAGCCACTTTGGAGAACAGTGTGGAGATTCCTCAAGAAATTAAAAATAGAGCTTCCCTATGACCCTGCAATTGCACTACTAGGTATTTACCCCAAAGATACAGATGTAGTGAAAAGAAGGGCCATCTGTACCCCAATATTTATAGCAGCAATGGCCACAGTCGCCAAACTATGGAAAGAAACAAGATGCCCTTCAACGGACGAATGGATAAGGAAGATGCGGTCCATATACACTATGGAGTATTATGCCTCCATCAGAAAGGATGAATACCCAACTTTTGTATCAACATGGACTGGACTGGAAGAGATTATGCTGAGTGAAATAAGTCAAACAGAGAGAGTCAATTATCACATGGTTTCACTTATTTGTGGAGCATAACAAATAACATGGAGGACATGGGGAGATGGAGAGGAGAAGGGAGTTGAGGGAAATTGGAAGGGGAGATGAACAATGAGAGACTATGGATTCTGAAAAACAATCTGAGGGTTTTGAAGGGGGGGAGGTTGGGGGAGCCAAGTGGTGGTTATTATGGAGGACACGTATTGTATGGAGCACTGGGTGTGGTGCATAAACAATGAATTCTGTTACGCTGAAAAGAAATTTTAAAAAATGAAATAAAGATGACTGAAACAAAACCAGGCAAGACTTCAACTGATTACATGACTTGCCCAAAAGTAAGCTAGAGGAAGTGGAATTAGGGCAGAATCCAGGTCCCTGGCTTGCAGACGTTAAGAGTTAGGCTCTCTGCTTCTGCTCTACAACTTGCCTGGGTTGTGAGCCTCTTTAGATTATTTCTTGAAAAGAGTGAAGAGATCTTGAGGACTTTATATTCTAGCCCCTATCTGCCCTTAAAGCAAGATGGGACCTTGGATGCTTCCCATGGTGGGTATTCATTCTCCTCATCTGTTAAAGGAAGGGGCTTGACGAAATGCATGACAAAAAAGTCATGTGTCCATTAGCTCCCAGGACCTACAACAGACACAGAAGACACTTCATTGCCACCCAGAAGCCACTCTCCCTACTTTCTCTCTTGCTAATGGACCCTCATTTTGCCCAGTCTGGTCATATGTCAGGCCCAGGATAACTCCCGGATCTTTTGCTAGATACTCACATTCCAGAACCTTCTGTGGCTAGGGGCAACCATGGAGTCCAGTTCTGACAAAGGCATCATGAGGAGTTTCTGAGGAAGCTCTCGATCCCTTGGTGCAGGAAAGAGACAGGAAGGGAGAGTCTGCTGGCTTGGCCCCTTCACCCTGCCCGAAGTGCCCTCATGATCCTCGGAGCAGCCGCAAACCTCTTGGGAAGATAAGGAGGCAACACACCTAGAAAGAAAGCTGAAGATGGCAGAGGCAAGAGATGGGAGCCAAGTCCTTGATGACATGGATGAGCTGCCTGACCAACTCCAGAAGTGCCTCCCTCCAGATCTCTTGTTAAATAAACATTATGTGTCCTTTTGGTTGAAGCAACTGTTAAGGATTCTGTAAAGCTGCGCAAACACAAACATCTGTTTGCTTTGCCTGGGGCTGGAATTATATCCATTGATGTGGTCATGGTGATTATCTCCTGCTGATCAGTAGCTCTTATCAGCAGTGACACATGTCTTTGAGTAATAAGAAATAGTCAAATGAATTGCTTTGTGTAAATGCGATTTGTTTGGTAGGCAGGAACCTTTCCAAATATGGAGCCCCTGAGGGAAGAAGAGAAATATTATAAAGGAATTTTGGGTGATGAAAAGAGAAAAAGAAGGCCACCATGGCTGTGCCAGGCATGCTGTTGGTCACATGCGTTGGTCTCTGAGCACTTCTCTGTGCCTGGCACTGTGCGAGCTGCTGTCACAGAAATCACAAGGTGGGAAAGCACTTGCCCTCATTGGGTTTGAAGACTGTGGTGTGACAGGCTGTTCCAGAAGGGATTATACATGAGATAAAGGTCACAAAAGGGGAAGGAAGGCAGTACGTGGAAGCTCTAAGAACAGAAGGGGTAACTCACTGAGGGAGCCAGGGAAGGTGGCCTCTCTGAGGAAGCCACATTTCAGCCAACACCTAGAGAGTATATAAGAGTTGGCTTGGAGTGGAGAAGCAAAGAGGAAGTTCCAGAGATGGAAGAATTATAGTCAGTCATCAGGACAATTCTGTGCTCTGGTACATGAAGAGAGATTGTCATCTCCATTTCTGTCAGTCGGTCAGTTATGCCATAGGAACAAACAACCCAGAAATATTTCAAGGTTCAAAGCAAAAGCAGTTCATTTCTCCCTCTTCTTCCATCTGTACCACAGGCAGGCTGGGGCCTCTGCTCATGGATTTCCTCTGGAATCCAGGCTGAGGGACGCTCCTTCTGATCCACATGTCCACAGTGACAGAGACAAGAGGAGGACAACATGGCCAGCCATGCACTGACTCTCCAAAGCTGTCCACTGGCATTTTGTACACATCTCCCCAGTCAAAGCAAATCATATGGTCTCAAGTATAATCCCCTTATGGGCAAGGGCATCAAATACAGTGACCGGTGATATATTCTACTACATATCTGTGCTATTATGTACCAACAAAAAGCAGAGGTTTAAAGAAGTGAAATGATGTGTTCACGATCACGCAGCTAAGAGGTGGCAGAGCAAGAATTTAGAATCCACATCTAAGTCTAGAGCACTCTCTGCTACGACAGGAAGTGAGCCAAAGTGCCCACGAGGCTTGGAAATGCTACGGCAGACATCCGAGGAGAACCCACGCTTTCTGCGCACATGAACTCCATGGGTGAGTCGCCCTGAGCAGGCTGATAACCACAGTGCCCCTCCAGAGGACCTTCCTTCCAGCCAGTTCGGCTGGCAGAGCAGAGAGTCCAGGCTCCCCAGGACTGCCCTCATGGCTCCAAAGCACACAACACTTCTTAAATTTGCTGCTTTGAAAGTTACAGACATCTGTGGGCCTGTGCTGCCAAGAAGGCCCCCACCTTGCCTGCACCCCAGGCACCTTCTTCTTGGAACAACAGATTCCTGGTTTTCCCAGCACAGACGGCTGCTGTCACCACCTCGGCTTGTTCCCAGGGTGGTTTCTGGCTGCTCACCTCCTCAGAGATGAGCTCCTGCCTCAGCTTCTTCGATTCTAGCAGCATCTTCTTGGTCCCTGTCCCTGATCCAAGTGTAGGACCAGGTTATAGTCATATACACTTTAGACATTTGTGAGGGTAACAAGCTGAGATCTCAGCTAATCTCCACATTTGTGGTGGCAAATTGTCTCTTCTTCTGAAGGCAGTAGAGTCAAAATATCTAAGGAACCCCCATTAGACCTTAGGGATCCTTTTAAGATAGCATGAAGGACATTTAAAATGCTATTTAAATAAATTCTGTCACTGAAATAAACTCAGCATTGCACCCGGCATCCATGGGTCAGCTAGTTCTGTTGACTCTACCTTCAAAATACATGTGCAGTCTGACCCCTTTATCACCCCCACCAAACCTCGGATCCCGGCCATCATCCTATCTCAGACCCATGCTTACAACTGCTTCCCACCTGGACTCCCGGTTTCTTCCTGTCTTTGCCCGGCCTGAGTTAATTCTCCACATGCCAGAGTGGTTCAAAACAGCCATCAGAGCAAGTCACATGTCTGCTACAGCCCTCCCCTCCAGCGGGTCCCATCTCCCTCAGAGTGGAAATTAAAGTCAATGGAACAGCCCACTGGTCTCTTGTGGTTTGAGCCCATGGCCTGCCTGGCCTCCTCTCCTGACAGCCATCCCTCAGGCTCCCACCCCAGCTGTGCTGGCCTTCTGGCTGTCCATGGCACTGTGTCCAGGCCAATGTAGGGTCATTCCCCTTTCTGGCACATTCTACCCAGTAAGTGACACACTGTTCACCTCTGAGGCTTTATACACACGTTGTCTTCTCCAAAGGGCTGCTTCTCCCCACTCCTAACTTAAACTGAACTACTTCCCCCAACCAGGCTTGCCCTGCCCTGCCTGTTCTTGCTCTGCTTTTTGTCCCTGGCACTTGTCACCCTCCACCACAGAACATCCATTGCTGTGTAGTTTATTGCTTGCCTACACCTGTGGAAGCTCTGCAAGGACAGGGTTCACTGCTCCAAAAACACCCTTCATAGAACAGTAGGAGCTCCATCAATATTTGCTGAATCAAGGAATTCTGTGACGTCGTTATGGCAGTTGCCTTACCCAGGAAACCTCCTAAGCCTGGAAAGAAAAAACACTGAGGTCTCTTCAGCAGTGAGAAACAAGGTTTTGGAGGGCAGCAGACCTGGGTTCGAATCCTAGCTATGCTACTTCCTGCCATGACCCTATAAGAACCATACCTAACACCACTGATCTTCCCTTTCTCTGCAAAATGAGACACCATCACACAAAGTTTTTGTGAGGAATAAATGAGTTAATAATGCAAGTGGAGCTCATAACACTGTGTCTGGCCCAGAATACACACTTGAGAGCCGACAGCAGCTATTTCTAATTATTACATGATAAGGAGGAAATGCCACACGGCTGAGGCGAGCGGGGAGGGGGCTGCCTGCGGCTTGCACACCAGCTAAGTGCTCACTCTGGCAAGCTGGTCTTGCAGCCCTTGAAATTCAAACTTTGCTTCAACAAAGTTTCAAATTAACATACGACATAGATCTTCAGAGACTCTGCCAAATAGTCAAAATCACAAGGTTAAGCTTCAAACACCAAGGTTTCCTGAAATATTAATTAGCATTGGAAAAAGAAGCAACACAGTGGAAAATGAAGGGAAAGACTTGGAGTGGATTTATAAAATTATAGAATATCAACTAGCAGGAACCTCACAGAATGTCCATCCCTAACCCCATGGCACAGATTGTCATGATAGTCCAGAAGGGCCTGGACTAAACGAGTTCCAAGAGTCCCCCAATGCTGAGAGTTCTTGAAATCCTGAACCCTAGGTGTCTGGCTCCTGTCAAGTCCCGCCAACAGCCCAGTAGGCAAAGAATCCCGCACAATATGGGACAGAGGAGAGTGAACATGTCTCTCCCAGCACCTCCCCACCCCTGTCCCCAGTGTGGATGATAAAATGTGGGAGTCTGGCTGATTTTTCTCTTTTCTTTCTTTTACTTTAAGCCTGCACTACTCTTAAGGCTGCAAGACCCCCAGGTTCCATTGAGCTCACAGGGCATATCTGGATTTGCAGAGACCACACAACTTCACATTGGCCACAAATGTAAATGTAAAACACAAATTTAAAAACTGCCCTCCACCAGGACAGATGAAGAGCAAAGATCCTCCTTCACATCCTGTATCAGTGACATGCAGACCTGTCCCTTGAGTGCACTCCTCTCCCTCAGCAGGACACATTTAAGTTGCAGTGTGCCTCTTGACCTTCTGTGAGCTGGCTCAGGACCTGCATGCCTGGAAAAGCTGCATCTATTTTTCACTGCCATGTTGGGGTTTTCAGAGGTGCAAGTGAGGCCATCAGATAAGCATCCAGGTTAGGTGTGAAGCTCATGGGAATGTGCATGCATGTTAGTGCCAGGTGCCCCTGGTTTAGTAAAATGGGTCTGCCCTCATTAGTCTGTGTTTGTAGACAAATCCAGCAGCCTCCATGTCTTTATGAGGAGTAGCAGTGTTAAACACAGTGTTCAGGACTGTTATGAAGAACAGAAACAATGTATACAAGAGCCTGGCACAAAATGGGTCACTGATGAGTTGTGGCATTTTCATTACCTCCTAAGCTATCCTTTCCTTCCATTGCCTTCCTCCATCTCATACCTGAACCACAGCAGAATCCACCAAATGGGCTCCCTGTCTGATTCTCGCCCCTTCCCATCTCTCCTCTAGTGCAGCCAAGAATATGTTGCCTTAAACCTAGACACAATCGTGGCACTTCCTGCATAAACCTCCATGGTCTTTTGGAGGACTCATTGTGTGAGGGAATATGAAGAGCAGTGATAGAGGGTTCTTAGTTGGAAGAAACAGAAGCTGGTTCTAACTGATAAAACAGGAAAGAAATTATTTTAAGGATTTTGGGAGCATAATAATTACAAAGGGAAAAATAGTAACTTTATAGTAGAGAAACCTGGAATCCAGCACCTTAACCAAGCAACCAAAGAAATAACATGAGTAAAGGACAAATCAAGATCATGTGCCTCCTGATATGATACACTAAAGAGGACACAACAACACTTCCATGGTTTTTCAAAAACACGGAAAATGCAAGAATGTATGTGACATGATTCTAATCATAAGGAAACATCGCATAAACCCAAATTGAGACACCTTTTACAAAATAAAATGCCTGTCTGTTCTCTTAGCAAAGGTCAGGTCATGACAGAAAAAGAAATACTGAGGAATAGTTCCATAAAAGAGATTAAGGATACATGACAATTAAATAAAATGTGTATTCCTAGATTGGATCCTGGACCAGAAAATGATGTTTTCATCTTTTGCATGAAGTAATGTTAGTGGTTCAACTGGTAAAATGGGATTAAGCTTGGTAGACCGGAGTGATAGGACTGTATTAGTGTGAATTTCCTGATTTGGGTTATTATATTAATGGTGATGTTAAAAAGAGTGAGAGGTGGGTAGCTCAAAGATTTGCAGGGATAGCTGGTCACTCAGATATGAGCTTCAGCTTCCAGGGGCAACATCCTTATCTGCCCTGATAAGGATACCACCCCACGAGTTCATTATATATACCATAATTTATGCACCACTGGGAACTGATGGCCTCCAGTGCAAGGGACCTCTGTACTGGGAATTTGACCTGTTCCTAAGATCCTCTCAAACCTGGGAGCTTCTGCCACCTTCTGCAGCAAAATGGGTCACTGCAGGAGTCAAGTTCATCCTATTACTCACTTTCACGTCATATCTGTGTGAGTACTAGCGATCAGCACAACTTGTTTACAGTACAGATGGTCTGCATCCTAGCTGCAAGGGAGGCTATGAATTTGAGATTTCTGGTTTCAACGCTGGTGATGGGAAACTCATAAGGAAAGGAAACCATTTTACAAACACTCATAAAATGTTTTAGCTTACTTTGAAAAGTCATAAAATATGGCTAAGGTAAAGGGTAATGATCATTCATAAATTCTACTTACTGTTATTCATTTCGGGCACAACCAAACTCAACCTTGCTCAGTTCAAAATAAATTTCTTTTTCTTCCTCTCTAGATGGCTATTCTCAAACCACTACAAAGTCTGCTAGTGGTTGAGATTTTTGTGGCTTTTGAGATGGACACTGCAATTCATTGCCTGCTTTCTGCAAAAGTTTACAACAATCTTGATTCAAGTAAAAGTGCTTTTGGCTATGTCTAAACCTAAAACAACAGGAACCCTGTTCATATTTCAGCACACTAGAGCTGTGAAGAGAGACAAATGGGTGTTTCCACAAAGAGAGAACAAGGCAGTCAGTGGTTCTAAAAACCCACTGGTGCTAAGAATCACCCATCGTGTTTGCTAAAATCCTGATTCTAGGCTCCAGTCCCCCAGAGAGAGATTCTGCAGGACTGTGGAATGTGCTGGGGTCTGGCTTCCAAACTTCTATCAAAATCCCCACATTTTCCCAAGACAAATGCTGGCCAAATGGCACTTTGAGAAATTCTGGACAAGGGGCAGGAGTGTCACATGGATTAAGGCGGAAAGGTGGGATCATTCTGGTGCCTGTAAGGAAATCCAAGTATTTCAGGACAGGAAGCCAGGGAGGTGAACTGGGGATCGCAGCTGGGGAGGAACTGGGCTCAGCCACCTGCCCTGTAAAAGTGACCTTCCACTGAAAAGGATGGAGAAGATAACTTCTAAACTCCATGCTGACAGCACCAGTTGGTCAGTTCATAAAACCACACCAGATGGACTTCCCCGGGTCTCATTTTAAGTTTTTCATTTATTGATTCATGTATTTATCTTGGCCACCTTTGGCACTGACTGTTCACGCCCCACCGTTGACTCCGCTGAACAAAGACTGACATTCTCACTTTACAGGCTTTCTTTTACATGCTGCATCCTGTCCAGAGGAAACAGTGGGTTTTTGCCTCCAGCTCCAACAGCAGCCTCCCAGGATGTGTCCCTCGGAGATGTAGGGTGTCTCCCTCCATCTGCAGGCATAGAGCCCCTCACCAGCACAGCTCACATCCCAGATCCTGGACTGCTGCCCCAAACCTCAGCCCCCACATTGTGACAGAAATGCATTCCATTTATTCCCAATGAGAAGGCTCTCTCCCCTCCGGCCCTGGATCGATGGGACAGAAATGGCCGATTTAATTAGTCCAGTCACTAGCTCGCCTTATTACTTTCTCATTTACGATGAAATAATGGGGAGCAAATGAAAGGGATTTGTCATTTCCTAAGGAACTGGTGAGGCTGGGTAGGATGCCAATTTCTGCGCTCAGCTGCAGCCCTTACCTCAAGGCAGACAAGGAAAGTCACTGCCTTTCCAAGAAAATCAGTACTTGTGTCAGTCTGTGGAGTCCAGTAGAGAGTGGGACCAATAGTGCTAGACTGCAGTGCTCTTAATACTCACCCAGGGGGCTAGGAGAGATCTGCTTCTACCACTTTGTGTGTGACCATGGATGGGTTACTGACCTTGCTCATTGGAGTGATTCTTCGAGTCTGAGTAGGTCCCAGGGTCCACCCCAGTAGACGATGTCCGGGTGATTCTGATGCACACTGACACTAACAGCGCCCAGACTGGACATATACAGTCCTTGGTCCCCACAGACCACCCTGGCCTCATTCCTGACACAGTACCCTTATGTATGTCACATGTGTTAGCTGCAGAGAAATTCTCATCGGTACCCAAATGCCACAGTATTGACCACCACCCAATTCTACACATGCTGTTTCTGCCTAAGATTTACCTTTTTTCCTCCACCCCACTCCTTTCTCCACTGCCAAACTCTTTCTCCCTATAAAAGGCCCAAAACAAATATCACCTCTGTGAAGCTTTCCCTGATTCTCAGAGGAGGAGCCTGTCACACTGTCCCCTGTACACACAGAGCATTCTGTACAGCCCTTCATCAAAGCAAACATTGAATTCTACATTTTTCAGGTCTTCCCCCAAGTAGACAATGAGACCCTTGGACTTATATTTTGTTCATCTTCATATCCCCAGAACCCAGAAAAAGTGTCTGGCACCTTAGCAGTTATTCAAAATGTGTATGGGATGAAAGAATCAATCAATCTGTCAATCAATCAATTTTGAGCCAATCTCATTGTCTATTAAGCCCCAGCTCTCAGCTTAGGAATGATAAAATGTATAGTTGTCTGAGTGATGTGATTTCAGAGAGATCAATAACTCTCTCCACACCCCAAAATAGCTTCCCTCAAATCCCATTATAGTGCATGAAATTCTCACCATTAGTTTACTCATTTAATTCAGCAAATATTGATTGTGACAAGAAGCATAGGAGATAAACTTGAAATTGTAGTTGGATTTTGTCTAGTATGCCCACCTGAGCAAGCATCGGAAGGGCTCCTCTTCATCTGAAAGGAGGCACTTAGCCATGGAAGGCTTGGGAGAAGAGTAGTCTAGCTCTTGGGGTATTGGTGGCTGTATCCTCTGAGGGAAGGAACAAGGACCAAAGGAGGAGCTGATGTAATGGATAGAAAAAGCTAAGGAGTGCATTTGCAGGCATGCTGAGTTGGAAAGCCTATGGCACATCTCGGAAGAGGTGGGCAGCAGGTGATGGATATAAGCTTCTGGAGATCAGAGGGAAAGGGTCCTTGGGAGACTGTGATTAGGGAGTCTGGGCAAGTCCAGATCATGCGTGGAGTAAACAATACCACACAGGAAGGCTGCAGCAGAAGAAGGAAAAACAGTCAAGGATCAAATATACGGAAAATCTTTTAATGGACAGAAGTTACGGCACCTGGCATTTCGCTAACCTCTTAACCATAGTCATCGTCTTGATTAATTAACATTTGTTGAATGAATGAGTGAGTGAATGGATGAACTTTATGTTGCAAGTACTAATTTCCATTTTCTCGGCATGACTAGAGCTTAGAGAGCAAAATGACTTAACCAGGATTATACAATTAGTGAGAAGCAGAGCCAGAATTCAAACTGTTTTGTCTGACTTAGAGGTTCAAACTTTGCTTCCTTCTTATGCTATTTGAGGTGAGAGCAACTGGCAGCCATTTTGGTCCCTGACGGCTGCATGGGCTGTGAGGCAGCTGGCTCCAAGCAGCTCGTGACACCTGGATGAGCCCATTAAATGCCAATCCTGTAGTCAGTGACTTCTTGTTGGTACCCTGAAATTGGCCACAGCAGACATATTTACACCCCAGAAATTGTCAAATGCTAAAAAGTCTATGAACTAGCTGTTTGGTTTGGTTCTTTTTTTGGTTTTTGTTGTTTTTTTGTTCTTGTTTTTGTTTTTTAGATTTTATTTATTGATTTGAAAGAGAGAGAGTGTGAGCTGGGAGGGGCAGAGAAAGAATCTGAGGCAAACTCTGTCCTAAACATGGAGCCCAATGTGGGGCTCAATCCAGGACCCTGAGATCATGACCTGAGCTGAAACCAAGAGTCGTACCCTTAACCAACTGAGACACCCAAGTGCCCCTTGGTTTTTTTTTTTTTTTAAACTTGTTTGCTTGCTTCCAGAAAGACAGTTTTAAACATTTACCTAGATACAGTTGGGAAAATCCAAGTTATAGAGTTCCTCTTTATAGAGATAACAGACTCTGATGGTTAAAATAACCCTTTGTTTTGCATGTGAGGAGATGAAAGCCCAAGAAATTAAATGATGAACAAAGTAACACAGCCCATGAGAGGTGGGCAGACGCAGAGCTAGAACCCAGATCTTCTTCTCCAGGACTTCAGGCCTCATCGCTGTCTGGAGTTCTCGGGAAGACTGCAGCTCTGAACGCAAACCCACGGCCACATCTTGCCTTATATGGTTGGCATCACTGAGCCTCATGGTGTCTCATTTCTGCCCTTCTAACTCCCAACATGTGCTAGAAGATGGAGTGGTGGGTGCCAAGCACCCAGTCTTTGGAATCAAGTTCTTTCTCTTAGCAATCTTGTGAGCTAAGACAAAATGAAACATGCCCAAATGTGAGACAACCTGATTGGCTGTATGTTATTTCCCAGGGACCATATCCGAAGAATGGTGAAGCCAGTATGGACACATAAACTTCTGGTGGTATAGGCAGAGGAAAACATCTACTTGTTCTGGAAGATTAATGCATTCAATTATGTGTACGTATTTCAAATCATACCTAAAACAAACATCCATTTAATCATCTCTCATAGTTAGTGAAATAATATTATACAGACTCTTCCCACGCATCCCTACATCAGTGTCTCTGTCCTCAAAAGCCCATTCATCACAGCATCCTCAAGTGCATCATCTGATCTTACGGCTAGGCTGCTTGAGAAAATGAGACTTTTTGAAGTCACTGGAATTATATACCAGGCTGTTTTTAAATTCATCGATCTCACAGATACACATTCCAGATCACTACAATGTGACCACTTATTATATTTTTAGACATTTGGATTTAGCTGCTTTTCATATATCAAAGAATATTCACAAACAATTTGAAAGTTATAAAGCATAACACACTGTGCCTTATATTAATTTTGACCTAACATTAAGACAGATGCACCAGCTTCTGTTGCTCATCTAATATTTGCCAAGAATGTGATATTTGACTTTTTTTCCCATCCTTTCCATGTTTTTATATTTGAGGACCTTGTGAATACCATGTAGATAGATGTCCTTAAAACTAGAATGATAATCCGTGTCTTTTATCAGGAACAATTTCTCAAGCTACATTTGCTGATATCCTTAGGTTTATCTCAGTTGTTGTATTCTGTGCTATTTGCCCTCTTTTATATGTTGTTTTTGCCCTCCTTTATTACATTAATGTATATTTTTGAACTGCTATTTGTTCTCATTCCATATATTTCCACCTACTGGTTTGGAAGTTATATCCTCTATTTCTACTCTTTTAGGGCCATTCCTAGAAATTCCAGCATGCTGACTTGGCACATTAACACTTCAGAGTCTAAGGACTTGGGAACATTTTTTTTCTCCCTTCACTGCTTTCTCAACTCACATATTCTCTCATGCTTGTGTTTTTTAATTCCTTTTTTTTAACTTCACAAGATATAATTTTTGCTGTTTCATATAATTAAGTCTCCCTAGGACTCAAGAGGTGAATAGGAGTTAGTCTATCAGAAAAGAAACAATAAGAGGCACCTGGTGGCTCAGTCAGCTAAGCACCCAACTCTTGATTTCAGCTCAGGTCATGATCTCAGGGTTGTGAGATCAAGCCCCATGTCCGGCTCGCCACTCAGCTGGAGTCCGCTTGAGATTCTCTCTCTTCCTCTGCACCTCCCCCCTGCCACTTGTGCACATGCTCTTTCTCTCTCAATAAATAATTAAACATTTTTTTAAAAGAAGGCCATTGGCGGGGGGGTGTTGCATGGGTGGTTCAGTCAGTTAAGCATCTGCCTTTGGCTTGGTTCATGATCCCAGGGTCCTGGGATCAAGCCCCACATTGGGCTCTCTGCTCAGCCAGGAGTCTGCCTCTCCCTCTCCCTCTGCTGCTCCCCCTGCTTGTGCTCTCCCTCTCTCTCTCTCTCTCTCTGTCAAATAAATAAATAAAGCTAATGTACTGTTTCCCAAAATAGAGCATATGTATCACTGTGGAAGATAATTTTAGGTGATGTCTGGAGATTATTTTTTTTCTTTCAATAGTTACAAATTTATTTTCATGTGAAATAGAAAAAAAACATATACACACAAATGCACGCACGCACATGTGCTCAGTACCTCAAACCCATTTTTTCACACCTAGTGTAGCTAGGTTAAAATCCACTTTTTAAGTAATAGTTAATCTGAAAAATAAAGATTAAATAATGGTACAGGTGGTATGGAAAAATGGAAAAACCATGAAGGTGATCTCTAAATACCCAGAGTCCTAGAAGCACTAGGCTTGGGTGGGGAGGTGTGAAACAGCACGGGGCTGGGAAAGACAGAGTCATAAACTGGATGTGGGGCCGCTATGGGGAAGCATCTGGATCCTTTGGAAGGGACCATATCACACACACTTTCAAACACTTAGTAAGTCGGAACATCTCCCAAGGGCAGAGCATCAGGGAAAGGACAGAGTCGAGGAGGTGGTCAGGATTTTGGTTTGAGCAAATGGGGCACTCGGTCCCACCCTTCAATCTTGAGAAATGCTTGCCAGCTGAAACAGTCAGAGACGCTAGCCAGCCGAGATTAAGCATACAAGGAGAGTCAGGATGGTGTCACCCATTATGGTAGAAGGCTGCAAACAAGCTAAATGCGGGACAAAAGATTGAGTTCACAGCAGCAGATCCATGCATGGAAGATGCAACCAGGAAAGTCATTTTAAGAATATACAATGACATGGGAGAAATGCTCACACAGAAAGTGAAACCTCTGGATACAAGTCTGTATTCAGTATGAAGGTACATATTCATTAGGGAGAACATGAAATATACATCACATAATAAACATAAAACTGCTTATATCTGAGGATATACTTATAATTTTTAAAATAACTTCTATGTTTTGCAAAATTTCTACCATAAATAGTACTTTACTTATTTTTTTAAATAAGGAAAGGTTATTTTTAAAAGGAAAAACACATTTCCACAAAGCTAATGCTAAAAAAGCAAAGGAGGAAGCCCTTGTTCCTCCCAAAATTGAAGCCAAAGCAAAGGCCAAGAAGATAGTGCTGAAAAGCATCTATTCTACCCAAAACAAAACAAACAAACAAACAAACAAAAAAGACATGTACATCATCCACATTCCAGCAGATGAGACACTGGCCTGTCTCCAGAGTACCACCAGGAGGGACAAGCTCCAAGACTGTTCCATCCTCAAACTCCCCTAAGGACCAAGTCAGCCAAGAAGATCAAAGAGAACTCAGTGCTCATGTACATGGTGGATGTCCAGGCCAGTAGGCCCCAGATCAAGCCAGCTGGGACAAAGCTCACTGACCTTGACTGGCCAAGGTCAACCTGTTGATGGAGTCTGATAGAGCAAAGAGGAGAACATTCTATCAGCCCCTGACTACAGTGCCTGAGACGTTACCACCAAAACTGGCATCATCTAGACTAGCTTTGTCACCACCAAACAAAGAAAAGGAAGAGAAAGGAGTCACTGAGGACCCTTTGTTGCTGCCCCTGTAATCATCTCCCCAGAAAAAAAAAGGAAAAAGAACAGATCTTGTGACTAATTTTAAAATCGGAGGATGTGTTCAAATTCCCCTTTATACTCAGTGTCCCTTTGTCTCCTGCCGGCTGGGTGCTAACACAAGGAGCTGGGCTTTTGTTCCCGTAACTCTGGGCTTATCTTCATCAATAATGGTTTGTCAGACTATTTTCTGAATCAAAACTGGGGCCTTGGGAGAGGAGGAGGATTTCTGATCAGTCCCTAGTGTTTGTCCTACACAAGTGAACTTCCAAAGGGGACAGAGAGAGAAAATGAAAATCCAGTGTAAGGGGGAGAAACTATTTTCTTTATACTCAAGCTAAGTTATTTAATTATCTGATCGTGTTTAAGCAATGGAATAAAATGGAGTTACGGCATGTATTTTTATTTTCTTAATGCTATCGTTTTCCCTTCATTCATTTGTATAATCATCAAATCTCAAGGTTGGGAAAGACTGCCTGCCAGTTCCTCTGGGCCAATCCTTTCATTCTGCAAAAGGGAAACTGAGGCTCAATTCTGGCTTGAGTCAGAATTTAATGAGGGAAGTGCACAGAGACAAAAGTGAGGAGGAACCACTGGGATGTAGCGAAAAATAGCATATGGTTTGAGATTTTACAGAATTTCAATGTTTCTAAGCCATGTAAATGTCCTATTGGCTCTGAGACTCAAATCTACAAATGTGAACTGGAGTAAGGGGCCCCACTGAGTGGATATCTGGAAAATGCTGAGCAAGGGCTGGCATATGGTCAGGTCTCAATATAGATCACAAATCAGGGGACACCCACGTGTCCCACGTCACTGCACATTGAACGCCAGGTCAGGAGTTGCTATTAACATCCCTTTGTTACAGACCAAGAGGGCAAAGCTACAAAGCCAGAAACCTGCAGAGTCAAAATTCACACACATTTTACAAAATCAGGGCTTGGAACTGTTGGACACTATTACACCCTGATTGTTTCTTTATACTTTTAAAATCAGTAGTGAATGCGCTACAGGAACTGGCAAGTGCTCACTATGTAAGGAATTAGTATTTTTTCTAAATATCCAATGTGGTTGGAGCTTTTCTTAGATTCAAAATCAGTCTGAATCAGCCGTTTCTTCCCCAGACTGCTTGGCTTAGTGATAACCCGGGCTCCTTCCAGGTGGTTTTCAAAGGTCATTTGATTATATATAGTTCATGCAGATCATCTCACGGCATCAGCCTAGGCACACTCAGGACCAACGAGCTCCTGTGCAGGAAGTGGAAAACATACCTTTAAGGACAGTCTCTCACTGGGAGTCAGGAAGCCCATGATCCCATTCCCAGCTGTACCACTTACAACCCTCATGGCCACAGACACAGTCATTGACCTTGCTGAATCTCAACTTCTGCATCCATAAAATGGAACCTTATACTCAAATAAGGACAAAATAGAATGGCCCCATCACCAGATACTGACAAAATTGGATGTGAAATTCAAGATCCCCAAGTCCAGGGGTCATAAACTTAAAGGTCTAGAGGGGCCAGGGAGATTATATTAATGAACAAAATAAACCCTGTGTCAGACAACACGGCATGGTGGGGATTGTTGTGAAGGAAGGATCCCCACAGAAAGAATTGTCGAGCTCCAATGTTGTGCAGAAATGTGGGCTCAGGAATTCTAGATTCTCCCATCATCAACAGAAGGCAAAAATTTTGTTTTTCATGAAAACTGTTCTGAGTTTTAAATGCTGGCAATTAACTCAAATCATTCTGGACACTATAGCAAAAAGACAGGGGGGCGCCTGAGTGGCTCAGTGGGCTGAGCCTCTGCCTTCGGCTCAGGTCATGATCTCAGGGTCCTGGGATCAAGTCCCGCATTGGGCTCTCTGCTCAGTGGGGAGCCTGCTTCCCCCCCCCCCGGCCTCTCTGTCTGCCTCTCTGCCTGCTTGTGATCTCTCTCGTCAAATAAATTAAAAAAAAAAAAAATCTTTAAAAAAAGAGAGAGAGAGAAACCAAAAAGACATTGCTGAGGTCTGGATTTGGCCTTGGGCTGATGGCCCATGACTTTTGATTCTACCCCATCTCCCTCCCTTCCCCAGAGAAGACACTGAGGATCTGTGAGGTTAATGGAGTGGCCCCGTTACCACCAGGACCAGGATCCAATGTCCTGTCACCTAGTTCTAGCTCTTCCATAATACCTGGATGTTTCTCCTTTGATTCTCTGGAAGTGGCCTGGGAAAGAAGTATGAATTCACCATAGCCAGCAACAAACCTCAGAGTCCCCACCCTTCACCCCGGCAGGGCCATTTGGCTAAAGCACAGAGCACAAAAGAGATGATTCACTTCCTGGTCTTCCGCTTATGAGGTGGGCAGGGAGGGAAAAGAGGAACTGGACTCGTGTCACAGGTTTGGGGAGATTTCATTGTTTCAGAAACTCATGTATCTACGTCTTCGTGAAAGTCTCCGTCATTGTTCCAATAATGCCCACAATCTCCTGTCTAGTTTCTCAGGTGTTCCTTCCCGTACCTGCTACAGAGCATTCCTCCAAGTGACTGTGCCACGGCCTCACACAGGAAGGTGTGCCGTTGGCAAGGGAACCAGCTTCTGAAGTCAGAACCATGGAGGATGAAAGACATTGGTTGCACAGAAAAAATTATGCCCAAGACCCTAATTGGATTATCAGTGGTCCAAAATTCAGCTTTAAGCAATTATCCATCCCAAACCCATGAGAAAAATAAAGCACAAGCCATTTCTTAACTGTCCTTCCCGGCAAAGGGGAGGAAAGGTTCTTGCAATGTGTGGGAGTTTCTATTAATGAGGCAGAAAACAAATTCTTGGAGAAAAAAATTACAGACATCCACATAACTCATTGGTGGGTTTTCTTCCATTATTAAAAGTTTTTTTTTTTTTTAACCAAAGAAAGTAAGTAATTGAAATCTCTATTCATAGCACAGTTATATTTCTGTGTGGGGGCCTGCAAAAGATCAGATAACCTTTTCAAATTTCATAAATGACATCTTATCTCCTGTGAATCACCAGACCTTCAATTCAAAGCAATGTGAACTTCTGACTGTCCACCTACCAGTCCCTGAGCTGGGCCCAGAGGTGAGTAGGACTGACTAGTGAGGCCTCAAAGAGCTCAGAGCCTATGGATGGAGAAGGCAACACAAAACCATATTCAGCACAGGATAATACAATCTGCACAAGTCTGGATATCCACCCCAAGCACTGTGGAAACAGAAGTTGGAACAACCAACAGTACCTGGGAAAGTCAAGGAAGGCTGCATGAAGAAGGTGATACCAACGGACGTCGAAGGATGAGTAGGAGTTTGCTACAAGGACAAGATAGTGGATTGTCATTATGAGCAGAAAACACAAATAATACTTGGTCACTGGTGTGAAAATCCTGGTTCCTTCAGGAGATCCTGTGTAATGGATTATGTGATCCAGGGGAGCACAGGGTGGAGTGCAGCACCTGTGATTTTGTGCAAAGTGCTTTTGTCTTACTAACTCATTTGATCCCTGAAATAGCCCAAAGCCCATGAAGCCAGTACTGGAGCACTTGCATGTGCCAGACACTTGAATAAGTATTTTGCATTCATAATTTCATTTCATCTTCATCCTAGGGACTTACAGAAACCATCTTTCCTATCCCTATTTTGTAGACCAGGAGTCCAAAGCTGCAGGCCTTTCATAACCTCCCCCAGGTCACAGAATAGAACCAGGATTCCTGTCCTGGTAGTCAGATTCTAAGAGCCAAACACTCTTCACAATGCCTCTGCCACCTACATGAAGCAGAGCTGAGCAAAGCATATTAGTGGGATCTTGATAAAACAGGGATCAGATCCCTGGGAGACAGTGGGGAACCTGCGGTCCAAAGTTATGAGGCAAAAGGTCCCATTGGCATACTCTCCGTAAATGTATCTGTGTCCTCCTGGAAAGGGCTGAGATCATTGGAAACCAGGAGTAATTGAGGCCTGAGCTCAGGACACAGGCTCAAAGAGTCAATACGTCATACTAAGAGGCACAGAGAACACAAGGCTGCATCCGAACTCGGGGCTGGAGATGGTGCTGTCCAATCCTCTGGCTCTCTCCACTCCACCATGGGGCCCTGGTAAGCAGTCTGCAGCCACCCCCACACAGTCTGAAGTCTCCGTGGAGAATGAATGGGCACCGGTTCGCACCAGTCCCTGTGAAACTTCCAACTAGCACCTTCTCCGCCTCCCTCCACACTGGCCTGAGGATGGTTATAACCAGCACAGCAGCACTGGTAGAAATTCCCCTCCTCAACTTATGAGATCTGTCCTCCAACACATGCTCATACAAAGGTCTCCGCAGGACATTTTAATTTATTCATTCCCACATTTGCTTCCTCCTCCCCATTTACAAACCCCAAAACACCCCACCCCCAAATCTCTTCGAGTGGGAAGTGGGACAACTCTGAAGTAGAGAGGGAATTTTAATCCCAATTTCAACGTTTTATAAACATCTTGGGAATCAAAGTACCGCAGCTATAAAATGGGATTTATCCATTCAACACATATTTATTGAGCACCTACAATATCCCAGACACATTGAATTCATGGTCAGCAAAGTGAAGCTAGTCCCTGCCTCACAGAATCTACAACCCAGCATGAAAGAAAAGCAATGAAATCAACCACTGTGATCGATTTGATGAGCATTCAGTCCGAGGAAGAATAATTCTTAGAGCCAGGAGGGTGATATTTCTAATTCTTGTCCAGGTTGTTAAAAGCAGATCTTTAATCCACTGCCTGAGAGCATTTTAACTCAGTGTGGTCAGAATCCAGAGGCCACAGAAAGAGGAAAGGCTTTTGATTTAGACAAGGCCAAGTGCCACCAATTATCAGACATAATTTTTCTCATCTGTAAAATGGGTATGTTAGCTGGACCTACCTCCCAGCCCTGTTGGAATTTACATGTTTTGTGAATTTAATGAGATCATGTCTGTTCCAGATCTGGCACATTGGTGTTCAATCCATAGTCGATCCTGTCCTCTGGGTCTATGAGTGCAGACTGGAGCCACACGACATGACCTGAGTGAGCACAGAGAGGTATCGGGACACACACAGCCACTGAGTTACTCCTCTTGGCAAGGACAGTAACCCTGAGAATGTGCAGGAAACAGTATGAGGCACAAAGAGGTCTAATGAAAATACAGAAGAAGTCCGGTTCCAGCCACAACCAGGGGACCAACTTCCTATGTGGTCCCTTGGCCACTCTGGTCAACTTTATTCTCACCTTCCAACAGGATGGCAGTCTTTGCTCTGATTGTCCCGTGGTGATAAGTGTTGTAATGACCAGAATCTGATGAAACAAGTCAATTACAAGCAGTGGGAAGCCATCTGGGAGGAGTGATTAACACTCATCCAACAGTCATGATTATTATTGTTCAGAGCAGGGCCATGTTCTTCAGTGGAGTTTGTGATAAATCATGGTGAGGATGGGCTGATGACAAAGGGACGCCTGCCTCCCTTACTGTGGGCAGAACAGAAAGACCAGAAGACCCTTCTCAGTCACTTTCAGCTGTGTGGCCTTGGTGATGTTCATGAACCTCTCTGAGCTTCCATTTCCTCATCTGCAAAATGGGGAAGAGCACAGCATCCCTAGCACAGCATTCCGAGGAGTCAAAGACATGGCCAGGGTCAAGGGTCTGAACCATCAAGCAGAGAACCTGATGAGCAGCATCAACCACCCCAAATGCCCATCTGGAAGCCTGACCCCCCAGCTCCATAGTCACCGCACACAGCCAGGCATTTCCCAGGAATCGTGCTCACCTTCAAGATTCTGCCAGCATCTGTGGGCACGGCCATCCACTCATCCACAGCAGGCCCCTCAGTCTCCTTCTCGGGTTCCCCAACATGCTCCTGCACCCATCTGCAGCGCTCCTTCCCCATCTCAAAAATGGCTTCCCTTCCCTTGTGGAGGACCAGCCCCTCAGCCCACACTCTCAGGCCCCACCTGTCCAAACCAATTCTGCCTCCTCCGCTTTGTCCTCACAGCTCAGCCTGGAGGCCGGCACTCTCCAAGAGGCACCCCCAGCCTCACCTACTTTCGAGTTCCCCTCCTGCAGCTCAGTACTATTTTTTTCTAACTACAACGTGCTCCTTGCCTCACAGCTGAATTCCTCTGGGCTTGTATCTCCAGGCTATTCCTTTCTGTCTCCATCCTTCGCCCTGGCCATCATGCTCACATTCCTTTGGCTCTCCAGAAGCCACAGCCTGCCTTAACCACTCCTCCCAGAGCACATTTCCAGTAGAACTGTGGCCCTGCCCCCCAGGAAGGAGAGAGACCCAGCTAAATTCCGGGCTTATTCTGGGACCCTGTTCCATCACCAGGATTCCTGCACTTGTAACTCAAAAATGCTGACTATTATACTCCTAATTACTTAAAATACAGCATTTTCACAAAGGATTCAACTTAATTTCCCTTCCAGAGGTCACCAGTGAGGTCCATATGAACCCTGAAACAAGGAGCCATCCACCTATGGAAAATTCCATGGGGCTGGGAGGCCAGCAGAGAGGTAAGGCCTCTTGTCCAGACTTAAAGGCAGCTCTGAAATCAAGAGTAGATTTGCAGTCAGGCAGGAAGGAGGACCATGCTCTGTGAGCCAGAGGAGACTCTGGACAGTTTACCAAGCTGAGAGGAGGGTCAGGAGAAGAGCCAGAGTATGGGCCAGGGACTCGAGGACCCAGGATGGGCCAAATGCAGGGAGTCAGAGACCAGACTGTTAAGTTTTCTGGGTGGGCTCAAATGCGCTGCCGCTGTGCCCGCGTTGGTGTGCTGCCTGAGAAAGAAGGCTGGATTTGTGAGGCCAGAGATGACTGTAGACAACTCCCTCGCTATCACACCCAGTGCCCACTCCATAGGACCATTCCTCCTCAAATGCCACACTGCCCTCCCTCCCGGAAAATCTCTCCCCTCGTTGTATCCCACTAGCTCTCTGATTTTTCTCTGGATTCAGTTTGCAGGCTCTTTCCTCTCCTCCCTGGCCAATAAGTCTAATCAGTGGACAAATTAGGTCTTCCAACTCCCAACAGCTCAGTTCCATATGTGTTATAGTATAGACAACAAAAAACTAAGAAATGAAGGTCATTCACTTTGTTTAAAGTCATCAAACACCTACTGTGGGTCTGGACTATGCCAGGTGAAATGGCCCCCGAGGAATTTTAGAGTAGAAGGTGGCCAGAAGGTGGACATTCTCCTACCCAGAGACAAGGCTCCCCACCCCTGCGATGGAGAGTCATTTTTAGACCAGAAGGAAGGCCCTTCTCCAAGGTCCTGATGGGTGTTGGGTATCGGGCAATCGTTCCCACGTGCATTTGAGCCGGAATCTAGACTTTTCTACAGCTGCTGCGTGCTGTGTTTGTAAGAACTATCAGCCTCACCATCAATCCTCAAGCTTGTATGGTCTCTGAATTATTTAATGCTACATTCCAAGAGGCTGTGAATAATGGAAGGGGGCGTAAATAATCTTATCTTTGTCTCTACACGCAGAGATTGGGAAGGGGCACCCAAAGAGGCTCTTATTCTGTCAGAATCTTACAACACCTGTGCATGATTAAAAACCAAACCAAATGCCCCTAGATAACTGCTATTCCCTTGTGGGGAAAAGAAGTCAGCAAGTGTCTCATCCTATTTCCCATGTGGGGAGAAGCAATTATATATCAGGCTTCAGGTTCCCAGGCCTCCAGGATAATTACAGCACTGCTTTAGAGTTGTACTGAGCCTGACACATTACCCAGCTCTTTTGCACGCTTGTACAGACGGGCAGGGCAGCTTTCCTAATTGACAGACAAGGACACTGAGCCCCAGGGAGTTTCCCTGGCTTACAAATACAGTTAGAGTGAGGAAGAAACAAGCCTGGATCCAGGTCTGCTGACGTCCCTGAAAGCATTCTTTCTTTTCACCTTTCCACCTGGCTCTCGGGGCACAGTTAGGGCAAACATTTGTCTCCCCGCCGTCATTCAGTGTTAATGAGACCTACCCACGTGCTGGGTTCATCTTCATCTCAGGTAGATTTTTGTGCAGAAGGGTCACAGGGAAGGGTCCCTGTGTTTCTTAAGCACGTTTGACCTACCTACTCCAGTAGTAAGCCCCTGAGGCACAGGAAAGAGACATGAGGAAGCAGAGGGGATGGAGGGCTTTGTCATTGAGCAGACCCCAAAGCACTATGGTGTGGTAGAAACAGGCTTTGGGTCAGGAATCAAGAAATCTGGGAATGAGTTTTGATTCTGCCACTACTAGCTGTTTGATCTCAGAGGTCTTGTCACTCTGAGCAACCAATTTCTTAATCCATAAAATCGGACAAATAGCAATTTACCCACAGGGTTGCTGTGTGACAGAAATGGGAACCCTGTGTGTTAGTGGACGTGTTATTCCCTTTCATCAGATGACATCCCCAGGATTTCCAGGGTGATGCATAAAGATAAATACTTATCAGACCTGCAGTAATGGGGAAGAGCTGTGATCTTCCTAGAGGCAAGGAACCAACAGGGAGGCAGGAGTAGGGCTTCTTGCACCTGATGCGCAGAAATGGTCCATGTCCACCAGGGGGCCCATTTTAACCATTCCACGTCCTCTGCTCATTTCAAAATCTGTCCTCAAAACCTGCCTCCTTTGATTAAGGATAGAGGAGAACACGGTTAGAAAGGATGGCAGGAGTAAACACACAAGCAATCCTTGCCCTCATTTCAGAATTGTTTATCCTCCAAGACCTCTCTTCTCCCTGGAGGTCTGATCTCTTGTGACAATGATTGCCTACCCCAGCATCCTTCAAGGACCATTTCCATCTGTGTCTCCGTAGTCATCTGGGGCCCTCCCTCACATCCACTTTCATCGTGCACTGACTACCACAATCTCATCGACATCAGCCAGGAGCTGGACAAACAGCCTTTTAAGGTAATTAAGGAGAGCATGTTATTATAGGGAGACTCTATTCAAAAACTAAGGAAATCCGGTATGACAGAGAGCTGAGACATCACCTAATTGGGAGAACAATCAGGGAAGAACTATTATCCAGAATAGATTCAATTCCCCACACCCCACTGCTTAAGTGTCAAGACCAGAATAGCTCCCCTGGGCCTGATCAATGGCTCCACTTCCTCCTCGACACTGTGTAGGAGCGTTGGAGAAGGATGATAAAGGATTACGTGCCGTGTGAGGCTCACTCTGCGTGTCCTCACCCTTCCTCCTCTCCTCTCCCCAGCGTCATTGCTCCGCTGAATTGTGATTATGTCTCTGATACTTCTGTGAGCACCTAAAGGAAGAAAATGTATCTCATTTTTCTTTATTTAATCAATAATCTGCTGAGCATCTCCACACAGGTGGTCTGCAGACAGCTTTAAATCAAAACGTCTAAGAGTGAGTTCCTTACCTGCCCCTCAGATTTGCTCCTCCTCCTAATACCCTATCTGGATGGGTGGTACCACATGCACCCTAATCACCAAGTAAGAAAGTGAGGTGTTACCCTTGACCCCTCCAACTCTTTCCCATCCATCAGCCCTAAATCTTTTCCAGTTTTGCCTTGGTCTTCAGTAAGTTCCTGGATATTTATTGAGTTCTTCTTATGTTCCATACATTCTAGCTCTGGGGGAAGCACTAGACAAAGTGGACATAATGGCTGTCCTCCTGGGTTCAAACTCAGCTCCATCATTACTAGCCTGGGTTAATTAGTTATCCTCTGTGTGGCTCAGGGTCCTTACCTGCAAAGTTGAGACAAGAATAGTGCTTATCTCATAGAATTGTTATGAAGATTAAGTATGTGAGTTAGTATATGTAAAGTACTGAGAACGTAATAAGTATTCCCAGTAAGTGCCATGTGTGTTGGCAGTCATATGAATCTCAGTTGTAGTAAGTGATACTGAGGAATATGTGCTCTTCCCCTGATGCCCTGGTGACTTTACACAGATCCATATAAACTGGGCAGATGAAGCCTCAAACCATCGCCAGTCTGAGTCTTGGTAGAACACTTAGTGATCCTTCCAGAACATGGAGGACAAGAGGCTTAGAAGGAACTATTACAAATCCATCCCTGCATGCTGCCCACCTCCCCAGGGAGTCTGTTAGGAGATAGTTTCTCATGATCTCTGGGTCTCTGATGAGGTATGAGGCTTCCCCCAACCTCCAAGGGTATAAAAGATTATAAAACCACACAACTGCCTTCAGCAGGGGGTGTTCCACAACTTGTGTTGCATTGTTCTCTGACCCCTATGGCCTTGGCATTCTCCTTTTGGGGTGTGGGACAAGGATCTGGGGAGCTGATGCCTTTGGGTTCTCTTCCTCCAACTGTCTATGCCGTGCTTAGGTGGCTCAGTTGGTTAAGTGTCTGACTCTTGATCTCAGCTCAGGTTTTGATCTCAGGGTCATGAGTTCAAGTCACACAATGGGCTCCATGCTGGTCTTGGAGTTTATTTAAAAAAAAAAAAAATAAGATAAAGAGGCTTTCTGTTGACTGTCCCCACATTTAATTCACCAACAAATACTGTCATTTCTACTTTTAAAATATACCATCCAGTTTCTATGCCTCCACTCCTGTTCTTTTCCTGTCTAGTTTCCTCAGAAGAACCAGAGTGATTGTTTAAACATACAGAGAGAATCATGTCATTCCCATTTCTTGCTCTTCAAAGACTTCCAATTATGCCAAATAAATGCCATCCTTATCAATGACCTACAAGGCCCTACATGGCCTGGGCTGTGCCCACATGTCCAGCATCAGCTGGGAGAGGCACGCTCATCAGCTAAGCACTTGCCACACAGGCCTCTTCTAACTCATCAAACACAACAAGATCCTTGGCGCCTCAGGGTCTTTGCACTTGCAGCCCTTCCCTCTTTCTCAGATGAGATGACAGAAGACAAAATCCTAAAGGGTTCCTACGAGCCACAGGAGAACCACCACAAAGGAGGCAGTGACGAGCAGCTGGAGATGTGGGCCAAAATCCAGGAGTGTGGTGTGAGGAAGCAGGGCCATGGGACTCCACGGCCTGATGAGCAGTCACAGGAGTCAAGCCCTCACAAGTGTTCAGCAACCCAGCACACCATGAGGTCACTGCTAGGCTGACCGTGAGAGGGCTCAGAGAGTGATGGGGGTTGAGGCTGGCCCAGATGGTCAGCAGGAGTCCCTGAGAACAGAGCATGAGGGACAAGCTGAAGATGAGGAGGAAATGAGAAACACTGCAGAGTGAAATTGTGAGCAGCAGATTCCAGAGAACAAGCAGAGGGAGCAGCCCCTGAGGAGAGGAAGACGCCCTGGAAGCAGGAGTAAAAGAGAGGGAGTGAGCAGAGCTTTTAGATGCCCTTCCTGACTCTCGTCTCACATTCACCATGCACGGCTCCTAAGTCAACCAAGCACATCATCCTGGCATTCTCCTCAGCAGGCTTTGCTCAGGCTCTTCTCTGTCAAGAACATCCTCCTGCCCTCCTCTACTTACTACCTCCTAGGGACTCCTAGGACAGAGGACCTACCTCTGTGCACAATTTAAGAAACACCCTCCTCCCTGGGTGATCTATTTCTCCTCTGAGTTCCCAAAAACTTACCGCGCATAACTATCGGTGGCTTGGCTGATTCGTATTATGCTTGCAATCTCAGCTGTCTGCTTCCACATGGCAGCCTGAACTGTCCATTGGTCACATGTGGGGATGCCCACATCCCTAGGGACATCTGACACAGAATTAGCACACAGGAAGCATTTACTGGACAAATAGAATCAGCGGCCCAGGACTGGGTCTCAGCATTGCGATCGTTTCATCTGTAGAGTTTACAGAAAATTGTCTCATCTCTTTAAACCTGTCACTTACGGTGTATATAGGAAACCAAGCCCAGTAGGATATGGAAGGCATCTGTTGTAATATTGAATATAATAGTGCTGCGAAAAATTAAAAAAAAAACTGATGAAAATGTTGTGTGTTATGATCCATTGCCTTTTGTCTTAGGGGAGCTGGTCCTTTAAATCTAATGGACTCTGACAGGAGTGTGCACAGGGCTACCAAGTTTCCATTTGGGTTTTTGAGAAAGGGGAGAGGTGGTGGTGTGGTGGAATGAGCCCTGGAACTTGGTCCGAGTTCCTAAATAGACTTGGGACTTGAAGCACATCACTGAAGTCATCGATCTGATTACTTAGACTCGCTGAGCATCGGGTGCCGGGAATACAAACGTGAGGAGGCCTGCCCCCGCCTAGAGGGAGAGAGACCTGCAAATCAGCAGTGAGGGTCCGAAACCCCACCATGACCCCTGTGATCAGGGCAGGAGAGGGGGACAGTAGTACATGGAAGCAGCAAGAGGCACTCAGGGAGTGCTCCCGAGGAAACACAGGCACATCTGATGGTGGTTCAGAGAGCAGTGGGACTTGCCACAGAGAACCAGGGGACAGAGCACCAGTGGGCAAAGGTTACAAGTGTGTATGGGACAGACCTGAAGGTGGTCACGCGATCCCCACTTCCTGGTGTTCATGCCGTGGTGTAATATCCTTCTTCTCGAACTCAGGCAGGACCTCTTCCAACCAATAAAACATGGCAATGGAGATGGGATGTCACTGTGACTGTGTTACATTATAAAAAACCCTGTCTTGCCAGCAGATCCCCTCAGGGTGCTGTTCTCCTGGTTGACTTTAAAGAAGCAAGCTACTGTGGCTCCTGCTGTTTCAAGGCAATGAATTCTGTCAACAACTCAGGGAGCTTGGAAGTAGATCTTTCTCCATCCAGACCTTCAAATGAGAATGCAGCCCAGCCGACCTGTGCATTGCAGGCTGGTGAGACCCTGGAGCAGAGAACCCCGCGAGGCTGTGCCCTGGCCTCCTGGGCCATAGAAACTGCCATAACCCAGGCAGGTTGTTTACAGCTGCTAACCACATGCTAATTGGTTATGCAGCAACTGAAAACCCATATAAAGTGGGAAGCAACTTTCAAACTCAGAAGGGACACAGCCTTCTTCTAAGTCTTGATTTTCCCAAGTGTAGAGCTGGAACCATAACAAGATCAGACACACACACCCCACAGGACGGTGGTGAGATCCCAGTGAGCTATTAACCACAAAACATTTGTAAATTGCCAAATTCCATAAACCTGCTGGTTGATAGCATCTCGTTCCCTTACATACATGCTTACCCACAGAGTTCCCAGAATCGGCGTCAGCCTTATGTAGAAAGAGTGATAACACGGAGAACTCAGCAACGTATTTTCAGGTCTCTCCCAGAGCAATGTGTCTCTTGTCTCCGAACTTCGGCCAGCCTGTCTCTTCTACAGTAGCCCCCTGCCCTTCTCCCCCTGTCCTGCACCAGCCTGCCCCCGACTCCTCATGCTCTCAAAAGTTACACTCTACTTCCCCAGGCTCCCTACCAGGGCAAGGGGACACCTCACTTGTCCTCTGCACTCCACAGTGCCCCGTACCCATTCCTCGGGGCTGTCTTCACTCCACAGCTCCCACGTGCCTCCTTACCCCTCATCCCACTGCCCCAGGAGCCCTGAGCCACCTAAAGATAGGAATCGAGTCTTATTCACCTTCGTGTCCCCGGTATCTTCCACAATGCCCTCTGTGTAGTAGATGATATCGTGCCTATAAAATATTATAATATCTGTGTGCATATCTACATGGCAAAGGCAGTTTCCCAATCTAGAAAAACAGTCCTGATAGGAGCAGAAGGGACCCCACCAACATATCTCCCCAAGAGAAGTTTTATCCATGCATAATTTTATTTCATTGAAGAAGAGGATGAATGGGGGGTTGTTTAAACCCTTCTTTTAAGAAACAACAAAAAACAGCCATTGGAGAGGATTCGGTGTTCTTACAGGTATAGACAGCTCTGCTATGGCAGGCCGCGTCGGGAGCTACCGGAGGAAGGGGGCTGCTGCCCGACTCGTCTTCTCTTCTGAATTGTCATCTCAACTGCTTTCAGGCAGCCTTCCCGAGAGGTGGGAGGAAGAGGAGGTAGATTTGCCAGTGTCTAAAGCCAGGAAAGGAAGCCTGAATTAGCTAGAGCCTGGGCTATCCCCACTGCCTCCCGGAAGGCACAGGAGAGCCAGGGGTGGAGGGAAGGAGGAGGAAGGTGGACGCAAAACCCGTATCAGAGGCATGGGGAGGGGCCCCAGGGGGGCTGAAGAGAGCAGAAGGCGGTCACTGCCACGGTCACTGCCATGGTCATGCTCCTGCAGCACTAACCCACCTCCCCCTGCCCCCGGAGCCAGGACTCTCCTAGGATGAAGCCCTGAGGCTCCCAGCTGCTAGGTGGGGCTCTGCTACCCTCCAGGTCTAGATTTGACTCCATCTGCCGACTGCATGACCCAAGACCGTGAAGCCCGCAGAAAGCCGGTTTCCCATCAACAAATGGAAATGACAGTCCTGGCCTCACAAGGTTGTTGAGACAATTAAATGAGCTCCAGCGTGCACCAAGCCTGGACCAGAACAGATTATTTTAAATGTCAGTTCCACGTCTCCCCAGCTACTTCCCCTCAGCACCCGAACCTAAAGGAAAATGCACTGAAGGAAAACAAGACAAAACACGTGATAGCATTTCGGGGTCAGTAAAACCTCCAGTGTGTAAATCACCATGATTACTATGGGCGAAAAGAAGATGAAAGACAACAGGTATTACAGAGAAGGAAATTGCGAGCCTGCTGGGTTGGTGCTCGTGCACGTACACGGCGCTTGGGAGCGCCTGGAGCTCTCTCACACCGTGCCTTTCATCGGACCCTCAGCTCTCTCAGTGCTTCTGTACTTCCTCCGACGTACAAGTGGGGAAACCGAGGCTCACCTACCACACTGGCTTTCCCAGGGAACCCCGCCGGGCCACAGGAAGATTGGATAGGAGCTCTGAGTTCTGCATTGGTGAGCCGTTTCCACCCTACAGCAGGTACATGCTCATCTGTGAGCACTCTTGACGGACTGTCCAGTCCCTCACCGTGACCCCTACCACCAAGCGATCCCACATGCTCCCTGGTACCTCCCATCATGTCTAAATGATTAGAACAATTCCGGTTGCACAGAACATGAATCTTGTCCAAATGAGATGCACAGAACATGAGTTCATTGTCGGGATGTGCAGGGATGGTTTGGGATTTTAGGATAATTGGGTCCAGGAGCAGGGTCAGGCAGGTTGAAGATACAGGGTGTCACAGACTGCAACCAGGTCCTTCTACCCCGGCCTCCCAGCCCTCACTAGCACATCCTGTATTCCCCAAATCCCCCCTTCTGGACAAAAGTGAGCACTCACACCTCTGAGAATTGCCGCGGAGAAGGCCGACCTTCTGGAAGGTCTCCTTCCTGATGCCAGCTCTCCCTCCTCCAGGTCCTCCTCTGGCCCCTCCTAGCCATGGCCTCTAAGAGCTGATGTGTCTTGATGATGGAGCACATCTGGAATTTTATGTCTTTTTCCTTAAGTGAAAATGTTAGAGGCTGCTAGTATTTTAAAGGTGTCCGCTGTGTTTTTCTATTTTTAGAGTAAACACAACAAGCTTAGATAAACCACTGTAGTGGTCCTTTTAATTACATGCACATAAAGCAAATAGGAACCATATTCAGGGGAAGGGTACCCCGGGACTCTTTGCCTTAACAAAAGCTGCTGTTCTCCACTAAGGACCCAGGAATATTGGCCTAAGGACCCAAAAGCCTCCTGGGAAGAAAATGATTTCGATCTCAAACCCCTAGCCTTTTGAACACTGAAGGGACTACACACTGGCACCCAGCAAGGGGGCCCTAATAACAGGCCCCCTTCCCCAAGGTAGGTGGCCCTCTGTAGGCTCTCTGCCCTAGCCCCCAGTGGGTGGACCATCAGGGCTCAACTCTTTTGCAGGCCTGGTTTTCCTCAGTTCAGGGGAGAGGAGTAAGACGACGGGCTTTAGTCTCAGTTAGAAACCGTATACCCAGTTCCATCTAATAGGTTCTAGAGATTATAAAGAATTGATACAGCATTTGCCTGAAGTTGTAGAGTTGTCCTTTCTCTCTTGACCTCTGGTTTCCGTGTGTATACTCAAACAGCTCCCTAAACACAGACAGAAGTGAACACACACACACACACACACACACGTATGGTGCAGCCTGAGAGTGGCAGCACCGAGCATCAGGTCAGCTCTAGAACCCCAGGTGGCTTCTCATTCAGGAGCTGACAAGGTGACATGGGACACCTGTCTCTAGCTTGCCATGCACTGGTCCTGTGCTCTTTATGCACAATAGAAGAACAAAGCGAGGGGCGCCTGGCTGGCCCAGTCGGGTAAGCATCTGCCTTCAGCTCAGGTCATGATCTCAGTGTCCTGCCGTCGAGCCTCACTTCAGCTCTCAGCTCAGTGGGGAATCTGCTTCTCTCTCTGCCTCTGCCCCTTCCCCCTGCTCATGCTCGTGCTCGAGCTCTCTCTCTCTCAAATAAATAAAATCTTAAAAAAAAAAAAAAAAGAACAAGGTATGCCTTTACAAAATAATTTCATATGTAACATTTACCAAACCATTCAAGAAATCAAATAGACAAATCAACATCTGTTTCATTGCGAAGTTGTTGCTATGGATATTCTCGTGGGGTCTTCTCGGTTCCTCCCTTCACGCTAAATTGGGAGTCACAGCAGTGAATTCGCCCTGGGCTGGGCTTACCTGCCTGAGACCCGAGCTCCCTGTGGAGGCCTCCCCAGCCGCCCCCACCAACCCTCAGTTCCCCAGACAAGCATGTTTGCTCCATCCTGGACATGGCCATCTGTTCTCTCTCTCCCTGTCTGTCCACTTCTCCCCGCTTCTCCATCTCCATGTTTCTTCCCCTTCCCCTGCCGCTCTGCAAACCCTTCCCATGCACCCACATAAACTCATTTCGTGTTTTATATATCAAAGCCAGTTCCCTTCAAGGAGGGGGAGAAAATCCGTCCTGAAAAAAATAGATACGTTGGCACCAGTATCACTGGGTGGTGGTAGCTTTCCTTTAGCTCTTAAAATCCCTTTTCCTTCTCTGGGTGGAGGGAATGTTCCCTAAAGGGCAAAGGCATCTGCTGGATGTCCAGTAATGAGGGAGTAGTAAGGCCCTGATTCTTCCTCTGGGACTGTCCTAATATGGCGGCCCTGCTCCTGGGGGTCTGCACCTGCTGGGACACCTCTGGGCCTCCCTGCTCAGGCTGAGTTCTGTCTGGTGCCTCAGCGGCAGGATGCTGGCCTGGGGTAGGGAGGCGGCAGGGGAGTGGGAAGAGGTGTCACTGCAAAAGTCAGCTGGTTGTTACAGCTGCTGGTGCACACAGCTGGCCGCCCCCAAGTAGACCCCAGGGACTCCCCATCTCAGAACTCGGCAGTCTTCTCAGGAAGGAGTGTGCTTTACAGATGAGACACGGGCAAGCCATCTGTCACACTCACTGTGGCCCATCCAGACCTACTCTCTTATGCCCTGAATGGTGATTTTTTTCTCCCCACTCTGGCTGGACCTAAGGACATGTCAGATATAGACAGGAACAGGGCTCCTGGGATCGCAGTCTTCTCCGGCTCATCAGCCTGCTGACAGCCGTCCGGGCTCGAGTTGCCCGATGTCACGGGAAAAGCACAAACTTAAAGGGGGCCTTGAGCTCCATGCCCACCCCCAGCTCTTCTGGCCACATGACCCTGGCCAGGGACATGGCTTCTGTATCCAGGCGAGGAACAGGTGGCATGCAAACGGACAATGTGAGGGGGGTTTCACAGAGGACCATCTAGAAGGGAAGGGCAGAATTCAAGGGGGAAAAGAAAGGACATGCATATAAAGGACAGGAAGGGACAGTGACCAGCCCAGAGCTAGAAGGGCCAAAGGCATGGCCCATCTTCAAGAGCGGCCCAAGGAGCAGAACCTCAGGGAGAGACGCAGCCAACCCACCGCCAAAACACCAGAGGCTGACTCCCTCCACCTTCCCATCACAAGTGCCTCCCTGGGACCAGCTCTGCGAGAAGCCAGAGGCAAGGGGCCACAGAAATTCCCGACAGATCAGTTCGGAGGCCTCGGCTGAGGATTTGGATAGAGGAGGGAGATCATCCTGCATACTCTACCTAAGCCAGTTTCCATGCCTGTAAACTAGAAGCAATAACAATTATGGAGAACTTTCAACAGCATAATACACGCAAATGTCTTAGCAAGGCACACAGGAGCTACTCTGTATTTACTTTGTCCTACACCTTGTGTTTCTCTGGGTCTGCCCCAAATCAGGGCACATTCTTCACCCAGGTGCTTCCCCAGAAATAGTCACCAGCATCACAAGATGTCCCTCGTCTCGAAAACCCTGATACCTAACGTTTAACAATGGCTCGCATGGCTCTTAATCTAACTGAACACTCACAACAGCCCGGGAGGTGAATGGGTTTGTGCCCATTTTACAGATAAGAGACTGAGGCTCACATTCATTACTTTGCTCCAGGTGGGTTCCTGAGTGAGAGAGCCAAGGCTCAGACACTGACTTTTACCTTCCAGGTGCGGCTCTCCTTGCGTCCATTGTCCAGCTCACACCTGCAAGGGGAGCGGAGCACATCCCTCCTCAGTGTTCTGACCCAGCTGCAGGAGGTCTCCCCAGATCCAGCGCACCCTCTCCCTTCCCTGGCTTCTTGTGCTGTTTGATTTCAACCCCAAACCTGGAACTTATTACCGAGAACTCTGCTCAGTGTGCTGGAGAACTTTGCCCAGAGTTCAAGGAGAGCGGGAAGTGCCCGAGTGCGTTCCTCCCCACGGGTGGCCCTCAGAGAGGACAGTTGCTCAGGGGAGGGCCCTCCTAGGACAGCCACCCTCACTCTCCAGAGCTGCCGTCAGGGGTCAAGCTGTGTGCCCTCCTCAGGACTTTGCTGAAATCACGTCTTTACTTGGCTCCTTCCCTTCGCAGGCATGCTTGCTTCCTGACTCCCTCACTAGCTTCTCCCGAGAACACTTTATTAAAAAATCACCTGTTCACGAGTCCTTGTCACAAGGTCTGCAACTGGGGAACCTCCTTACCCCAAAACCCCTTCATGAGTGCTAGAAACATCCTCACAAAGGAAGGATGGACAGACTAGACCGCCTAGCCCCGAATCAGAAGCAACCTCTTTTCTCCTCCAGATTCTCAGGCTTTCCATGAAATTACAAACATTCTAAAACATTACAAAAAAAAAAAAAAATCACTCTTTGCAGAGCCTGTAAAGAACTGGGAAAATCCCATGATTCCTGGCCCCCGTTCTACCTTTGTAGTGTAGTACACAATGTCCTTGATCATTTTTCTCAAGGATGCACAAATAATCCTAATTTCCCTCCAATTCTGCCTCCCCTGAGGGCTCATGCTTGAAGTTTCACTACCAGAGCTTTGATGGCGGCTCCAACAGAGCATCCTGGCTGGAGTCAGACCTGAAGCTGCTATCTCAATGCTGTTCCACTTTAATTTGAATGAAATATCTGTTTCTTCCTCTAATAAAACAAAGATAATGCCACAATGGGGTAGAGTGAAGATACAGAATGGCAGAATACCTGGGAGGGGGCTACAGAGGGCCACCATAACTTATGAATACAATTTCACCAGAGAGACTAAAAGCCCAGTGCTGCTGCCTCCAGCTTGTGGGGAGTGAGGCTGGGTCAGCCTGGTGAGCCAGTGACCATGCTTCTTGCTGCAAGAAACAGACTCAGCACAACTCAGGCAAAGAGGACGAGTATCCATCCAGGTAACCAAAGTCTCCACGTAGGTTTTCCAGTCCCTGGTTCAGTCACAGTTCAATGACTTCATCAGGGACCCAAGATCTCCACATATTTCATGCCATCTTCATTCTTGGTGGCATGTCCCTCATGCTAGCTACCCTCATGGTCAAAAGATGGCCCACATCTTGTCAGTAGGGAAATGCAAAACACCACCACAATGAGATACCCTCCACTCCTACTCAAATGGAGAAAATTGTGGAAATTGACCATACCGAGGGCTAGTGAAGACAGGAGGGAACTGGAACTTTTACACAGTGCTACTTGGACTATAAAATGGCACATGCACTTTGGAGAACAATGAGAAGGTTTTTTAAAAAGTTAAACATTATACCCGCCATGTGACCCATAGCCATTCCACTCCTAAGTACTCACCTAAGACAGATAACAGCACCTCTTCACACAAACTCTTGTGTATGATGTTCACGGCAGCTTTACCTGTATAGCTGAAAACTGAAACAACCCAAATGTTCATCAGTAGTTGAAGGGATACATGAATTGTGATATACTCATACAATTAAATACCACGCAGCAAAGAGCAAGAATGAACTACTGATATTGTACTCAACAACACGGATGAATGTCAAAGCAAGCATGCTGCACAAAGGAAGACAGGTAAGAGACAGTACACACCGTATGATCTGTTTATATACCAAGTGAGAAAATGCACACTAATGTATACTAACAGAAAGCAAATCGGTGGTTGACAGGGAAGAGATACCCAGAAGGAGCAGGAGAGAAAAACAACAAATGGACATGAGGAAATTTGGGGGGTAATTAATGTGTTTACTACCTAGATTGTGATGATAGTTTCACATGGTATATATATGTCAAAACTTATCAAATTTTTAAATTAAATTAAATTTAAATATGTGTTACTTACTGATGTCAATTATGCGTCAGTAAAGCTCTCTTTTCTTAAGCCACGTGACAACATAGAGCATGGAAAACAATACAGAATGGTTTGCCAGAGGTCAAAAGCAGTTCATTTCCACTTGGGAAAACCCAATAAAATATTTTGGTAACAGACAAAAGGACACATCTTCAGAGGTCAGAAGGATTGTGTCAGTTGTGCATTTGTGTCCCTAGACCTTATTTAATTTTACTGAGAGTCTATTATGGACCATTCATTTGCTGGATGCTGGGGATGGAACAAAGAAGACCCTGCCCTCAGTAGCCCAAACTCCAGCAGAGAAAGTCTACAAGGAATAACAATGGCAAAATGGCATTCACACTCACTCCCAAAAGCTTTATGCCTCTTCGTCCTACACACTGACAAGTTTTGCTTCTCTGAATCTCCATTTTTCTTGTGGTGACCACACAACTCCCTTAGGGAATGCAGATTTCTTTTAAGGATCTTCTATGATTAATTAAGCTAGAGTCAAGTCGTTGTCAGGAAAGATTATTTGATGCTCTGTCTATTCATGTCACACATTAACTTTGAGGACACTCAGCCATTATACTGTGAACCCATCACCCACATCTTCTGCTGTTCCCTTCTTATATCTACCTTGCCCCCCATTAATAGATTGGGAGCAGGTATACACAGCAAAAGGAGCATGGATGTTGGTATGAGACACACCCAGATCCCAACCTCTCTCATCACTACACTCTAATGATCTTGGGAAAGTAATAAACCTCCCTGATCCTCAATTTTTCCATTCATACCAAGAGAATAACATGTAACTTTCAGGATTACTGTGAAGATGGGTAAGAGACGATGAAGAACGAAGTATCATGCCCAACACATAGTAGGTGCTCAGTAAATTGAAACTGTCCATCTAATAGTAATGATTCCAAACCAAGCTCTATGATTAGCATCAAGTCCTTGGGCAAGTTATGTTACTCTTCTCAAGTCATTTCCTCATTTGAGATGGAAAGTTTTCAAGGCTTATTTCACAGGCTGTATGTCAGGCTCACTATGAGAGCTGCGTACAAAGTGAGCACTTGCTAATTGCCAAGCAATGTGCATGGTGTTGATACAACAGGGATGGAAAAGAAAGACATAGTCCCTTGCCTTCAAGAGCTAAAAAACCATAAGCAGCAAATTCTGCTGCAGTAAGAGAGAAGGAAATTCTGGAAATGGGAGCAAAGAGAGGCTCTCCTCCCAGGCTGGCAAGGAAGAGAAATCGGAGGAAGCTTTCTAGAGGATGCATTATCTGAGCTGAGGCTGGAAGAACCTGCAGGACTCACCAAGGAGCGGGGAGAAGAAGTGTCCTCCAGAAGGATGGCCAGCAGGAGCTGGTCACATTAGAGAGCTGGACATCACCCAGCATGGCAGGTGCTGAGAGTTGGGTGGCACTCCCATCACCCTGCCAGACCCCAGAAGGCACTGAGCAGGCTGGTCTCCCTCCCACCTCTTCCCAACACCGTTGCCCCACCAACAGCTGGCACAGAGCTGTGCCTGTGGCAGAAATGGCTTTATCACCATTTCCAGAGTGACCCATGTGCACGCATCCCCACGATGTGACAGCCATCCTCCTGTCAAACCCTCCAAAGGGACTCCATGCCCTGAACTGACACTGCCTGGTGACAATTACAGGCTGAGAGTGACTCCTCGCTGTGGGGTTTTCAGATCAGTGCTACTAGCCTTACACAACATGTATATTTCCCTTTGTCCTCTGCAGCCTTACGACTTCCAGCCCCTGATGAATCGCGGTGTGCTGGTTTTGATAAAGAGGCTGGGGCAGGACAAAGTTTTTGGATGGTTTCATTTTGTTCCTCCCAGCCCCTCTGTTAGACTGTCCTGTCCCTACCCTACACCACCAAGACGGCTGAGTCCCCGTGACAAACTGGGAAGGAAAGGAAAGAGCAGCCAACGCTATAGAGCCACTGTGCGAACTGATAAGTTTGTGGCAATTTGTTACACAGCAATAGAAAATGAACACAGCTGTCAGGTAGAAATGGACCTCATGTTTGGTGGAGGAAGAAAGGAAGGGAGGGAGGAAAATCAAAGGCCATGGCAAACAAAATGTGAGAGAAGGCAAGTGCCATGTGGGATGAAGTCAGAGGCAGAGGTAAATGGGCACTGGGCTCAGGTAGAGACTTGGTAGGCACAGCAAACCCTTTAAATGTAGGTGCAACTGGGGATATTCAAAGGTCCTTCCGTTGGTGTGATGAGATCTGATTTATGTTTCCTAAAGAGCGCTCAGGTGCCCTGTAAAGAACAGATTCAATCCTAGAAAGTGATAGAAGAAGCATGGAGACCAGCTGAGGGACTGCTGTGAGAGGCGAAGGGAGCTGGTGGGGTTGGGGGGCCCTTATGGCAGCAGGGAGATGGAGAGAAACAGGCAGGCTCAGGAGCTCTCTCAGGAGGGCTCCTGCCTGCCTCACGTGTGCGCTGGGTGCTGCCTGAGGGCTTCCGGTGAACGGGACATGATTCCCTGGACCTGGGCTTGAGCAACCGGGAGAAGGCGGCGACATTCACCAAAATGACGGAAAGTAGGAGAGAAGCAGCTCTGGAGCTCAGGTGGGAAAAGGAAGCCGTTCTGCTGTATTGAGCCGAGACGCCCATTAGTCGTCAGAGGGGAGATGTCACGTAGCAGGATGCATGACTGTGCAGCTTCAGGATGTTGGTGCTGGAGACACGAACTTGGAAGTCATTATCATGAAGATGGTACTGAAAGCCACGGGAGTGATGAGGTCCCGTAAGGAGCATGAGTAGGTTCAGAAGAAGGAGGACCCAGAACAAAGCCCTGCGGTCGGTCGGTCAGACCCAGGGCAGGGGAGGGGACTCAGCAGAGACTAGGGTGTGGGAACAGCCTGGGACGGAGGAGGTAGAGCTGCAGAGTGTTTCGTGAGGGAAGCCAGAGTAGCCTCAAGAAGCTCAAGTAAGCAGCTGTGTGGCCCAGCCTCACTAGGAAAGAAAGCAGCGTGCCAGAGACAGTTCCCAGCCTTCCGGCTGGCAGGCCAATGGGGACCTGACAAGGCAGTTGCTGTGGGTGGGGGCAGGCCACCGAAAGGCGACACAGCCTTCTTTCTTTCGCTGCATTAAACTGAGCCGTAATCACTTCATACCTACATTGACTTGTTTGTTTCCTCACCCCTGCCCCACTGGAACATGAGGCCTCTAAGATCAGGACCGGTGGCTCTTTCTGCCCTGTACCCTCAGCACGTAATGCGCAACCGTAAATACTAAATAAATAAGCCTGTGGAGCTCCTGGAGCTCCTAACCCCGCCCAGCACCTGCCGTTGCCCTGCCCTTCCGAGGCTCACCCCATCCCCCACCCGCCCCCCGCGCAGTCTCTGAGATTGACACCCAGAGGGTAGGCGCTTGCGTGTGAGTTTAAGTAGAAGACAGCAGATGACATGGGATGAAGGAAATTTAAAACATGAACGGAACAGACACCCTGCCTGCACTATCAGGAGACCCAGGTTCATGTCCCAGGTCTGAACCCGATTTTTGTCTTTGACCCCGTGGTGCCCCCCTTCCCCCACGCAGTCCACCTGCCTCAGAGCTGTGTCTCTTCACCTGCTTAAGGTGACGACTGGACCAGATCTGTGTTTCAAACCTTTCTTTTGGAATCCAGAAGAACCCCCTGGACAAAACCTGAGATCTAAAAGAGATAAAGGGGCATTGGTCTAAGAGGCTGATGGAATCCCCGGCCCCATTGCTCAGCCACCCCCAGGCCTCCCACAGGGTTGCTCAGGGCTCTCCCAGAGCACGTGACTCCGTTTGCCCACTGGCGGTCCAGACTCCTGCTGTGTGTGCCTCCCTGGTGCCTCCCGGTGGAGACGCCCAGCAGGTGCAGCCCCGTATGGGTCCCTCGGCCTTCCCAAAGAGGCCGTCTCCTGGTGATGGAGCTCAAACCCAAGGCCCCCCTGGCTGGGATGTTGCTCTCCCTGTGATCCTGATGGATGCTGACAGCAATTAGCGGAGAGAGAGATTTCCCTGCAGAAAGATGGGAACATTTATTAAGCACTCCATGCCAGGAGGCAGAACACAGCACAAAATTCATTAGTACTTAGGGCCCCAGCAACTCCCCCCCATTCTCACCCAAGGGCTAAAGGAAAACCTAAACTCCATAAATAAGGGCTACCAGGGCCTTTTAAATCTCGGCTTGCACCAGTGTGGAGTTTCCATCTCTCTAATTTGCCATCTTTTTCCCTGGGCATGTCAAGGCTGATATGAGTTTGGGGGTTTTTATTAAATCAAGCACCTGTCAGAAGGAAGTCTGCCTCACTGTCAGTGAGGTGGCCAGAGCAGCCATCCGCAGGTACCCAACAGGAACCTCAGCCCACCCAACAGTTCCAATGACCTAGTCCCTTGGCATCCTAAAGGCTTAATTTTCTTAACAAATCACATTAGGGGTTCTTAGCATATGAAAATGATGGCACTTTGCATCTGTCTTTCATCCTTTGTTCCCCACTCACAGGGTGTTTGTGAGTTCTTCCAGGAATGAGAAGTGAGCACCTTCTAGGGGGCACACTCCAGGCCAGGTCCAGGGAATTCAGAGTTGTTTCATTCTCACTTAAATGATCCCTGCCCCAAAATGAACTATTGGGATTTTATCAAGATCCAAAGCTTTTGCACAGCAAAGGAAACAGTTAGCAAAACCAAAAGACAACTGACAGAATGGGAGAAGATATTTGCAAACAACATATCAGATAAAGGGCTAGTGTCCAAAATCTATAAAGAACTTAGCAAACTCAACTCAAAGAACTCAAAGAACAAATAATCCAATCAAGAAATGGGCAGAAGACATGAACAGACATTTCTGCAAAGAAGACATCCAGATGGCCAACAGACACATGAAAAAGTGCTCCATATCACTCGGCATCAGGGAAATACAAATCAAAACCACAATGAGATCCCACCTCACACACGTCAGAATGGCTAAAATTAACAAGTCAGGAAATGACAGATGCTGGCGAGGATGCGGAGAAAGGGGAACCCTCCTACACTGTTGGTGGGAATGCAAGCTGGTGCAACTACTCTGGAAAACAGCATGGAGGTTCCTCAAAATGTTGAAAATAGAACTACCCTATGACTCAGCAATTGCACTACTGGGCATTTACCATAAAGATACAAACGTAGTGATCCGAAGGGGCACGTGCACCCGAATGTTTATAGCAGCAATGTCTACAATAGCCAAACTATGGAAAGAACCTAGATGTCCATCCACAGATGAATGGATAAAGAAGATGTGGTATATAAACACAATGGAATACTATGCAGCCATCAAAAGAAATGAAATCTTGCCATTTGTGACAACGTGGATGAAACTAGAGGGTATCATGCTTAGCGAAATAAGTCAATCAGAGAAAGACAACTATCATATGATCTCCCTGATATGAGGAAGTGGAGATGCAACATGGGGGGTTAAGGGGGTAGGAGAAGAGTAAATGAAACAAGATGGGATTGGGAGGGAGACAAACCATAAGCGACTCTTAATCTCACAGAACAAACTGAGGGTTGCTGGGGGGAGGGATGTTGGGAGAAGGGGGGTGGGGTTATGGACATTGGGGAGGGTATGTGCTATGGTGAGTGCTGTGAAGTGTGTAAACCTGGCAATTCACAGACCTGTACCCCTGGTGATAAAAATATATTATATGTTTATAAATAAATAAATAAATAAATAAATAAATAATTTTTTTTTAAAAATGGTCCCTGCCCCCAAGGAAATCTCAGTCCTTGGATGAGGGTGGGGAGCATTCCTGGCAGGGGTGTCTGTTGTGCAAGATGCAGGGGGGGACCCTAATCCAGTCTCAGAGCAAGAGCACCAAAGGAAGGAGCCACACAGTGAGGAAGGGCATTCCCAGGGGTGGGAATTGCCTGTGCAAAGACTCAGGAGGAAGAACAGGAGGGTTTAGGGCTCTGCAGGTTGGGAGAGGCTGGAAAGTAGAGGACAAGTGGGTGCAGAGAAAAAGGGAGCCAATGAGTTAGGCAGAGGACACGTCATGAACTCTTGGAAGTTGTAGCTACGGGATTTCAACTTTAGCCTAAAGAGAAAGGGCAATCACAAAAAGCCATATTGTGCTCATAACCACTAATATTTTCATGTGGAAATAATAATTACAACAGTAAAGACTCTTAGTTGCAAGTAACAGAAACTCAACTCTAGCCTGCTTAAGTAAGAAATTCTAGAGCTTTGTTGGCTTCAGGCATGGATGGATCCAAGTGCTCAAGTGATAACATCAGGACTCAGTCTTCCTGCATCTGTGTGGGCTTCAATGTCAGACAGACCATCTTCACATGGTACCTGCTGGCAGTTCCAGTCTAGCCTAACAGCTGATATTCAGTAAGTACACCCTTAGTCCTGACAGTATTCTCAATCAGTTCTAAACACTTGGCATTTTAGCCTCTCCGTGACACCAGAGTGGAGGCTAATTTAACCCCTGCCATAGATGACAGTTGAAGCACTGAGAAGCTAAGTAATTGACCCGAAGTCACACAGCAACAAAATGGCAAAAACGAGTAAAAGCCCAAGTTTGCTTCCAGAGTCCACACAACTAATCAACACCTGACCCCACCTCCCTACTAGAGCCTCACAGCTTATGACCACAGCAGCCAATTCCTCTTCTTGACAGTCCCATCATATGACTAGATTTCAGCAGATTGGCTTGGGACCCCTGCCCACTCTGCCTAAGCTAATTGCTAAGTCCACAGACACAGGATCTGACAGCTGGACAGACCTGGGTTCTTCCTGCCACCAGGAGGGAGGGATAGCTTATCCCACACCTCATGAACTGAGGCCGAGGAGGCGTTGCTGTGTCTGAAGGAAAATCAGGGTGATGTTACTGAAAAGAAAGGTTCCTGGGCCCAAAAATGATGGCTATCAATGGCACGAACAGTAGTAATTGTAGCCTCGCATATCCACGTCCCACAAGACCTCTCACAAAGCACTGTGGTCCCAGTGACGGTCCTGCAAGGAAATCACAAGAAGTGATGACATATGTTTCGCCTACAGAGCCTCATTCAGAGCAGGAAAGCATCTCTCCCAGGATCACTGTGAGGACCAGCAACCCCAGAACCAACCCCTTCAGGGACACCATTCATCTCTCCTATGATCCCAGACTCCAAGGCTCACCATCCTCTTGCTTCTTCCTCATGGGAAGGAGGTCAATGACATAGCAGCAGCCAAAACAGGGCTTGGCACCTCTCTTTGTCATGTTCACTTATCTCTCCCACAGCCCCAGGCAACAGGTACCATCGACCCCTCTTCAGATTCGAAGCAAACTTGAGGCTCAGAGAGGTAAATAACTTGCTTGGGTCACACAGCAGAAGACAGAACCCCACCGCCATGTCATCCCACCCGCACTCCTTCCACTTGCCCGCATACTGCCCCCTCTGACAACCCCACCTACGCTCCATGGCCTGGCTCAGGTACCCCCTCCACAGAGAACCTCCTGGCTCCTCCAACCAGTCAGACCCTTCATCCCCGGTCTACACCATCCCAGGGTGCCACTGCGTGATCCTATGTTATCCAGAGGTCATTGTTGTTTCAGAGACCATAGAACTGGGGGAGAAGTCATTTATTCATTCACTCTTTCAACACAAAGGCACCTAGTACGTCCTACATGGGGAGACAGGGGTGAGTGAAGAGAACAAAGATGAGCCCTGTTGCAAAGACAGGTGTCGGCGATTCCCTCCCTACAACCCCGTCAGCCCACCTGAGGGCCCCCTGCCCACAGCCCCCACACGGGCCTCGTTCCCTGCATCTCAGCCTGAGGATGCATTCTGGCCAGTGGAAGTAGGACAGGCTGGACATACCAGGGAATCTTTGTCCAGGACAACCACAGGCCAGCCAGAGATGGAGCTGGTGAGTGAGGACCCCAGCCTCCTCAACCTGCCGTGGGGCCATTCTGGGGTGTGTCTGGAACAGTCTCACAGAGATCCCTGAGGAGACAGACTCCCAGGCTCCTACAGCAGTGACAGCAACGTGACCTTGGTGGCTTTCCTCTCTCCCTGCATCCCCTCCACCCCCACCCAGTGCTCCCTGGTGTCACCTGGCCAATAAGCTAATTGCACCCAAACACGTGTCTCGGGGTCTACTCTGGGGAGACCTGAGCCTTGTGCAGCTTACAGTCTAGTAAGACCACATCTAGTAAGATCCAAAATCCTCATTTTATGCTTGAAGAAACTCAGACCTGAAAAAGAGCCTCAGTTTCCTTCGCTCATTTCCACTTCTCAAGTTTCTGCTGGGAGGGTCCCTGTCTTACATATCTTTGGTGTAATTCAGACCCCAAATATAGGGTTGAGCAGGTGGTCAGAGTCCAAGGGGTGCACACAGCACTGAATAGAGTGGTACACGCCACAGACTTCGCCCCAGCCCTGATGGCTCCCAGGCTGCTGTCTGCTGGCAGGTGACTCTCATCGTCGTGAAGGCACAGGAAGGAAAACTCCCAGCTCCCTCTTCTCTCTGCAGGCATACAGACTTAGGTTTAAGTGATACTGACTGGGATTGGGCAATGACTTCATGCACGTGTTCCCCAAATATTTTCTGAGCACCCATCAGCACCTGGCACTCAGTGGAACGTATACAGGAATAAGGCTCGTAAGGTCACCATCTTGGAGCTTATGTCCCAGAGTGGAGGACATAAACCAGCAATAAAAACGGCCACTGCAGATTCCCTCTTCATAATATGGGAAGTTTCTTGTCCTGGACAAGAAACAGTGTCTCTGTACTGTGTCCCAGTCCTCTCTCTGCTCCTACCGTGTCCACCTTTCCCAGGGGAAGATGCCGATCTGGTTGGCAAATTCCGGAATAATGGGCCCAGTTTGCCAGCGAAGGAGATGGCAGAGTGTGGTGGGAAGGTCAGGACATGAATGAGGTCTCATTTCTCTGCCTTCAGAGGGTTCAAAAGGGCAGGAGCCTCAGGGTGGCCCTGAGTTTGTCCACGTGGTCTCTTTCTCTCTTGAGGGTTTCTCTGTCTCAGACAGGTAACCCAAGCCCACTCAGGGCTAGATACTGCAACACACACCTCTTCCTGCCTCTCTCCTCTCTCTCTCCCTCTCCCTCTCTCTGTCCGGGTTCCTTTTTCTCCAGCGGTTGGTGCCCTCTCCATTCCGCTTTGCTCATTGAGGCCATAGGGCAAAGGGTTAAGGAGATGGGCTCTGGGGCCAGATGGTGGCCTCCAGCAGCTGACCTAGCCTCTCACACCCAATTTGCTCCTCTATCCAACAGGCACATAACAATTTTCATTTCAAAGGGGAGAGGAGAAGCAGCTCTGAGACTGCTAAGTACAAAAAACCCCAGATAACTCTTGGCGGTTTCTAGCAGCTCAGGGTAAGGAAGCTTCTTAGACCACAAACAGACCTGAACCACCAACCTCTTCATTGACCGGCACTTGGCACTGGGCTTTGTGTCGCAAGCCCGGCTAACAATGGCAGGTTATTTTCCCTTCTGTCTCCTGTGCTGGTGCATGGCCCTCCTTCCACTGTCCCTGTCTACTCTGGCCGTAATATCATGGAAAAGCACCCCAGCGTCCCCTGATGTCTGACACAACCCCTTCTCTCTGTGGTTGCAAAGGTTTGGCTGTGATTTCCCGTTCCATGGGGAAGGCTCAACGAGAGGAGAAATGCCTTCTCCGTCCTGCCTTTGCCCTGACATGCAGCGAGATAGAAAAACAATTGCTTGCCGGCTCCAGACAAGGCCTCCAAAGCTGTTAGGAATTGCCTCCCCTCCCCCCAGCGCCCCCACGCCGGTTCCTGAGGCTTTCCCAGGCCGAGGTGGGAAGGAGAGCTCTGACTCCTAGACTCCTAAGCCCCCTTGGGCCCTGGCATTGACTGAATTAATCAGAGAGGGGGACCATTCAGCCTGAAGGCCACCTGTGTTCCAAATGTGAAAATCCTTTCACTTGGGAAAAGCAGAGAGTCCCACGGAGAGTCAATGGATTTCAGTTCAGTGAACATTGCTTCGGGCAAATAAACAATTTTATTTCCTCTTCCCCACCCCCTTGAAAACATCAATGAAGTGTTTTGTGGTGTTGCTGACAGCGCATGCCACTTCGAAGCTGGAAATAAAATCGTCTTTGAGCTATTTATAACTGACTGGCAAATGGAAGGCAGTGGAAAGGAGACGAAGACTGGAGCCGAGAATGGTGGGGTGAGCTGGGTACCAGCCCCCCAACTCCCAGCTGTGAGCTCTGCATAAGCCGCTCAGAGCCCCCAACCCCAATCCACCTGCCCACCCCGCCCGCAGAGGGAAATAGGATGAGAACACGCGCATGTGGACAGAGGAGTGGGGGCCGGAGGGAGCACCACCGGCTTTGCAAGGACAAGTGGTGTGCATTCTAAACTGTAAAGTGCCCCGGCCTGTGACATCTCGAATAAATGGAGGAATCCTTTTTCTCAAAGTAGGAATTTTTAGCCTGGGGGTCCAGGTTCTACATAGCTCTTAGGTATCTAGAAGCTGCCTGTCATTGTTTGCAAAAGTTTGAAGCACACAGTACATCCCTCTGAAAAATAATAATAATAATAATTAATAATGTTCACGTAATTTAAAACCTCAAAAGCAGCTCTGACCCAGCAGAGGTTAAGACCCAACGTTCCACATGGAGCAGGGACTACACACTCAGATGCCTACTGGAGCCAGGGGGGTAACCTGGGAGGGAGGCTGACTGAGTCCGTGAATCGGTGGATCCGTGGACACGGTGGCAAACTGGGGCTCCTGCCCCGGCAGAAGGGGCATCAGGAGATTATAGCCAGTCAGGAAGGTGAGCCCAAGGACTCTGGATTCTTTTTTTTTTTTTTTTTTTTAAGAAAAAATTTGAAATCCAGATTTTTACTTAAAATCTTATGCTTTTTTCCTCCAGCTAATTCAGATGTTTTGTTTTTCTGTTTTTTGAGAGGGTGGAGGGCCAGAGGGAAAGGAAGAGAGAGTCTCAAACAGGCTCCCTGCCTGGCATGGGCCCAACACAGGGCTCGAGCTCACAACCCTGAGACCTTGACCTGAGCTGAAATCATGAGTCAGACCCTTAACCGACTGAGCCACCCAGGTGTCCCTGCATCAGAACTTTAAAATTGGGTTAGACAACGCATCGACGGGCTGGATTCAGCCTGAAGGTACCCACTTTGTAAATTCTGTTCTCAAGTCTCCCGGTGAGATATTTTCGTGGCTGCTCAAGGAGGACCCAAGTCCAAGGTCATGACTCCTTCAGATCCAAAACTGAGTGATCCTGGCTCCCTCTCGAAGCAATAGGGGCCAGCATCCTCCCACCGGCTCACCTGAGCTGGGACCCTGAGCATGCCCTCCTCTCCTCCTCCCCCAGGCTCCCTCCCATTGGATGGCTCTAGAATCCCTGTCCATCCCCCGAGGCCCTTCCTTTGATTCAGTCCCTCTCCTGCTCTGCCTGCTCCTTGCCCATCTCTGTCACCATCATTAGCACCGTCGCTAACCGGTCCCCCGCCTCCAGCCTTTCCCTTGGTGCAGACGCCGTCTCGGGAGCCTTGGACCGGCCTCTGGTCTCTGCCCAAATTCACTAAAAGATCAGCATCACTCTCCTTCCTGGGGAGGAACGAGTGGGTTGTGGGTATAAGAAAGATACAGCAGGGCTCCTCCCCCATCTTTCCCTCCTGGGAAGTAGGATTTCCCTCCCTCCTGTGGGAAGAGCTGGGATAAGAGTTCCCAAGCAACACAGCCATCTATTATTTGCAGCAAGACAGGTAAAGAATTGCTTCCCCCTTTCAGACAAGCCCAAAATCTGTTGAGTACCCTCAACAACGCTGCTCTCATTTGCATCCTTCTTGCCGCACTTGAAAAATGCAACTGTTTATTTAGTGACCTCCGCTCTCCTACTAGACCCTAAGTTTCCTGAGAGCAGGAGCTCTTCCGTCTGTGTCCCATGGCCTCATTCCCAGCCCAGGCCCAGCACATTCCTGGGCTTAAGAAATGCTTATTAAAATAAACTAAATCTGGTGACGGGAATACCCAACATGCCACCACTCCCCCAAGGCATCAGGGCCTTCAGCCACTCGGTCCCCGTGATCTCTCCAGACCCTCCCCTCCCAAACCAGCCTTCTTTTATGGGGCCGCCCCATAACACAATACTCCACGTGGAGTTTTGAGCAGTCCAGGGCCCTCAGAGCGGGACCCGCTCCTCCCTCATGGACAGTCCCCTGCTCTAAAGGCCCCTGAGACACACTCTCACGTTCCTGGAAACACCAGCTCCGCACTGCTTGTGGGCCAGGAGAACGCCACCCCACAGGAGAGACGCTGAGGCAGCCTGCAACCTGGCTGCAGAGACTCCTCTGTGTGTAGGGAGCTGGCGCCCCTCGGAATGTGACAGACAACTATATCTCTTCACAGATGAGTAGACAAAGGCCCAAAGAGAGACCTGTCATCCTAGACAGGAGTATGGAGTTGATTGGAGAGAGAGTTCCCCCCGAGGGATGAATGAAGAACTGAGTCGTTCACACGCTGCAGTTTGAAAACAAATAAACCTCCAGAAACAGAAAGACGAGGCCAGGGCAGAATGAGGGGTTAGTGCAGAAGGTTGCCTGCTGGAAGTTTTCATGAGTTCTGCCATGGCGGCAATCTGGTGGCATGAATACTGACGTAACCTTGACTCAAAAGACTTACTTCCTAGGAGATTCAGAAAAATAACCTGAATTTCCTTAATATTTCCTTCTCTGAGGTGACAGACTGAATTAGGTCTTACTCTTGACACCTCCAGGAACAGGCTCTGCATCTCCCCCTTTGCCACACCTTGCCTTTGCCTTGACCACATGCCCTGCATTGGTCAAAGGGATGTTGGCTGTCACCACAGGAACAGAGACGTGAGGTGAGATTGCACTGCCACTGGTTTGCTTCTGTGCTCCCTGGGGGAGCTGCTGTTCCTCCAGCCCAGAACCCAGATCTGAGCCCAATCTGCAGGCTAAAGCCAGGCTCATTCGGACCCAGAGTCGGAACGGAACCTCCAGCTGAGCCCAGCCAGATCAGCCTGGACAGGTACATTCAGCCAACGGGAAGACCCTCGAACACAGGATAAATGCTGTTGCTTTATGCCATCAGGTGTCACATGGCAAAAGACACTGGCATACTCATCAGTGGGGCAGCTCCAATTCTGATGAAGTCATGGCACTGTGCTCTGAATCAGAAGTCATGGCATTAGTGAAAGTCTCTTGAGCACTATGACATATGCCAAAGTTGCTTGTTGATATTGTTAAGGGGTAAGAAATCCAGATATGTCTCAATTGGGGTAAAAGAGGAAAATGATTCAAAGTAATCATAAAGGCAAAATGAATTACATTATCTCACTCCCCAGTACAGGCTTTTTACAGAGATCTGCTCATGTCATTTCTTGGCAGGGAAATGTGATCATTTTAGAAGCCCACCACCACTCTTTCAGCTTCTAAAAGCTGCCTACATTTCTTGGCCCATGGGCCCCTTTGCATCAATCACTCCAACCTCTGTGTCCATCCTCACATCTCTGACTCTGTTTCTCCTCTCTCTCTTTCTTTCCTTTAAAGGATCCTTGTGATTACATTGGGCCTACCTGGATAATCCCAGATAATCTTCCCACCTCAAGACCCTTGCTTTAATCCTACCTGCAAAGCTTCTTCTGCCATGTAAAACATATTCACAGGTTCTGAGGACATCTTTGTGTGGACATTTCTCTGTCCACCATGGTGAGCTTCTGACTTCCATCCTAGAAAAGCAGAATTCAGAAACGAGAAAATTATCCAGAAGAAGGAAAGGATATGGACTGTCACCAGCACTCTTTACCTATATTAAAGTTCTGTCTCCTTCTGGTCACATGGTAATACTGTACTTCCAAGTCCCCCTGGAAAACAGTCATCCTTTATGATTTGCTTTGACCGTGGAAACAGGAGCGGATGTGACAGTGGCCCCTGTGAAAACCGTTAGCAGTATGCAGTTTGCCTGCTCTCTGTCTTCTCCATCATGGCAGTTGATGGTCTCTAGGTCTCCTGAGTCCCAGAGTGAAGCAGACTCCCAGATATTCTGTGATGGATACACAGCATTAGTGAGAAATAAATTTTGTTGTTTTCAGCCACTAAGATTTGGGGACCTAACCTAGCCCATCCCAGCATTCAAAGCTTCCAGGCTGCCAGAAGCTTGCCTGCTCTAGTACTCCATTTTGATTGTATGTCTCCACGTTTGTCCCCAAGGACTCCTATCCACTGTCCCAACTGAGTTGTCTTGGCCAAGATCCAGCAACAAAGAATCCAGGGATCAGAGATCAAACTGAGACCTTCTAAATCTAACTAAGTATATCCTCCCCTAACTCTCTGAATGCATGTGTGTGCATGCACACACACACACAGAGAACAAAGCTAACTGTTCTCCCAGAGAAGCTGCCTCTTCGTGTCTTCCACCACGTTACCAGTTGCTTGCACAACCCCAGGCCAGAAAAGCCAGTGGGGTGGAGAGTGGGCTGCAGGAGGGAAGCGGCAACATTGACTCAAACTCACTAGGTCACTCCAAAGTCTAAATGGGGATGAGGATCTAAGTCAACTGATGTGGAAGAGAGATGCCCAGCCAAACAAACACGCTTGACACACTGGTTATAATTGTGTCTGCCACAACCTCTCAGCTCCAGGAAATGTAAAATGACAGAAACCCAGACAGCCTGAGTCCTGGAGAGGCAAGCTGGTTAAGGGCCAGGAAAATCCTCCCCCACATATGTACTCACTAGAGAGGTCTTCACTGGTGATGGCTGTTTGCCAGAGAGCCAGGCCTGGAAGACAGCTTGAAGGAGGAGAAGAAAACTGCTGTGTGCAGGGGGTCTGCATATGTCACAGTGTGGGTTGGGATGGATAGGGAAAACAGAGCACAGTTTGTCCTAGAAGTTAAGTCCAGACCTAACCTCCAAGGGTGTGCCTAGCACAGAGGTAGTTCTTAGCAAGTGTAGCACGGAGGGAGAAGAAGATTAATTCTACCTTTCAATCATGTCTTTGTTCATTCATTCATACATTTGTTCGTTATTCTTTCTTTTAAGAAGCATGAGTGGAGCAACAACCTTGTAATCTTGGAAAAGATAAATAAAGCAGAACCTCTGTCCTTTAATCATTCATGGCTAATACATGAATATCAAAACCTAACTGTATGGGAGACCAGTGGTCTCCAAAGTGGGAGAAGGGCACATTTACGAGCAGTGCCCAAGACACCAGTTGGGTTTTGGGTTTGTTTTTTTTTTTTTGGTTTTTGTTCTTAAAGATTTATTTGAGAGAAAGAGAGAGTGGGGGTGGGGGGAAGGACAGAGGGGGAGAGAGAGAGAGAGAATCTCAAGCAGACTCCCTGCTGAGCACAGAGCCAGGTGTGGGGCTTCATTTCACGACCCTGAGATCATGACCTGAGCTGAAATCAAGAGTCAGACGCTTAACCGACTGAGCCACCCACTTGCCCCAACAACATTTTATATTGAGAAAGGAAAATATTAGAATTTCTACTTACTTTTCTCTCATATTTCCTGAATTCATATTTTATGGATGCTTTCTAACATATGATAAAACAATACAGTGGCACATGTAAGTAATAAATAAATGATGAAACAAGCAAAGTAATATGGCTTGGAAATATGTGCTCAAAAACATGTAATGATGGAATACATAAGCAACAACCTAGAGGCAGTTATAGATTTTTGATTTCCTGGTTAAGAGAACAGCAAGATAATAGCTTTTGATTCATCCTCATCCAACTTCCCATTGAAATACTTACAAAAAGAGACCCAAGAGAATTATAGGTGCAATAATACGGAAAACCAGAAATAATGTCAGTTCTCTACCAGAGCCCAAAAGGAATTTCCACTAAGTGAAGATCAAGTGGGTCTATGAAACAGAACAATAACAACAGTAGCCGATAGGAGGTTCCTGAACATGTCCATCATCTGCCCTTACCTCAGACACCAGAGCATCATTACCAAAAGGAAGGGCAGTAAAACTATATTGAGTGTCTAACGCTCTGTGACAAATAACCTGACATTTGGTGCATCACTTACTATCTCCCCCAGCTCTGTAGATCAGGAGCAGAAGCAGCCTGGTTGGGTGGCTCTAGCTCAGGCTCTCTCATATGATTGCTGCCAGGTATCAGCTGGAGTCCAGTCATCTCAGTGATGGACCAAGACCACAAGACCCACATCCCAAGAGGCTCACTCCCATGGCCAGCAAGTTGTAATGGCCAAGTTGGTTTTTCTTCATGTGGAGTCACCAAAGAACCATGTGAGTGTCCTTCCAACTGCAGAGAAAACAATCCAAGAAATTAAGGCAGAAGCTGCAATGCCTTCTATGACTTCACCTTGGGAATCACCATTGTGATCTCCACTGTACTCTACTGGTCACACAGGCCAGCCCCAATTCAGTGTGGAAAAGGACTACATGGGGGCATGAATACCAGAAGTGGGGCTCATTGAGGCTCATTGAGACCATCATAGAGGTTGTCTACCACAGAGGCTAACTCACTGGAAATCATTTCTGATTGGGACAGGGCTCTTTTTTGCTCTGTCTCACTTTTGCCTCTTTGTCTCTGTCTGTCTGTCTCTCCCCTCCCCCTGCCCTTATTGTCCTTTCTCTCTCTCCATCTTTATCTCTTCCTCTGTCACTTGTATCTCCTCCATTCATTTTTTTCTTTCTACACATTGTCAAAGATTATAACATCCACTTGTGAAAAGATAAAAATCTTCACTGATCTCACAACTAGCACCAATGAAAGGTTAGAAGGAAAAATCCTGAGGTCAAGGGTATCAGCAGGAGTCAAAACAACAAAGGAGATGCCCAACCCACTGCTTGAGACAAGAAAGGGACTCCATTTGATTCTGAAAAAGAACTTCCCCTACACTTTTCCTTCACCCTGCAGCCTCCATTGGCAGAAGTCAGTGTCTCAAGGATGAGCAGGCAAAGGTTAGACTGGCAGGGCACAGCTGACAAAGACTTGTACACACAGAAGTGTGGCCATCCTGTCTCCAGCTAACCTTGGGTGAATCCTTGCCTCTTGATGCCTAGCTACCTCCAGTAAGCCACTTCTGTATACAGCATGGGTTCCGTAACTTTTGGAAACCCCTCCAGATTTAATTCCTATGCTAGGAAGTGTTCTTAGTAGCAACCAACAGAATTCATTCTGCCTAATGTAAGCACGAAAGGAACGTCTAAAAGGCAATTAGGTAACTCAAAATATCTCTGAGAATGGACTCTGAATCTACTGGGTCCAAACACCCCAGTGGGGGTTCTCTAACAAATATCCCTATATAGCAGCTCCAATGACCCTGTCTGGACACCAGAAATTCCACCACTGCTTCCCCCAAAGAATCAAACAACTCCACCATCTTCTGGACAAAGACTTCCTAATGCTCATTTCTAATTCCAGGTCTCAAAGGAGTTCACCTAACTAAAGGGACCTAGGTTCCCTGCCATTATCCTAACTGAAAGCAACCCTCAGGATGCAAATTTTCTGGATTCTTCTTTAAGAAGACAAGAGTCATAATGTTAAAAATAATTAAGAGATAGTGAGGCTATTCAAAAAATTTCAGACAGTTGCGAGTGATGACATATGTCAACTGCACAGATAAAAGTAACACAAAAAATGTAAGTTAGTGAGAAGGAGAAGGAAAAGGAAAGGTGTTTCCACATGGATGACGACCCACCCACACTGTCTGGAAAAATACGGAGACGGATATTGGTATCACTGACATTACTATTTATGGTTATTGGCAACCTGAGTACATTTAGGGTTGTAGATGATGTTCAAATCCATGATCTCATCTAATCTCACAAAATCCGAATGGAGTAAACCTGTTTGGGATCATGGGTCTCAGAGAGATGGAGAGAAAGAGACAAGACCGGTCACTGGAGCCGCACTGAACAACCAGAGATACAGCAAAATTGAATCTCCCTCAACACCTGTATCTGCATCTCAACAGGGGAAACTCTTTACTTATCTTGGTGGAGAACCTCAGCTTTGTAGAATAGGAATAGGTCCCACCTTCATCCACAACCAACCCTTTATACTTTCTTTCACACGACTCCAGGTACACGTTTTTCCTTATCAAAAGGAATACATACATAAGTGTATGTATGTACAGACATACATACATAAGTTTGTTTTCGCATTCCCTTCATTAAAGCAACCCACTGGCTACCGAGCAGAGACTCCCTAAGTGCAGCGGAATCAGAGTTGCAGGTATAGTGGCCCTTTGTCATTTTTTGGCTGCCTGGAATCCAAATTTCCTTTCCATTTCATACAAATCCCCAAACTGTGTCATAGTCTTGGTGGGGATAAAGTCTATGGAAGCCTAAGAAAACTAGACAGTGCCCATCCCCACGTGGCGGTTGGGCAGTCATGTGACCTCGGGTTATCCACTCGCACTTCCCATCTTGAAAGCTGAAACTCGCCTGTGTTCTCAGGTACCCTGGCTTCCACGGAATCCACCATTTTTCTGAGCCTGGTTTTCAACCTTTTCATCATTCCTCAATCAAGCCAGCATACTTCCTAATGATTCTTTTCCTGCTTAAGTTACACAGTTATGCAGAGACAAAGACAAAAAAAAAAAAAATATATATATATATATATATATATATATATATATATAAATTTTAAGAAAAAAACACCTGAGTAGTTCATCTTTGATGTCATGCTAATTATTAAAGAATCCAAGGTTTCTGTTATCCTGCCCAGCTTCATCAGCACCAAAGAAAGTTTCTTGTTGGGCTTTCTGAAAGGCCTTCATATTTCAACAAACATTCATTGTTTGCACTCTCTGTGTCAAACACTGCCCTAGATAATGGAGACTCAGTGAATAGGCAGTAATCACTTCTCTCTAGGAGTTAGTGGTTAGAGGGAATTCAAAGCTGTTTTTAAAGGCCCCCCCTACACCCATCACTCTCTTTTCAGACACCTAGGAATCAGGTTAGAAACTACTGATCTAACCAAAATCTCTCCTTCGTAGAAGAAAAAAAAACTAAGAACCAGAAGGGTAAAGAGGTGTCTCCAAAGTCATAACACCGATTTCCCAACAAAGCCACGAGTAGATCTCAACGTCCCCAGGTCCCAGGCCAAAACTCTTTCCACTTCATCACCCCACTTGTGTGGGGATTTAAACAGCAGACATTATCTCCCCTTTCATTCATTTTTGCCAACTGGTCAGCGCTGAGATGCTGGCAGGCAGGCTAGTGAATGCCCAGTTAAGCCCGGCTGGGGTCATCTGCAAAACGGAACACTACCTGATGAGGAAAACAGTCCCTCGAGGCCCTTGGGGACACACCATGGAAGACAAGTTTGAGTTAGCGAGTCCAAAAGAGAGATGGGAACAGGAGGCAGACAGGAGTATGCCAGTCTGCCTTCCCAGCACACCAGCCCCAGGAGCATATGGCCCATAATTAGACACCCGGGAGATGGTTATTGAGCCACAAATGGAGAATTATGGCTTCAGGTGAGAACCAGCAGCAGGAAGCGGAGCCCTCAGAAGACTGAGAAAACCCTGTTTTCATGCAAATGTCTTCAGTAATCATAAACAAAAGGAGACAGACAAGGGCCTCAAAGTGCAGGGATGCTCTTGCTGTATCCCATACTGAGTTTCTGGAAGATCTCTGAGACCCAGCAGAATCTTTCAGGCATTAGTCCCTCGTGGACCCCGGAAACCCCATCTGATTTATTATAGGACTACAAGCTGGGAGCATCCCCTCAGGAATACCACTGAGCATATGGTTCCAGTGCATGTTTTTCTGTGGTTGAGGAGATCTACTTTACACCTGAGAATTGGTCAAAGGTCCTCTAAACAAGGCTCCTGTTGTCCTCTCTGCCCATTACTGCCTGTTCCCTTCCAGTCCACTCGGGAGGCAGTAGAGGAACGGTGAGCAGCACAGCTGGCACACTTCCTGGCTGTGTGGCCTCCGTCTGTTCCTTTACTTTTCTGTGACCCAGTCTCCTCATTGGTAAAATGGGGATAATGTCAAGTGGAAAATGCAAGCTACTGCATTGAACGTTCTCAGAAGAGAGTCTGTACAAATCCATGATCTCACTTGATCTCACAAAATCCAAATGGAGTAAACCTGTTTGGGATCATGAGTCTCGGATAGATGGAGAGACAGACAAGACCGGTCAGGAAGGGATAGAGGCCCCTGTTGATAGCTCACCCCACAGAGGCCTTATGTCTCCTCCTCACTTACTCCATCCTCTGGTCTTACCTCTCAAACACTCTCCTTACACACCCATCTTTACACACTCTCTTCTAGCTCACACAACCCGTACCCCACCGCCATGCCTTTGACTGCTCCACACAGACTCCTTTTCCCACCATCTCTGCACATCCAGGGCCTACCCGCCTTCCAGACCCAGAGGGTCTCACACCAGAACGTATCCCTGATGGCCGTGGGTGGGAATAACCCACTCCTCCCTTCATTCCCCGCCCAGGGTGCGCCTCCCCTATGCTTCTTGATGTTCTCTGCCTTGTTTTATACTCGTGTATGCCATTACAGCTCCCCGCTCCAGCTCTATGCTGGCTCAGCTCAGTAAACCTGGGGAGGGAGCAAATGAGGAAGAGGGAATAATGGTTGTCCCAGTGTCCCTGACGGGCTCCCACAGATGCACTCCCATCCTACCCTGCCACTCAGCATGGAGGCACCATTCACTCACCCCCATGTGAGCCTCTACATGCATCCTCTCAGACCAAGTGCCCAGGCCTGGGAGGCAGGCTTCCAGGGAGCATCAGAACTGATGCCTTGGCTGAAGAGGGCAGAGCTGCCCTGGAAGAAGGGGGACATGGAGTAGAGGGTACTGTGCAAGGACACTCACAGGGACAGCTGAGACAGGTGAAGATGGCAAAAAGAGTGAAGCGTAACAAAAGATTAGACCAAACGTGTTGGCTGGGGTCAGAGGGCCAGGCGGTTGCTCAGGAAAGCAGGCTCGGTTCTGCAAGCAGAGGGCAGTCACAGAAAAGTCATACGAGGTGATTCAAATACAGTGTTTAACATCACGGATGACACACAGGGAGTGTGTGCTATGTGCTGGCTGTGACCACCATTATTAATCGCACTGGCGTCTTAGTCTAGAATGGTAGCTACTGGGTGTTTAGAGACCAAAATATCCAGTAATTATCCTCAAGTCCTACGTCCATTGCCAAGTTACTGGGGGACCTCAGGCCTGTATCTGCTCCCTTCTAAGCCTCTCTGGGTCTCAGTTTCCTCAGGTTCTTCATCTGTAAGAGACAGGAGCTACACTTGGTGATCTCTGGCTCTTTTTGTCTCCCTCTAACTATCCCTGATGCTGAGGTTCTATTGGCAGCTTCTACACGAGCCCCCATTGACCCGTCTCTTCTGTGGCCACCACAGCTTAGGTTATGGTGCCCAGTTCTGTGCTCTCGGTATCACTCTACATGGTTCCAGTTTCCTGAGTTTCTGGTCTACCCACAAATCACGTCTTTAGTGAGCTCCTCCCATCAGGACCTACCAAAGAACTGAGCACCTAGGAAGTTCTTAATGGCTATTGGTTTAGAAGGAGTCACACCATCAGGAAAACTGGGCATCAAAACTTAGCCTTATAATAGTGATACAAATGAGGAGAGGAATAAAGAGGAGGAGGGAGGGGTGCCTGGGTGGCTCAGTGGGTTAAACCTCTGCCTTCGGCTCGGGTCATGATCTCAGAGTCCTGGGATTGAGCCCCACTTTGGGCTCTCTGCTCAGCAGGGGGCCTGCCCCACCCCCGCTTCTGCCTGCCTCCTGCCTACTTGTGATCTCTGTCTGTCAAATAAATAAATAAAATATTTTAAATAAATAAATAAATAAAAATTTTTGAAAAGAGGAGGAGAGAGAAAAGGAGTGAAGGAAGAGAAGAGAAAGAGGGGTAGGAGGAAGGGGAAGGAAAGGAACAGGAGGGGAGGAAGAGGAGGGAGGAGGCAAGGGAGGAGTTAGTGGGGAGGAGGAAGAAGGAGACGGGGAAGAGGAGCAGGGCAAGGATGGGGAAAGGGAAGAGGGAAGGAAGAAGAAGGAGGAGGGAAGGGAGAAGGAGGGCGGACAGTAGGAAAGGAGGAAGAGCCCAGAATGTCCTGGGTCTGCTGAGCTGAGCTAAGCACTTTACCAGTGTAGCATATACAAGTGTCAGTCCAAAGATACACATGCTTAGGAAATATCACCCTTCCATTCTCTGAAATTACCCTAATTCCCACTTTGTGCCCCTATTTCCCGAGGGTATCAGGAAGCTCCCTCCTGGTCGCTGTGGGGCTCCTTCACAGAACAGGGTACACACCACCCCAGGAACACTGTACGGCTCCCAGGGAACAGGGAGCCACTTCTCCCCTGCACCCCTGCCTGGTTGCTGATGCCCTTCTCCTCTTCCTGAAGAGCATGGGGCCCCTTCCAGTTGGGGCTACCCCTGAACAATCTGGGAAGCATGAGACCTTAAACAGCAGCAGCCCCGAGACCCAGGGTCCCCTCCTCTAACCTCCATGGTGTCATTCTGCTCTGCCTTCTCTCTAAACACTACCAAGGAACAGGACAAGACTGCAAAGCTCCTGGCCCCATGCACCCCTCTTGTGCCCACTGCACTCTGCTTTGAGGGGGCAGAGTTCCCCCCCAGACCTCCTCCTCCGGCTCCAAAAGCATGATCCTGTCCCTCAGACACCAGCCTCTGTCTTACTTTTTCCTATGGATTTTCATCACTCATCATACCTAGAACCTTAATCTTTTACAGGAGGAAAAAGCTCCCCTTCCCCAGAGAGCAAGGAGCACTTTGTCTTCAACCCTCCTAGAAGGTAGGGAGGAGTACGTCTGGCCCATCCGTGTAATACATGGACGAAGAGCAGAAAAGAACCACAGGGAGATGATCTGAGACAGGAGCACTGCCCCTTGCAGTGTCCACGGCCCTCCGTGCCCTCGGAGACTGATGGGGGCCAAGTTCAGATCACCAGGCTCTGATGGGGGCCAGTGACCTATCTGGAGGCTTGGAGCCCAAGCTTTGCAAACCTTCTTCACCTGGACTTCAAGCCTTGATTGCCAACCCTTCCTCCTCCGTCACCCTGAAGACTAAGTATGATGCCTGCTCCCAACCCTGTCAGCCACCCAAAATCAGCCTCTGAGGCCAGGCCTGCTCCAGTCCACCTCACCCTCAACTCCTGCCAACTCACCCACAAGTAAGCTCTGGTCTTACCCAAGTCCTAGGCCTTCTCACCACCTCCCACCTCGAGCTGGCCCCTGGGTTCCCAGGCACCTGATTCCTCAGCCCTGGACTCTGCTGGCCACCCAGGAACTGGATTCTCCTCTGCAGCCTCTCTGAGGCGAGCCTGCCCTGTGCCGTCAGCAGGAAAGGACGGTGCTCCCCGGGGCCTGGCACAGCTCCTGCAAGTTAGGGACTGGATTCCATGCTCTCTGCATTCCGTGGTGATGCCCACCTTTTGTCTTCTTCCACAGGATACCCTAGAGCAGAGGAAGCAAGCTGTTTCTGTAAAAGGGCAGAGAGTAAATACTGTAGGCTCTGTGAGCCACACGGCAGTCTCTATCACAAGGACTTGACTTGTCCCCCTGAGGCCAAGAGCAGCTGGAGACAACAAGGAGATGATAGAAATCAACTTCATTTATAAACAGACACTAACATTTTAATCCATCTAATTTTCACATGTCACAAAATATTATTCTCCTTTTGTTTTGTTTTGTTTTTTAACCACTTAAACTATGAAAGCAATTCTTTAAAATGCAAACAAAGCAAAACAATGGGCTCACCAGCCTCATAAGGAGAGCCCTCCAGCCCCATCTGGCCAGAAGGCTGTAGTCTGCCAGCCCCTGGTGGAGCGGAGCAAGCCCTGGGCCTGGGGTCAGATGGAGGCCTTCCGGTGCTGCTCCCACCTCTTCCGGGTCCCAAGACCTCGAAGATGTTACTTCCCATCTCTGGGTTTTTTACTCCTCAAAAAACTTGGAAAATAATAGTGCCCTTTTCGTAGGATTGGTTTGGACATAGGAGTGGTTTGGGGCACAAAGACCCCAAATGATAAACTCTAAGTGGGGAAGGGGAATGATTGCTCGTTTTCATGGAAGAAAAATCTGGAATCAGGGAATGTGAAACAGTGGGTGTAGAAAGCAGCTTTGGAATTGGAAGAGTCCTGAGTTTGTCCCTGGCTCAGCCACATAGAGCTGGGTGACCTTGATGGAGTCACTGGGCCACTCTGGCCTTCAGTCTCCTCAACCATAGACTATCCACAATATGCTCACCTCACAGGTTTTCCAGAGGACTACTTCGAAAGCATAAAAAGGGAAGTGTTTGGCATATACTAAACCAAACATGGCAACTACTATTTATCCCGTCTTGATTTTCTTCCTATCTCAAAATTTTTTTTTCCAGAAAAGCCAGCATTCTTTATCAAAAGCCTGCCTCCTCTCTGTCTCCAAAACATCCCTTTTGATGGGTCCCCTATGTTCCATCAATACCACGTACTCCCACCTCCCCGAGGGAACCCTTGTTGCTGGAAACTAGGGCAACCCTTTGAACCAGCCTTCTTTCTGCACGCTGAAAAACATCAGGCAGCATGCTGAGAGCTGTTTGTCTTCTCGTCCTCATCCTTGGAGTCCCTCTATCAGGACCTGAGGCTGACAAGGGACCAGCACTAGGACAGGTTGCCCTCGGGCCCAGCCCTGAGAGGGACATTGTCTCTGCGGCCTGGGCTGCAGCTGTGGGACCCTCGGGTCCCTGCCGGCTATGTGGGTCAGACTGACGGTCAGTTCCCAGCCCCATGTGTCTCTGATCCCACACAGATAACCCTGACACAGGCCAGGCTTGTCCTCATGCTGAAAAAGCTTCCCAGACACGGCATTTCAGGGGAAGGCCTGCTGGAAGCTAGAAGGCTGGTGTAGCTAGAGGACCTACGGTGATCTGAGCGGGGAGGGGCAGGAGAAGGCATTCCTTCTGGTTGTCTGGTTTTCCTATCACTTGCAGGAGACAGATGGTCCCAGGGCTGAGGTTTGGGGCCAAGACACCAGAACCAGGATAGAAGCCAAAACCAGAAAAATTCAGGGTGAACAGTCACCCAGAGAAAGTTGGTTTAGTCACCAAGTCCAGTGAATGGGGACAGAACCCCAAATCAGGACAAAGTCAAAGAATTAGGTATCTTCTGTCCTGTGTGTCAAGTACCTTCCCCACTCCCAATACTGGACCAGACCCAGGAACCCGTGGGAACCACGACACAGTGCCAATGTCCTGAAGAACTCACTTTCTAGGCACAGAGGTATTCACATACACAGACTGCTTTGTGTTCTCAAAGCCATTTATTTCACTTCACACATGGCACATAGTGGATCCACGTTTCCTGGCTTCTCTGCTCTGTGAGCCGTGTGCCTGAGCTCTGGCCAATGGATACATGTGCTAGGGAGGCACTGCCAGGTCTGGTCCACGAAATGCTCCTGAAAACTCCTCCTCCATCCGGTGCTGGCTGAATGCAGATGGTCCCTGGGAATGGGCAGAGCCACAACACGGAAGGAGCCTGGGACCCTGAGTCACCCTATAGAAGGCCATCGACTGGCCACAAGCCTCTGCCACAGACTTGGAGTGAGTAAGAAATAAGCATTTAAATTATGGACATTGGGGAGGGTATGTGCTATGGTGAGTGCTGTGAAGTGTATAAGCCTGATGATTCACAGACCTGTACCCCCTGGGGCAAATAATACATCATACATTAATAAAAATAAAAATAAAAAAAGCATTTAGCATGTTGAGCCCCCGAGATTCAGGGGCTGGCTTCGTAGAGCAGTTAACCTATCCTGACCAACATGACCAAAGAACATGTAATATCATAAGAGCAGTGACACCATAACCAAACAGAATGAAACCCAACCTCCCTGCCGGCTGGAGAGTTCCAGGAGTCAAGTAGCCGAGCCCCATCAGAGATGTTCCCCATCAAACCAGCTCTGTTGCTAGAGTTTGTCACTTGGCCCCCACACTGAGTCAGTCTCCTGCCCACACCTGACTCAACCCACCCTCGCAGACTCTGGGCTGTCCCCCATCTGTCTCTCCAGGGTCTCTGAAAGCTGCCCACACTGGCCTTCCCCAGTGAGTTGGGTTCTCCTCACAAGGCTGTGTGCTCATAAGCACAAGGTCGTGGGGGACCAGGGTTGGAGCAGTAAACAGAACCACACAGGAAGATGGACTCTTGGCTCTATTCAGGGCTCTGCCACTCTAGGGCCCCTTCCTTTTCTAGGTCCGGGCATCATAGTGGAGGTCCATGTAACCGTGACCATCCACAGTCCCAGAGACCCTGACTGCAGTCTGTTCACCTGCATTTCAAGTCACTCACACAAGTGGTCTCCTCACAGACTCAGAAACTTGGTCTGCAGCAGGCCTGTGATCCGCGTGCTTGTGTCCATGTTTTAATGCTCATGACAATGTTGGAAGGTAGTACCCTATGCCCTTATTGCAGAAGGAGGAATGTGAGATTCAGAGAGGAGAAGAGGTTTCTAGGATTCACACTCACGGCCCCTTGACTCCAGTATCTCCTTCTGACTCTCTGATAGTTATTTGTTTTCTGAAAACACCCCATCATGTCGCCTAGTGGAATCAGCTCTAGGTTGGCTTAGAAAGTCACGGATCAGGACCCTGATCTGCCCTGAAATCCCTGTGTGACCTTGACCCCTGTGAAGCCATTTAACCAGGAGGAGGAACCACAAGATGCTTTGAAACCTTGCAGAGGTGGAGGGGATTGGATGTGTTTCTAGATATAAAAATACTTGAGAGAGGGAAGCCGTCCAACCAACAGAAGGTGGTACTTCCCTTGTGCACATCAGAACTCATTGAGGGTGGAATGCAGAAAGCATCTGAGCTCTCCCTGCATTCAGAACTTGTGGAGAAGAAGGAGAAGGTGTGTAATTTGTGTTGTTCTTGTTGCTTCAGAAGCTCAGAGAGGGGCTGAAAAATCGTGACTTCCAAAGCTCACAGCTTTGGGTTTGTGTGGACATCTGGGCCTGGAGATGGTGTCATCTGGCATGAGTGAGAAAGCCTCCCTTTAGCAAAAAGTGATTTGCAGGAAGGGAATTTCTGTGCTCTGCGTGTGGGCCAAAGACAAACCAAATGTTCCCTGGCATTCGCGCTCCATCACCAGTGAAATGGGGTCCCATCCATAACCACCCATTGGGAGAAAAGAATAAGAAACTCCACAAGACTGCATCCTCTTTAATCCAGAACCGAGATCCTGCACGTGAGCACACTTTGGAAAATAAAATATAAATAAATAAACTGCGATGGACACAAAGATGTACAGCACATGTCTTCCCTCCGTACTCAAAATATAAACAGTAGACACAGCCTCAGGCTTCACTAGAGTGAACCAATTCAATCCATTTTGTGGTATATGCACATATTATAATCCTGTGATGTTATTAAAAGGATGTGTCCAAAGACCTGGTAGTGGGTTGAGAAAATGTTAATAAAGTACATGTAATGTCAGCCTACAAGTTGCCTATGGCCCATGTGCCAGCAGGTGCACAAGTCACTGGGAACAGTAATGCCTCCGGGAGGAGACAGTGCATGGCCCATCTCCTGGGTGAGGAGGGACACTGACTTCTCATTGTTCATTGTCTCATAACTTTCAAATCTTCAGACAGAAAAGGACCATAAAAGTCCAGCACGGTAGAGAAAATAAGACCCACACTAAGACATAGGAGATCTGACCAACTTCCGGGTAGAAAAGGAAAACAAAGCTCACATACAAAAGAACTGGAATCAGAATACCATTGGAGTATTTCCAACGGAAGGAGCAAAATAAATATATTTGCAGGATTGAAAGTTAGCTTCTACGCAGCCGTTCTTGAGAAGCTACTGGGATTTGTCCTTCCGTGTACAAGAAAGCAAGTTAGTGGAAAGATAGGGGACTTGAACACAGGCCCCTGGAAGATCCAGCCTAACAGGACAGCATCCAGACCCAGAGGACCCCCTGCTCCAGACAGCAGAAGGAATCAGAGTGCTCCTAAAGGGAGGAATTCGGGAATATAATATGGATTAAGGGCATTTGTGATGTTAGGTCCCTTGAAAAAAATAAACAGTAGGTATCTAAGAAAGTAAACAAAATACATGAAATGACGACTTACAGAAAAAATAGAGTGCAGTACTTAAGGCAGGGCTAGAAATTATCTGCAAAGTCATCATGATGTATGTGTTCATTCAGGTTCCCTGAGGAGCAGACATTAAATGATGCACATGGGATTTACTGGGGGAAACACCTAAGGAAGGATAAAGGGGAGGGAGCCAGAGACAGATGGGAGCCGCCACGCAGCCCTGACATTCTGAAGGAAAGAAAGTCAACTTAAGGAAATGTTGCCCACACTGATGAGCCACCCTCCGGCCCAAGTCCCCCACTAAAGGAGTCCAAGATCCAGCACACAGGGGCCGGAATCTGTGCCCACGCTCAGCTGTCCCTGAGCGGCGGCAGCTGAAGGAAGCCGTATGCAGGAGTGGTTCCAAAAGGGCAGCTTCCACAGTGACGGGCGATAAGCAGAAGTGAGGTGTGTCCCTTTCCAGTGGAGGAGATCAAAGTCCCAGGATGTCATCCTGCGCTCACTTCCCCTGTTATGGTGAACTTGGAAGTCTCTCGCTGAGATGGTGACAGCACAAGTTGAAGTTCATGGAAGTTCTTGAATCACAGAGAGAGGACGGACCCCATAGACCTACATCAGCACAACAGACCTGTCTCCCTGAAGACAACTTGGTCATTCACTCAAAGGAGGGCACCAGCCACTGTCCCCATAGCCTCAGGGTTGTCCCGGCTTTTCTGTTGGCGGGGTTCCCACTTCCATCATACCCTCAGCAGTAGGCACCAGAGCAGCTCCGGCACTCACATCCGACCACAGCAGACCCAGGCTCATATTCCCCGCCTTGTAGGCTCAGGTGGAGCACTGTGCTAGAAGTCATGGGGTCTGGCTTCTCCATCAGCCAGGGTCTGTGCACCGCATCCAGAAGGTGCCGAGGAGTTCACACACCTGGAGCACACTTGGACCCATGAAAGACAGGAGGTGAGAAGGCGTCAACAGATACATCCTGTCCCTTCTTCCCCATGGTAGATCGTTCTGAGGTGTGGAGCACCAAAGGTGTCTTACATGAGCGAGCAGGTGTGTCTTCTTGTGATGCTGTGGCCTCAGCGATGCACCCCCCCGTCTGTATGTCCTCCACAGTCCATCTCCCTTCCCTGTACCCTCCCTCTTGCAGGGACCAGACCTCACACAGAGCCTGAGGGTGGGAGCTTGGCCCTGGCTCCACACTGCATAGCTAAGCCCTCTCCGCAGGAGGCCTCTTGGACCTGCAGGCAACAGAGGGGCTTCCGGGGAAAGAGGCCTCTGAGGGCAGGAAGGGGAGGTGCACTGAGCCCTGTGTTCAGGAGTACAAAAGAGAAGCAAAAAAACTGAATATCTCAGAAAGGGAATCGGGAAGCACAAATGAGGAAAAGGACTAAGATCATTCCGTGAGTCTCTGGGAACCTGTTTGTTTACCCACCTCTGTGATTTCTCCCTGACTTTCTCCTACGAAGATGAGCAGTTAACACGTACACTGTGAAGACAGCAACCTACAGGTCAGGGTTAGAGAATAAAAGAACAGGAAGTTTGGGGCGCCCACAGCAGGAACACAGTGAGGACCAAGGCTGGGGGGAGGGGGGGCTGGGCCTGCTGAAACCCCACCTACACCAATAATAACAACAAAACCTCTGAGGTCCAAGAAATGTTGTATTTCTTTTCTTTCTTTTTTTTTTTTTACAAGAAATGTCATATTTCTATATATTGCTAAATCAAATTAAATCCACCTCAGCCTTGTCAGCCAAGATCAACAATAAACCCACTTTCAGTTACTTGGGAGGGGAATGAAGTGGAGCCTCCCATCTCTCTTGAAACCTCAAATGATATAGTTGGCATTTATTGACCGCTCACTGCCTATCAGATGCTGTTCTAGGCACTTTGCATGGATTCATGCACTTTATCTTCACGACATTTTGGGTTCGATACTGTTAACATCTCCATGTTATGGATAAGAAAACTGAGGCACTTGCCCCAGATCCTACAACTAGGTAATGACACAGAGACACGAGCCTCTGAAACCCACATTCCTAACTGATACCCTATAATGCATGTTATGTGTGGCACCACAGTCCAAACACAGGATAGCCTCTGCTCTTCCAGCTGCCACGGTGGCTGCTCCTGGCCCTCCTTGTCAGGCCCTTTGGGGTCAATTTGAGGGGAGGGGCTTTGCTGCTGTCACCACTCCAGCGCCATGGAGTCCTTTCCCACGGAGATGTGGACTATGGCCGGAACACTGTGGAACGGGAGGCTCCATCCACCCGGCACCTGTCCACTGTTTCTCAACTCAAAATTTGACTGAGTAACCCCCACACCTCTTCTTCTTAGTGGCTAAGAATTTCAGTTCTCTTTCTCTGGGATTGTGCCCATCTGGAGAATCAGCCTCCACCCCACACCCTAGACTAGGAAAGAACTGAACCTTCATCCACAGGTCAGTTTCACCCTAGAGCAAGGGACGTCCATCTCTCAAAGGCGTGAAGTCTTCCTCTTCCACTCAGGGAAAAAAAAGAAAAAATACTTCTTTTTCCTTTTCCAAAGGGATCCAGGGCCACGTGGCACTGTTGTACAAGTTGTGCACTGTTACTGTAGGAGGCGCCTTTCATACTAATAGTCATCATAGATTTAAATATTTATTAAGACCATTTCTGAAAGATCCAAATAAACTACGTTGAGGAAGAGGAGGGCTTTCTCTTGGCCCAGAGATGGGGCTGGGAGTGGTCCACCACAGAGCAAAGGGGGAAAGTCAAAGCACCATTAATGCCTCAGGAAGACATCCTGTTAACATTTACTGAGTACCTCCTATGTCCAGGTTTCTTTATATTCATTGTGTCCCTTGATCTTCAAAACAATCTTATAAAGTAGGCAACACTCTAATTTGCATTTTACAGATGAGAAAACCAAGAACTAGTTAAGGAGTTTGTCCAAAGCTGAACAACTAAGAAGTTGGAGGAGCAGAGATTTGAACCCACACCTGCCTGACTTCCCAAACCCCACCCCCACTCCCACCCCACCCCCACCCTCGCTCCAAACTTCTGTGGATGACAAAGTCACACCAGGACTCGGGATTGGGCGAGGAGGGATCAAACGAGTTCTGTAATCACAAGATGCACTCCGTTTTCACGCAGAGTTATATTCCTTTTACATAAAGTTACATCTCAGACTTCCAAGATTGTGGGATCACACGACGTGTGTTTGGGTGAAAGGTCTGCATGTTCAGAAACCTAAGTGGAAGCCCCTGCCACCAACTGGCATGTGTGGCTTTGGACACGTTACTTCACATACCAGAGCCTCAAATTCCCTCCCCTGCAAAACTAAGGCTGGTGCTAACTTCCTTGCCAGGGCGGATTAAGTGGTGTCACTTACATAAAGTGCCTAGGACACCACCTGCCTAAATGTGAGCTTCCCTTTCCACCTAGAACCCTCCCCACTCCTAAACTGCCTACCACTGAGTCTGTAAGGAACCTGCCTTTTCAGTTAAATTCCTGGAGTGAGCATTTAAAGAGAGGCTTAAGCTGGGTTTTATTATCCGATGCAGATAACTTTTTTTGATGTGTATCAATCATTTTCATTCGTAAGGTGGGTGGATTTTATATATCTATAGCTAGCTTCTGGGAGAAAAATCTTTAAAGCTTCAAGATGGGATTTTAAAACATCTTTATAGATGAAAAAAGCAGAAGTTTAACCTTCAAGGAAAATAAAAGAGAACATGAAGTCTATACTTGAACACACACAATACAAAAAAAAAAAAAAAAGAAGACTGACTTTGGGATTGCAGATGTATGACCTTGATGTCCATTGTTCGGGCAGCATAAAAAGGATTACCTTCCCCTGTGTTGTTGAGGAGGCAGCCCAATGCATCATATAATTCCAGCACATCCATCCTCACCCAGGACGCTGCCCCAGAACCTAAAACCTCCCTATCAGAGATGCCTAGCTCATTCATACCATTGCTCCCCCACCTACAATCTCCATTCATTCATTCATTCATTCACGTAAGAGTCTCTTTTCAACTGATTACCACTGGCCAGGCACTGGGTTAGCTGCCCTGATACTGGCAGCCCCAATAAAGATACCTGATTTACAGAGAGAAGGGGGGACAGTAGGCATGCACACACAATCACAACATAGAGCAAGTTTTATGCTATAAAATAACTATAGAGGAAGTAACACCCTATAAGAGCAGTAAGAATGGTGGAGGGGAAATAGACTCAGTTCAAAAGCAAACACAGGAAACAATATCGACAATATCACTATTGTGCTCTGAGGTGCAATGAACAAGCGCAGAATCCCAGAATCGGAAACCCTGGACATTGCCTGGGGATGTTACAGAAGGCTGGGCGGGGAGGGGTGGGGAGGGAGGGAGTCTCTGAGCTGCTTACAGGAAGAGCAGAAGAAGAAAATATCTTGGACCCTTCACTCCATGGTAACAGGTGAACTTTGTAACAGGAATAGTCTAGGTCATCCTAACTGCCCCTTCCTTTCTTTGCTTCCATAATTTCTGACTGTTTGCCGGGTGAAGGCTTGGAAGGTGTAATCCGCGGGCTAGGTCTGTTTTATAAAAGGTTGAAGCGCAGAATGGGAGAACCTGGAGCATCATCTGCTCCAACCTTATCTTTTGTAGATCAAATTTCAGTCCCTGAGAGGTTAGGACTTGGACCCTGGGTTTCCCTAATCCTCTAAATGCCTCCCCCTGAAGGTGCTTATCAGAGTATACAAGAGCCTTCACATACCTGGGACAGCAGGTGCTAACAGCCCCATTTTACGGAGGAGAAAACAGAGGCTGAACATAGGACAGGAACCCACGTCCCACAATCGCAGGGCAGACGTTGTAGGCTGTGAAAGCAACCCTGTCTGGGAGTCCTGCGCCCCAGCCAGGCTCGGGAGCGCTTTCGCCGATGCGCTGCTGCCGCCTAGAGGCAGGAGCTCCGAGGAGGCGCCCAAGGAGGGCAGGCCGAGCTGGAGGCACGCCGGACCCCAGCAGGGAAGCGACTTTCCCCTCTTCCCGCCGAGCCGGCCCACTCGCTCAAAACTTCCGTGCATCCCTCCGGGGCTACTCCTGCAAGCTATACACTCTAATGCGGCCAAAGCTGAACCCTGGGCTGGAAGCAGGTGCAGCCCGCGCTCGAGGGACCGTTTTCCATCCGCCTCGTGATGAGCGTAGGGACCTTGGAAATAGTTGGCTGCAACCTGTGGGTTTGCGCGATGAATCTGTGACTCCTTCGGAGCGTGGGCCAGGCTGTGTGTCTCCTGCGGGCACCGTCCACGCAACGCCAGGTACAAGCGGGCTGGGATGCAGCTAATCGTCTGCCCCATCCCTTTCATTATTGGCCATTTCGGTGTGACATTATACATCGTGAGTCTTAACTGTCGGTAGCGATCATCCTTTTGAATAATGCATTGTCGCAGGCAGGTGGAGACGCCGAGGGACCCAACTGCAGACCCATAGCGCCGCCACGTGGTGAACCAAAGGACGACGGCTTCCTCTCGCGGTGCTCGTGCTCCGGGACCGCACAGGAGACCGACATCTACCGAGGGAAGGGAATTCTAAAGAAAGGTCCAGCTTTCTTTAGCCAGTCCTACCAATTCTACTAACATTTCATAGCCCTCTCTGTGCCAGACACCGAGGGACAGCTCCTAGAACCGATGATGAATAGGACATGGCCTCCGCCCAGTGGGGAGGACAGAGGTGACCACCAAGAACCCAGAAGGATCTGATGGAGATGGGAAGAGAGGGGCCACAGTGTCCAAGGACTCAACAGTCCATAACCAGGCCAACAAGTCTTAGCAAGTCTGCCCCTTTCCTACTACATGTTCAAAGGTATTTCCTCTCTCTGGGATTTCTGAAGAATTACTTATATCCGTCACAAGAATCCAGGATAGAGACAGTTCTAATGTTAAGAGAGGTTGTTCTTAGCTCTTCTGAGGTCACATACCCTTGGAGAAGCTGGTGAAGTCTGTGGGTTCACCCTCTTAGAAAATACACCCATGTCACATGCAACAATACAGCAGAGAGCTTCTCAGACCCCATGATGTTCCTGTAAGCATTCCCCGGAGGGTCCCTGGTCTCCAGGGTCACCCTTCCTACTTCAGGGAACTTGATTACTGACTGTGAGATGGGTGCAGGTCATCAATGAAATCAGAGAGATTGCCAAGCACCCACGATACACTCCGGAAAGCTCCTTTACAAGTTGGCAAGGGACTTGGCATTGGGACCTGTACCCCCTTCGTCTGACGGTCTGGATGCCACAGATGTTCAGGGCCTGGGCTTGGGTCCACATGCCTGCTTCACCCTCAGAACAATCACTCAGCTTCCCTGGGGCTTGGCCTTCTCACTTGCCAACTAGGAGAAGTGATGCTAAGTCCCTTTCCTGGCTGTACTTAGAATTAAAGTTAAGTCTGACTGCCTGACAGATACTAAGAGCTCAAACACTGGCTTTTTATCATCAACATTATAATCAGGATGAATTAATTCTCTAACCCAGCCAGCGACAATTTACCTATCACCCACTATTTACCCAGTGACAAATACTAAGTATTGGAGACACAGATTTGGCTGGATGCCTGGCTATGTAGCTAGACCCCGGCTTCCAAAGTTTGGTCCAAGGACACACAGCAAAGTTATCACCAAGCTGTTAGCTTGTTAGAAATGCCAGATCTCACGGCGCCTGGGTGGCTCAGTGGGTTAAAGCCTCTGCCTTCGGCTCAGGTAATGATCCCAGAGTCCTGGGATCGAGCCCCGCATCGGGCCCTCTGCTCGGCGGATAGCCTGCTTCCCTCTCTCTCTGCCTGCCTCTCTGCATACTTGTGATCTCTGTCTGTGAAATAAATAAATAAAATCTTTAAAAAAAAAAAAAGAAAGAAAGAAATGCCAGATCTCAGGGCCCTGCCCAGAACTACTGAGTCAGAATCTGCATTTTAACAAGATCCCCGGGCAATTTCCAGACATTTTAACATTTGAGAAGCCCTGCTGTAAATCTTGGAGATAAAGAGAGAAGATGGCTTTTGAACAGTTGCCTTACTTTGTAGTCTAGAGAGAATCAGAACCAGCCAGAAGCAAATTGTCTTTGTTCTTTGTCATGCAAAGTGTCACTATTCAAAGCAGTTCAGAGCACTGTTTTGACCTCACAGAGGTTGTCCTTCCAAGTACTCCGGCTCTGCTGACGGCTGGGAGGAAAGGTGCACAGTTGGCTCAGAAGCTAAGGAGCCTCCTGGGGGAAAGGGACCAGAAATTCCCATGCCTTTCCTTTGGAAAGTCAACATCGTTGGAAGTTCTCTGACAAACTGAGGTGGTTGCAGAGCGATCTCCTAGCAGGAATGGCCACTGAGGGAGCTGCAGGAGGCCATAGCAGGCAGGAATGTTGGGGCGATGTGGTCTAGTAGAGGGTGGCTATGTAAATCCAGAAATGAATCCTTATAACAGGGGTCAGTCTCCCCACTTCCCAGGAAGGACACTTCAGCCTGGAGGAAGGTTCTCGAGGAAAGTCCCAGGGAGCTTAAGAGTCACCCCCAAAGCTAAGCCCAAACTCTGCTCTCTACTCACAAAACATCCAACCAGCACAAAGCGTCCTCTGGTGAGAAGAGCCACACTGCGGGTTAGGGGTGGCAGGGGGTGGGGTATTAAGTACAAAGTCAGTACAATCAAGACAACATTCTCCAGGGACACACAGGAGGAAACCTAGTTTGGCATTGAGCCATCAGGAAGACCTTCTACCCTTTGAAGCAGGCTGGGAAGAACATGGGGGCCCAGTGAAGGTGGAGCAGCCAATACAAGGCCTGGGCCTTGGGTACAAGGCAACTTGGTCTCACTGAAGCTTGAGAGCGGAAGCGAGTCTGTGACTACAGAAATTGATTAAGGCCAGATCTCCAAGGACCTAGAGGACCTCCTACAGAACTTGCAGGTACCTGGGAGCAGTAGAAAGCCACAGCAACTTTTGAGAAGAAACCATGCTTCAGATCCTCCGAGGACCCCAGCAAGGGTGGTTTGAGGAATGAGAGAAATTTGAGGCAGGAAATCCAGTTAGAGGATAGCCCCAAGGCCTGACCCGGACAATGGAGGGGAGAAACTTGGGGAGGCATTTTGGAGGGAAAAGACAAGCCTCCCCACTTGCTGAAGAACAAAGAAAAGGCCGGGAACTGAATATGGCCTCTAGATCCCCACCTGGGCAGGTTTGAAGCCAGATGAAGAGGAGCGGCTGGGAGAGAAGAGGGGCTCTGGCAGCCTGGTGGCTTCTCACCAGCAGGCAGTGTGTCTCTCTTTCTCTCTCTCTTCTTGCTTTCTGTTCACCCTGCAGCCCCGCAGGAAAATACTCTAAAACCCAGCCAATGCTTGGGAAGATCTGAGAGCAGCCAGAGCCCCGTTCGGACAAGGGGGCTGGAGAGTGACCAGTAGAGTCAGGCATGCAGGTGTGATGGCCCAAAAGCACCCCAGACACCTGGGCTGTGAGCTTCCCTGGTTGGCCAGAGTGGGTCTGCATTGTCGCACATCACATAGTGCAGGGGGGTGGGGAGGGGGATTAATCTGTGCATGGGACTCCACTGAGAAAGGAAAACTTGAAACTCCCGCCTGGTTTCCCCGGGGTTCTGTCCTCAGTGCCTTTGTCCTGGTGGATTTAGTCTGTACCCCACCACTGTAATAAACCACACCTGTGATTACAATATCTTGTCTGGATCCTTCTAATGAATCATCAAACCTAAGGGTGGCCTCAGGTTCCCCCAAGGACCCACCGTACTCTCCAGGCCTGCCTCCTCACTCAGGACACTGCTATAGCAAACAGCAACGAGCATACGGGTGCATCTGGACAGCTCCCTGCCTCAGTTGTACCATGGAACTCGTTTTCTGGATAGGCCCCTCCTTAGTCCATGTCTAGATGGACTAAAGCCACTACTTGAGGACTTAGCCATTCTGGTGCACGTGCAAACCTGGGAAGATGCAGGTGACACCGCTTCCGTGTATCAACCCTTCAGGAATGGAAGACTGCAGCCAGTGGGTGAGGCACTCTCATTCTCATCTCTTGGGCAGAAAATTCAAAAATGCCCCCTGTGTGGTTATTCCAAGAGTCCTTCGTGAGGACACTGAGCTCGACCTCCCACAGCAGTCACCGCTCAGTTCTTTGCCTGCTCTGGCTTTTTTTTCCTCCTTCCCCATTTCACTCTTTTCAGCTCTCCGTTCTGGTGCCGTAGCATCACTTTGCTAAGCAGACTACATGTACACAAGCCCACGCTCGGGATCTGTGTCTGGGGAGGAATCCGGACTCAGGCCAAGGAAAACTTCCAGATGACGATGGCCTTGTGCTCCTGGGACTCTGTGGCACCTTCATTTCAGCAGCAAGATCGTCTGTGTTCATGTCATCATTCAAAGGACTCATTACTGCTGAGAGTTCTATACCAGGTTCAAAGCCCAGCTTCTGCCTCTGTCTCCTCAGTGTGGTCAAGTCTGCAGGAGACCAGGAACAGACACGTCCAGGGAAAGGAGGCGCGTGAAGGGAAATGCACATTCTTTCCGTCCCCTCTGCACGGGCAGCTCCACCAGCACTAGATGTGTCCTGCGTTATTAGCTTCGTATAACCCTTACCTGTGCTCCTGCAAAGCCATCTCTACAATACAGCAGCCGTGCAATTAGTCCTTCTCTGGAGAGCGAGAGCGCCAACCAGTGTAGCACTGTGCACTTGCAGAGTCTTGATGGGTAGAAGTGATAGAAAATGTCATTTTATCTTGCCAAAATGTGGAATGTGAATCTGACCAAACCTCTAGAACTAATTACCACTTTAAAGGAGATATGGAGGATAGAAGAATGTGTTAAGATACAATCCATCAAATCCAGAACATGGAAAACTCTAGAAGATAAATGACCTGGTTTCTTTAATAAGAATCCAACGAGATGAAGAGCCAGAGAAGGAGAGACAAGAATCATCCAAGATTAAATGAAGCTTAGAAACATGTCAAGCAAATGTGATATGTGCACTTACTCCAACAAAAGCAATTGTAAAAAAAAAAAAAAAAAAATTTCTTTGTACTCCATCGGGGAAATTTGAAAACTCTCTGTATATTTGATGATATTAAGGAATTATTTTGAATTTTTAGGAGTGATGATGGTAACATCGTTGTATTTTTTCTAAGAATGTGTCTGTTCTACTGAAGCATTTACAGATAAAATAATTTGATGTCTGAGATTTCCTTTAAAATATCTCAACATGGACCAAAAAAAAAACAAAACACAAAGAGGGTGGGGGAGGGGGGATAAATTAGACCCACACAGTTGTGATCATTGTTGCCTGATTGGTGTGTGCCTAGGTGCTCATTAAGCTTTTCTGTCTGCCCTCCTGCAGATTTGGAAATTTTCCTTATTACAAAAAAAAGAGGAAAGGGAAGAAGGAAGGTGGGAAAGAAGGAGAGAGAGGGGGGAAGCTGTCCTTTTGAAGCTCTCAGAGATGTGGCTGCTGTTTCTCTAAAGGTGATGTCATCCCAGCAGCACTTCTGGTAGTGGCCTAAGAACAGCAGTAGGAAGAATGACAATGATGCTGATCATGATGTCTGTGCTGAGGTAGGGCAAGTGTCCTTGTCTGGGATGGACTGAGAAGGAGCCACAGTGATTCACCAAATTCTGTCGACAGCTGCCTTCAGTCTGTGCAGGTCCTGTCTCAGTCTGGGGCTGAGCCCCACTGTCCCCAAAGTGCTTGTTTGGGACAGCATGCATATGCCTTGTGCAAGCCAATCCCCACAGGAGATGGGGAGCAGAAATGATGATGGCAGGGAGGGCTGGTTGGAGCAGAATTCTAGGAGGAGAGACTTCCCCAAGCCCTCACCTCGGTTCTCTGCTCACACGGTGAGGGCACGCAGTAGACGAAATTCCTGTTTGGTAAGTAGTAGGAAATACTGAGTATCCATAGTTCAGTCCCCTCCTTTCTTCCTCTGGGAAGTGAGCTGCCCCAGGGAACAGACTCAAGAACTTGAACCAGACCATAAACACACAGAAAACCCCTAAAAATTTTTAAGTAAAGAAATGAGGGGTGTTTATCTTTTATTTATATCTTACCTTCTGCCCTTTGCATCTTCTGTTCCCCTTGCCCAGAATGCTCATCCTTACACTTTCCACTGTTGTCTTGATTAGCTTGCACTCATTCTTTAGGATGCAGCTTAGCTGACACTTCCTCTGAGAAGCATTCTCTGACTGCTCCATTACTTAGAACCTACCTATGTCCAAGTCCATGTTCACTTGTCTCCATACTAGACTGCAAGTCCCAAGGAACAGGGACCGCCTGCCCTGTTCATCCTTGAATCCCTTGAGTCCCTAGCTCCCCACCATATGATAGTACCAAATTAATCATCTAACGTGAACTATTGAATTGACTTTGAAATGTGACCAAAAATACATATATATTGGAGATAGATAGAGCAGGAATCAAAGGTCCTCTATCAAGAAGGATGGATGGAAGATGATAAGATGATAAGGACAGGAGAGGACTGAACATGGCTCAGAGACAGGGCCAGCCAGCTTTCCCTGGGATTGAAATATGCAGATAGAAGAGTCCTTCTCTTAGGAGTTGCCTAAGCTGCTTTGCACATCACCTCTTGCTACATCCTTTAGGATGCTCTCTACTTTCCTCAAGTCAGTGTCCCCTTGTCCCAATCCCTTACTCCACTGTAACTCCAGTTACAATCAAGCCTTCATTATATGATACTTTCCCTGTTCACATGCACTGGGCTTTCCTCTCCAGTCTGTATCCTGATACAATTTATCAGCAACATGATAAACCCCCTCTTTGCTTAAACTACTTTATTTCTTTTTTTTTTTTTCAGCTCACCTATACAGTGATTGAATTATTTATACATTCTGTGACCATGGCAGTAGGAAAAAGAAAATAGTCATCGTGTCCAGATATATAGATAAGTGCTCTAGATAAGTGTTTCCAAATATTAGTGTCACATGAATGACCTGGGGTTCTTTTATATATATGCATATTTTAGGGAGACATAATTGACATAGAACATTATATTAGTTTCAGGTATACAACATAACAATTTGGTGAGAAATGCTCATTGCGATAAGTCTGGCTAACATGCATCACCACACGTGATTATAATTTTTTCCCTTGTGATGAGAACTTTTAAGATCTCCTCTCTTAGCAACTTTCAAGTATACAAGACAGTATTATGAAGTACAGTCACGAAGCTGTACGTTACATGTGTGACTTACTGTCTTATAATTTAAAGTTTGTACCTTCTGACCACCTTTGCCTATTTTGCCCATCCCCATCTACTTTTTTTCTGTTCCTTGCCATTAAGATCCAGACCCACCCACAAGTAAAGAATAGCTCTGGACACCATAAGAGCTCAGAGGCGATTCTTTTTTTTTTTTTTTTAACTTTATTTTATTTTTTTCAGTGTTCCAAGATTCATTATTTATGCACCACCCCCAGTGCTCCATGCAATACACGCCCTCCTTAATACCCATTACCAGGCTGACCCAACCCCCCATCCCTCTCCCCTCCAAAACCCTCAGTTTGTTTCTCAAAGTCCACAGTCTCTCATGGTTTATCTCCCCCTCCGATTTCCCTCAACACACTTCTCCTCTACTTCTCCCAATGTCTTCCGCGTTATTCCTTATGTTCCACAAGTAAGCGAAACCATATGATAACTGACTCTCTCTGCTTCACTTATTTCACTCAGCATAATCTCCTCCAGTCCTGTCCATATTGATACAAAAGTTGGATATTCATCCTTTCTGATGGAGGCATAATACTCCATTGTATATATGGACCATATCTTCTTTAACCATGCGTCCGTTGAAGGGCATCTTTGTTCTTTCCACAGTTTGGTGACTGTGGCCATTGCTGCTATGAACATTGGGGTACAGATGGCCTTTCTTTTCACTACATCTGTATCTTTGGGGTAAATACCCAGTAGTGCAATTGCAGGGTCATAGGGAAGCTCTATTTTTAATTTCTTGGGGTTTTGTTGTTATTGTTGTTGTTGTTGTTGTTTTGTTTGTTAAAGATTCTATTTATTTATTTGACAGGCAGAGATCACAAGTAGACAGAGAGGCAGGCAGAGAGAGAGGAGGAAGCAGGCTCCCCACTGAGCAGAGAGCCCAATGCGGGGCTCGATCCCAGGACCCCAGGATCATGACCTGAGCCAAAGGCAGAAGCTTTAACCCACTGAGCCACCCAGGCGCCCTATTTTCAATTTCTTAAGGAATCTCCACACTGTTTCCCAAAGTGGCTGCACCGACTTGCATTCCCACCAACAGTGTAAGAGGGTTTCAGGGACGATTCTTAACTATCCCAGAGAAGATGATGCCTAACTTGATTTCAAAGAGCCTACCGCCCAGCATGAACCCAGGGCCATTGAGAGGGAGCTGGCAGGATGATTGCTCCAGAAAATGTTCCCATAATTCACAATAAGAAGTCCCTGCCCACTCTGAACCTCCCGTGATCCCTCCCAGACACTGAGCCCTTCAGAGGTGGCATCACAGCCATGTGCTGACCTGATGGAGGGGGTGGAGACAGCAGGTCGTCCCCAGAACCCATTCTCTCCTCTTCCCCCAGGCACAGAAACAAAGTGCACTGCCACCTTCCCTTGCAGTTAGGTATGTCCTTATGATGAGCTTCAGGCCAGGGGAGGGGAAGCAAATGAGTGCACCACCTGGGAACTGACCCACTGTGATGTCATCCTGACTCTCTTTCCCCATCCACCACACCATGTGGAGCAGACTCAGAGGACCCAGAGGAACTAGGAGCCCACAAGGTGGAAGGAGCCTGCCTCTGACCTGCCGTGGCTGCCTCAGAAAGGTGAGCAAGGAATAAATGTGTGTGTGTTAAGCTACTGAAATTTCATCATTTCCCTCTTGGGCCACCTGCATCATCTATCTTAATCATATACCCTAATTCTAAATTTATTTCAAACTAAGAGATACTCAAGAGCAGGTTCTGTGTCTTAGTCATCACTGGATACCCAATGCCCGGCTGCAGGGTGTACTCAGTTAACATTCTTCTGGTATTTTCCCAATATCTGCCTTATTCTTGGTCTTTCAAAATTTAAGTGAAATTAGTTCAAGCCCCATATATATGGCAACTTTTCCAAGGATTTGGGAGAAGAGGTGGGGCAGCGGAGTAGAGAAGGGTAGCTTTTCTTTTCCTCTTGTTCCTGTTTTAAATCTTCTTGCCCCCGATGTTCCCCCTAGATCCTTTCTCTTGGTTTGTACAAAGAAACTTTCTTGCACAGGTATATGGGTTTTTTTCAGAGTATTTTAATATTTGAGGAGAGAAGAAAGAAATGGTTGCACCGGCACAATACAGAGAAATTATTTGTTCCTAAAAATTACTTGGGAGGATGACATCTGTGGGAATGGTGGAGTAAGGACCTCCAGACATCCACTCCTCCACAGAAGGGGTGCCCCAGCATGCACAGGGAGCCCTTTGGCATCATCTGGGAAACTTGCTAGTCCCAGGCATTTCAGGAAATAACTGTATAATTAGTAGCTGACAACTAAGCTAACCAAGTGGAGACTCTGGTGGCCACAAAGACAAGGATGAGAAGATCATCACAGCAAAAACAGGCATGGCTGATAGCAGCAGGTCCGTTCCTAGTGCCAGGGACTGTGTTTCTCTTTCCCATCTTCTAATGCCCAGTCTGTGTTCACTTAACCCCAAATGTCTCAAAATGTGTTTTTAAAGGCAGTTTGTTCATATCAGCTGTAAGGTCCATGCATTACCTAACTCTGCAGTGTCCTAATCTGTAATGGTTCTTCCTTTCTCTTTCTCCCCCAGACTGAGCTGGGCTGATTGAAGCCTCTTGATGTCAGGCCTGTTCTAAGACTTTACAGGCATTATCAGATTTAATCTTCACAAGAAACTGACAAGACGGTCTTTCTTATATCATATTCCCATAAAAAGGGGAAGTCCCCTATTCCCCTTGCCAGGCAGTGGCAGGACACACTGTGTCCTAGACTGCTTATTAACCACACACAGCCCATGTGGTAACTCAGATAAAAATCACATACTTGTCTGTGCAATGTCCTACCATCTCCATGGAACAGGTGAATGCCTTGAGTGCAGAAAGGTAGCACACTTTCATCTCTGAAGCACACAATACCTGTTAGCTGGCTCTGCATCAGCAATAGTAGCTCCTGATCTACCTCACCACAGTGTCTCCCACAGAGCCCAGCAAAAGAAAAGGCTCGGGACAGAAATGGATGTGCCCTTTTGTGTGAGCTATGACACACACACATCCCTTTTGAAGGCACAAGGGGCCACCTCTGGGTTTTTCTACTTAATGTTTTCCCGCTCTATAAGACACAAATAGGAATCACTCTGATCTGTGCCTTCTAGGACCCCATGCTGTGTCTGAGAAGAAGGGAAATACTCACAACACCTTGAATGTAAGGCAAGTGTTAGAAAGACCTGCATATTGGAGAAGGAACAGCAAATAAAGTCTAAACCCAGCAGGAGAAAAGAAATAATAGAGATTAGAGCAGAAAGCAATTAAATAGAAACCAAAAGAACAGACCAACAAAACTAGGAGCTGGTTCTTTGAAAGAATGAATAAGATTGATAAACCTCTGGTCAGACTTATCAAAAACAAAAGATTAAGGACCCAAATAAATAAAATAATGAATGAAAGAAGAGAGATCACAATCAACACAGAAGAAATGCAATTATAAGAACATATTATGAGCAACTGTATGCCAACAAATTAGGCAGTCTGAAGAAATAGATGCATTCTTAGAGACTTATAAACTACCAAAACTGAAATAGGAAGAAATAGAAAACCTAAACAGACCCATAACCAGCAAGGAAACTGAAGCAGTCATCAAAAATCTCCCAACAAACATGAGCCCAGGGCCAGATAAATTCCCAGGGGAATTTACCAAACATTTAAAGAATTAATATCTATTTTTCTGAAGCTGTTTCAAAAAATAGAAATAGAAGGAAAACCTCCAAACACTTTCTATGAGGCCAGCATTACTGTGATCCCAAAACCAAAGATCCCACTAGAAAGAATTACAGACCAATATCTCTGATGAGCATAGATGCAAAAATTCTCACCAAAATACTAGGCAAAAGGATCCAACAGTACATTAAGAGGATTATTCACCACGACCAAATGGGATTTATTTCTGGGCTGCAAGGGTGGTTCAAGATCTGCAAATCAATTGGTGTGATACAACACATTAATAAAAGAAAGAACAAGAACCCTATGATCTTCTCAATAGATGCAGAAAAAGAATTTGGCAAAGTACAGCATCCTTTCTTGATTAAAACTCTTCACAGTGTAGGGATAGAGAGAACATACCTCAACACCATAAAAACCATATATGAAAAGCCCACAACAATTATCATTCTCAATGAGGAAACATGAGAGCTTTTCACTTAAGGTCAGGAATACAGCAGGGATATCCACTGTCACCACTGTTGTTCAACATAGTATTAGAAGTCCTAGCCTTAACAATCAGACAAGAAAAAGAAATAAAAGGCATCCTAATCTCCAACGAAGACTCCAGCGAAGCAGTCTAATTCTTACTCTTTGCAGATGACATGATATCCTATGTGGAAAAGCTTAAAGACTCCACTCTGAAATTGCTAAAACTCACACAGGAATTCAGCAAAGTGGCAAAATATAAAATCAATGCACAGAAATCAGTTGCAATGAGACCAGAAGAAAAAAAAAATTAAAGAGTCAATCCCATTTACAATTGCACCCAAAACCATAAAATACCTAGGAGTAAATCTAGCCAAAGAAGTAAAGGATCTGTACTCAGAAAACTACAGAACACTCATGAAAGAAATCAAGGAAAACACAAAGAAATGGAAAAATGTTCCATGCTCATGGATTGGAAGAAAAAATACTGTTAAACTGTCTATGCTACCTAGAGCAGTCTACACATTCAATGCAATCCCTATCAAAATACCATTAAATTTTCTTGCAGAGCTGGAACAATAGTCTTAAAATTTCTATGGAACCAGAAAAGACCCTAAATAGCCAAAGGAAAGTTGAAAAAGAAAACCAAAACTGGTGGCAACACAATTCTGGACTTCAGGCTCTATTGCAAAGCTGTCATCATCAAGACAGTGTGGTACTGGCACAAAAACAGACACATAGATCAATGGAACAGAATAGAAAACCCAGAAATGGACCCTCATCTCTATGGTCAACTAATCTTCAACAAAGTAGGAAAGACTATCCAGTGGAAAAAAGACAGTCTTTTCAACAAATGGTGTTGGGAAAATTGGACAGCCACATGAAGAAGAATAAAACTGTCCCATTCCCTTACACCATACACAAAAATAGACTCAAAATGGATGAAAGACCTAAATGTGAGACAGGAATCCAACAAAATCCTTGAAGAAGACCCAGGCAGCAATCTCTTTGATCTCAGCTGCAGCATCTTCTTGCTAGGAACATCGCCAAAGACAAGGGAAACAAGGGCGAAAATGAACTATTGGGACTTCATCAAGATAAAAAGCTTTTGCACAGCAAAGGAAATGGGGGACAAAATCAAAACACAACTGACAGAATGGGAAAAGGTATTTGCAATCTGTCTTATCAGATAAAGGGCTAGTATCCAAAATCTATAAAGAACCTATCAAAATCAACACCTAAAGAAAAAATAATCCAATCAAGAAATGGGCAGAAGACATGAACAGATATTTCTCCAAAAAAGACATCCAAATGGCCAACAGACACATGAAAAAAATGTTCCACATCATTCAGCATCAGGGAAACATAAATCAAAACCACAATGAGATACCACCTCACACCAGTCAGAATGGCTTAAGTTAACAAGTCAGGAAATGACAGATGCTGACAAGGATGTGGAGAAAGGGGAACCCTCCTGCACTGCTGGTGAGAAAGTAAGCTAGTGCAGCCATGGAGTTTCCTCAAAAAGTTGAAAATAGAGCTACCCTATGACCCAGCAATTGCACTACTGGGTATTTACCCCAAAGACACAAATGTAGTGATCAGAAGGGGCACCTGCACCCCAATGTTTATAGCAGCAATGGTCGCAATAGCCAAACTATGGAGAGAGCACAGATGTGAAGGATAAAGAAGATGTGGTATATATATACAATGGAATATTACTCAGCCATTAAAAAATGAAATCTTGCCATTTGCAATGGATGGAACTAAAGGGTATTATGCTAAGCAAAATTAGTCAATCAGAGAAAGACAATTATCATACGATCTCACTGATGTGTGTAATTTAAGAAACAAAATGGGATTATAGGGGAAGAGAGGAAAAAAATAAAACAAGATAAAACCAGAGAGGGAGACAAACCATAAGAGACCCTTAAACATTGGAAACAAACTGAAGGTTGCTGGGAGGTGGGGGATGGAGTAACTGGGTGATGGACATTAAGGAGGGCATGTGATGTAATGAGCCCTGGGTGTTACATAAAATTGATGAATCACAGACAGACCTGTACCTCTGAAACCAATAATACATTATATGCTAATTTTAAAAAACAAATAAATAAATGTAAAATAGATAGATCAATGCTAGATCGATAGATCAATAGATAGATCGATAGATCATAGATAGATAAATAATCAACCACCCCCCAAAAAAAGAAAAAAGCCCAGCATACAGTAAAGAGTTTCCCAGTAGATCAGTGAAAGATGACTGGGGAATCATAACTGAGAAGGCAGAACTTATTTGTGGATGGAAATATAGGAGAGCATCATGGAAGAGATGGTGTTTGCCAGGTCGGCCATGGTAGGTACACAAAGTGAAGCACAGTAAACATGTTTATTACTAAGTAAACAAGAGCTAAGAGTAGAAAATTGTGTTGCAGAACTGTGGGCCTGTGGTTCCATGTATAACCACCAGAGGGCAGTACAACATGGGCTGGTATTTAGGGAAAGTTCATTGGTTTTGGTGTTGGTTCCTTTACCGGGTTCAGCCCTCAGCAAAGTTTATTAAGTTTCTGGCTTCTGGGGGCTTGGCTAGTTCTGAGCATTCCTAAAGTGCCTGCACGTGGAAGCGTCTTGGCTGAAATGTGAAGCCATCACATTTGTATGGAAGCATTTTTTTTTTCCACATTTGCCCTCATTTCCTTCCCTTGGGCCCCTGCTCTCACTAAGAGGGTCCCAACACCCAGGTCGAGCCACCATCTGTTCGCCCCGTGCAGATTCCCGCCACTTAAGCCTTTTCTCCACCCCCCCCAAACACAAGTTCCTGTTCGTTTTCCAAGACCACCTTCTTCCTAAGATCACCCCGCAACCAGACCAACTTAGTGGTTCCATTCATATGCATTACATTGGAGTGTAATTATTTGTGTTATTTTCATTAAAAATTCTTAAGTCAGAGAAGTACTTCATTTTCTTACTTCTCAGGCACATCTCGTAAAAAAAAAAAACCGAGGACTCAAATTTGCACGTGTCCCGCTCATATCTCTGTTGACCCCCGCGGGCCACATACCATAAAACCACCTCAAGGCGGGAATGTGTGCCGGGCTACTTTGTATCCCCGGTGCCCAGCAGAGTGCCTAGCACATGGTCATTGCTCCCGAAAACGTCTGCTGGATGAAGATGGAATGAATGAATGGAATAGCTGTTCTGATTCCGCGGTCAGGGCTCTGACCGTCAGGCCGAACTATCCGCCCTTGGAGCCTTACGCGTGCCGGGACCACTAACACCGCAGCAAAGGGCCTGGTGTGTCTCTACCCTGCCTGCGGCACCCATGACTTCCTGATGCACTTAAAGAGGATCCTGGCTCCTCACATGGCCTCTGAAGCCCGACATATGCCCCCGGGGGCCTGTCTCGTCTAGCAGGCTCGCACCCACCGCGCTCCGCCCACTGCCGCGTCTGCACAGTCATCCGGCCGTTCACCGTGCGTTGGCACGCCGCTGCCTCTTTCCCGCATGCCCTTCCTTCTGACCATGCTCTGGCTGGCTCTGCTTTAATATTCAGATCTCAGCTTCAAAATGACTTCTCTGAGAGGCCTCACTGGTCATCCAGCTCAAAACAGATGCCCATCCCTACCGATCGCATGAGCCAGTTTAATGGTCTGTATCGCATTCACTTGCATTTCCACCTGTTGATTTGTGTATTGTCTGATGCCCGAACTAGACAGTAAGACCTAGGAGACTGGTGTCCCCCCCCCAGTGCCCAGCACAGAGCCCAGCCCAGAACAGGCCCTTGTGTGCTGAGCATACGCTCCTGGGTCAACCCTGGACCAGAGCTTCTTCTCCCCAAGCTGCACCCCGCTGACTCCAGGCCCTGCTGCCTTCAGCCACGGTGAGGTGATACGCGCCCGGCATGTTAGCTGTTAGAATGGACTTGCGCTGTTGTATCATGAGGGCTCTTTTTGTGCGTGTCTCCCTAGCAGAGCTGTCAACTCGGAGACGGCAGACATGGTGACTTGTCCCCTCTTCCCAGGTACCCAGCCCCCTCCAGGGTAGGCTGGGCGGCAGAGCCTGTGACGATCAGCAGGAGTCTCTCTCATCTCCACTGAGAACAAAGAAATCGTGGATTCGGGACCTGGGAGGCCCCTTCAGCTGGTTCTACTTGCACGTGCTTCCGGTTACCCTCCTTTGAATTTACTTGCCTTCAATAAGCCCTTTGCAAGTTCCCCTGTTTTCCAAAAGAAGCCACTTCCCAAGAGTGGGCTGGACCCATGGGGTAGGAGACGCAGTTCTGCAAAACGTTAAAATAGATGCCTTTCCTTTGAGGTTTTTTCTGCTTCCCCCACTCCCTTACAAACAGCATCACTGCATCTCCAGACCCCATGGAAAATCTCCGCGAGAAGAACGTAATGTATGTCCCGCACAACTGCCAATATCGCAGCCGATTTCCAAGGAAAATTGCCTCTATCCATCACAGCAGCCCTGAGCCAGACACGCATTAGTGAGGAAGACCCCGAGCCAGCCTCTCCCGAGGGGCTTCTCAAGGCAATGGAAAGAAAGCCCATCGCTATAGCAAAATAAAATGAGAGAAACAAGGAAGTAAAAGAAAAACCACCCCAAATCAATAGACATTCCCCCATGCGGGCCCTTGGCTACCTTCACTGAACCCAGGGCCAGACACCATCTTGGAGCCCAGGATGGGTGGTAGGAGGGAGGGTTGCAGGACCACAGCTGCGGAAGCGGGGGCAGAGCCAGCCTGGGCAGGGCGGGCATCCCTCCAGAGGGGTGAATAAGCAACAGGGCCTCTCAACACATTCCTACAGAATCCATCCAGGCATTTCCTTTGGGGGGGGGGGCAGGCAGGAGAACCCACCTTTACTCTTGAAACTGGAAGCCAGCCAGAGGCACCCGAGCTTCTGTCTCCCATGGGGTTTTCTGAGCCAATGGCTGTCCAGACCACATTTCTCACGGAGCCTTGCTGCTACTTTGTCTTGGGCTGCGTGTGAGGGGCTGAGAAAGGGCCCAAAGTCATAAGCGCAGGAAATGGGGAGTGGAGGGGGAGGGGGAGCGGGCGGCTAGGGTTTGCGCCTAGGTGTCCAGGCTCCTCTGGGCCAAGATGCCTTGTCTGTGCCCTGGGAAGAAGGCTGCCCTGCCCGGGGTGGGCGGGGGAGGGTTCCATCACCACCGCCATGTGCTCTGTCTTTCCTGCCGCATCCTGTGCCCACAGGCCTCTAAGCAGCAGCCCAGGGCACACATTTGTTCTGTCCGGGTGGAGCCCCACCATGGGGCCAGACAGCCTGCCCTCCCTGGGTCGAGGTGCTCCCTCCAGCCCCACCTCTGTCCTGCAGCACAGTGGGAACAGGACTCCCTTTTCTTGCTCTAACTACCATGATTAGGGAAGGTGGTGAGGCCAGATCTCCTGTGGAGAGGCCCCCCACAAACAGTGAACCTTGAATCTCCTGAAGCCTGGCAGGAAAATGAAAGCATGGAACCGAGAATGATCCCAGAGCAGACAGCACGTTTGCGCCAACACTTGCTAGGGCAGCCCAGTGCGGGGCAGGATTCATCTTCTTGCGCTTCCTTTAGGAGGGGTTGGGGCAATTTGGGGTTTGGGTAGAATCTGGGGCCTCTCCACTTGTGTTGCCTATTTGAATGGAAAATTTGGAACAAAGCTGCAAGGCCTTTGCAGGCCACCTCTTGAGTGAGCTGAGAACATAAGTGATCAAAATGACTTCCAGAGATGAATATCCCCAATCAGTAGATGAGGAAAATCAAGCATGTCCTGCTGTCACCCAGCAAAATGTCTGGAAGACCAGGCGCGGTATCCATGGTTCCCCGTGGACAAAACTGGAGTTCCTTCATACATGGGGCTTGCTGTCCATGTGGGGCACTGGGTTAAGCACTATACGGAATCAAGAAGTTGGGGTACAGTTGGAAGCATGCACAGCCAGGGAGCAGAGGAAGGAAACTGAGGCAGAGCTGTACAAGCGTGCACAGCTGGGGTGCAGAGGAAGGAGGCTGGGGTATAACTGGAAGGGCATAGGAGGGGGCTACAGCTGTACGGGTGTGCACAGCTGGGGTGCAGAGGAAGGAGGCTGGGGTATAGCTAGAAGGGCATGCCCCTGGAACCTGGGTGTGAATTCTAACCCTGCCACCTTGCATTTCTGTGATCTTGGGCAAGTCACTCTGACCCTTGGGGCCAGCTCCCTCTCTGACCACACAAGTTGGGAGGGTTCAGGGAGTGGTGTCCACATATCCCATGTCATATGGTCCCACTGTGGCAGACCGTGGTCAGTCACATTCTGCAGATCAGTCACTTTCCTGCAGGCAGCAAACCCCAAGTGGGTTTGCTGGAGCTGATCTTAGGCATATGAGCATCCCACCAAGGGTTTTATGTAGAAGAAAAGGAGACCCCCCTGATATATAGGATTTCAGTTTCCTAGTCTGCTTTCTCTGACCATCTAGATGTTCAGTGCTTTGTCTTTCTTCAGGTTCACGGCACCTGGCTCAGGTTAAACACACCTGACTTAAATTAATTAAGGGAGCTCTTCCACTGAGAAATACTGAACATAGTAACAACAACAGTCATTGACTTGGGAGCGCCTGGGTGGCTCCATCAGTTAAGCATCTGCCTTCGGCTCAGGTCATGATCTCAGGGTCTTCGAATCAAGTCCTAAATCAGGCCTCCTGCTCAGCAGGGGGTCTGCTTCTCCCTCTCCCTCTGCTGCTCCCCTTGCTTGTGCTCTCTCTCTGTCAAATAAATCAATAAAATCTTTAAAAAATATTTTTTAAAAAAGTCATTGACTATAACAGAACACACAGCATAATGAATCATATATAGTTTGTAAAACAGTTAACAGAGAGAAAGAGAGAGTCTCAGAGTATATAGGCAACACTTTCCTACCATCCAGCCTGTAGGACTGCAGCCCCTTTTCCCAAAGCCCCCAGCTGAACACAAAGACCGAGGGGTTTCCTGTCCACCTGCTTTTCTTCATGCAACTTGACCACACAGACTGCTCTCTGGGACAGCCCGGCGGTGAGACAGCCAGGAGTGCTGGAGATAGCACAAGTGTGTAGGCACCTGAACAAGGTCTAAATCCGATCACATCCTCTGAGGTTGTGTGGTTCCATTTTAACGTCGGTTATCTCATCTGTGAAATGGACATACCCATATCCAGCTCATAGGGCTAGAGAGGGACTTTGAGGTCATGTACCTGAAGCACTCAGAGCAGAGATGTTCTCAGTAGGTGGTAATCATTCTCATGCTCAGTAGAGAGCCCTTCCGGTGACAGAGTCTGCTTGGCTTTGCTAAGTCAGAAATCTGATTTTGTCAGCCCGTAGAGAGTTTAAACCACATACCCTGAAACTGAAACATAAATCAAACTGCCAGTGTGTTCACTCCCATTGAGAAATTACCGCCGTGGTGTATTCGTTTCCTGCTACTGCTGTGACAAACCCCACAACCTTAGCAGCTTAGAACAATGCAAATTTATTATCTTGCAATCCAGGAGGCCAGAAGGCTGGCCTGAGTGTCACCAGGCTCAAATCAAGCTGTTGGCAGGCTGCGTTCCTTCCGGAGGCTCTAGAAGGGAACCTGCCTCCTTGCCTTTCCAGCTCCTGGAGGCCGCTGCATTCTTTGGCTCGTTGCCTTCTTCCTCCACCTGCAAAGCCAGGAGCTGCAGCTGGAAGCTTTCTCCCAGCACATCACTCTGCCCTCACTCTTCTTTGGCTTCCCTATTCCATTCTGAAGGACCCTTGTGATTACGTTGAGCCCACCCACATATTCCTGGCTAATCTCCCTTATTTTAAGATCAGCTGATTAGCAACCTTAATATTATCTACAGCCTTAATTTGCCTTTACTATGGAATATAAAATATCCTCAGGTTCTAGGAATTAGAACGTGGACCTCTTGGGGGGATCGTGATTCTGCCTACCACATAAAGAAACAAGAATACTTGAGGCCATATAACAAACACAGTATTTCCCACCCAACAGGCTTGTTGAGCATAGAATTAGAACCAAAATGGTGCCAGGCTTACAATGCCCAAGTGTTCACTTCCACCATGGTCAAGCATGACCTGACCAATGGACCCAATGCCTACATAACTTCTTCCCTGATGAATGTTGGGCTGGTCCTGGCAATATTTGCTTCTGTGACTTCCCTTTTCCAATCATCCAAAGCTGATCAAACCATCACTGACACAACCAGTCAACGCTGCCTTCTGATTGACACGCTTTTCTTTAGGTGATGATCCTAAGGTCTAGGTGTCCTAGGTGTCTCCACATTTCAGTGATCACAATTTGCATCTCTTTTGGTATCCATTATGTATGGCATTTTAAAGTTGAATTCTCAAAATGTCAACATATCTCCAAGTTCTGAGGGAACATCTAACTATTTTCCCCGAGTACTCACAATATCATGGTTCAATCCTGTGGGTCTCCTGAGAGCTTTCTTTGAGTCAAGCACAGTGATGATACCTGGAGGGTAAACCAGACATGGCCCCATCCCTCAAAAAATTCACCCTGTTTTGAGCTAGATAAGGCCTGTGCGACACTGGTACAAGCTATCACCCACCAAGACCTTCGAGACAGGCTTCAGAATGGAGAGTTGCTTATAAGCTAGAGGGTACAGGGAAGGGGATCCAAGGCTGTGACACGGTCGCTCCAACACTAATTGAATCATTTGCCTTTGGAAGGCATTGTAGTGTGACCCATTTTTATCATGGCCAGACTCTGACTGTGGGCAATTTTCCCTTAATTTTGAATACTAACCCAAAGGAAAAGAACAAGTCGTTTGTTCTTATGATCACACAATAGGTATGAAACCATATGCTATGTTTTTCAGTTGCCAAGATTCTTAATTATGTTCTTTATGTTCTGCATAACGATGAGTATCTATTATGTTCAGGATCACTAGGTGTGTGTCGTCGTCTTTTATCAAGTACCAACAACTGCTAACATTTACTGAGTGATTCCTTCTTGCCAGACCCCCTGCCCTGCATTTTCCCCACGTCCTATCACTCAATCCTCCCAACAACACCAGGAGGTAAGTACTATTACTATCTTGATTTTGCAGATGAAGTAACTGCAGCTCGGGGGGCGTTCTGTAAACTGCCAAGACCACAGGCTGCAGCACAGCCCGGCTGGAGGACAGATGTGAACCCGGCAAGTCCCCAGCAGAGCCTGTGAGCTCAGGGAGGTTGTGGCTTCCATGCATCATTTGACCGTAAGTAAGAGGTCACCAAAGATAGACTGCAGTACAAAACAAAACAAAACACCACGAGAAAGGATGGCTACTTGCAGGCAGTGGCTTATAGAGTAGTAAGATTTGAGGGTGCCTGGGTGGTTCAGTTGTTTTAAGTATCCAACTCTCAGTTTCGACTCAGGTCTCGATCTCAGGGTGGCAGCATGGAGCCCCACGTCCAGCTGCACGCCCAGTGGTGTGTCTGCTTCTGATTATCTGTCTCTCTCTCTCTCAAATAAATAAATCTTTTTAAAAAATAGTAGGATTTTATGGAGGGCACGTATTGCATGGAGCACTGGGTGTGGTGCATAAACAATGAATTCTGTTACACTGAAAAGAAATTAAATTTTTAAAAATCGATTTTAATTTAAAAAAAGTGTTACACACATAAACAAAAATAGTAGGATTTTGACAGGATTTGCATTACAAGCAGATGGAACAGTAATCATAATTTTTTTTCAGTTGTGTTAAAATACACGGAACATAAAATTTACCACGTAAACCATTTTTAAGTGTATGGTTCAGTGGTGCTACATAGGTTCACATTGTTGGACAACTATCACCACCATGCATCTCCAGAACTCTCTTCGTCTTGCAAAACTGAAACTCTGCCCCCATTAAACAATAATTCCCCACTTCCTCCTCCCCCAGCTCTGGCAGCCACCATTCTGCCTTCTGTCTCTGTGAACTCTACCATCTAGATACTTCATATAAGAGGAATCATACAGTATTTGTCCTTTTGTGGCTGGTTTATTTCCCACAGCAAAATGTCCTCGAAGTTTATCCATAGCATAGCACTCATCAGTATACTCAAGTCCATATAGCCAGAATTTTTCTCCCTCTTAAGACTAAATACCCACTGACTGTGCATATCCTCATTTTGTTTATTTGTTCATCCATCCCTGAACACTTGGGTTGTTCCCACCTTTTGGCTATTGTAAATAACGCTGCTGTGGACATGGATGTACACAGCATCCATTTGAGACCCTGCTTCCTTTTGGTACCTGCCCGGAAGCAGAATGGCTGGATCCCGTGGTAATTCTAGTTTAATTTCTCAAGGACTCATTGGACCATTTTATACAACGGCTGCATGATTTCATATTCCCACCAACAGTGCACAACGGTTCCAATTCTTCACCTTCTCACCAACACTTGTTATTTGCTGTTTTTTGATAGAAGCTATCCGCCTGGGAGTGAGGCGGTATCTCATGCTGGTTTTGATATGTATTCCCCTAATGATTAGTGATGTTGAGCATCTTGTTAGCCTTTAAGAATTATAATCTTGATATCCTTAATGCACATCAATAATGGAAACACTGACTAGACCCTTGCTCTCCAGCAGGGCTGATTTGAGGATGAAATGAGAAAGGAGACATGGAAAAACCAACACGGCAGCTGGCAAAGAGCAGATAGGCAATGGTTGGTAACTCTGTCCGTTATCAATTGATATTATGGTGCTACATACCAAATCACCTGAATTCAGACACTTAAAACAACAACCCATTTATTACTGCTCATGAACTTACAGTTCTGGTCTGGATGGCTCACTCATGCAGCTACAGTCCACTGCACACTAGATAGGCAACTCTACGGATTTTGGCTGAGCTCTTTCACATGTTTGCAGTTGGACTGGCTCTAAATTGGTCTAAGCTTGCAAAGCTGGGATGACTCAGCTGTTTACATGTCTCTCACCTCCCTGCGGCCAGTTAGCCCAGGTCTGGCCTTGGAGTAATGCCAGGGGCCCAGCGGACACATGCAAGCACGCTTCTAAGTTTCTGCCCGTGTCAGGTTTGCCGTTGTCCCATTGGCCAAACTCATGTGATAGGCACAATTCGAGATGAGACCCAGAGAGGCATGGGAACAATTGAGGCCATTAACACAGCCAATCCACCACGTTCTCCAGGCACCAGAAGGGGTGTGACCAATGAGGCAGCACTCTGTCAAAGTGACCTTGACCCACCATGACTACAGTCTACAACCTTGGGTCAGCCTTTCTTCTTCTCTGTTTTCAGAGATCATATGCAACCTGCTTATGCTGGCAACTGCAGATTCAAAAAGAAAGTGAGCTTAGAAACAGGGCCAGTGAGGACGCTTGGGTGGCTTGGTCCATTGAGTGTCTGACACTTGATTTTGACTCAGGTCATGATCTCAGGGCCATGAGATCAAGCCCCACATGGGGCTCTACCCTGGGCATGAAGCCTGCTTAAGGTTCTCTCTCTCCCTCTCCCTCTCCCTCTACCCCTCATTCCTCCCTCCCTCTCTCTCTCTTAAAAAAAAAAAAAAAACTTTAAGAAATAAGCTCAGTATTCTTGATAAAAGCAAGAATTCTGGAGCCAGATATCATGGGTTCAACTCCCAGCTCTAATATTTATCAACTGTGCGATCCTGGACAAGCACTTAACCTCCCTGTGCCTTAATGACATCAATGAAGAAGAGATAAACATGTTATATTAGGGTTGTGGTGGAAATTGTAAAAGCTAATATAATAAAGCACTCAGAGCAGAGCCTGGGACCTTGTAAATATCGTCTAAGTATTGGCCACATTATTCTGTTTTTAAGGTAATTGATGTAAACCAATGTAAAGATTACAGTCATTCCCAAAGAATATTCAAGTAAGGAGAAACCCTAGCCCCTGATACTTGTGGACGTCAACGCATTTTCTTTATGCACCTCAAAATTCTTATACATGCCAGACATGCAGGAAAAGCACAATGAAAAGACTTCCTGCAAAACATGCAGCTCATTAAATGTTACATGGAGAAGAACAAGAAGAAGCAAGAAACGACATCATTTTCCAGGAAATTCCCTTTAGAACTGTAAACCTTGTGTAATAATCCTATTTTACTGAGGTTCTTTCTTCCTTTTGGAACGTAACACAGGGACTTACTAGCAATTCTCGTGCTTCTTTCGTATTTCCAGGGAACGCATTCCTGAAAACAGAAATGTTATAATGTTTGTAACAGAGCCCATGAGTACCTCAACTTTACGACTCTAGGTGGGAATCCTGGCTTTTTCCCCTTGTAGCCAGGACAAGTAGTCAGCCTTCAGCAGGACGGGGGGGTGCCTTTGTTGGCAGGGAGCCTGAGTCCAGTGTTGGCTCCACCACTTACTACCTGGACCTCAGTTTCCCTGATGCCATTAGCAAACCCTGCTCCACAAGATGCAAGGGAGGACAGAGAGGGGAAAGGATGCAAAAGGGCAAAACTGTCCTTGTAATTAAGCAGCAGTGTGTCCATGAGTGTCCCATCAGGAGACAGGAGCTCCCCTGGCCCCTTTAACAGAGAGAAGTTGACATAAAGGATCGCTGACCAAGTATGGGAGACTTGGAAAATAAAACAAGACACTGAAATCACAGGAACCACACCAGCAAGAACAGCTACTGGCCAGAGCTGGGGAACAAGGAGAGGCTGGGATTACTAAAATAAGGTCACTCCCAGGAGGGGCCCCGTGGGGCTGCCACACAAGCATCTAGGAAAGAGATGCATCTGGCTAGCACTGGGGTCTTTGTTGGGGACAGGGTGATGCTGATCCCGGAGTGTGGAACTCCTGCCACCTGGAACCCAGCCAGGTCCTTTCACCACACTGAATGCCCTGGGCTCCCTGGATCACAATTTCATCTGTAAAATGGGACTGCTGGCCTTTGTCACTAGAGTACACATCTCCAGCTATAGAGTTTTCTGAGTGTGTGATCCTTGCAAAGACTTCACTGGGCTTCCAGCATCTTCTTCTGGAAAGGGGTCTTTCCCAGGGTTCTCCTTTAAGAGAGAGACAAACAGACACATAAATGGGTTTCCTGGAGGCTGAGCTTGGCTTGAAGGCATCCACAGGCTCCTCACATCTCAGGATCAGTGACAGATCCTATGATTTCCAGGTGGGGATGGCATCCCAGGGACCATCCCGCAGCCCTGGGTGTGCCTGCCAGGCACTGTGAGGGACTGACACCCAAGGGCGTCCTGTTCTCACAACTGGACACCTGAGCCCACCTGCTCAGCGAGCCCACATTGCCTTTTTACCCGCTCTCCACCACAAACCTTGCTCACGCCATCCAGCCGCTGACCTCCTGCCTCCTCGAGCTCACCAAGCTCTCACCCCGCCTTGGGCACTTGGCACAGACCTCCTTCCCTCTGTTTAGAGAGTCTTCTGCAGACCTTTGCTCACCTGGCGTGTGATACAGAGCTTAGCTCAAATTTCTTTCTTGGAGAGATACCCAACACTGACTTCCACATCTCTCCAGATACTCTGCCTTTGACCCTGTTCCATCTTCTTCCCAGTATGTATCCCTGTTTCCAAATTACTTGTTGACTCGTTTACTTCCCATTTCCCCCAACTAGAATTAAGATTTTTTTTTTAAAGATTTTATTTATTTATTTATTTATTTGACAGAGAGAAATCACAAGTAGGCAGAGAGGTAGGCAGAGAAAGAGGGGGAAGCAGGCTCTGCGCCAAGCAGAGAGCCCGATGCGGGACTCGATCCCAGGACCCTGAGATCATGACCTGAGTCGAAGGCAGAGGCTTAACCCACTGAACCACCCAGGTGCCCTAGAATTAAGATCTTGAAGGCAGCAGCCTTTTCTGTCCTGGTCACAGTGGCAGCCCACACCCAGCACAGTTTCTGTGACATAACAGGTGCTCAAGAACTGGTTGTGGAATGAATAGATCAATAAAATATTTTAAACTCTGGAGTCCGGCCTCTGAATGCCTGGGCACATTTAGCAAGACACTGAGTACACACATGGCACCTAATCAATTCCTGAGGGAAGTATTCCTTCCAGCAACTCTCCCCTGGGAAGCCGGCAGCTCTGTGGATGTCTTCATAGCATCAAACCAACCATTCACTGGGGGGAAGGGATGGAACAAGGTGACACAATCTGAGGTCAGAGGAGACATCTAATCTCTCACACCTGAGCTCCAACCTATCACCTGGAGGGTTTGTTAAGACAGAAATTACTGGACCAACCCACCTCGAGGGTTCTGATTCAGTAAGTCTGGGGTGGGGCTGGAGAACTCGCATTTCTAAACACATCCACAGGCATGCTGATGCTGCTGGCCGGGCATTCCACTTGGAGACCACAGCTCACCAGGTAATTATAGGGACAGTCATTCCTACACACGATTGTTGCAAAGATCAAATGCAATTTTTAGGAACGTGCTTAGCGCCATGTCTGAAAGGCGAGGCGTGCTCCATGTTTATCTGCCCTTCTTGTACCTGCACTGCTCACCTGGAAAACCTGAGCAGCCTCCCAGGGGCCTCTCTGCCTCCTCTCTCTTCCTTGAGATTGATTTCCCCGGCACTTCAAGAGACAGAGTCCTTAAATACAAATCCAATACTACTGCTCTTTTCAAACATCCCAATGCTTCCCTGACGCCTGCTGACTTGAATCCAAATGGAAACCGTGCACGGTAAGGCTTTTCCCAACTTACTCCGACATTTTATCCGTACTCCTCTTCTCAACTCCTGCATAAGCCTCCCAAATCAAACCTTAACTTGCTGGAGGAGGCCAGACATGGTATTCTCTACTGGGCACGTGGAGTGAGGAGTTCACGTGGCACGGCGGGGCGGAAGGGTAGGTTCTGTGGTGGGGGGTGGGGAGGATGGGAGTCAAAATCTGGGTCCCTCACTTTCCAACTGTGTACCTGGGGCAGGTCACTGCATCGTGCTCTCCTCAGTCACGAAGGGAGAAGAGCAGTCCTCTCCTGAGTGGGCTGTTGACTGAAGGCATCTATGGAAAGCACTTCTTAGAACAGCACTCGGCATGGTGATGACTCAGTGAAGCACCGCTCCGCTGACCAAGAGCCACTAGTGGTGGGAAAGATCAAAAGGACCCCGATCTTGTCTGCAAGGTGCAGGAGACGCCAGAGCTGGGGCGGGAGGGGGGACAGGTAAAACCCCCATCCCAGAGTGTAGTCCTTAGTAGCCTTCTCTTTCCAGATCTCTCTTCCCCACTAGTTTGTCATCCCCTTGCAGACAGGAACTGTCTTATTCATGCACGGAAGGAAAGAAGAGCTATCCTAGACGACTGGGAGTCCCTTGTTCTTTGGCTCTAGAGAGCGAAGACATCAACAGGGTGGTTGTTACCGGGGAGGAAACTAAGAAGCACCATCTCCAGCAAGCCTGTCCCAAGATTGGGTGGCCCTGCCTTCAAGGGTTCCTTGAAGACACATGTCGGAGCCCTGAGGTGGGCTTGGCTCTGTTCTCTGCCAGACCTTCTCCCTCATACCTGCCCTCCCAGTTTTTAGCTCTTTTACCAGTTACTAAGATAATCTTCTCCCTCACTGTAAGTATGTGATAAAAATGATACAAAAATCAGTACAAAGAAACAAGCAATGTCGGTACAGGATGTAAGGCTTGCAAATTGCTAAAGCTTCCAGCAGAAGGTCAGGCAGATGTGGGAGGTGTGAGCGGTGGCACCTGAGGTTTGCACACAGAAGCAGCAGCCTGTCTGTCGGGAAAGTGCCTCAGCATTCCCTGCAGGGACAGTCGGACGCGACATTGGTAGGCACTGGAGGGCTTCTCTGGGCTCTTCCAGGAAAAATATTCTGGGTACCAAAGTGACTAAATCGGGCTCTCCTATTTCGGCCCTTGATGTCTGCACAGAAGCGGAGAGAAGGCTGGGAAGCAGCCATGCCGGGTCAGAGGACCCCCAGCCCTGCTGCTCGGTGCTCACTGAACATCGCCCTGCTTGAGCCTGGCCGACCTCCTCCCGGGACGCACTCCTCAGGCCAGCCGCACAGAAATGCCAGGTATGCGATCTCTTAATTGGAGACTTGGCAGAGACTGAGGACGATTCGTTGGCCCCACTGCCCAAGCCTACATGTAGGCAGACAGGGGAGAGAAGAGTCCCCAGCCAGAGCAAAGGATGCCAATTTCCACTTGGCAAAGTGGCAGACATTTCAGAGAGGATTACAGGGCAATTCTAACCAGCTGTCACAGGGCTGAGTGTTGTTCTAACCAGTTGCCCCTGTGTGAACCCTCCTCTCCAGCCAGGCCAGTCTGCCCTGTCCTCTGAACACACTGTGCTTACTTCTCCTGGCACCCCCGGCATACCCTGTGCCCTCCCTGAGATGATTTCACTCGCTCACTGCCCACCCACATCCTCCCTGCCCTCCAAGGCCCAGCTGAGGTCTTTCAGAAACATCCCTAGACCCCTAGATCTGAGGCTCTTAGAACCGCCGGAACCCAGGCTGGTTAGTAGTGGAAAGTAAGGACCCCAGCGGCCATTTACTAAGCTCTTGCTGTGTGCCAAGACCACAGTAAACATTGTATATACATTGTGCCCATTCTCAAAACAATTCTGCAAGGAAAGAAGGTGTCCCGACTTTAAAGATAAGGAAACCGAGACTTCTCACTGTTTGCTAAGCTCGTGCATAACAGAAGAAGCCAGGACCTTCCTGGTTCCAAACCCACGTGCTTTCCGTGCAGAAATCAAATGCAACCATTTTTCATTTTATTTCAATGCCAGTATAGTTAACATATAACATACGGTGTTATATGAGTTTCAGGTGTACCATAAAGTGATTCGACACTTCCGTATAACGCTCAGTGCTCATCATGACAGGTGCACTCCTTAATGCCCATGACTGTCATTATTTTTCTTATGGGCTCCCCGTGCCCACACGTCTTGAGGTCAAGAACTTTATATTATAATCCCATGTCCCCCAAAGTACTTACCACAGAATATGAGCAAAACTCCTTCCAGTAAATGTTCCTTTGTGCCTCTCTATTTCAAACTGGACTTCTGCTTCTTAATATCAAATGGATCCTAGGAAACACAGTTTGGAAATTTGCTTCTTACTGAATAATCAGAGAGCTTTGAGTGAGAGGGCTCGGAAGGTCACCCGCTGCAGGTAATCAGGCTGCATCCGGGCATCCTCGTTCAAGGGGATGGTTATGACTAAGTGCCTATGCAAATTCCCCAGTCTGGGCATTAGAACAATTTGGTGAAATAAATGAAATTTCCCCAAACTCTTATAGGTAAGTTGTCTAGATATATATTTAAAAAGCCTGTGGATACTTGGGTGGGGTGGGGGAGACTCCATCAGTTAAGTGTCTGCTTTCAGCTCAGGTCATGATCCTGGGATCCTGGGATCCTGGGATCCAGTCTTGTATCAGGGTCCCTGCCCAGAAGGGAGTCTGCCTCTTCTTCTGCCTACCCCTCCCCCAGCTTGTGCGCTCTCTCTCGCTTGCTCTCTCTCTCTCTCTCTGATAAATAAATACAATCTTTAAAAAAAAAAATAATAAAAAGTATGGTATGAGGTACCTAGGTAACTTAGTTGGCTAGTGTCCAGCTCTTGATTTTTGTTCAGGTCATGACCTCAGGGTCATGGGATTGAGCCCCACGTTGGGCTCTCCCACGGAGAGTGGAGCCTGCTTGGGATTCTCTCTCTCCTTCTGCTTCTGTCCCTCTCCCTGCTTGCACTCTCTCTCTCTCTCTCTGTCTCGAAAAATAAATAAAATCTTTAAAAAATAAAATAAAAAGCATGTGATGTTAGAACTCCCAGGGGAGTCAAGGAATGAGAGAAAATTATTTTAGTGATGTCCCAACTGCCAGCCAGCCAATTAGCCAGAGAATGTTATCCCTCTAGTTACTCCCTGCAGCCCTGGGCCAGCCCCACCCTGTGCTGGCTCCCTAAGGAGCCCATTTGGCATTTTCATTAGGAATCTTGGAATGCTGCCCCAGGATGCACATAACCTGCCTCATTCCACACCTGACCCGCAGTGGGGCCCGTCGAGAGGCTGCATTGGCATGAGCCTCCAGAGGGAGTCCTTGGGGTGGTGCAGACGTGTGAACATGGGCCATGACAGCTCGTTGCTGACCAGGGACTGACTCTGGCCCCTGTGCCTGGGAAACCATGGAGAGAATGGGAGCCCGACGAAAGCCCAAAAGCTTTGCCCAGCTCAGGAACCAGCAGCTGCCTTGACTGCCTGGTTGTATCCAGCAAAAGTCAGGCCCGGAGTTGTTAACCCTTCCCAAGTGTTCAGGGAAGCCATAAATCCTTACTTTTCTTTGGAATCTACCCATTTCTAAATATGGGCAATTTATTTAAACTGCTTTTAAAACTCCCTGGATCAACAAACCTGACTGAAGGCTGGATCCTGCCTCCAGGGAGCCAGGAAGCAAGGCCTGAGTCCAGAGAGGTGAGGCAGCTTGCCAAGGATACACAGCTTGTTGGTGTGGAGACAACTCAAGGCCTGGCCGCCTGGTGGCCGGGTTCAGTCTAGCCCTTGCCCCGCAGCATCTCAGCAGGCGCAGGCCCCTGCCGGGGTTGCTCTTACGTGTCCCTGCACGTCCCTGCCCGGTTCATCTCTCTGACCCACAACCCCCCTCCATGTCCCAGTGGCTTCCTGGACTCACTCACATTCAATCTTCTGGGTCGAGCATAAAGTTCTTCCTCTTCCCTTGCTTCCTCCAAGTTCATTCCAGGAGCTTTAGAACTTGACTCATTCATGCACCTACACGTCCTGGGCACCCACAATGCAGGGCCTGGTGTCCAGCCCTGGGAACAGAGGCGAGCGAGATCCAGGCCCTGCTGTAAGGAACTGGGATGGTCAATTTTATGTGGCAACTTGGATCAGCCATTCTGCTCATGTGTGTCATCAAACACAAGTCCAGATGTTACTATGAAGGGATTTTTTAGATGTGCTTAATATTTAAACCAGTAGACTTTGAGAAAAGCAGACGACCCTCCATGATGTGGGTGGGCTTTATCCAGTTGGTTGAAGGCTTTAGGAGAAAAGACCAAGGTCCCTGTCAGATAAGAAAATTCTGCCTCCAGACTGCCCTTAGACGCTATCTACGACCGTTCCCTCCTCACCTCCAACCTGCCAGCCAGTCCTGCAGAGTTTGGACTCGCCACCCTCCAAAATCACATGAGCGAATTCCTTAAAATAATTCCCTCCCCAGTGCATAGATAGATGGATAGGAAAGAGAGAGAGAGAGATACACACATACCTTTCTCTAGAGAACTGTGCCTAATACAGAAACTCATAGTCTGGTGGGAAAGAGACTGATTACAAATTCCTTTCATCATACTAAATTCACATATGATGTGGAGGCTCAGGAAAATGAGGGAAAGGGCAATTTTTTCCCTAGACTTGCAAACAAGATTTTGTGTATCTGTGCTATGTGCATTTTTCAGAGAAAAGCATCAAAGAATTTTAGAAACCAACACCCCCCAAATAAAAGCAACACAAGGACCGCTAAATTTCCTGTTCCCAGACGGCCCTCCCAGCTTGATATTCTGTAGTACATAACGTGTTTCTGTGGGTCATTTTGCTCTCGCCAACCACAGGCCTGCAAGACTTCTGGCACTCATCAAAATGAAGCCTCCAAGGAATGGCACCAAATGTCCTAAGTCTGGAATCTGATTTATTTGTGGATCCAAACTCTGCCCCTGCCGTTTACCAACTCAGTGACCCAGGACATGCTGCTTCACCTCTCTGAGCCTCGATGTCCTTGACGTAAGAGGGAAGCAATACCATCCCACAGGGTTGCTGTGAGTCTTTAATGAGGCGGCAAACACGACTGATCAGCGTGGGGCTGAAGCCGCAGAGGGGATTCAGTAAACGCCCACTCCTTCTTACTTGTACAGATACACTCAAGGCCCAGGGAGCCACCGTCTTCAGCTTGCAGGAATGCAGCAGAAGCCAGTCATGGCCGAGTTGCTCTCCTTCCGATCACAGACACAAGGAAAGAAAGGTAACACACTTGCTCCTTTTAATTCAGAATCCTGAGACGGGACAGATCACTTCCCCCCTCCCTCACTTTTCTCAGCTGCCCATCTGGGTCATTATACCGCCCTCATAGAATTGTCATGATGCCAGGATGCAAGTGCTTTCCTGTCTCTCAAATCCGGAAGACAGAGGATGGATGCTGGGCATCTGGGGTCAGAGTCAGGGGGACCAGCCTTGCTGCTCTGCCTAATAATCTCCTGGTCTTCAGACCTCTGTTCTCCCCAGTAACAAATAGCAGTTGGTGAGACCAGGTACCTCAAAGCTTTTAAGGATTTCATGAGCTAAGTCATACAAGGCTTGGGCTTCCTCTCTAGTAGAGGTTGTAAGCAAGTATGATTTTTTGTTATTACCCTAATTTTTGTGGGGAAACATGGTCGCCGTATCGCTGACACTAAGTTCTTGCTGCAAAATTCCCCTTTGCCTAACCTTTGAACTGGCATTCTATCATCCCCCACCAAAAAAGCCTGGCAAGTGCCTTTTGGAAATGTACTTCTCACTTTACATCTTGGATCATTGAGGTGGGTCAGCAATTAGCTCTCCCTGCCCCATCCTCGCCCCTGCTTTCCAGATGGGACTTCTGAGGTCCAAGAGATGAAGCCACTTGCCCAGTAGGGCATGGCTGGGAAGCCAGGGAAAAGTTGTCTGTTTCCCATTGTTTCTGCTTCATCTTACTGACTGCACAGGGGTCAGAAGGTTGATATGGCAGCCAAGAATCTTGGCAAGCACTCCTTGGTCGGGGTTGAGGGGGCGGTCACAGAGTAGGAGAAAGCATGGTAATTTTATCCCAATTATGTCCTGTTTAACTTGGCCTTCCCTATAGCCTACAATGCCAAACTGCCAGCAGAGTTCTTGCCCTTGGGTAGCCATCAGGAATTCTGACTTCTAATTTGGGCTGATTATTTTGGACAAGTTGCCCAGCCTCCCTGTTCTAATCTTCCCATTTATAAGTCTGGGATAATAATAGCTTCCTCTCTTTGGGGAATATTTCAATGGCTTTTTTTTTTTTTTCCTGAACAGGGTTACATCATTTGTTCCCTTTAATTTGCTTTGTTTGGGTAGGCAGGAAATTATTTTCAGCCAGCAGCCAGTAATCACTAATCACAATAACAATTTGTAAAAAATGAACTGCCAAATGTATTTCAAGACTAGATCTCTATTTGCTAATGAAACATTCCCCTAGGAGTGGCTTTTAGCTGAGGTTCAGGCACCATGTGGCTATGGTTAGAGATTGGACTAGAATAGAAAGTGCAATGGACTGTGTGTAGGAAGCCCCAGGTGAGGTTGGGAGAACCAGGTGAGGCCAGGAGATTCAGGTGAGGCCAGAAGACCCAGGTGAGGCCAGGAGACCCAGGTGAGGCTGAGAGACTCTGAGGAAGTCATTTTATCTGCCTGAGCCTCTGACTCTTCAACTATGAACAGAGAGAGTTGGACTAAACGACCAGTAGGGTCCTCTTCAGAGATGCTGCACTGACTCCACCTGTAATAATCATTTCATAAAGTAGTTCTCAATCCCCCTGGTCCCTCCCAACCCTGACCCCCATTCATCTTCCAGAAAGCTACCAGCATAAACCAAATCATTTCATTCCCTTTTTGAAACTCTTCCAACAACAGAGGAAGGAATGTGAAAAGCATCGTGATTTCATGAAAAGGTATGGTATGAAGTCATTTAAGATGATGTATAAAGAGAAGAAAAGAAGAGCTTAGTTTAGGTGAGAAAGGAGGATGCAAATTATGCAGTAATGTCTCAAAAATTGGAAGTACATAAGGCAAAGAACAGGAGGCAGTATCACAAGGTGTTAACAGTAGTTAATTGACTCAGCTTACTAAGTGCCAGAGCTGGGACTCAAACCCAGGCCCCTGCGTGGAAAGAATAAGAGTGAGTTGTTAGAACACCGTGGGTAATAAGTGTCCAGCATGGGGAAGAGTTCAAAAGATAAACAAGGACTGGAACTGTGACATGGACCAAGAGAACCTGTATCGAGCTGTTATCGCTCTTAGCTGCCATGAAACTCACCATGGATTATAACCAAATAAAGTTAGTTAATGAATTTTTTTCAGACCATTCACTTTATTCCTGTCACACATTAAGAAGGTATGTTTTGTTCATCCTTCAGAATCATCCTTTAAATATCTGTAGAAGCTAAGCAATAAGTCTTTGGTATCTTTAAGCAGTGAATCTTTTTATTTATTCCATTAGCTCACTATTAGAAGTCCTAGATTACACAATAATTAAATTATTCGATAGCTCAGGCAAAAATCATGTCTTTTCCTCTGGGATGGACCACTGCCTTTGAAATTACACTCTTAAAAAAGGTAGGTCATTTATCCCAGGCTTAGTATTTTAGAAATCTCAGGATGCTCCTAATAGTCCTTCCCTCTAATCACCCATGGTTTTCTGGACACAGCCCTAATTGTCACACTCACTGATGACAGACATGTCCCCTGGTCTGAGGCTCACATCCCACATAACAGAAGGCAATAAGAGCTAGATGAGTGTAGACCCAAGAAGTAGGTAAAAATCACTGAATGTATTGCTTTCTTAAATGAAAGAGTCAGGCTTAAAGAAACAAAAACTACCCTGTTTCATAAGATGATGGGGTGCAAGGCTATTGACACTAGAAAGGCAATTCCCCCTAAATGATGGAGGAGGAATTATTCATTCAAGTTAACAAGTACTCCATGGGGCCACTCTCTCAAAACAGGAAAAACATCAAAGACAAGACATCAAGCAGTATTTTCATGGAGATGGCATTGTGCTTGGAGTTGGGAGGCCAGGATTCAAACCTCAAGCTCTTTCATTTCCTCCATGGGTTTTTTGCACGTTCCCAACCCAACTTAAGTTTTGCTATTGGGGTCCAAACAAATGTGGCTAACAGAGCTAGCACATAACTCACACTCCAGAAAACGTGAGTGGAAAACAAACTTAAACACAGAAAGAAGAAAAAAGAATACCTTTCTTATATATTATACAAAAGATACATATTATATATAAAAATGCATATATATTTCAAAAATAGGACTCATAAGAGCACCATGTTTTCTATCATTGAGGAGTATTAGTATGCAGAGGGACCTCAGGGCTCATGAGTCTGGAAGCTTTCAGCTTGAAGCCCAGCAACTCTAAGGGTTCCATAGATATGAGATGGATGTCTGTAGTGTTTATCTTCCCAGTATCCATTTCCTCATCTCATGATAACAATATCCTGATCTCCTTTTGGGAAACCCTCCCTGTTTCACTCTCCATATGGTCCAGGCAGGGCTCACCTACCCCATGTTACAGTGACAGGCACATGCCCCGTCCAGTACCCATCCTACTATCTAGGGACGGCATCAGGTCTGGCCAGGACTTTTAACAGAACCATGAGAAAGAGTCATGCTCTTTATGATGGGGCTGTTCAACAGGTGGAATGTCCACCTAGGCTGCTGATGGACATATTCACAATCACCTGGGGAGACCCTTCCTGAAAAGAAAGGCAACAACTCAGAGAGCAGCACTGAGAGATAGAAAGAATTCAGCACCTGATGGCCTTCTTTGGGTTCCCGGATCCAGCCATGCTTAAAGTTATTGCTTCTCCAAAACTTTTGAGCCCTAGAAACCATTACATTGTCTTTCGGCGTATGCCACCATGAGCTGGGTCTCTGTCATTTGGAACCAAAAGAATCCTGACCAAAACAAGAGATTCCGTGAATTCCTTGAAATGGTATGCAAATGGTATGCAAATATGCATAGATATATTTTCCTAGAGTTTTTAATGAATTCCTGAACTAAAAAGATTAAAAATGACCATTCCAATCCAATGCTAACATTTTTCAGGTGAGAAACCCAAGACCCAAATCAAAGGAGTAACTTGCCTGAGGTCACACAGCAAGCTGGTGAGAGAACACAGAGCAGAATCCAGTTCTGCTGACTCTTCCTACACTTACACCTCCCTCCTCATCAGTGGAGCTCACCTTTGGCCACTGAGAATCACCAGGTAGTTGCAAACCATCACCATGTGCATGCTCTCCCCTAGACCAAGCAAGTCAGAATGTCCAGGGATACACATTTGAACACTGATGTTTTTTAAAGCCCCCTGGGAAATTCTAACATGCAGTTAGGATAGGAACCCTTGCCTTGCAATATGAAAACAACGGTGAAGAAGCACACACAGCCCAATGATTCCAATATTCCTCCCATATTAAATAAGTGCCTACTAACATCAAATATGTTACTCTACCCAAACACTGTAGTAGGTGTTGAGATACAAAAATTGAAAAAAGACATAAGACATGCCTGGAAAAACAGTTCATCTCTTGTGTAAAACAGAGCAAGAACCATCCATCCAAAAAAGGGCCACTTCTCATTGGCAGCAAAATGGAATTCTTGGCAGCCCTACGCTCAAACTCTCAGCCACCTAACCCTTGGTCTCTTAAATTAAATACACAGTTCCTTCACAAGATACAGTCAAGTGTTTGCATCTGTTTGAAACAGTCCCATTTAGGGAATGTACGGCATTTGAGTATATTTACGAAAAGGGCAGAATTGAAAGGTAAAGTTTTTGTGCAATCGAAGTTAAATTGCTGTCAGCATAAAATAGACTGCTGTATCAATGAGATGTTTTATGCAAGCCTCAAGGTAACCACGAAACAAAAACAAAAGATAGATCCACTGACAGTAAAGAGAAAGGAATCAAAGTATACCACTACAGAAAATCATTAATTCACAAAGAAAGGCAGCAAGAGAGGAAGAAAGGAACAAGGGAACTACAAAACAGCTAGGAAACAATAAGATGGTATTAGTAAGTCCTTACACATCAATAATTACTCTAAAAGAAAATGGATTGAACTCCCCAATCAAAGGACATAGAGTGGCTGGATGGATTTTAAAAAGAAAGAAACAACTCCCCACTGTATGCTGCCTACAGACTCATTTCAACTTTAAGGACACACACAGGCTCAAAGTGAAGGGATGGAAAAAGATAGTTCATGCAAGTGGAAATAAGAAAAAAATGTGGGGTGGGGGTGCTGTGTTGGCTCAGTTGGTTAAGCATCCAACTCTTGATTTGGGTTCAGGTCATGATCTCAGGGTCATGAAATCAAGCCCTTTGCCAGACTCTGTACTGAATGTGCAGCCTGCTTAAGATTCTCTCTCTCCCTCTCTCCTTTTGCCCCTCCCCCCAACTCTCACCCTCACTCTCTCTCCTTCTCTTAAAAACAAATAAACAAAAAAGAGCCAAGTAACTTTACTTCTATCAGACAAAATAGACTTTAAGTCAAAAACAGTAACAGGAGAAAAGAACATCATTATGTAATGATAAAGGAGTCATTCATGAAGAAGATATCATAAATCATAATATATATATGCACCCCATATTAAAGTACCCAAATATATTAAGCAAACATAACAGATATGAAGGGAAAGATCGACCACAGTACAATAGCAGGAGTCCACTGCAATACCTTACTTTCAACAATGGATAGACCGTCCAGACAGAAAATCAACAAGGAAACATTAGACTTGACCACACTTTAGACCAAGCGGACCTAACAGACATCTACAGAACATTCTATCCAACAGCAGAACACACATTCTTCTCAAGTGCACACAAACATTTTACGAGGCACATTTCTACGCACTGGCAATATAGAGATTGAAAACAAGAATAAGACTCCTGTTCTTGAGGAGCTCCTCGCAGAGGCAGAAGAAGTCAAGTCATGACTTTAGAGAGCGTTAACCATTCTCAATAAAACAATTTATGTCATAGAAAGTCGTACTGGAGAAAGCATAAGAAATAGCATCCTGGGAAATTTTTTATGTCAAAATTGGAAAAGGTGGATGAAATGAAGGCAAGAGAGGTAGAAATTGGGGGGCAGGTATAGATAATGATGTTGACACCTTATACCTATAAACTTCTCCAGAGGCTTGGTCTTGGACAAACTGGAGTAACCTTACTGGGAGACACACCATAGGCAGGGACAAACAATACCCGACCCATTCAACCCAAATGCAGACACTGCATAACCCAAGCTGGGCTGGCACCTCTGTCCAACATGCTGAGATGGAGTGACACTCTCTAAGCCCCACTATAATCTGCACAGGGAATGGGGTGGAGCTGCAAATGGAGTATTTCTTGGGCCCCTGAGCATCTGAATCCTCCCCCTCAATTACCCCTCTTTCCTACAGAGGTCCTGAAAGATAGATCTATCAGAAAGAGTGGTCATCTAAGAGATAAAAGTCTGACTATTATTCACTGGGCCAGTGACCAGCAGTTGAATTCAGCATTCCCTGTTAAAGAGGAATTTAAAACACAAGTTAGACCAGAAACCATTGCAGCCTCTACCTCACAAAAAATCCACATCCAAATTTTGACTTCTCCCACTTGCCTCCTTCACACGTAAGGAGCAAAAAGGTGGGGCCAGCACTCTGTTAAACCTGGTTTCGTTGATACTGGATTTCTAAATGGAAGCGACAAAATTTAGGAATGAAGTTGCCTGCCAGCCTTTTCTCTTTGGTACAGCTGTGCTGTCTGATACAGTAGCTCTTAGCCACATGAGGATATTTAAACTTAAACTTAAATGAATTAAAATTAAAAATTCAACTCTTCAGTCACACCAGCCACCATTTCGAGTGCTCAATAGCCACACGTGACCAATGACTACCATACTGGGCAATGTAGATGTAGAACATTTCCATCTTTGCAGAAAGTCCCATTGTATAACACTGACCATGAGGAAGCAAGAGGACAAGAAATAAAGGGTACCCTGTCTCAGAGGGTCAGGCAGGGCTCAGGTTACCCAACCAGCCTCTGGGAGCAAAAAGGAAAATGGAAAAACAGGAAAACTGATCTGTACTCTTCAACACACAGTGAACCCACTCAGTAATGGGCCCAGCCGTGTCTGTGCTTCGGGATCCAACCCATAAACGCACATCACCCCCTCACAGAGAAACAGATGTCAGGCCAGGGGCAAAGGATCCTTTCTGTTTTCATGGTATTCATAGGAGACTCCTATTAGTCAAAATAATTCATTTTTTAATGGAGTGATTTATCACTAAGTTCACTTGCCATCCAAAAGAACTATGAATCATAGAGAAGGGTCTATGACCCTAGTTCGGGTCAGGTGCTCTCCCTTAGATCAGTCTCTCTCGGGTATTGGACGAATATGGCAGCCAAAAACGGGGGGCCATGTGATTAGAGCATGAGTGCTACTCATGGGAATCCCACTACAACCAGCAGACAGAAGGCAGGGTCCCTCTACATGGACCACATAACCCTCATTTCACTTCTCAGTTGGTTTAACCAATCTTGCCTTGTTTGCTCCTGGTCTTCGAGATTTTGGAGGACAAAGATCCTGTTTCCTCCACTGTGCCCACACATACTTGTCTCACAATTGGTTCTCTCTTCTCAATAAATATTTAACTAAATGATAGTAGATGACATTTATTGGGTCCTACCTTGGGACCAGGACAAGCTGTGTAATCCATCTGCATTAACTCATATAAGCATTATAGCAACCATACATGATGGATTTTATTTCCCGTTTTTCAGATGAAGAAACTGTCTCATCAAAATAAAATAATTTGCTCAAGGTCACAATCAGTAAGTGTTGGATGGGGAATTCAAGCTCCCATCTACATGTGACAAGTCAACACACTGGTACCGTCTTTGTTGCAAAATATGGGTGGGCAGAGAAGTCCTGGTGGAATCTATGGAGAGGACCAACAGAAGAGCTCACTCTACACATCCAAGGTCACACAGCTTGTCCATTGGGAGACTATAATTTGAACTGATGTCTATCTAAGTCAAAAGTATATCCACTCTCCAATAATTGGGATAGTGTGTGCACAGGACCAAGGAGAGCGCCTGACCATGGTCATAGCCCACTTAACTTCAGCTACTATTACTGTATCCTACACCATGTTGTGAGAAGTGTCTGCCCTTGATCAACAGTCATCTGGTCCAACAGCAAAGAATCCACCCAAAGATCCACAGGATTGAAAAGATGTGGTTGTGAGGATTCTAGATGATTTCCATGCATGAGTCCTTCACAAAAGCCTGGCAGTATCCCTCTGTTTCTCAGAACAGAATCTGCTGGCGACTGGGAGATTAATCAGACTTCATCAATTCTGAAAAATAAACCATGGCATGTTTACCCTTGCTCTCAAAGGCATTATCATCAATCACCAAAATCAAAGCTCACTTGTCTGAGCAGAGGTGCAGTGGGGCCCCAGGAGCAGGTCACAATGTCAACAGCTTCCCGATGGTTTCCTTTCTTTTGGAGCCTTCCTGGGACCAGCAGGACCAGCTGAGCAGTGCTCCAGTTATCAGTAACAGTCATGAACAATAACCCAACAGCTTGCAAGGGGCTTTAGTGCTGTGTATTTTTGCTCCAAAGAAGTAAAGACAAGGTATGTTTAGAAGAGATTAGAAATTCGAGGGGCACAGATTTGTTTTTTCAAGCCACAGCTTCTTAAGTCAAAGCCCAGATAGGCCTGAGAGATCCAGGAAGGGTCAGTAATGTGTCCAACGTCACATAAGTCATTCATGGCAAATCTGGGACCAGAACTCAGGACTCCTGAGTCTCAGTCTACTGCTCTTTCCAAACCAATGCTTCTGCCTAAGGGCTTCGGGTTGATTAGAACACACTCAAAAATATTTACTCCTATCTAGGATGAATATATTGCCTACCTCGGTCTTGGCCAATTGATTTCCTTTGGCCATTAAGTAGAAATAGATCCACTGCAGGGCAGGGGTGGAAGTGGGCTTGCGAAGTGAGGTATGCTCTGCATTCCAGAGAAGGACTCCCCCAATGAGCCCCTGGATTCAAGAAAGTTGAGAGGCTCGTGGAGCAAACCCAGACCAAGAGGGCAGCTTAGACATACCTAGTCCTGCCCCATCTAATTCAGCTGGGCCCCTGCTGATACACAGATGCGGGAGGGGAGTAAATGCCTGTCTCTGAGATCTTTGTGGCTGTGTATCATGCAACAGGAGTTGACTTATACAAGGCTTATCCTGCAAACAAATGTACAATTCCCGGGATGCAAAATGATGCATTAAAAGGACCCTAGGCTAGGGAAGATTTTAATTTGAATCTTGGTTTGGGCATTTAGTGACTTTGGGACCTCAGGAAAATCATTAAAATTTTCTGAGACTCAATATCCTAAACTCTAAAGGAAGGTAATAATATTTACCCCTATAGGGGGGTGCTATGGACTGAGTCATCTCCCCCAAAAATCGTATGTTGAAGCCTTAACCTCCAGTGAGGTTAAATTTGGAGACTTGGCCCATAAAGAAGTAATTAAGGTTAAATGAGATTATAAAGGTGGGGCCCTGATCCTACAGGATCAACGACTTTGTAAGCAGAGATGCCAGAGCATTCTCTCTCTCTCTCCTTCCCTTTCCCCTCCCCCTGCTCCTTCCCTCTTCCTCCCACCCGTACTCACTCTCTCAGGCCCTGTGAGCACACAGTGAGAAGCCTGGAAGAGCTTCTCAGCAGGAATCCAACCCCACTGATCTTGGACTTCCAGCCTCCAGAATCCTAAGAAATACATTTCTGTTGTTTAAACCACCAATTCTATGGTATTTTGTTATAGCAGCCCAAACTGACTGATACAGGGGATGATCAGAACTAGAAATTCAGAATTTTATGTCAACTGCCTAGCATATAGGGGGGTTGAAATCTCAAACCTCTGGCTGGAGAGTAAAGTTCTATAGTAACTACATGGAACATCGGTGTGTTGGAAATGCTTTCTCCTCCGGTGTGGTCGTAAAACCCTGAGTTTTAGGCTAGGCACATTACACCCAATATAAAAAGTATATTTTCCAGATTTCTTTGCTGCCATTGTGATTCACCTATGTGCCAAGAAAATGTCAGTAGAGGTACCATGTGCAATATCTGACACATGTCCTTAAAAAGAGAGGGGACATGTCCTCCCCCACTTCCTCATTTTTAACTGGCTCAAATGTGCACTTGATGGCTGGAGCTCAAGCAATCATTTTGGAGTAGGAAACCACATGTCACTTAATGCAGGAAGGGGAGAGAAGGAGCCCACATTCTGACATCTTGGTCCCAACCTTGGACCACCTACCTAAGGACTTCTTTAATGTGAGAGAAAAATAAACTAGCTTGATTAGGCCACTGTTAGGTATGGCAGCCCTACTCAGCATCACTTGGAAGCTTGTCGGAAATGCAAATTCTCAGTCCCCACTACGGTCCAACGGAATCAGAATCTCTGGGGCCCTGGACTCTGTGTTTTAACAAGCTCTCCAGGTGCTTCTTGTGCTCTGGAGTTTGAGAGGCATTGATGTGGAGGTTTTCTGCGCATACACCTAACCTGATAACTGAAAGAGTAGTCCTAAATTGCAGGTTTTTGTCAAGGACTTGGTGAAGGCTTAAAAGGCAAATGATATAAAGCCAAGAAGGATGGCAAAGCTAGTAACTGACAATGTCAAGATTTAAAGTGATTTTGACAGAGTGAAACACTGGACCAAAGCCAAGAAGATGAAATGTAATGCGGATATATAAAAAGCAATCAAAATGTTATTTTTTATTGGAGGAAATATAAAATGTTCTTCTGTTTGACTTCCTAAATTAAAAAGAAATGTAAAATTACATATTTTAAAATATAACAAATAATGCTACAAATCAATGCCAATTATGACTAGTGAAAGGAATAAGGGAAGGAGAGATCAGGAGAGGAAAGAGCACAGAGTGCAAAGGAACAAGAGACATAGAGTCAAGGACAGAGAGGGTGAGAACTGAGGTCCCCTCCCAGGCTCCCTCTGTGGATCCTGAGATGACCTTCGCAGCTGGAGGTAATCATCATAATTAGCCAGATTATGTTGAAACTTACTACGTGCCAGCCGCTGTACTGTGTGCGTTATGCAAATGTATTCTCTCGGGAACTCTGTGAGGTAAGATCTATTATTATCATTGTTTTTCAGATGCAGACTCTGAAGCAGAGAGAGGTTGAGTAGGTCTCCCAAGGCCACACAGCCAGCACAAGGTAGAAGTGGGATATGAACCCCAGGAGGTGAGGGGTCAGGGATGTGACCCTCAGCTGTTCTGGTGTACTCTACCCTTTTGCAGCTGCCCCCTTCTTGTGACTGACTGATTAATTTCTACTAATTGAAAGCCATCCATAGAAATAAGGAAACCCACTACCTCACAGTCCAGATTCAGGGTGGGATCCAGGGGCATTATAATTATCAGCTCGAAGACGTCATGGCAGATACAAGTTTTCCCATTCCTGTGTGCTATTGTCCTCAGCCTCTGGCTTCATCCTGTAGCTGGATCCCCTCATAGTTCCAAGATGGCAGCCAACAGTCTTGAAACTGCGTGCTTTCTTTTTTCATGGCCAACAAGGAAGAGAAATCTTTGTGCCCAGCATGGAATCTAGTGGAATACATATCTTTTAATATGTTTTATTATACCAATGTAGGCAAATGACCATTCTTAAACAATAGGGGTCATCAATGAGAATGCTATGAATTGATTGTGATTGGTTAATAAGGATCAACCCCGAAGTTAGGAATGGGGCCAATTGAGTCAGGACTCCAGGGTATCCAGGACAAATGGGATCCACTATTTGTTGTGATTCCCTCTCCTTTTTCTTTTAAAGCAAATCAAGTTCTTCATCTGTTTGAATCCTCACAAAATAATAAAATACTGAGAAAATCAAAATATTCACTAGAAAGCAACTTGGATAGAAAACCCCTCTTTAACTCTTCAGCAGCTTTCCTAACCTTACATTTTTGGACAGAAAGCCTTGTGCTTTCCCTTGACAGGTATAATTATGCTGTGAGGAGGGGCTAGGTCGTGGTGATGGCGGTAGCAGGTACTCTAGGAGGTGGGAGGAACCCAGCATTTACTAAAGGTCTAGAGAGAACCAAGGCCCAGAACTGTTGTGCGTTTGCTCATGGTTGTTCAGTTGGTCAAGTGGCCGAGGTGGATTTCAAACTCTAGTCTCTCTGATTCCATAACCCTGGTTCTTCCTACCACACCATACAACCCAATCCAGGATCATCCTCATTTGCTGAAATTATTAGCATTGAAATTTTTAACCGAGATTCCTTGGCTATTTCTCTCTGCTCTCTGGCTCCTGTTGTGAGAACTACTTTCAGATTATAGCAGACTTTCTACTAACTTCCATTTCTTGAACACTTACTGTGTTCAATGTGCCAAGAACTATGCTAGCTGCTTTATGGGAACAGTCTCAGTTTATCTTGCCACTAACCCTGTGATGCAGTTTATTATGCAGAATGATTTTAGTTGCAAGCAGTAGAATCCCAAACCAAACGTCACATGCCGGTGGCTACATCCACAATTCTTTAATAGTTACGACTCTCTCTAGACTTAACTGTATCTTGAATTTATCTGGCTTCAGTCGAACTCTCAATCTCTTTTCCCATTTTGTCTAATTGAAAAGATTTAATTGGGGCCACTTCAAACAATTCAGAGGTTTTAATGGACAGATGATACCTTCTACTGGTCCTCGCCTGAATTTTCACCTGACTTTATCACTTAAAGACCTCAGTTTTATCTTTTATTTTTTGGAAATCAGAATCAATGATATCCTGTAGTCCTCCAGTCCTCAAATTTTGGGGCATTTCTACTCCCTTCCATCTCTTCGAAATGGACAATTCTTTCCTAAACTCAACGTTCTTATTGGCACCAAAGGTGTGTGAGTCACATACTGTTGCAAAACCTCTCTGCAGAAACGACAAGCTCATTCAGTACGTGTCTGTCTCTTCAGTGATTACTGGTGGCACATTTACCAATGTCTCTCCACGAGATAACTTGAGAGGCCGTTTTTCCACCCTTCAATAACATACTGTTCGCCTCCCACTCCCAAGCCCCAGAGGTAATGCCCCTTTAATTTAGGTTTTCTGCTATGGCAGCACCTCAGTTCTAAGTCCCAATTGCTATATCAATCAGTCGAGCCTAAGCAATGCTGCAGTAGCAACAAATAATCCACAAATCTTTACAAGAGGAAGAATTATTCCTTGCTTATGCCCATGTCCTCTGTAGGTGGGCTGCGATTTTGCCCCATGTCTTCTTTCTTCTAGGACTCTGAACACACAGATGCTATCTGGGACATGCCAGCCTGGCGCCAAGGAAGAAGAAAACGGGGCACACGTTTCTCTGCTTAGAAATGGTGCATGTCCTCTGCACACATTCCACTCCCCCAAACAAGTCGCTTAGTCAAGCCTGACTTCAATAGGTGAAAATTATTCTCTTGTTGGGAAAGACATCGTAGAGACCCACAGTGAAGGCAATGTGCTGGTAAATGTTTACATGCCTCTCGAGGAATAAAAGCCCTGACTTCTGGCTTTTGCCAATTTCCATGGTGCAAATACTCCCACAATGGCCAATTTCAAGCTGCCAGTGTCACTGAATGCAGAATTAGGAAGAGGCATTTGTCCTCAGCTCTCACGAGCAGTGTAAGCCAGCCACAGCTTGGCGCTAAAGCTACCCCATTTTAAATCAGCGACTAAACATAAATCGAGTCATACCTGTTCCACAATAGGAATATAAAATCTTGCTATGGGTTGCAGGAAAGGGGGCAAGGGAGGAGACTATTTCTTGACTCAGTATAAACCTGAACGGAACCTAAACTAAGGACTTGCGGTAGGGCTGAAGACTTAGACCACTCAGAATTAAGTCTTCACGTTACTTGCTATTCCTCTATTAACTGGTAAATTTGAGTGGAGAGTGAGAACGTGAGAATGAAATATGAATTATCTTTTGCATCTATAAATAAGATGCAGCCCCAGGTTCCTCCTTTGCGGAAATTCTTATTAAGGACTTGGCTCTCCTCCAAGAAAAATAAGGCAGAGATCATTCAAACTCTTTCATTCCAAATTACTCCTGATAGGAACTGCTTGGTGAGTCTACCTCTCTATTTTTCATATGTGCTTACAATTTTCCAGTAAAAAGTTTGTTTAAAATGTCCCTGAGCTTGGAATCAGCTCTAAGTTCTTTTTTTTTTTTACCTCCAAAGATGCTCTTTAAGTACATTAGTATCACCACTGTGATGACATTGAGCAAGTTGCTTATGTGCTCTGAATTTGTTCCCCCATCTGTAAGATTGGATAACAACTCCTGCCTTTTAAGACTGTTATAAGCTTGAATATCCAGCATACAGAAAGCACCTAAAAGAGTACCTTGTACATGGTAGTCCCTGAATAAATAATTATTACCATCCATAACTAAGAATATGGATAAACATTCTTATGATTATTACTGAGGCATGGGACAAGAAAGTTTGAGTCACTATTTACAATAGTGTAGCCTCAGAGTATTTGGCAGGAATAATCTGGCTGTTGATTTTGAGTATATCTGACAGGAATGACTTCTGCAGCCCCTCTGGAAGCATGGATACTATCGTAATTTAACAGAACTCCTCTCTCTAGTTGTTAGTGCTTTATGTCTATTGACCTTGAACTTGGCCCAAATTGTCAGCCCCACAGAAAGAATGGGTGGTTTGCCTCAGGATGAAATCTTGGCCTGAAAGGGGTGGATCCTGAACCCCAACCTCAGAGAGCATGGAAAGCTCACTCAACCATGTTGTGGCCTTTCATAGTGATTCTGACATAAAAATACCAAAAGGAAAGTCTACCTCCAACTCCACAGGAATTCTGGAAGAGCTGAAGGACCATTCAAACATATATGCGTGGCGTACCACTTAAGGTCATAGGACAGAGCACCAGAGAGATCGTGATGATGATTCACGATGATGAAGCTTCATCAAAAGAACAGCCCAGGTTAGTTGACCATAGAGTTGAGGGTCCATTCTGTTCCACTGACCTATGTGTCTGTTTTTGTGCCAGTACCATACTGTCTTGATGATGACAACTTGTAGTAGAGCTTGAAGCCGCAATTACGATGCCTCCAGCTTGGGTTTTCTTTTTCAATCTTCCTTTGGCTACTCAGCCAAAGGTCTTTTCTGGTTCCATACAAATTTTAAGATTGTTTGTTCCAGTTCTGTGAAAAATGTTGATGGTATTCTGATAGGGATTTCATTGAATATGTACATTGGTTTGGGTAGCATAGGCGTTTTAACAATATTTGTTCTTCCAATCCATGAGCATGGAATGTTTTCCCATTTCTTTCTGTCTTCCTCAATTTCTTTCATGAGTGTCCTATAGTTTTCAGAGTACAGATCCTTTACCTCTTTGGTTAGGTTTATTCCTAGGTGTCTTATGGTTTTTGGTGCAGTTGTAAATGGGATCAATTCTCTGATTTCTCTTTATTCTGCCTCATTGTTATTGTATAGAAATGCAACTTACTTCTGTGCATTGATTTTATATCCTGCAATTTTGCTGAATTCCTACATGAATTCTAGCAATTTGGGGGTAGAATCTTTTGTATTTTCTAAGTACAGTATCATGTCATCTGTGAAGAGTGAATATTTAACTTCTTCTTTGCCTATTTGGATACCTTTTGTTTCTTTTTTTTTTTTTTTGTCTGATTGCTGAGGGTTGGACTTCTAGCACAATGCTGAACAACAGTGATGAGAATGGACATCCCTGCCATATTCCTGACCTTTCAGTTTTCAGTTTTTTTCCCATTGAGGATGATATTCGCTGTGGGGTTTTCCTACATGGCTTTTATGATATTGAGGTATATACCTGTATCCCTACACTGCAGAGAGTTTTTATTGGATGGAATTAGAGGGTATTATGCTGAACAAAATAAGTCAGTCAGAGAAAGACAAATATGGTTTCACTCATATGTGGAATTCAAGAAACAAAACGGATGAAGAAATAAAATAAGACAAAAACAGAGAGGGAGACAAAGCACGAGAGACTTAACTCTAGGGAACAAACTGAGGGTTGCTGGAGGGGAGAGGGTGGGGGGATGGGGTAACTGGGGGATGGGCATGAAGGAGGGCATGTGATGGAATGAGCACTGGGTGTTACATGCAACTGGTGAATCACTAAATTCTACCTCTGAAACTAATAATATGCTATATGTTAATTAAATTGAATTTAAATTAAAAAATTAAAAATAAATAAATAAAAACTTAAAGAAATAAAACATGGAGGAAAAAAAAGAACAGCCCACCACTTTCCTGGGGTCAACTCATTCATTCCTCTGGAGTTGCTGTAAATAGTCAAGATGTTTCTTTCATACTTGCTTATGCTTCTTGACTTAAAAACTAATGATGAGCAAGATGCTGGTAATGATAATAGTGAAAACGGTGCATGGCCCATGTCTGAGACTCCGTGTCCTACTGTTCTGTAGTGTGTGTGTGTGTGTGTGTGTGTGTGTGTGTGTGATTCTGTGTATGTACATGTGTTACTGGTTCCTCCCAGGTGAATTTTTTTTTAAGTTTTTTTTTTTTTTTACTTATTTGAGAGAAAGCGAGACAGAAATAGCGACAGAGAGCATGAGTAGGGAGGAGAGGGAGAAGCAGGCTCTCCACTGAGCAGGGAGCCTGATGTGGGGCTCAATCCCAAGACCCTGCAATCATAACCTGAGCCAAAGGCAGATCCTAACTGACTGAGCCCCCCAAGTAACATATTTTTATACCAATTATTAGTTCGTAGAAGTGCACATAGCAATGTTCCAGCAGTGACAATCACACATAGTAAAGGCACCAAAACCTTGGAAGCAATTTAATAAAAGCTACTGGAGACAGAGCCTCACTTAATTGGGTCTTCCAAAATTAAGAATGTGATGCTGCTTGTATGAGCAGCTCCACACATGCGGGGTAAAGCTATGGTCCTATTATTTACTTTTCCAATTAAGTTATTGAGTAATAGTTGCTGCTTTAACAAATATACCCCTAAATTTTCCTTTATTTCTCACGTATGCAACAGTCCATGCAGTCACATTTCTTCCTGTTGGAGCAAAGAGAGCACCAATTTCTCTGATAAAAGTAGGAGTCTTTGGTCATGTCAAGGCAGGTGAGATAAGGAAAGGTAAAAGTCCCAGCAGCAGGACCACCATCACCATCAGCAGAATGCCTTCTGTAATAGTCTATTTCCAAATTAGACAAACTGGCCACCAAATCCTGGCTTGGCCAACAGCCAATCGTGTAACCTTGGCCCAGTCACTTCCTTCCTGAAGTCTGGGCTTCTTTATCTGCAGAGCGGAGCTAACATCGTACTAAATAGGACTGCTGGAGGATTAACTGAGAGAACAGAAGGAAACTTTAAGTTTAGTCCCTGTTTTGTGGTCGGCTTTTAATACCTCATCACTCCCCTTTCATTTTCAATCGTTATTTTAACTACCTTCCAACTATCTGCGTAATACAGGCATGGCTTTGTGAAGGCTCAAAGACATGTAATAGCTTTCTCCCTCACAGAGCTTATAATACATTCATTTGTTCAATAAGCAATTATTTTTTAAAAAGATTTATTTATTTACTTATTTGAGAGAGAGTGTGTGCGGCAGGAGGGGCAGAGGGAGAGAGAGAAAATCTCCAGCAGACTCCCTGCTGAGCACAGACACCGAGGCAGGGCTCAACCCCACAATGGGGAGAACATGACCTGAGCAGAAATCATGGGTCCGCTGCCTAACTGACTGAGTCACCTAGGTGCCCCTATTCAATAAGCAATTATTGAGGGTCTATTATGTGCCAGGCACCCTGGTGGGGTTTAGAGCATACATAAGGTAAGTTGAGGCCCTTGCCCTCAAGCGGCTCACGTTCTAGTGGAGAAGGGAAGATATGACAATACATACAGTGTATCTACAGCCCTGAAAGAGAAGAGCTACACCTGGGGTGTGGCATGGCTGTTTTCATAGGCCAAGAAAGCATCGATGAGCGTTGCCAGGTGGAGGGGCCTGAGCAGAGAATTCTAGAACAGCTGAACCTGTGTGCACAAAAAACATGGCAGGTATGAGAAACTGCGAGTTTTCAAAATCTGTGTCCTTGCAGAGGTACTGGGAGACACGGCTGAAGAAACTGATGGAGGATGAAGTATAAAAAGCCACCAGAGAAGCGCTCTCTTTCCCGAAGAGGCAAAGAGGAGCCAAGAAGACAGTGCAGCTATTAGAGGACCGTGCTCAGTGTCCTACCCTTTGGAAAAGTCCGTCTGCAGTCTGGGGTGTGGTGGAAGTGGGGCTGGATGAGCTCAAGACAAGGTGAAAGGTCCAGTCCCCTTGTCGTCCAGACGGGAGAGATGAGGACTCACACTAAGGCAGTGGCCAAGGCAGTGGGGAAGCTCTGTGGCTACCACCGCCACTCAGGAGGAAGATCATGGGACGGCAAGCAGACAGAACAAAGATGGGGATAAACTGAGAATAATCCATGCTACTGGGTGTTTGGCAACGGCTTGACGATGACCAGGAAAAAGAAGACCGGGCTTGGTGAGGAACTAACACACATGTCGTGAGTTAAATAGCGTATCAAGAGGAGAGCGATGCTACATACAAAACACCACTGGGCTTTAGATTATTGTGCCGAATTAGACAAAGACTAAGCAAACAATGTTTGATCTCTTTTTCATGACTCCTCTTTGCATAATTTTTCCCCTTTTCTGGGAGCAACCATACTGATACACATAGGAGTACTTTGTCTACTCTCCTTAACCACAGCTGAAAATCTCTCATTCTAGGCCCAAAGCAGCAGTTATAAAGATACTATGACCTCTTCTTCCCCTAGATTTGCTTCTCACTCTGCTCGGTATCTTGTGCTATTGCCAAAGCGTTCTTTCATTGCGTGAGTGTGACCGTGTAATTTCTGGTGCATTTTAGAGTAGTCCAAGATTTATTGAGAATTCATAATTTCATAACTTCCCAGAAAATCTTAGGGTCTGAGTTATAAATATAAACACGGTACAGTCTGCCCCAAAAACTTTATGAAATAGGCAGGGAGCCCACTTGGACATTCAATAGCTAGTTGTTCAGTAGTATAGTGGTACTAAGGGAGATGCTGGAAATAGGAAGTGGAACTAGATACGATTCCTGCCGTTAAAGACTTTTACGTCTGATGGGGACGGCGAATAAATCAAGCCTTAAAGGAATGGGTGATAAGTGATATATTAGACCATAAGATGCCTTGGGAGCAAGAAATAGGAACAGCCAACCCTATCTAGATGTTCAGAGAAGCTTTCTCTATGTGACATGTACATAAATCACAGAACACAAAGTCTACTAGGAATAGACTCCAAAGCAGGATATATACCAACTGCTATGGAAAAGGGACTAACTCATTCCAACTGAGTAGATCCAGCAAGAGTTTTTGGAAGAGACCACATTTTAGTTGGAACTTGGGAGAGTCAAGTGAATTAACTCCTGCAAACAAAGTGGGAAACACAAGGGCATGTTTGCAGAACAGGGTGATGATATCCTTTACTAAGATCAGGTTTGGGGCTTTAAGACAGAAGGAGACAGACATACACTTTTTAGAAAGTTACAGCATAGGGAACACGGTCAATAATATCGTAACAATATTGTATGGTGACAGGTAGTGACTAGACTTATCATGGTGAGCACTGAGTAATAGAATAGAATTGTCAATCACTGTTGTACACCTGGCATGGATACAACATTGTATATCAACTATATTTCAATAATAAAAATTTTTAAGTCAACAGCAAATCTAGAATTAAAAATACTACAACATTCAAGAAATACCACGAGGCAGTAAGTAATTAAGAGCTGTTAGAGGAAAGGCTGGGAGCACAAGATTGGTGAACAGTGAGGTCACCAGTATGTCTGAGTCATAGGTGCCTGCATGGCCCTCTAGCCAGAGGCTCCTTGTGGGCTGTAAAGGCATTCTTGCCCACTGGTGGACAGTGGGTAAATGATGACAGTTAACTCAGTTAATCTTTCCTCAGCCATCCAGAAATCGTGAGGACCTGGAGCTCCTTGCTACATGTTTACACTTTAACCAAAACTCTAGAAATTTAGGGGCCTGAAGGGAACTGAGGATAGCACTTTTCTGCTGCTTGTTCAGATGCAAACTGAGAAGCCAAAAAAGTGACCTCCAAAAGTTGCACCAAGGCTATCCAGCCCTTATGTCCAGAGTTGTAAACCTTTTAAGGGATGGGGATGGGGTCCGTAGGGAGAGCGAAGGGACCCACAGATATGGAAGGGAGCTCTTTATAGGTTTTTCTGGGATGTTCTTTCCACCATCCCTGTAGGACAGAGTACTGAACTTGCAGCCTGGGTCTCTGCCACTACCTGGCATTGAACATTTAATCTATCTCTTCACATCCCGTGTCCCCGTTTGTAAAACAAGGAGGTCTGAGCGCCATACTAATAGCTACGTATTTAGGGGTCACCATACATGTCAGGCCAAGCGCTTTCCACTTTCTTTTTTAGTATAACAGGGTTATGCTCATTTCAGGCATATAATAGAGCGATGATGTTATGCTCACATAAGTGTCCTTAGCACCTGTCACCACATAACATTATTACAATCCTACTTCCCTGTGCTATCTGCACTTTTCATTTCACTTCTCTTCCGATCCTCACAACCACCAAAGCAGACCGGACTAACCCCATTTTACCCAAGACGGTTCAGAGTGTGTGAGTAACACATCCGAGGTCACACAGCAGGAGCTGCAAGGCCAGACTGCAATCCGAAGTTGCCGGACCCTAACACCACGGAGTCCGGGTTTCCTAGGGCTTAATCTTCGCCACACTGGGGCCAGGGGTGCCCCTCCTTGGACTACCAGCCGCCTCCCCCTCCTCCTGCCTGAACTCCCGGGCAACGCCCCCCTTCCACCACCGGGCATGCTCAGTCGCTCTCGAAAGGTTTTCGTTCTGCTTGAGGAAATTTTTCACGCCGACCCGGCAGCCGGGCCCGCCTCACCCACGTCTCCTTCTCTCAGGATTGGTCAAATTCAGCGAGTCAGCGAGGAGACCCAGATGACCTCCCAACTGCCCCCCCGCCGCCCCCACGCCCAGCAACCCGAGCGCTCTGGGCGCGCGCGCTCCGAGCGTGCGTGCGTGCGTGTGAGTGAGCACGTGAGACCCCGGAACGTGCACCGAGGGCGGGGGCAGGAAAGGGGAGGCGAGGGGCGGGGCTGCCGTTGCCATGGCAGTGACGTCAGGCGTCGGGGAGCGAACCCGCCCCTTCCCCACGCGCGCGCGCGCACACGGAGACATGCACACGCGCGCGCACCGCCGCTCTCCCTCAGACACACTGGAGGGAAAGGTCAAACTAAAGGCGAGGGAGCCGGGAGGCCGGAGGGAGCCGCCGCTGCCGCCGCGCGCCATGACGGACGCGGCCGAGGCTGCTTTCTCTCCGCGGACGCCGCCGAGCCACTGCTCTCACAGCGCCCCTCGCCCCCGCCCCCCGGGAGCCCCCTCCTCCCCGGCCCTCGCGCGTCCCCGCGCCCACTCCCCATGGCGCTCTGGGCGCGCGTCGGGCCTGGGGCGCGCGCCGGCCGCGAGCGGGCGCGGGCGCGGGCGCGGGCGCGGGAGGGTGGGGGCCGCGGCGGGCGGCCGGCCTCCTCGCGCGACCCCCGGTACCTTCGCCCGGCCCCTCAGCGAGAGCCCGCCAGGTGAGTGCGGCGGCGGGGGGGCAGAGGGCGTCAGAAGAGGACAGAGGAGCGCTCAGCCCTTGCCTGACTGCTTCCGGGGACGCTGACAGGCGCTCGGGACCTGGCCTCTGGGGGGCGTCGCAGGGTCAGCCTGTCGGGGGGCGGGGGGGGGGGGGGGGGGGGTATTTATTTATTTATTTATTTATTCATTTATTTTTGCGCCGCTGCCCCTCGGGGTCGGGCCCCTGGCTGGTGAGGGGCTCGGCACCGGGGGAGTGCAGCTGCCGGGTAGGAGTTGGCAGGGCGACCCGGGCGTGGGGTCAGGCGACGGGAGGCAGGTGGGCCCTTCTCTGGGGCTTGGTAAAAGTACCGGGAGAGGGCGAGGGGCCGAGCAAGGTGCGCGGGGTTGGGGTGGGGGGTGGTCTGCTGGAAGCTTTTCGGACGGGGTCCTCGGACAGTTGAGAGAAACTCTGCCCCTGGGACGAGGCTCTGTGCTTTTGCCCGGGCCAGCGAAAGTGGCGGATTTCACAGCAAAACTCGGGGAAGCCAGGCAGGACCGGACGGAAGGGAGAGGGACCGGGAGGACCCGTCTGGATGGGGACCAGAGATGAACAAATCCGCCTGTGGGTAGCACTGGGGCATGATGTGTGGACGTTGCCATGCCAATGTTTGGTGTTTGTTGCTTGTGGTTATTTTAGGACTAAATGATAAAAAAGTTACTTGGGAGAGAGGGAACTGCTTGCATGGTCATGAGCTCTTCCCTGGGTATGCAGGAAATGGGTAAATCTTTCACATTACCACCCGCAACTGAATCAGTGCCCGGGGGGCTTTTAAACGATAAATACAAAACTCGGAATGAAACACGGGAATGTCTGTCGCATGAGTTTCAGGTGTCAGGCTCCGTGGTCCGTGGGAGAAAAATGGAGGGCACTGTGGTACTTGATATGCTCAGGCAGTCCCCTTTTTGTAATAAGCTTTGGAGCTCATCGGAGTGGAGTTGTAACTGCCAGGGTTAAGTAATCACACTGACCCAGTGCCACCCGCCAATCAGGAGCCTCCGTGAGTGTAACTTGGAAGACGGCTACCAGCCCAGTACTCCGCTGGTTGTGAATAACCGGTGGTTCTGCGGGGGTTTTTCCTCTTTAATTGTCCGCTCTTCCAGTGCTCTTACCAGACCTTAAAATGAGTGATCCCATTAAATGCTCTCCACTAAGTCCCTTTTAAATTATCAGGCGCTAGCTCTCACATGTCATTTTTTCATATTTGGAAGTTGCTTGGATATCTCAAATATAATAGCTTCAAATTGATAAGGATTTTTTGAGTAGTAAGTCCAGCTTAAGCAGATTATACCAAGTGGGTAATGTGTTATAAAATTTAAATCTCATCCAAGAAAACCTGTGGTTTGTGAAAGGTGCAGGATTGTGACAGCTGAGGAAATGTCTGAAGGAGTCTTCTGTGAAGGATAACGGAAAACCAGGACACCTGGTGAGGTCGATGTTCACTGACAGGCCCAGCGTATGCACACTTGCTCCTTACTTGAGAATTTCTGACACGTGGGAGCCTCTTCTCTTGATTGTGGGTCTTCCATTATTTGTCATTTTCAAAAAGTTCTGTCAACAGAAAACCCTCACTTCAAAATTGAGTGGCTGTGGCATGTACCCAAGGTACCAGAGCATTTCAGTCCAAGATGTAAAGGAGGTTTATTCAGTTTGGGATCTTGTTCATTCTTTCTGTGCGGCAGTTTTTGTACCTGACTCTTCTGATGCCCCTTTGAGGTCTTGCTCCTATTGGCTGTTGCTGACATATGTCTGTAAACAATCCTGTCATGGGCTACTTGACTATTACAACCTAAAACATCATTTCCTGTAATATATAAATACCTTTTTTCGTCCGTCCTTCTCTCTTTTTAAAGGGAACTGTAGAATTGGGTATATCAGCACTTACTCAGCATATGCCCCTCCTGTAGATCTCATTGACCTTGGTAGCATCATGGAGGTCACGTGTTCATGGAGATAAACTGTTCTTGAACAGTTTCCACCAAGTGATAAAGACATATGGGAAAGAGATTTTTTTTTTAATTTATTTATTTGAGAGAGAGAGAGAGATCACAAGTAGGCAGAGAGGCAGGGAGAGAGAGAGGGGAAAGCACGCTCCCTGCTGAGCAGAGAGCCCGATGCGGGGCTCGATCCCCGGACCCTGGGATCTTGACCTGAGCCGTAGGCAGAGGCTCAACCCACTGAGCCACCCAGGTGCCCCGGGAAAGGGATTTGAGATATGCGTATCTTGATTTTTTAAAATCGTTTTTATTGGGAATTTATTGTGCTCACTGCCAAAAATAAGTCATTGATTTCTTTTTGAAGAATGCATACGTTTCTATTTACATTAAAAGAATCACTTAACTTCTTTTTTCAACTTTTCTGGTATTGCTTGTATAGTCTGTACTGACAAATTTTTTTTGGGTGACATTTTTAAAGGTTGGGAAATAAGGAGAAGGGCAGTAATACTGGGATGAATTTGGCCTGGGAAAGCAGCTGTGCTCTAAGAAATATGATATTTACAAGTATAAGATTGCAAAACAAATTAACTAGTGGTTAGGTATGTGAGAATCCTATATTTTACAAAAAGGATTCACTAAAAGGTGCCTTCAAATAATCCCTTTTACATGGTACTTAACCAAACGTGACTTGATTTATAAAAAATCATTTGGCATACAGCAATTTAGGAATAGATTTGGGGCATAATGTAAGATTTATCCGTATGTTCCTTGAGTTGTCCCTTTCTCAAAGGTGGGGACAAAATTAATATTTATGGGCTTCTTAAATTCAAGCTTATGCTGCTTGTATGCTGCCTATTAATATGTTATGAATAGAAAACTTGTCGCCTGATTTGTGCTGTGCCATTTAAGAAGTACATTGAAACCTAATTAAAATGCCAAAATGTTATGGTCAGGTTTGTGTGGAAGCCCATCCAAGGTAGTGTAGTTAACTAAGGTACCAAAAGCACCTTGTTGTAAGATACTGTTACTAGGACAGAGGTCCTGTAGCATAGGCCGAGTGGTTATACCCAGACTTCAGCAAAATCAAAATAAATAGATTTGGTCTAAAGTCCACATGCATTGAAAACCATTACCTTGAATTTTTCTCTAGGTGCAAATTATTCCTCAGAATTAAAGGCTTGATTTTCCTAAGCTGTAATTCTCTTTGGGTCACTTGTGAAAAATTCTATTTTGATAAAAGAAGGACTATGTACTCTTTAAACTTTTCAGGGAACTTTTTTTTTTTTCCTTTTTGTTATTGCAGTTGGGTTTATTTGGAATCATAGAAGGTATTAAATGAGGTACTCAGAGTTTTCATCTGAAATCATCTTGCTTGGGTGACATAAAAACAAAAAAGGAATGTGAGTTAATACAATTAGAACTTGCTTACAGGTTATCGCAAACTTTATGTTGGGATACATGGTAAAGGAAGAAACTGCACAAATTTTGTTATGGATAATTAATCAAATTTACTTTGTCTTACTTAAATATTCATGCCTGGCTTCATAAGAGTGACACTTCTCCCCAGTTTTAGAGAAGTTTTATTTTTAGAGACAGAATTTAAAGGATAAGACTTTTATACAGGTATATAAGTGTTCAAAGCATCAAAGTGTTTGAGTGCTTTAATAGTTTTTGTTTTGTTTTTGTGCTTTGGACAGAAAGCAAGAAATTATTTTCCTGCCAAATATGGGTTGAGAGCCCAACTTTGGGATAATGGGCTCGGTTTTTTTCCTCTTAGCATTATTGAATATTATAAAAATTGAGGGAACAGCTTGAATGATGCCATTGCGTTCTTAGTACAGGCCCTTAGTTCCTCTCTTGAACAAGTGAGTAAAAATGAAGTTTGAAGATGTGATATTAAATTTTTTCAATTTTTAAAAAAAATTCCAAGGTATTGTCTCAAAAGATTGCTAATTTTAGAGCATGGTGAGATTTAAAAAACCTTATTACTTGGATTTATCAGTAATAAAGGCGTGTAATTAAAAAAAATTTAAATACATGCAAAAAATTAAGTAGACTATTTTGGATTTAAAATATTTGTGCCAAGGGGTACGTGACTGGCTCAGTCAGTTGAATGTTAGATTCTTGATTTTCATCTCTGGTAGATGGAGCCCTACCTCATAGGGCCTGGGGCCTGCTTGAGATTCTCTCTCTCCTCCTCCTTCTGCCCCTCTCCCCTCTCCCTCTCTAAAAAAAAAATAATAAAAAATTTTAATTGGAACGTAAGGCTGATTTATGTTATCAGTTTCATTATTTAACTCAGTGTCACTTTAAAAACGTCATTCAGTTTTTCTGTTCCCAGTTTTCTATAAAATGCGGTTAGTACATGCTTTATGTAAAGTTGGGTTTTTAAATAATATTTGCTAGACTTCTTAAGCATAAAATATTACCAAATAACTGATATGTATATGTAAAATCTTCCTTATGGGATTTTTTTAAAAGTTTGGACCTTGTAATCTACAGAAATTTGGGCAAAAGTTGGAAAAATCAAAAAGGCAAAGTTCAGAGTTACAGATTACCTGTGAATTGTATTTTTCTCCTTCTCCCTGAAGGATTTTCTTTCATTCTTGCTTGTTTATGCTTTCTAAACTCCAGTCGTGCTAGTTTTTAGTGTTGGATGGTATCTACACTATCAATAGAAAGTTCTCTTGTAAATCTGCCCTGTGTAATTTCTCATAGCTGTTCCATCTGGGACAGTGTTTGAATTTCACTGAGTATTTTTTAATCACAAGTTATTACTAAATAGAAAGGTTCTAATGATGTACTTCTGTGTGTTGGCTAATTAAACAGCGTAATAAAAAATAAAAATCATAAATAGGTTATTGCAATTTTCACAAACTAGAGGAAAATATAAATTTATCTTAAGATATTTTACAAACATTTTTACATTACTCCAGGGATAGTTAAACACAGTATGTATAATTTAATATTTATAACTATTATTAACATTTGTTCTAATTTTATTTGATATATTATTAAAATCAGAATAGTAGGTATACAGTCTCATTTAAAAATATCTGTCTATGGAATATTTTTCAAAGCAACTTGCCCTTAAATGGGCAAAGGATGAAAATTTTACAGTGAAAACTTCTAATTAAATATACAGTTAAGCATTCGATATCAGGTATTGTTTTTTTTTTTTAAAGATTTATTTATTTATTTATTTGACAGAGAGAGAGATCACAACTAGACAGAGAGGCAGGTAGAGAGAGAGAGAGAGAGGGAAGCAGGCTCCCTGCTGAGCAGAGAGCCCGATGCGGGACTCGATCCCAGGAACCTGAGATCATGACCTGAGCTGAAGGCAGCGGCTTAACCCACTGAGCCACCCAGGTGCCCCTATCAGGTATTGTTTTGATTGTTATCTTATATATGAGGATTTTTTGGTATGTTTTTATAGGATTACTTTCAAGTATTTCATTTTCAAAGTTTTTTTTTTTAAAAGCACTTTGTTCTTAACGACTATTTTGGAGTCTTCACACTTTTATATTTGAAAGAAGTGGAAATGAATGATTTATTAGGTCTTTTCATAAAATGCACTAATTTAATTGGAGCCTGTGGTGTAACTTACTTTTGTTATAATCAGAGAGTTGTCTTTATCCTAAACAAATTTATATGAGAATAGTTAGCAATTTTGGCAATTTTAGGTAGGATAGACTGTGCGCAGAAATGATCAGTGTTGGACTGGGTGCGTTTACAACATCATATGGAAATGGTGTTTCCCTTATAAAGACATTTCTGTTGTGTCTGTTTAAGGATCCTTTCTTAAACATGCCTGTAAGTAAATATATTATATACTTTAGTCAAATGATATATTGAAGGATTTAATTTATATCCTATGCTGCTTTCCCATATTCCTCTTTTTAATAATTCTCAATAATTGGCCTTTACCCCCTTACTATGGAGGAACTTTTAATGCATGATAGAGTGGCCCAGGGTGGTAATGTTTTTTTTTTCCTAATGTCTTATCTGATGAAGAAAAGTGAAATTGTTCTGTAACTCTTAATATATGTTAAATACTGTTCTGAACATTTGCTTTTAATCTATGATTTATAAAGGGGAAAGCACTTTAAACACTTCTGAGATTATTTAAGTGGTTATATACCTCCCTCCCCACCTTGCCCCGGATATTACTGCAAGGAATGGCGAGGATAAAGGTAAAGAGAAGCATCGTATGGGTTAATTTAGTTGTATAAAGGGAATATATTTGTTTTAATACAAAATGTTTTAAATTAATCATTAAATAATTTTTCCGTCAGATTGTGACCTTACTTTTTTATTAGCACTTCTGACTGTGAAGAATCAAGAGCAGCAAACTGAGGGGGCACCCGGGTGGCTCAGTTGTTAAGAGTAGCAAACTGCCAGGAGAAGCATATGGGAATCTTTAATCAGTTTACGTATTATTGCCAATGGCTAAGGAAGAATAAGCACTTCCACACTGATGATTTTCAGTGATCACATAGAGCTCCACATTTTATAAGGTGGGATAACAGATGCCCAGGTGGTAAGTGGGGAAGGATTATCAGATTCAAAATCATTGTTAAGAAAATTCAAGATTATCAATCTTCAAAAAAATACATTATATCAATTACAATCATATATCCTATATTTTCCAGCACTGTACCAATGTTGACTATCCTGTGGCCATAAATACAGTAGTTAGTATGAGGTTATACAATGTGCTCACTTAAATTATAGTTTAACTGAAGGGTGAACAGGCTGATAATTAATCTTATTTTTTTCTGTATTATAACAGTTTGTCATTGATTTTTTTTAAGGTCTAGTACTGTTTGCTTCGTTTTGCGTACGCCTAACTCCATAATGAAGATAAACCACAAGAGTGAATCATTAAGAAGTTAGAATCACATTGGGAGAGGCATGAGATAAATAGAACATAACGGTAAGGGTGCCTGGGCAGTTCAGTTGGTTGTCAGACTCTTTGTTTTGGCTCCGGTCATGATCTCAGGGTCCTGAGAACGGCCCCCACAGTCTGCCGGAATCTGGCTTGAGATTCTCTCCCTCCCACCCCCTTGAGCACGTGCTCTCTTTATCTCAAGTGGGTCAGTAAGTCTTTTTTTAAAAGAACAGAATTGTATGCATATATTAGTTTTTCTCTTTAAAGCAGTGGTTTTGAAACTATTCTGTAAAAGGTTCAGGAAGGAGTCAGGCATGTTCATTCCAAGTTCAACCAGTGCAATCTTACTTTGATCAATTGTAAGTATGAAAGTTTACACAGGTTTCTTTTGAGAGCAGGGTTCTGTTGTTTAAAATAAAAGTGTGATAACCACTATTGTTAGCATATTTGATCTTATCACTGTTCTACTTAAATCCTTACAGTGGTTGGGTCCTTCTATTATGATTTTGAAGACTTTTCTTTATCTAAGACCAGCTTCATTCTTCTTCTCTTCTCACTCTTTCTCTCATTTCCCATGTAAACCCTTCCTTCTAGTCCTACTTAAATTGCTTGATATTCCCTGAGAGGAAAATGTTCTCTTACATCTCCATGCCTTTGCAAGGGGAGCTGCCATCTTTCTTACCATGCCAGGCAGGATTCTGCTCCCTTGGAACCTTGGTCACAACTCCATAAAAGCATTTATTTCATTGTTTTGGAACAGTGAACTCCCTTGAGAATAGAGCCCATCTAATTTTATCTTTGTATCTGTACTACTTGATGTTCATTAAGTATTCAAATGTCTGTTGAATAATTGCATCGAGAATTTGTGAAGTAGCAGAATTACTTTAATGTACGCCCATGTGAGTAAAACATCCCAGATCCAGTCTTTGCAGAGTGTTTTTAATGACATAGTGTCAGGCTGTATATGTCAAAGGCACCCAGTTGCACTTATCATGAAGTATAATAAAGCCGAAAGATACATAGGAAGATGAGATTAAGTTCTTGTGTCTTAAATGAAGCATATTGGATTTAGTTATCTAATCCTAAAAGCTGGTTGTGTAAACATTTTAACAGTGATTTTATAAATTTTATACAGGTCCGGTAGCTCATGAAAAAATTTCTTCATATGTGACTAAAGCAAATAGACTCAAGACCTTTGTATGTCAAAGTGTATAATATATTGATGCCACTCACAGAGGTTAAAAAGTGGGCCCTGACCCTCCCTGCCTAAATACATCCCCCTTTCCTGCCTGTCGATACGTGTGAACTTCCGCAACTTACTTAACCGTTCCGTGCCTCCTTTTTCGCATCTGAACTTGAGGATATTGAGAACACTGCTTTACATGGCTGGGATGAAGTGTGTACGTGAGCCATGGTATGTTGAGCACTTAAGAGAATGCCCACCACCCAGAAAACACCAATAAATGTTAGCTCTACTTAATTTCTAGTGGCTTCTTGTTTAAACAAATGAATGTTTATTGTGCATCATTTAAGATCAATTGCTTTAATATGTGAATATCTAATTGAAAAGAAACTTAACATTTTTAGTTAGCTATATCTTTCACCTAGCAACTGTTTTATCCCCTTACGGACTCATTCTCTGGTCTCCCAGTGGAGTACAGACTGTTTCTGTCAGACGGATGGACATGGGAGATTTGAAACTACGTTCTCCTCATGTCTGCAGCAGAGCATTGTGTTCCCACGACCCGTGCCTTTGGAGGGAGTGCCCACAAGAGAGGAGGGAGAGAAGTAACAAGTCTAAGAATCCAGCAACAAGTTCTTAAACAAGCCTTAACCTCTACCAGATAAGTCTTAACATTTCATTCCTTTAGTAGAGAATATATGTTCAGCTTTTTTCCTTTTTTACATTTTCCTGTGTGATTTTGGCTTAGAATAATTGATTATTTAAAATCCAAATTTACATTTATTCCAGAAAGGTACATACACATTTACTTTAGTCTGTGAGCCTGTTTTTCTCTCATTCTTACATTTACTTCCCTACAGTGAGGGAAATCAGTAGGATGTCAGTCATTTGTGTCAGTACTGTGTTCTATGAAAATCCTCTGTACTATGAAACCCTGTTAAATAGCCCGTTTAGGAGGCAAAGAAAATCTTAAGGGAAGAAGAAAATTGTATTCCAAGATACTACTTTGTAAAGAGTGGGTTATTCTTAAAACAAATAATAGCCAGCTTGTCCTTACAGCCTCCTTTGACTTACTTTCTTCCGTGTCACAACACATATTGGGTAACTTTTAAAAACTGTTCCATTAAAGGAAGGAATTTAACAAGCACTGTTGAATGTTCACTGCTCACTGTGGGTGACTTGCAGATGAGGAGCTATGGTGCAAAGATAAATCAGGCAGGCACTCGTCTTCATAAACTGCTTTATGACCTGCTAGTGAGACCAGAGGGTGAAGGGAAGATGTGGGAACGAATGCTGGAATGAGAGTGGAAACGTGCTGGATTTTGAAGAGAATGGGGAAACAAAGTAAGTGCAAGGACCATTTTTAAAATGCCAGTGGTGTGCAGTGTGATAGTCTGCCAGGAGAAATTTGAGTGTTTATACAAACTGATGGATATACTTATTATATCTTGTAATCAGAACACTAATTTAATATTAGCCAATTTTTGTTTAAGTGCCATTTGAGGAACTTTTAAAACATTTTTTGCACCTCCCTGAAAATTATAGCAGGTAGGTCATGCTAAGAAAAACAACTTCTAGAATAAATACAATTTTGACTAAGCCTGTTTCCTCTGTACAAACCAGGACACTGTGTTCGCATTTAATGTTATCTGGCCTTGAAATTTCATTTCCCTTCAACAGCATGCCTTTCTGTGTTTGTCAAGGCAAACAACTTCTTGTTTTACTTCTTATCTCAGTTCTTGTTCCTCGTTGTCACTATTAATATTAATATTATTATTATTTTGTCAGAAAAGAGAAATACTGTTTGGACTTTTTCAAATGCCTCAGATATGCTGGGTTACATAGAGGAGTGAGCTAGGTTTGTATGACTTTCCCAGTTCTGTCCTCTCTATAGCGTCTCCCCCATGCTGTCCTCCACCCTTCCTTGTTTTAGAAGGTTTCTAAGTGTTGGAAAAACTTCTCATTGATATCAGTCTGTTGCCCATCTTACTTTCACTTACTGGTCCTTGGCATTCTAGGGCTATATATGTGAAACACACAATTCTTACACACAATAATTCTTCAAGTATCTGAAAATGACTATTAAATCCTACTTGATCTTTTTTTCCACAGTCAGGGGTAAGAAGCTAATTCTTAAAAGATATGCACATGACATGCTTTACAGACCTTTCTCCAGCCACACTGCTAACTCATGACAAAGTCTGTTCGTCAGTATACCTCTTCAAATACAGTGGCCAGAACTGAACTAACTGCTTCAGATGTGGTCTGACCATGGCTGAATACAATTAAGCTATTATCTGAATACTGTACTTCTATTAATGCAGCCTGAAATTTGCATTACATTTTTGGCAGCCACATTACCCTTTGATCATATTGAGCTTCTGGTCAACTAAAACCTTGTCTCCTTCTCACATGGGCTACTTTAAGTCTAATCTTTCTCATTCTTTATTTGCCAGTTGGATCTTTGAAAGTACATGCATGATATAAGGTCTTGGCATTACCATACAAGTTTGAATGAATTTATCTTTTTCAGATTTCATCCCATTTGACTGGAGATTTGAGCTAACATTTGTATAAAACTGCACAGTTTTCTTGGTGCTTTCACATACATTTTAATTTAATCTTCACAACAACCACCCAAGAATCAGAAGAGAGAACGACTTTCCAACAAATCAGGAATTGGCAGATGTGGGACTACGTCACTGGTTTTTTGATAACCGATCCTGTGCTCATCCTATCACTGCTCACTTAGGAAGCATTTAGCGTGCCCTTCAGTATGGGGCCGGCACACTGGTGCCGGTGCATCAGTGAGACAGAGTACAGTCTCTGCCTGGTGGCATTTGTGGCCTGGCACACAAATAATTACTGCCAGTTGCTCAGCACTGTGTATTGGTAAGGCGCTGTGGTGGATTGCTTTATTGTTAAGAAGAATTTGTTGCCTTTCTTTACAAGGGTCCCCTCTGTAGGAGGATTATATTTCCTACTTTGTTGAAATTAGGTTTGGACACTTGGCTTTCCTTGACCAATAAAATGTGAGAGGAAGCGACATATTCCTTGTTTGAACAAATGCTTTAAATTCCATCTTGTGGTTTTCCAGTGGCTCTTTTTCCTCTGTTACAGAACCAATATGCCTTAGCTAGAGCTCGTCCCAGAGTGATGGAGCAGAGCTGAAGCCAATCCATGACAGACATTATAGACATAAGTGAGAAATAAACCCTTGTGTTGTAGGCACATGATTTTTGAGTCGTCTGTTACACTGTAATATCATACATCCCAAACTACAGTGTGATGCTGACATCATTCAGGTTACTCGATGAAGACGCAGAAGAAGATGTAGGCCATGTCCTCCAGGAGAGTGCAGTTTTGGTGAATGCATTCAATGTCCACAGGTTATTGGTAGTTGGGGAAAAAGGAGAATATACATATGGAAAGGACTTTGAAGTTGGGGCTCTTTGCAACCTTCATTTTACCCCGAGGCTGAATTATTGTGTTGACTGGGTCTGTGACCCAGTTCTTCACTGTTACAACTATCAAAATTTGGTCAGCATGGTTTTCTACATCCTCACTCAAATCACCTTTTGTTAAAAAAATAAATAAAAGGATAGGCTTCTACAGAAAGTCAGCAGAAACTTTCATAAATCTGTTAATCAGCACTCACTAGGTCACCTAAGCATCTACCTAGCTGAACTGTGTCACCTGCACATCCAGAAGAATACAAGGTCCTAGGTTCCGTGTCATCCTGTTTGTGAGCATTCAGATTTCCCATGAGCACAGCTATGCATACATCTCACTTTGCATGGGCTATTAGACAAAGCCCAGGCTAGGATTCTTAGAGGAATTTCCTCACACTAAGAAGGTAAGGAATACATGCCCCAGAGTTCAGGGGAGCAATAAATACATGTAAAATTTTATGTGGATCTGCATCATTGAGGGGTGTAGCCTTCTTCATATTCTCAAAGGGAATCGTGATTCGCCTGGAAGGTTACAGGTCCTGTTGTGGAGTGAGAATGGAAGTGGAACAAGGATCTGGAGAGTGCCAGGATATAAGGGACAGGTGAGACAAGAACCCAGAAGGGAATCCAAGAAGGAATCATTGGGAAGGGTTGAGGACCAGGAGCAATTACAGTGTTACAGAAGCTGGCTTCTCATTTATCATATTACAAAATCTGTTCTAGAATTTTGCATGAATTCTGCAGCCATCCTCATGGTATTTCCTTATGATTCCTTAGAAGTTACCAAACTTGGAGATATATTTAATGTCTTAGAATAGGATTTTTCTTGATCTATAAATACTAATTTAAAGCAATTCTGTCTTCTTTTTCTGTCTCCTTTTTATTTTGGGCTTCAATTACTTTTTTCTTTTTTCCCCTTAATCCTTTTTTACCCTTCCCAGATTAAAGATCATTCTTGTTTAAAAAGGCTGACTCAAGATGGGAATGAAGCAGTCTTTTAGGTTATCTGTAGACAGTTGATCCCACATTAGGAAACCTGCCCCTGTTATTCTTTAAGTCTTTAAGTTTTTCTTTAGCACTTCTAACAAATGTCTACCTTTTTAAAACAACTTTATTGAGATATCATTGTTACACAGTAAATTGCACATATTGAAAGTATACAGTCTGGGGCACCTGGGTGGCTCAGTGGGTTAAGCCCCTGCTTTCGGGTCCTGGGATCAAGTTCCACATCGGGCCCTCTGCTCAGCGGGAATCCTGCTTCTCCCTCTCTCTCTGCCTGCCTCTCTGCTTGTGATCTCACTCTCTGTCAAATGAATAAATAAAATCTTAAAAAAAAAAAAGTATACGGTCTGATAAGCCTTGACATGTATGTATGCTTATACAGCCATCACCTTTGGGACACCTGGGTGATTCAGTCAGTTAAGCGTCTGCCTTCAGTCGAGGTCCTGATCCCAGGATCCTGGGATCGAGTCCCACATCAGGCTCCCAGCTCCCTTCTATTTGTGTGTTCTCTCTCTCTCTGTCAAATAAATAAAATCTTTAAAAAAACAAAAACAAAACCATCACCACATTCAAGATACTGAACATAACCATCTTACCCCCAGAAGTCTCTTGGTAATGCCCCACTTCTCCCCAAGCAACCACTATTTGTTTTCCTTCACTTATATTTGTTGGCATGTCCTAGAATAAAGTTTATACTCCTTTTTGGCCTAGCTTTTTTCCCCAGCATGATTATTTTGAGATTTATCCATGTTCTACCATTCATCAATAGATTATTCCTTTTTTGTTGGTAAGTAGAATTCCGTTGTATGGATATGCTGTAGTTTTTGTGTCCATTCACCTCTTGATCGCCACTGAGTTATTTCTAGTTCCTGACTTACAAATAGAACTGTCATGAACATCCACGTACATGTCTTTGGATGGATGTATGCCCTCATTTTCTTGGGTAAATACTGAGGAGTGGAGTGGATGAACCAATCAAGTGAAAGGTGTAGGTGTGTATATATAGAGTGAGAGATTTTAAGAAATTGGCACACATGACTGTGGGACTTAGCAAGTCGAAATCCACAGGCCAGGCCAGCAGGCTGAAACCTCAAGCAAGAGAGTTGATGTGGTCCTGAGGCCAAAGTCTGTAGCCTACACCAGCAGGCTGGTGAGACCATTCCTTCTTCCCCAGGGAACCTCAAGTTTTTTGCTTTGAAGGCCTTCAACTGACTGGATGTGGCCTAAGCACAGTATGGAGGGTAATCTGCTTCACTTAATGTCAGCTGACTGAAAATGTCAGGCATGTCTACAAAATACTTCCCCAGCAACCTCTAGACTAGTGTTTGACCAAGGACCTGGGCATAAAACGTAGCCATGTTGATGCATAAAGTTTAACTGCCACAGTCCCTAAGTATGTCCTATTTTTTAGTGCTATTATAGAGGATATGTACTTTAAAAAAGTTGAGTTTCTGATTGTCGCTAATTCACTAGTTTGTTTTGTTTTTTGTTGTTGTACTTTTAACTGCAGCCTTTTCATGATTCTTAAAACAGTTGAATGGCAGTGTTTTCATTCTAGGTTAGGATTACCCTCATCTTTTTAGACCTGTCCTTAAAAATAAGAATTATTTTAAGCTGGTGTCATGCCCAGCATGGAGCCCAACATGGGGTTTGGTCTCAGGACTCTGAGATCAAGACTTGAGCTGAAATCAAGAGTCAGATGCCTAACTGACTGAGCCACCCAGGTGCCCCTAAAAATATGAATTATTTTAGATATTTCCTGATGTTATTAATCTCCCACTCTTCTTATTTATTGGAATCCTCTTCATTTTAAGTGTCTTAGCTCATTCAAGTCATTTTTATTTAATCATAGGATTAAACTGTTCTTATTTATTTATTTTTAAAGATTTTATTTATTTGAGAGAGGGATCACGAGTGGGGACAAAAGGGAGAAGGAGGCTTCTCACTAACCAGGGAACCTGATGCATGGCTTGATCCCAGGACCCTGACCTGAGCCAAAGGCAGACTGAGCCACCCAGGTGCCCCGATGCTAATACCTTTTTAAAAAGAGAAAGTTTGGGAGAAAAGATGAAAGTTCACAATTTTAGGCATCACCTTTTGCCCTTCTTTCTGTGTTCAGGTCATTTAACTTTTTCTGAGCCTCAGTTCCTCATCTGTAAAGTGGAGGGATACCCATTTCACGGAGCCATTATGAAGTTAAATGAGATGATTTGTGTATAGAGCCTGGGATAGTCCTTTCTTACAGAACAGCTTTCATTATTATTTTATTCAACAGATGTTTAACACTACTAGCATTTCTTTATGAATTTGGAATAATTTTGTCACTTTTTTTTTTTAAGATTTTATTTATTTATTTGACAGAGGTCACAAGTAGGCAGAGAGGCAGGCAGAGAGAGAGGAAGGGAAGCAGGCTGCCTGCTGAGCAGAGAGCCCAATGCCCAATTCGGGGGTCGATCCCAGGACCCTGGGATCATGACCTGAGCCGAAGGCAGAGGCTTTAACCCACTGAGGCACCCAGGCACCCCAATTTTGTCACTTTGTCCAAAAGAAAACCAAAAAGCACTGTTCTAAACTCTAGAATTATAGGAGTTAAAAAGATGAGCAAGGTTCCTGCTCTTTTAAAGCTTCCATCCTGGTGGGTCATGACAGGAGAGGCAGGCCGTGAACAAGTAAAGGAATAAACAAATCAAGTAATTTCAGGTTGTGATAAGAGCTATGAAGAAAATCAAAGAGATGTGCCAAAGAATTACTGGGGCGGGGAGCCCACTTCTGAGAGGGCTCCCTCTTTGAGGGAGTAGTGTATCAGTAGAGACCCCAGAAGGATTTGAAGGAATCAGGTATGTGATCTACAGGAGATGTGTCTGGCAGAGAGAAGAGCGAGTGCACAGCCTGTAAAGTGGGAAAGATTTGGCACATTGGAGTTGTTGAGAGAAGCCTGGAGAATCTGTGGGAGAAGAGGAGAGAAGTCGGGGCAGTGTGTGTAGAGCCTTACAAGCCACAGTTAGGAGACTGGGTTTTATTCTAAGTGCCGCAGGAAGCCACTGGAGGGTTTTAAGGAAGAAAGTGGCATGTATATTGGATGGAAATGTCCCATGGACCTTTGGAAACATTAACCTAGCTGAGCCAGCTCTATATGTTAGTGTGACTTGGATTTCTCGTTGCCCAAGAAACATTTAACTACTTACTTTTCCTAATATAAAAATCCTAACCAGATTCTGTCAAGCCAAGTCTGTGTTATCGAAAGCAAATACTATTTAAATCTTTTTAATTTCACTAAGATTTTTTTTTATGCACTTGTATGTATTTCCAAAAATAGTGTTTTCTGGATTTTTTTTTTTCTTTTCTAAGTACATGTTGCAGTTGACTAGCATCTGTAAAGGGCACAACTTTGGTTTCAGGTATGAGGGTAATTACCACATAGAAACATTTGGTAAATATTAACAGATCTTTATACATGACTTCATCATAGAATTATGGAATTACTGAGCTGAGTGAACCTTAAGAATTATTTAACTTTAATTCCTTTCATAGAGGGGGCACTTTAGATCCGGAGAGGGTAAGTGGGTCGCGGGTAAGCACATAGAATAAGCCTGGTTTTTATTATCCCCCAGTTGCAGGATGAGAGATTCTTGAGGCAAAATGTGGAACCAGGGAAAAGACAGTGGCATCAGTTTGCCTTCTCTGTTGATTACTTATTTTACACCTGCTTTTTACCCTTATCCCTGGACTGAGGAAAGAGATGAATCAGACAGGCCTTAGTATGAGAACAGACGAGTAAACAGACGGTTGCCATATACATTATATGCCACTATAAGACAAGCTTAGTGTATTGTGGGTGTAAGTGCTGAGCGTATCTGTTGCATGACGGTAAGTTTGGTCTGTTTACCTGCATGACTGAGTGCCTAGCCCCTTGTGTAGTAAATACTATGTTGCTTCTGCTTTTTGGCCTTTCCTGTGCTCTTTTGCCTCCTAGTCATAGCCCTGGGCTAAACATAAGCCAGTTTGAAAGCCGTATGTCAGACCATATCTGACCAGTAAGATTTGTCTTGACCCCTCTGCTCTTGCCACTTGAGAGCACTGAGGCCTCAGTATGTACCCATCGCCAGGGATGAGCCACTGACAGTAGCATGTCTTTTATTTTTTTAAAGATTTTATTTATTTATTTGTCAGAGAGAGAGAGGAGCGAGAGTGAGCACAGGCAGACAGAGTGGCAGGCAGAGGCAGAGGGAGAAGCAGGCTCCCTGCCAAGCAAGGAGCCCGATGTGGGACTCGATCCCAGGATACCGGGATCATGACCTGAGCTGAAGGCAGCTGCTTAACCAACTGAGCCACCCAGGCATCCCGCATGTCTTTTATTTTAAACAGAAACCCAGTTAGAGATAGATTTAAGAGTACTTGATCTTGTATTTCTCCTCTCAAGTGATTCAGATTTCATTAATTCTTAATTTTGAAAAACTTTTAAATGGAAATAGAAACATCAGTTTTTTGTTTATTTTTTTTAAAGATTTTATTTATTTGACAGAGATCACAAGTAGGCAGAGAGGCAGGCAGAGAGAGAGAGAGGAAGGGAAGCAGGCTCCCTGCTGAGCAGAGAGCCTGATGGGGGGTCTCCATCCCAGGACCGGGATCATGACCTGAGCCGAAGGCAGAGGCTTTAGCCCACTGAGCTACCCAGGCGCCCCATGTTTATTTTGACTCATTTACCTTTTTACTATATTTGGGGGGTGGGATAGCCATTCCTAAGAAAACTAGCACATGAAATTCATTGTTGATGTTCTAACATGTTCTGAATCTTAAAGCTCCCAAAATGCATTGAGAGAACAGGTAGATAAAATAGCACTGCTGTAATTCAAGGAGAAACACTAGTTTCCTTTTAAGCCTTTCCCTTTCAAAAGCTTATAATTTTCTCTGTAACCCAAACACTGTCCCATGGGCAGGTATTTTTTTTTCTTGCCCTTGATTCTGTATTATAACATTTTATTAAGAAGGGAAGATACTTTTTGTCCCCCTCATGAAGAATGGCCATATTTGCAGCGGTTGGTTTGTTTGGTAATAAGATGTAATTCCATACCCCAGAGCCTGCTGTAGTTTGAAGAATAGTATCAGTATCTTTTATCTACAAGAAATATCTGTGCCATTGTGTGTGTGTGTAAAATCAAAACCTGCGAATATAAACTACATTGTCAAGAATATTAGATCATCAGTTCCTGATGACTGTATTATTTTTCACAGAGTATTAGAAAACAGCCAGTTTTGAAAGTCTGTTGTAGTAGGTGATCATGCATTCTCCATCTCTTGGGTCATATGAGGATAAAATTACCCATCTCCATTATCTCCTGGACCTTATGAGGAAGAGAGGTAGAATTTTAGACCTGTGAACTAAAAAATTTGGACTCGTGTTAGCAGTCTAAAAATGATAGAACCGAGTTATGCAAATAACTGTCCTCCCCCCACCTTTATTTCATGTGGATTGAGAAACTGAGCTCTAGAGGCGTTTTCTGTGAAAGGTGAATAAGCTATCTATCATGGATGATTTTAGCTTGTGTAGAAAACATCTCCAGCTGTACTAAATATAAAACTGTCAGCTCTCCGAAGGTGTCTGCAATTATTACTCATCTTTCTCAGTTGACAGAGGAGGCATGTGGCATGAGTGAGAACGGGGTCTGGAGCCGGGCTGCGGGGTCAGGGTCCGGCCCAGCAGCTATGTGTGGCTCTGGGTAGATGCTTTCCATCTCATACTCCTCATTTACGAAACAGAATGATACCAGTACCCACCTAACAGGGCCTTTAGGAGGACTAGATGTGTTAATCCGCATGACCCACTAAGAACGCTGCCAGTAACACTGTGAGCCGTGGATGAGTGTTAACAGTTCTCATTATCGATGCGTGGCTGTAATAGGTGGCTGCTTCTATGGGTGACGTTTTCACAGGGAATTTGGCATTTGAACTAGGCCTTGATGTATAAACAGGAGTCGTAAAAGGGAAATGTAAAGAACTGAACATCGGAAAAGCTGTGTGAACAAAGTGGAAAGAGGAGGTAAAGCATCTTTTTCTCTTTTCTCCTTCCATTTATTGCATATTAGCTGTTGCACCTGCCAGATAGCTCTGCATTTGGTGAATGTTACATTATCTCAGTCCTCTCAATAACCCTACAGGATAGATACTTACAATTTACAGGATAGATGCTTACAATTCTCATTTTACAGTTGGGAAAGTAGCCACAGAAAAGTGAAGTCACTTTCCCAGAGTCACAAAGTTAAACGTTGGCCTAGTTCTGTCTCTATTGCTCTCACATTCTTATTATTATCCAGTACTGCCTTCCTAAGAGACGACTTGAAAGAGGATTCAAAGAAAAAAAAATTGTTTTTTTTAAAGTGTGAAGTCTCCGTGGTTAGAATTCTAAACATTAACAGAATCATGGTATTAGGGTTGCATGTGATCATTTTGTCACAGTGAGCAACTCTGGATACTATATATGCTAGTCCTTTCAAAAGATTGAAGAGAAATGTGTGTGCCAGTGCTTGCTGAATGTGTTTCCCCCGGCATTCTAGCTGTATGGAAGTACTTGTCTTTTCTGGACTGAGAATGATGGGATTTTGGTTGCTAAAGTTTTTATTTTTCTTACTATTAATTATACAAATTTCCACAGTCGCATCCTGATTGACACCTTCAGTGCTTTTCACACACGTTTGTTGCCTGCTGTTGGAGAACCCTCTTCAGTTTCCTGCATCAGAGGGGTGTCTCCCGCTCTGCTTCCCAGTCTTCAGCATGTATGGTTTCCTGTGTGGGGAGTTTGGAATATAATTAGGATGATCTTAATTCTGTTACTGTTTATTTGTTCTGTCCTCAAGCTACTTTGTCACTCTTTCTTTTGAAACTTTAAGGGAATTGTTAAGTACATGCCCATACTTTTTCTTCTCAAATAGCTCACTGGCCTTGACTTGAGTTTTTAATTTTTCTGTCTCCCATGTACTATTTTCTTCCACGAAATAGCTGACAGTTGGTTTCCCCCTCTTTATTTTTAATGCCTTTTCTTTTACTATCTAAAATTCCTCATCTCAGAAGATTAAGCCAACAACTCGGGTGCTAGCCTTTATCAAACTAGAATAAGACATAAATGAACTAGAATCTTGGCAACTGGCATCTTTCCCTAGAATGTATCCTTCCCTCTGCTTTTTTTAAAAAAAAAAAAAAAAGAACACGAGAAGGTAACAAATGGCAAAGATGTAGCCAGAGATTGAAAAATAAAAAAGAAAACCGTTCAAGATTTGTCAGCAAATCATTAACACCTGCTATACAGCCTATAAGACACTGTGAAGATTTCTGCCTTTAAGTAAATCTCTTACCTATACCTTTTCTAAAAATCTTCCTCATCATTGCAAAGCAGGCCTTTATGATCTGACTGCTGCAGCAGCCCCTCATCAGGGCCTTGTCCTCACCACCTCCCCGTCCCCGTCCTTCAGGTCTGCATCTCTAGCACTAGCAGTGTGATCTTAAAACAGGAATCCAGTCTTGATTTTTACCTTAAAAATCACCATTGGTTCTTCTAAATTCCTTTCAGCACCTCATCCAACCTGTAGCTTCCTTTGGATTGTCATTTCTGAAAAGGAAAACAGGTATCTTACCGGCTTCATTCACCACTCTCCCCCAACACCTAGATCAGTGCCTGAAAGAGCTAATTCCATAAATTCTCTAGGCCAAGGCTTCCCAAAATGTGTGCCTGTAAATGGTTACTAGTTGGTTGAGAAGTACCCATGGGTGTTTTCCACCTTTGTGAGGGACAAATGGAAGCCCGGCTCATCCAGGGCTCCACTAAGAGTAATTGGATCTGAGGTCCCTGCATAATGATCTATGACATGTGGAGTACGGGCAAGAAGATGTCCTGCACCCTGCATATCTACTTTAGCAGCCCGCCTCAGAGCGTGCCACTGCCCGTTGCGGGTGACGGGGCCATGGAGCTGCTGGAGAATTTGTGTCCTGGTGCCTGGGGAGCCGGCACAGCCAGAGGCGGTACCAGTAGTCAGAAATGGGAATGGGAAGCGGTACAGGCTAGTCACTTTCCCAGCTCTCTGTAGAAGTCTCAAATCTGTCTTCACATGCGCTGGATACAGCACTTGTGGCTGCTCTGCTCATTTAGTGACCTTCAAGTTATCTATGGAGTAAACAGTCTAACCTTGTAGGTGCATCTACAAATGATTTTTAATTTGCAGATGCACATTGATAGGAACTTGATGTAAGAATGCTCCGGTTGCTTTGAAATCTTTTCACATGCCACAGGGATTTTTTATAATACTTGCAAATGAAAAAGAAGACCTTTTGAATCTTCATACTGTAATTGTAAGTAATGCACCTGTTCAAATGACTGAAAGAAATTATTTTTTTGCACTTGAGCAGATAAGTGTGAGTTTAGTTATGACTTAGTTTACACAGTAATTCTTAAAATGCTATTTAAGTTAACATTTTAATAAGATTTTCTTAACTGAAAAGTGAAAACAAAGAATAGTGTTTCTAAAATTACTGTCATTATATCATCACTTAGAGATGGGCCCAGTTAGCCTGTTTAGTGGGAATGAAGCCAGTGATTCATTTTTGCTTATTTGCTTGCTTGCTCGTTTTCGGCCGAGTTAGTTAATGCCACGTCAAATGAAATTCTGTAGAACTGTGTGTTCACACAGATGATCACTCTCTCAGTTGTCATGTCCTTCAGATGGAGACTTGCTTTCAGAGGGAAGGTTTCAAGAAAGTGTGAGTGTAAACCTGTAAACACTATTAATATCATGTAGTGCTTTATTATTTCAAATACGCTTTTATACTCCTGTCATTTATTTACTCTTCACTGCCACTCAGAGTTTTTTGGTTTTTTTTTTTTTTTTTAATTTTTTTTATTTATTTGACAGAGATCACAAGTAGGCAGAGAGGCAGACAGAGAGAGAGGGGGAAGCAGGCTCCCCGCTGAGCAGGGAGCCCGATGCGGGGCTCGATCCCAGGACCCCGAGATCATGACCTGAGCCGAAGGCAGAGGCTTTAACCCACTGAGCCACCCAGGTGCCCCTCAGAGTTATTTTTAATTCCATGTTACAGGGTTTTGTTATTTTACAGATTAGGAAACTGATTCTGAATAGTTGACTTACTCAAGGTCGCACAGCTAGTGTGTCAGAGGAAGTGTAAGGATTTGATTGAATACATGTGATCTCTTCAAGGAAACAATGTAAGCAGACTTGGTCAAAGGTCAGTTTAGTAGAGTAATTTATACCTCTTGTCTTTAGAAGAGGATTCTTTTTCTCAAGTAGAGCATTAAGTAGATTTCCTACTTTTTTAAACATTTTATTTATTAGAGAATGAGAGAGTGAGCACGAGAGTGGGGAGGTTCAGAGGGAGAAGCAGACTCCCTGGTGAGTGGGGAGCTCGATGTGCTTTATCCTGGGACTCTGGGATCATGACTTCAGCCAAAGGCAGACACTTAACCTCCTGAGCCACCCCGGCACCCTGATTTCCTATTTTTGAAAACAATATTTTAAATTAGATACAAGTGGACAACTTCTGGAGGTTAAAATAACTTGTTTGTATGTATGTAATGTATGTTTTACCCATTTTTATAAGTATTTGCAAACAGAAAAGTGATAAGAAGGGTAATTTTCAAATATTTGAAAATGCATTTGTGGCAAAGATGGAAATCATTAAGTCAAAAATGGTAAACCTTCAGCCACAGCTTACTATGTGTGCTGTTTTGTTTGTTTTTAAGATTTATTTGAGAGAGAGAGAGAGTGAGCGCACTCACAAGCTGGGGGAGGAGCAGAGAGAGGGAGAGAGAGAATCTCAAGCAGACTCCGGCTGAGTGGGAGCCCGACACGGGGCTCGATCTCAAGACATTGAGTTCGGGACCCGAGCCGAAACCAGGAGTTGGACGCTTAAATGGCGGAGCCACCCAGGTGCCCCACTGTGTGTTTGATTATGAATAAAAGAATAAAATAAAAGAACATTTATGAAATACAGATTTTATGTTATAAGTAAAGATGGTGTCTAAAATATATTTGGTAATTGATTTCCTTATAACATAACATACTTTGTTACTCAACTTCTGTATGTTTAATTTTCATCTGTCTTCAAGAATACATCCTATAAAAATGTATGGCATTTGACAGAATTACCTCATAACCCTGAAGAAAAGTCTCTAAGTATTATGCACATGAGTTAAATATAGTAGCTCTGATAAAAGTGTCTTTCTTGTGATCAACCTCTAAAAAGATTAAACTTAGAATAGAGAGCGAAATTGAAGGAGAAAGTTGGTAATAACTGGTTCATTGCAACTTAATGTGCAGCATCCTAATTAGTCAAGTACCCTGTGCCTACCTAGGCATGAAATAACTCTCTTTATTCTAATTTAAATCTGCAAATTTTCAATTGTAGAACAACTTGAATAGTCTTTGTTGTAAATAGTCACTGAATTTTTTTTTAAGTATTTGTCTTCAGAAACAATGAAGGTCATCTTGTATCCATAGAGACCACATGCTCCTTCCTCGTTTTTTCTATATTCTGTAATGGGTAAAAGTTACTTATAACACTTAGACACACAAAAACTATTATAGAGCAATCTTTAAATATAATCACAGGGTAAATATCAGTGACTGAAATCTCTTACTCCAGAAAAATCCATACTCCAAAAAAAATTGATACTGGAAAATTAATGTATTTGTGTATATTGGTGTTTTCAGTAGTTGTCCGATGGGGGGGTGTGTATGTATGTACACACACATGCTTATAGATATATGTGGGTTCATTTCTTGGAAATCACTGTGACTTAATTATAGACTCTAATTGTTTTAATATTTTTTAAGAAATAATTTTATGTGTGTTAGATTAAAGCAAGTCTTGGTTTCAGTGGGGTATAGATTTACTGCATTTTGCTTAGTCTTCCTTCTCTCTTTCAGGTAAATAGGAAAGCGAGGGAAACGACATGGTTTTGGTGTAGTGCTTTATAAAGAAAGCCAAGTCATGGGTCTGTTCCTCTTACTTTTCACTTTGCTTGGTTCATTTCCATGGGCTGTCTATCCCTAACCTAAATCTAATGGGGATAGAGAAAAAAATATTAGACTCCTACTCATTGTAGCTCCAGTGCCAGTAAAACCCACTGTACTGGCAGTCTAAATTGGGACACTTTCGTTGATGAAGGGAGTCACTTTTAATAGTAACCAGGGCGGCTTGCATAAATTGAGACTGGTTTGGGTGGGTGTATGGTCACTCTGATGATTAGGGGATTAGGATTGTCATTCTGCTGTGTTGTTTCTTAGTAATCTTGAAACTCTAGGTTTAGGGAGAGAAAAACTCATTTTTGCATGTATTAAGTAGAAAAATATCTTCATGTGGTATCACTGGGTGGTATCTTTAATTTTGCATATTTGCGAAGTGAAATTTCTAATTTGTATCAGCTTTGTTAATCAGTCTATTTGGAAGAAGCAGTTGGTGAACCACGTTTTCTCTGCTAACTAATTAATAACAACCTTAATATTTTTGTCCCAGAATGTCACAGACCTCATTCAGCCCTAAAGAGCCTGTACATCATTAGAGAAAGAAGGTGGCAGGCTACATGCATGTCTGTTCCTTCTGCTCATTTGTTGTCGAGAAAGTCTGTTGTTGTAAACATCCCCGACTGGAAGCTGTAAGACAGCAAAGCTTTCAGTCAGATGTTTGCTGCTACCGGCTGTTCGCGGACATCACTCGCTCTGACGGCACCTGAGAGGAGGAATTGGCGAGGCTGGTGAGGGCATGGGAGACAGCAGAAACGTCTAGATGCCTTCAATAACTGTGTGCAAGAACAGCCCTGTGGTGTGGGCCGCAGTGCTGAGAGCAGGACCCTCTGCGCTGGGCCAGGCCGGAGCTTCCCAGAGGCCAAGGTGCTGAGAGGATTGAGTCCAAAACTTTGTTCTGCTGTGGGTTCTGAGGTTTGTTTCGCCCTGTCAGTGAACTTGGTATTCCTTACTGCCTTTCCAGGGTGGCCTAGAGTTCCACTTCCCAGCAGTTCGGGAGACTGATTTCCACTCTTAGAAATTCCTTCGAAGTTCTGCAGATTGGGTTTACCACGACCACCACTCAGCAGCATAAACCTAGAAATCTCATTCTGTCTGTAGTGAAGAGGTCTGCACGTGAACTTTATCACTGTCCTCGCACCCCCCTAATTTCCCGCACCCCTCACCCCAAGTGACGTCACAGCTCCCATCCCAGCACCCCTGTCTGAGACATGCCTGGCTGCAGGCCACTGAGCCTACATACAGCGTGTCCCTGTGCTTGTGCTTGTCTTGCTTCAGTAAGTGCATCTTCCCAGGTATTTTCAGGTTCCCGCTTGCCTTTTCTTCATTAGAGAGTATGGATGCCTTGTAAGCAGGTGTACTGTGTCTTCTTTTTTGAGTTTCCCCACAGAGCTGAGTAATACGGGGCTTTTGTCAGAGAGCATTCAAGGTGGGCTAATTGATCGTGTATAATTTTATAGCAGCTTCTTTCCTGTGTTTTAAAATTTGTTGTCTGTTAGACCCTGGGAACTTTTGTTTTATTGAAATTTTTCTCTTCAATAAAGCATTGGTATTTTTATGATTAATTATTATTAAACTGCTAAACATCGTACTGTATTAGGTTCAGTACATAATTAAACCAAAAGATAAAGTTCTTGCTAACCTGATTTTATATGCATATTTTTTTGATTGCATGACAAGCTTTTTCAGGGCAGGGACATTCTATCTTTATATAATTCCCGTTCCTGCGCAAACATGCACATATAGGATTCTAGTAACAATTTTATGTTACTGCAGCACTACCTACTCTTTCCTTTTCATTTTAATCCAGATGAGCAAATGACAGTTTGGGTCATAATGTGGCTCTTGCAGGTGTATCTCTACTACAGTACTTACCTTTAAAGGCTCCGTTGTTAGAGGTGATTTACGAGACTTACTTGGTGAGGAGTAGAGGGAGGGAGGGTGGTCCGTTGCTTCAGATGCAAGTAGCTTGGCAACTTGTAAGTATGATTTTCAAGCGTGACACTTAGCATGCATCAGGCATCCCTGCTGAACTCTTAATAACGCAGATTTATTGCATATTCCGCGACTCTCTGTTTTAGTGCGCTGGGACCTTTTGGTTCCAGATAGCTGCAAATGGATAGAGCCATTTCTGAGAGCCCTAGAAGTGCTCCCTCGCAGGGGTAGAAGGAGTTCCCTGGTAATGAGATTATTTTGTTAAACAGGTGACATTGTTTATTTCCTGTGAAAAAGTTTGTGATTACTTTAAAATTAAGTAAAATGGATGGGAACTGCCTAGTTTAATAATTTGCACGGTTGAATTTGAAAGGTTTTTCAAAATGATAGCCTAAATCCAAGCTAAAACAGTGTAACAACTCTACCCAGCTAGTCCAGTTATCCCTTGATGCTCCAGGATTAATGGTACAATCAGTGTTAGGTAACATTTGTTCTATATTATTCTGCCCTACTGAGGTGGATCGGAGACCATGTCAGCTGTAATTCTGGATTCCCTTGCTTCAGTGTACTTGAGTACAGCCTTTTAGTCATTTGCAGATGACTTCCTCCTGTTTTTAATTTTAAAGAACTAATTCCCATTGGCCTGCAAATTTAGCAATTGATTATTTAGAACAAATCCCTTAAAATGTTAGATTGTCAGTATCGGTAAACCTGTAACAACTTGTTTCTGTAGCTTTTGATTTAGTTTTTTTTAGCGAGAAGTATGTAGTCAAGGCCAGAAACTATTTAAGAGTCTCTGATCAAATTAATATCAAAAGCAGAACATTTTAAGTTACCGAACACCGTTCTGAAAATGACAGTGTTTTTTCCTTAAATATTTTGAGATTAGTTAGGGGTTACTTTCTTAAGCAAACAACTACTGAATTGTGTTAAGTTCAATTCCAGTTAGATATTATTGTGTACAGATATTCTTGGTTAACCTCGCTTTGTTGATGGGTCCTCATTGGTCTCAATAACTGAGTCCCTCAACTCAGAGGCTCGGGGTGACCCAGAAGTGTCTGGTAAGCTTAAATACCCGACATGCCTTCCTCAATGCATGTAGCACTCCAGGTCCCTTTCACTTCTCTCATTAAAACTTCATTTATTGAATGAATGTGCTTCTACATGCTGCATGTATTCAAGAATTTTTTTTAAGTTTGAATATCAGTCTGAGCTTATTTTTTAAAATTACGCTGTTTCAGATAGTCTCTGTCATGGTTTCCCAAGTTAGGTTAATTGTGTGTGGACATATGATACATGTTTCGACGTTGGCGTTTTCTTATTTGTAGCATATTACAAACTTCCAAATAATTTGACTGCTGTCTTTGACTTTCTAACCTATTTGGTGAAACAATTAGGTTGCTGGTTTTCAAATATTAGTGTGTAGTAGAAGTATTTGGAGGACTTACTAAATTGAAGCAGATTGCTGGGCCCTGCGAGAGAGTTTCTGACTCAGAAGGTCTGGGGTGGGGCTTTGAGAATGTTCCTTTTCCCCTGAATCCCCAGGTGCTGCTAATGCCTCTGTTCTGGGTCCATGCTTTCAGAACCGTGGGGTTCATTTTACATTCTTTTCCCCATTCAGGATTTGCCCATTTAACAACTGAATTAAAACAACAACAACAACAATAACATTAAATCCCCAACTTAAAAACATGCAGTAATCCAAAAATTTGATTTTTAAAAAGGTTTGTTAGAAACCCGAGACCCATCCTCCCCCTCCCCCGAGAAAGTATCATATTTATTGGCTAGTCCAAAAAACCCCATTTCAATATATTTGCAAAGAAAAGCAGCGGAAGAAAAAAATCTGTTGCAGTAAGAGTAGTTGAAACAGAAAACAGTACTCTTAGAGGGAAAAAATAAAGGGTGTGTGTGTGTTTGTGTTTAATCTTGAGACCTGATACTTCAGGAAAAGTAGCCCGGAGGGGACAAGAGGCCAGGCCAGGTAGAAACTTAAGAGGTTCTGGAAGGTCCTCCGGATGCCTGTAAAATTCCAGAGACTTTTGGCTTGCCAGCAGTGGTTCTTATATTTAATTTTACTTCGAAATTTGAGAATTTCCCCTTCTTTGATGCAAGTGTATCGATAAGGCCACTTCTAATGCTTAATAGAGGCATTTGAGGTAATATTAGTTTAATCAGAGGAATGCAGAGAGAGGAAAGGGGATTTCTGTGGGTAACTTAACACTTAGGACGGTGCAAGGTGGAAAGAGATCAGAAAATGTGGGAAAGATGTTCCTCCAGTGAAATTGTCTGAATTATGAATGTGGGGGAGATGGGAAGAGGTGCAGGGGAGGGAAAGAAAAATGAAAAATGAGGACAAGGACGACCACAGCTAAGCTTTGAGCTCCTCAGAGGACTTTTATTCATTGTGTCTTTTACCCCAAATGGGAATCTTACTAAGGAGGAAGAACAGGTGATGAAGGCATCATACTGGCCACTAAATGGGTTCCTGTAAATGCGAGTTCACTTGTTTTGAAGAGAGGGATACAGGAAGATGAGAGCCTGTAAAATCAGCCACATTTAGATCTGGAACATTTACAGGATGTCTGCATATATTGCCATAAATTATTTCAGTGAAAAGAATATCACTTCTGCCTTTTCCCTTGGATTCTAAACTTCATCTCAAAATACCTCCCAACTCTTGCCTCATTTCTGCGGATCACTGTACCAGTTCTTTTTCCAACAGATTCTACAAAATTATCTTCTTAAAAAATACAAGTCTTCATATGTACTGTAACATAAATTTGACCATCAGGTAAAGACCAGTATAAACACAGTAAAGGGTTTTGTTAGTCCTGCTTTAAACCAAGTTGCAGTTCATGTAAACATCCTACACTCAGCTGTAGTACACGGACTGGCTGGGAGGTGGATGTTTACTTCAGCTGACTTGGAATATCAACCGTTAACATCGATGTAGGGTTTGGCAAGAATAGTACACAGAGGCTTGATTTTGGTTTTTTTTTTTAATGTAATTACTTAAATTACTGCCCTATCCTTTTATTTTGTGTTACTATATCTCGAACATGAGATAAGACTCTAGGTATTAAAAACAAAAAAAAGACTCTAGGTATTAGGACAAAAAAAATGTCCTTATGTGGTAGTTGGGGTCAGATCTGTAGGCATCGCAGTGTGCTTTAACAAACACGGGCTTTGACGTCAGACATCTGTAGCCATCTGGGCTCTGCCATTGAATTTGCTATGTGTTTGGAGGAGGGAGAGCCACTGTTTCACACCTCAGTGCTTTTCACATCTGCAAAATAGGTACGGTATGCACTTCACAGGACTGTTGTGAGGATTGATCTAGATGACGGATGTAAAGTGGCTCATTAGGACAGTGCCTGTCACATTAAGCACTCCGTAATTGCTAAGATGTTGGCTGTTATTAATGCTAGCTACAATGGCTGATAATAGTATGTAGCACATTTTAGGTGTTCAGTCAGTAATTGCTGTTACGTCTAATTAGACATAACTCGTTTTTATTTTAGCAGTAAAGATGACACCACCTTTCTGTTTTAATAGAAATGGTTTGCATCCTTGACAACACTGTGATTTAGTGGTAAAGAGTTGTGATAGGCCAGCTTCTTGCGCTCCTTTTCTGGGGCTGCCACTGACCAACTGTGTTACTGTGAGGGAGCTAAGACTCTCCCTGTGCCTCAGTTGCCTCTGTCTGCTTAACTAAGACAGTACCTACCTAATGGGATTGTTACGAGACTGAATGAGTTAATACCAGTAAAGTAGTACTTACTAAGCTCTTGATACATGGTAGCTATTATTGTTTTAAAAACATGTTTGTTATCTGTTATTTTGTCCCAGAGTATAATTGTGCTGTACATTTCAAATAATTTAAAGATAAGCTAATACCTTATAATTAGTTCCAACTTTGTTTTGGTTTGGCTTCAATGATCCTTTCACGTTTCATGCTTCCATTGAAAATACCCTTTTAAAATTTTCTGTAGCTTTGTTTTTCAGTTCCAGCAACTTTTTATTTTTTGGTGAGTTAAAAACAAACAAACAAAAAAACAACCACAAAACCAAAATTGCTTAAGAAGTACACATTATTCTGGCAGCTTGGCCAGTGTCTATAAACCCTTGTCTATGCCTAAATACTGAATTAGAATTTACATTGGATGCTTCTCCTATGGAAGATGTCTACCTGTTACAAGAAATTCACAATTAAATAAAAATGTGAAATTAAAGCATGGAGACTTGTTCTTGAAAAGATGAATGCTATTTGTCTAATTATATTTTATTTGTTTAATAGAATAGGGTAATTTTTCATTATTTGTTACTGAGAGCTGTTCTATTATATTCTTGGAAGCAAAACATATTTCAGTGAGTGCTGCTTGTTCCTTTGAAACTTGTCAAATGCTTAAATTGTTTTATAATTTATAACACTTCAGGAAGAACCTTGCAATGCATTATGGAAGCATTATCTAATCTAAAGGTAGTTCTATAAAATGTAATTTTCAAAGTAGGTATACTTGGGAGTTCCCATCAATTCACCTTTGAACCTCAGTGAATAAAATAATAGAATTTTTATTTTATATTCTCAGATATTAAAAAATAGCATATCTTGTGATTTAGGCTATTTTTTTTGGGGGGGGGCTGTGTTATTCGTTTTTCTCCTTTTGTTTAACGGTCATGTGTCTATATGTGTATATCACGTATCTTCCTGATGATATAACAGGGTCTTTGCTCATGGGGGCTGTCGGCTGTGCCCCACTTTGTCACTTAGAAAAAGCTCCACATGAAAGATAGCTAAGATTTGAGTATTTGTCTTGTTTTAATTAATACAGTGAAACATTCCAAATTATGCTGAGCTGTCCCCCACCCCTATAGGAAAACACATGCTTTGATTTCTATAAACACTATATATTTATTGGAAATATAAATTCTTTTCTGATGAACATGTGCTTATAAATGTAGGATGTTACAGAATCTGAATAAATATTAAAATGTGCCCCTTTCCCCCCTTATTTACCAGTTTTTATTTGCCATTTTTTATCTTTTTTACCATTTTACATTTTTTACCATTTGCCTTATTTACCAGTATTTATCTACCATTTATTAGTTGACTGGTAGAGAATATAATGTAAAATTGGATGGCTTTGATAAATTTGGATGGATATGATCTGAAATTGAACTATTTTTAGGGCACCTGGGTGGCTCAGTTGGTTCAGCATCTGATTCTTGATTTTGGCTCAGGTCATGATCTCAGGGTTGTGGGATGCAGCCTGGGCTGGGCGCCGAGCCTGCTTAAGATTCTGTCTCCTCTGCCTCTGCCCCTCTGGCTTGCTTGCTTGAGCATGTGCGTGCTCTCTCTTGCTCTAAATAAATAAATGAATTAACGAATAAATAAACATTTAAACTTGAACTATTTTAGGTCAGGTGTGAAGATTTGATACGTCACGTAATTATTTGCTAAGCATTTGACATAAATTATTTAACTTTCTATCATTATCCCTTTTCTTATCTCATGGATTCCCAATAGTAGAAATGTAGGGTTCTAAACCAATGTCTCAGTAATCAAAAAAATCAGTTAAAATGCAGAATCTGATACATGAGAGCTTTCCTTTAGTTCTGTTTATTTCAGTTTCTTTAAACAATGATTCTACTTTTTGATAAAGGTCAAAGTGTTATTCAGTGCAAAATCTTACACAAAATTATAATAAGGAGCTCTATAATTTCTATATTGGTAATGCATATTGAGATTTTTTTTAAAGCTAGAAATATGCTGGTATCAAATTCTGGATTAAAATGACACATAAGGGTATTTTTTAATAACTTTTAATTCATAAAACTGCCAGTGTATTATGAAACCAGCAGCAGTTTCACATTTAAGATTTTTATCTGTATATAAATTAGGATTACTTTTTTATATCAGCCTTAACTTCCTTTAATTTTATGGAAAAGAACCAATCCCAAGGGTATTTTTATGATTTAATACATGTTATTCCTTTGAGGCTAAGTAAAAGTGTTCCATGAAACCAATCTTAGCTGTAGAACCTGTTCGACTACTTAACTGGCTGTCTTGGGACTATAACCAGATGTAATTATAACTGGCTTAAAAGTTCTGACCTTTTCCTTGCTTATTTCAAAGTGATTCTTTAAAGACTATTAAGCTATGTTCAGTATTTGTCCTACCGTGTAAAAATATTTAGGGACAGAGTTTGAGCTGTTGATTTTGTTTTTTAAAAGTAGTTTGAGAAAGTTCCCTAGGTACTTTTTTTCCATGCAAATTTTAAGAGTCCAGATTTTCTGGGCGGGGAATCTTCTAAGGTTTTTTTGAAAAAGTATTAAAGGTTCCCCTGAAGGTATACATTTGGTTTCATTTTGACCTTCTAAGTTTTCCTTATTCTCTATCTTAACTGTGAACATTTTTGTTTTGGGTATCCAGTTTATATTTGAACAGTCAGATGCTTCAAAGTATCATCAGTGTGTAGTCAGTAGCACAGAAAGATTCCATATTCACCAGAATACTGTATTACTTTTAAGTGAAGTTATCAGTATGTATGAGAAATAGAGTTTGGGGACTGGGTATTGGCAAATATTTTATTTTCAGATAACTTTGTAAATGTTTGGCCATTGGTTCTGTAATATTTAGAGTAAAATGTGCAGGTACCCTTTCGCGGTCTCCACACTCGTATGGTACATCATCTTCTCTGTTACACTCTAAATTGTGAGCAGTGCGCATCCTTCCAAATTCCTTTCGTGTTTTCACACACATACACCCTACTGGCATGGGTGGGATTTCTAACATCATGGATTCATACTATATATAGTGTATACTTTTTCATGCGTTTTAGAGAACTTTTCGTATCTTTGCATCACTAGTTTTTAGTTCCATGTATAAATGTGCCCTAACATGTTTACCTCCCCATTGGTAGACCCTCCCATAGTTCGCTCTGGTATTTCGCTATGATAGGCAGTTCTGCACAATGCCAGTATTTTGATGCCTAGTGTAACTGTTTCTACAGGACAGCTTGTAAAGGTGTAATTGCCGTGTCAAGGAAGATGTCCATTTAAATACTTAACAGATCCTGCTAAATTAATCTCAAAGAGTCTGTGCCAGTTCATACTTTCGTTAGAAGTACAAGAGACGCTTGTCTCCTCACATCCTTGCGAGAGTGCCCGCAGTCTTGTTCAGTTTTGCCGGTTAGAGAGTTGCAGAGTAGCACCTCCTATTTGCATTCCTTTGACGAAGGGGGAAGTTAATGCCTTTCCATGTCTTCATTGGCTTCTCTGTTACTCTCAACTTTCCTCCCCTCCCCCTCCTTCTGTCTGTCTGTCTTTTGGCTCACATATTCATGTTCTTTACCCATATTTCTGTTGATTTGCTAATTTGTTCTTATTGCTTTCTGGAGACTCCATATACTTTGGACATTTTTTTTCTGTGTTGTATGTGTTGCAAATACTTCTTCCTTATCCATCATTTTTTTTTAACTTTATTTAAAAGTGTTATGTAATGTTTTGTGACTTCTGGGTTTTGTTGTCTTTCTTTAGGAAGGCCCTTTCCACTTTTGGTATTATACATAAGTTGTCCTAAATATGTTATGTCTTAATCTTTTAAAATTAGGTTTCATCAGAGCTAAGAAATGCCACTGATTTGACAACACTGGTATTTTATGTACTAAGGAAGAAGAGGGACGCCTGGGTGGCTAAGTCGGTTAAGCAGCTGCCTTTGGCTCAAGTTATGATCCCGGGGTCCTGGAATCCAGCCCCACACTGGGCTACTTGATCAGCAGGGAGCCTGCTTCTCCCTCTGCCTGCCACTCTGCCTGCTTGTGTTCTTTCTCTCTCTGACAAATAAATAAAATCTAAAAAAGAAAGAAGAAAAAAACTGAGGAACAGACCACGTACTTTCTCATCATTTCAAATTTTATAGTTACTTAACGATCTCTTTTAGACATTTATTCAGACTAATTTTTTTAATTATAAAGCACAGTAAAAAGAAAGTCTATCAGCTCATTTTTGCACTAACAAACCTTACTTAGTCCTTGGGTGTTCTGAATTTGTCATGAATTTAAATACATCTTTCATTATTACTCTGTGAGTATTCATAAATACCACAGTGTATGTGAAACACCTATTGTGGTACTGATGCTTATCCGATACTTCTATATATGCTGTCATCTCAGCCTCAGGGTAACTGTTATTAGTGCATTTTACAGTTGAGAAAACGGAGACTCAGAAAAGTTACTTGTAATCAGAGAGCAATTAAAGCGATGGACATTGCTGAGTACAAGACGCGGTGCAGAGGCTCATTCAGGATGTGGTTCTGAGTCATTTGTGGAGATGAAGACAGTAAGTACATGGACCAAGTCTGCCCTCAAAAATAGAGGCAGTCTGGAAGGAAACATCTGTTAATTGTTCAGAAGTGTGTGATTAATGTGTGATTCTTTCAGACCTTTTCAGAACCAGCGGGTACTGTGCTGTCCAATAAATGTTCATTTCTGTACTATAAGTTTACTGATTTTTTTTTGGTGCCTGTCAATTTTCATATTTTTATGCTTCTGGAATCAACAGGATTTGTAATGGGCCTTCACTTTAAGATGGGCAATGAATACAGTGATACCAAGAAAATTGCGTAACCTTTGTATTTCCATGTTAACCCTAAACCAGAACAAGGGGTTAGAGCTGCGCACTTAGCCTTGAGCGCTGTTATCTACATTGGAACCCTAGCCAGTCCTAACAGTCATCCACCTTCAGCCTTTCACACAAAGTATGTTTTTAATACTGCATATACAGTGAAAATGATGGTTTTTATTATGAACCAAAGGAAGTCACTCAACCTGTTTTCACACAAGCAGTCAGATTTTTAGCTTCAAACTGAACAAACAAATATTTTGTACTGTTTGTTAGATATAAAAAATGATTGGACGTATCGCAGGCAACTCAAACAGGGCAGGTAGAAGACTCACAAGCGCGCCAGCATTAGAAAAAAACCTAATCGTAGTGCTAGGCAGACTCAGCGCGGCCATGCGGTACAGGGATATGTTAATGGTAAGGGTTGGAGATGGTGCTCAGGATAGAGCAGAGCACAAGCCTTCTCTAAAGTCATGTTGCATATCCTGGGGTTTGAATCCAGGCCTTTTATTTATTTCTGTGTAGAACAGATTGAGTGTGTAAGAAGCTGTGTTCGTAAAAGTTGGCAAACCCGTTTTACTTGTTTCTCAGTCTTTTCAGAGCACTGCTTATAAAACACTGATATTTATAGTAAATATCTCATTTTAAGTACAGGCTGGCCCTAGTAAGTCGTGTGTCCTTGTGCCATACACATTTAAGGACTTCATCCCCAGGCAGGTGATTTGAGACAGCCCTCAGTGCCAGGGAGCGTTGGAAGACACTAAAGGGAAAGCAAGAAGAGAAGAATTTTGAGGAGAAAGTGATCACACTATGACCTTTGGCTAATTCCTGAAGCATCCCAGCTTCGTATTCCTTGTATGTAAATGAGGACATTATAGTCTTGTAAGTCGCTTTCTTTACCAGTGTGACTGCATCCGGGGGTCTGTCTGTCTGTGTTCATGTGTATCAATAGAGCCCGATAGTAGCAGAGAGTTCCAGGTTAAACCACTTGGACTCACCTGTAAACTGGAGTTGCCGATCTCCTAAATTATAATGAGGATTGAATTGGATAACCCCGACAAACTGTTTAGCACACTGTGTGCATATATTAAGCACTCAGGAAATACCTCATGCTTCTGAACTCAGTCCAGGTGTCAGGACTTAACAGGATCTAGATCTTGGACCTCTTAGGTAAAATCAGTCTTGTCTTTTTTTTTTTTTTTTTTTTAAGATTATTTATTTGACAGAGTGAGCACAAGCAGGGAGAGTGGCAGGCAGTGGGAGAAGGAGAAGCAGGCTCCCCCGCAGAGCAGGGGGAATCCGATGTGGGACTTGAACCCTGGTCCCCAGGATCATGACCTGAGCTGAAGGCAGTTGCTTAACCAACTGAGCCACCCAGGCACCCTTGTCTTTGTGCCATAAGTGTGTCTTGTTCTCAATTCTAATTAAACGCTGTTAGTGGCACTAAATTTATCTAATTTATCTACATGTCTTCTCTTAGATTATGAGCCCCTTGAGGCCAGAGATCGGTTTATCTGTCTGCATTAGTTCAGTGTCTGACATAATAAATTTTGTTGAAAGAATAAATTTTATTCTTGTTTTTAAATGGAATCCCCTCCCCACTTAGTGGACAATAATCTGGAGCAAAGGTGACAAGTAGAAATGTCACAAAATCCCAGTCATGGTCTCAACTCTTGCCCCCTTATTTTTAACAGTTTGATGTTGTTATTTTAACAACTTTTAAATGCCCTTGCATTCCAAAGGATTTTTTTTTTAATTTCTAATTTTTTTTAAGATTTTTATTTATTTATTTATTTGACAGAGATCACAAGTAGGCAGAGAGGCAGGCAGAGAGAAGCGGGGAAAGCAGGCTCCCTGCTGAGCAGGGAGCCCGATGCGGGGCTCGATCCTAGGACCTTGAGATCATGACCTGAGCCGAAGGCAGAGGCTTAACCCACTGAGCCACCCAGGTGCCCCTTAATTTCTAATTTTTTATTAACACATAATGTATTATTAGCCCCAGGGATACAGGTCTGTGAATCGCCAGGTTTACACACTTCACAGCACTCACCATAGCACATACCCTCCCCAATGTCCATAACCCCACCCCCCCTCCCCCAAAGGATTTTTTTACTTCTTCACAGTGTTTTCCTTATAATAAGAAAATAAAGTAAGAGAGTAACTGCTGGGTGGAGAAGACTGTCCACTAAGAATTAAAATGCTACAATTGGAAATTGTATAAAGACGTCCTAGTGACAGTAGGAAAGAGTATGGATCTTGGAATCAGCTCTGGGTTCATGTTACAGCACTGCTCTCTTTTTTTTTTTTTTTTTAAGATTTTATTTATTTATTTGACACAGAGAGAGATCACAAGTAGGCAGAGAGGCAGGCAGAGAGAGAGGAGGAGACAGGCTCCCCGATGAGCAGAGCCCAATGCGGGGCTCGATCCCAGGACCCCGAGATCATGACCTGAGCTGAAGGCAGAGGCTTTAACCCACTGAGCCACCCAGGCGCCCCAGCACTGCTCTCTTTTGCTGTCTCACAGTGATCACATTATTTTCTCTCTACAAAGTGGGCGTGTCTACTTCATATTACACATGTAACAGTAAGAAAAAGACTGCAGGTTAGGAAGTGTTGGAGATAGTGCTCAGGGTAGAGCGGAGTCCAACTCTTCAGAGGTTGTTAGGATGGTGAAAACGAGGTGATACATAGTACTAGCACTGTGCTTGCTTAATGGAAGACACTCAAATAGTTCTGGGACTTAGTTTCTTGCGGGGGCTGGTGGGAGGAGGTTTTGTGGGGGAACTTCTGTAGGAGCAGGGAGATGAAAGGTAGACCCTGAGCCCAGTCTCCTTGGAATGGTAGAGCAGAACCAGAGCCAACTAAGAGATTTTTTGTCTTGGAGCTAGTTTCAATTGATACTATCCCCTTTAAATTTGGGGAAAACCAACGTGTTATATCAAAAATGCAATTGTTTTCTTTTTTTTTTTAAGATTTTATTTATTTGACAGAGAGAGAGATCACAAGTAGAGAGAGAGAGAGGAGGAGGCAGGCTCCCTGCCTAGCAGAGAGCCCGATGTGGGACTTGATCCCAGAACCCTGAGATCAGGACCTGAGCTGAAGGCAGAGGCTTAACCCACTGAGCCACCCAGGCAGCCCTGCAATTGTTTTCTATTAGAAATATTGTTTAAATTAGGGGCGCCTGGGTGGCTCAATGGGTTAAGCCTCTGCCTTCAGCTCAGGTCATGGTCCCAGGGTCTTGGGCTCGAGCCCCGTGTTAGGCTCTCTGCTCAGCGGGGAGCCTGCTTCCCCTCTCTGTCTGCCTCTCTGCCTACTTGTGATCTCTGTCAAATAAGTAAATAAAATCTTTAAAAAAAAAAAGAAATATTGTTTAAATTAATTGTACTCTTGGATAGATTTGAAAACCAGAACTAAAATGATAAATGGTGACGTTTTACTGACACCATGCTGATGTTGTAGGGAAGACAGAGATCAAATGGCTAAGGTATAGCCAAGAATTAAGTCCCAAAGGTTAATATTTTCTCAACACAAGAAGGCAGGTCTCTGCTTCATCATACTTGCCACACAATCATTGATAACTTCAGATACACACTGAAAACATTAGAGCAATATAGGTCTTTATTGATTTTTATTTTCCTTATAAAAGAAGTGTGGCAAGAATTATTCTCAGTACTGCTAATACAAATAAAATTGGTTGATTATTGGGTCCTTTCAGTCCAGTGGTTATGGTATATGAACCTTCGCTACCTATGAGAGTTTTATCCAAATCATTTCCCAGTTACTGTGTTTTAAAGGAACCCCACAAAGGCCCCAACTTTGCAATTTCTCCTCTCCCCATTCTTACTTTATACTTTCATACCTTTGTCCTAAATGTTTTCTTCCAACTCTCAGTTTGTATTTTCTTCATTTGTCCTGCTTCTCAGAGTGTGTATCAGTTTAGTGATTTAATTTGACTGTAGTAGAACAGAAAACTTCAAAACAGTAGCCTTGAACAAGTTGGTGGTTTACGTTTTTCCCCTCTCTCGCAGAATAGTTTGCAGGAATCCTGGTGTCATGGCGGACTGAACTAAACATCAGTCTTCCTCCCGCCACCATTCGATAGCTCCAAACACTTGGAGATGTCAGATAAAACATAACAAATACACACAGCTGCTGCAGGGGCAAGGGAAGGAAATCTCAGCTGCCAGAAATGAAGAAAAAGCCAGAGTAGCAAGCTCGGCAGCTGAAGGCTACTCGGACCCCAGGAGTCATCATCTTGGCTCTTAGCCTCACCAGTGGACTGGAGGACTTGAACAGCAAAGGAGACATGACCTGACAAACTTCAGGGAGGCTGAGACACCTCTGCACAAAGTCAAGACCCAGAAGGTGCTGCAGCCTCAGGAAAGGAGAAGCAGAGCTCCATCCAGCAGCCCAGGGAGCAACAGAGCGGCTTCTGAGCCTAAGACTAGGTGAAGGGGGAGGAACAGTTACAGTGTCCATTAGAGTCTTGCTGTCGTGGTATCCATGCTGACCTTAAAAATTACTGTGAGTGGGGTGCCTGGGTGGCTCAGTGGGTTAAAGCCTCTGCCTTCGGCTCAGGTCATGATCCCAGGGTCTTGGGATCAAGCCCCGAATCGGGCTCTCTGCTCAGCAGGGAGCCTGCTTTCCTTCCTCTCTCTCTGCCTGTCCCTCTGCCTACTTGTGATCTCGGTCTGTCAAATAAATTAAAAAAAAAATTTACTGTGAGCATCTCTTCAGTGTAGCAGCACAATAAGGTGTTGGTAGCAGACCAGTGAGCAAAACACAGTAGTTTCTGCCCTCTTGGGGTCTCCAGTCTAATAACAACCAGAAAAAATTTACTAATTATATATATATATCATACACACTGGAAGACAGCTTTTGAAGCAACAGAAGGAATGCACTAGAATACAGCACAAAAGAGATGGAAAAAATAAAGATTAACATCTAGAAGATCCAATGTATAGGGGCGGCTGGGTGGCTCAGTGGGTTAAAGCCTCTGCCTTTGGCTCAGTCATGATCCCAGGATCCTGGGATCGAGCTCCGCATTGGGGGGGGGGGTCTCTGCTCGGCAGGGGGCCTGCTTCCCTTCCTCTCTCTCTGCCTGCCTCTCTGCCTGCTTGTGATCTCTGTCTGTCAAATAAATAAATAAAATCTTTAAAAAAAAAGATCCAATGTATAAATGGACTTCAGGAGTTTAAGAAGATCAAAAAAAGAACGGGAGTGGGGTGAGCCACTGTGAGCTGACCTGAGCTAATGTAATTGTGTACAACTCTTGGTAAATCAATGTTATGCATTGAACACCACCACCCCCCTAAAAACCCACCCACGCTCCTCCCCTCAAATCACTCTCAGCAGCCAGATTGTAATGAAAACAGTTTCAAACCAGCTTCTGTCACAAAGTGCAGGTACTAAGCAAGAGAACAGTTCCTGTAGCTGTTTGGCCCTTTGAGATGCTCTGACTGCAACCGTGCCCCCAGAATTCCTTCAGGAGCGTCTGGGTGGCTCAGTCAGTTAAGTGTCTGCTTTGGGCTCAGGTCACAATCCCGGAACCCTCTGCCCCTCCCACTGCTCATGCTCTCTCTCAAATACTCTTAAAAGAAAAAATTCCCTTAGGGGGAAAAAAAAAATCCTTCAGGGAACAGAATTCTGTTACCTTAACAAAACCTGTGATCATGACTGGACAGAGGATCTTTTAGGGGATTGGATTAGGACATTATCCCAAAGGCTAGGGACTCCAGGCCAAGCTGGATTCTTTGACCTTTTCTTGCAAGGTTGGGGTGTACAGCTAGCCAATCCATATAAGCTTGAAAACCTTTAATTTCAACATAAGAGCCAGTTTTTGAAGTGCATCATTCTAGTTAACAGCACAAATTTCATCGATAAAGTTGTCAACATTTAGGGTGTAAATCAGCAAAGCTTTGGATGTTCTTCAAGACACAGCAGTACCTAGAGAAGTTTCCCCTTGAATATGGATTCTCTGAGAGGGAGCTGAACTCTACTGTCTTGATCAGGATTTTAGTAGGACCCAAGTGATGACTTTACGTAAGTAATAACATGTGCCACATATGCTGGAGTATTTCAGTATAAGTCGCAAATACCTTAACAGCTATATTGAAAGAGATACATGGCAAAGAAGTTTCCAGAACTGATCAAAGACACTGTAGAAGGAATGATACCTACCTTCTGGTAACAGAACCAAAGTAGCAGCGGCGTTTAAACTGGGTAGGCTGTCAAGATAGGCTGTCCCAAGTGTTCAGTAACCTCACAAGATCAGTGGGGCTACCAGCTTTACTGTTCTTTGTGACCCACTGTCTTCAGCATGTGGCTTCCATTCTCATCAAAAGATGGCTCACATTCCAGGTGAATTACTGGAGTTAAAGTTGAAAAGCTATCAGCTGAATCAAGATGATCCTCCTACATACTTTTTTTTTTTTTTTTAAGATTTTATTTGACAGAGATCACAAGTAGGCAGAGAGGCAAGCAGAGAGAGAGAGAGAGGAGGAAGCAGGCTCCCCACTGAGCAGAGAGTCCGATGCGGGACTCGATCCCATGACCCTGAGATCATGACCTGAGCTGAAGGCAGAGGCTTAACTCACTGAGCCACCCAGGCGCCCCCTCTACATACTTCTTATAAAAGACACCATTATAAGGTCACAGAAAGGTTGGAAGTAAATGCATAGGGAAACTATTAAATAACCGAATGAGAATAATAGGACTATAGTTTTATCAAGCAAAAAGATTTAAGGCAAGAGACAGCACTAGAGATAAAAGAAGACATTTTATAATGATAAAGGAATTCATTTACCCAAACCAAATAATCCTAAGTGTATACGGGCCTAAAACACATTTAAAATATATAAAACAATGACAGAAGAGAAATAAATCCTTAACCATACTTGGAAACTTTTACCCAGCTTTTGTGATAGTTAACATTGTATTCAGACCAAAAAAAAAAAGAAAAATCAGAATGTGGATGATCTGGACGATATTCTCACTAAACTGTGGTTAGTTTACATATATTGTCCACTTGATCAAAAAGATGTAACTCACATTTTCTTCAAGTAAAGAGTGAATTATTTACCAAACTTGGCCTTATGCTGAGTCAAAACAAACCTCACCCAATTTCAAAAGATCAGAAGCCTTCAACATTCTCTAACACTGGTGTAATTAAGGTAGAAACCAATAACAAAAAGATGACTAAAGAAACTCCCAACTTCTTGAAAATCATATATAGATTTCCAAACAGTTGTTTGGTTGAAGAATAAATCAAATTTCAAAATATTTTAAGGTGAATAATAATGAAGATACCGAAATTTTATGAGTTACAGCTGAAGCAGAGTGTGCAGGGAAATATATAGCCTTGAATGCATATATCAGAAGAAAAGCAAAGCTGAAAATGAATAACTTAAACTAATCTCAAGAAGCTAGAAAAAGAACAGGAAATAATAGACAAAATCAATGAAATAACAGAGAAAGTCAACAAAGCAAAAAGGTCGGGTTTTTGAAGTCTAATAAGATTAACCACCATGGTTTAAATTTGAGATGCTAGCCAGTGAAATAACGCCCAGCAGGGCCACCTGGGTGGTTAAGCATCTGCCTTTGGCTCAGGTAATGATTGCAGGGTCCTGGGATCAAGCCCCACATCAGGCTCCCTGTTCATTGTGGAGTCTGCTTCTGCCTCTGCCCCCACCTTCCGCTCAGGCTCTCTCAAGTGCTTGCTCGCTCGCTGTCTCTCAAATAAATAAAATCTTTAAAAAAAGAAAAAAAAGGCCTAATACAAAGTTTTGAAAGAAGAAAACACTGTACACAACTGGTTGTATGCATAGGAAATTCAAAGGACTCTATAAATTAAGGGATTTATCAGGGTCATTGGATATAGTCAATATCAAAAGTCAGTTGCATTTCTAAAGGTCAGAAACATTGAAATTGTTAAGGTGATACCATGTACACTAGCATAGAATATCAATACCTGGAAATAATTTTTGAAAAAAATCATATTGGGAGAAATCTGAAAGGATCTAAATAAATGGATATACATGTTGATGACTTGGAAGGCAGTTTTGTAAATTGTTCCCTAGCTTCAGTGTGATACTGTCACAACCCCAGCAGTGTGGGAAGAAGTTAACACGCTGATGGAAATGCAAAGGACCAAAGCTATCCAAGGTAACCCTGAACAACAATAAAACTGAACAACTTTCACCAAAACTGTGGTTGTAATTAAGACTGTAATGTTGGTTGGCATAAGGATAGACAAATAGACCAATGTCACAGAAGAAAAAGTTTAAGCACGAATCCACATATATGAGTCACCTGATTTATGTCCATGGCAATGGACAAAGGGATCGTCTTTTCAACAAATAATGTAGAATTTGATATCCATATGGAAAAAAGAGACCTCTACATCAGACAGAAAAAAAAAATAAAATCCATGTGGAAAATAGTTTAAACATGAAAGAGAAATAATGAAACATAGGAGAATATCTTTAAGACTTGAGGCAGGCAACAATTTAAAGGACTTCAAAGCGTAAAGGGAAAAAATTTTAAGCTAATCTGCGGTGATAGAGTCAAGATAGAGGTTATCACTGCTGAAAATTTTTTTTTCAATAAAGGCAATTTGGTATCAGGTATCAGGAAAGAAGATATGAGTAAGGGTATAGGTGACATGTTTTTAATGATAAAGCTATTGTGAATTTACATGGACAAATTTTAAATTTTAGGTATTTTAAATGTAGATAAGTGTATGTATATATAAAAGATCACTGAACAAATCTGAGTCTGTTGTTTGAAATTTCCAAGTAATACGGCAGATCTAGATGGTTTATATTGTAGCCTATTAAACTGTCAAGAAACATAATCTTTGTAAATACTGTTCTTTAAGAAAAGAAAAAATGGGAAAACCCCACTTTGATACTAAAGTCAAATGGGATATATCAGGAGGGAAGATGGGTAGGCCAGTCTCTTTTTTATGAGCAGGGCCGATTTAGCCTAAGTGTTAGCATTTCAAATTCATCAGTTTATTCGTTATGACAAAGTAAAGTTTACAGACAAAATGAGAGGTTGGTTTAACACTGGAAAATGTCTTCATGTAATATGTCACATTATTAATAGATAAAAAGGAAAAGCCATATTACCATCTCAATGAATGAAGAAGGGGGGAATCAACAAAATGCAACACTCATTCCTGATTTTAAAAAGTAACTGAATGAAACATCCCATTGATAGATTATGAATAGGCAGACAATCCCCTAATGTGATAAGTGAAAGTTTACTAAAGACCCATGGTTAACATCACAGCTTAATGATAACATTTTAGAGATGCCCCTTTAAAGTCAGCAATAGGACAGGAAGGGCTGTTGTGCACCTGTTCCACAGCGCCCTGAGATCTTGGCCAGTGCAATAAGACGGGAAATAGACTAAGCATTGGAAAATAAGAAACATTTAGTGGGCAAGATCATCGTTTTTTTTTTTTTTTTTTTTGAAAGTCCAAGGGAAACTACAAAGTGTTATAACTAATACGAGATTTGAGGGTATTTGGATGTAAGACCAAATATGCAAGAATCGGTGGTGCCCTTTTCTACTCAAAAGTACCTGAAAGTAATATTTAGGAGAGTCTCATTCACATTAAAAACTATAAGGTACCTAATAATACACCCAAAGTTAATGGGGAAAAAACTACAGAAGAGGGTGAAGAGTCAATTAATACAAAAATATGTTTTTGGTCTCTAAGTAGTCAAGGAGATGCAGTTAGATGCCATGTCACAACTAATCACATAATACCAAAGATGGGCACAGAGCTTGGGAAACAGTTTACACTTCTTTTTAACATACTTTTTTTTACATCACTTTAGTAAAGATGAAATCACACTTTGGTTATAACAACAGCCACATATAAATATTTTTACAAAAAGTTCTGCATCATACTTAGGTTTAGAAATCGTTGAACACTGGAAGCTTATTATAGACATTTGTAGCAGAGATCGATGATTGAATTGCTTTTTCTCCAACCTGGAAATTCGCATTGATGTTTTTATTGTAAAACAACATATTGGCTCTAGATAGAATGAAGTCCAATATTTTGTTTTAAATTCAGCTGTATTTGAAGTTCCTAGCAATAAGTACAGTTTGTGAACTACCATAGTCTCCTACATTGGTCCTGTTTTGACTTCCCACAGTTATCTAAAACATTTCATTACCATGACATTCATTCACATGAAGGTTACAGTGGAGATTAGGAGAAAATGTGTAATAAAACAATTTTGATAAAATTCCTTTCTCAGCATATGTAATAGCAAAACACAAAGGTAATTTAGTGCTTATGATACTCAAAGTTTAGTATTTATACTCAAAATTTGAAACTCAAATTTAATATTTCTTGAGACCTTTGCTTTAATATAGTATCTGACACAGATTTTATATTTAGTTCACTAGGTTGTAAATTCAGTTTTCTTACTAACAAAGGCTGAGATTTTATAGTCCTCCATCTAAATGAATGTTTTTTAACTCCTAGTGATAAACATTATAGATTGATTTTATTTTAAAAAGAGTCGCATGTTTTACATTTCCAAGTTCACTTTTATTTCTGAAGGAAGGTGAGGTACTTCTGTCATTGTTCCCATAATGCATCATGTGTGTACACCATAAAGCACGTAGGAGGCTATTTCCCTCGGCAGTGTTTGAATTAACATGAAAAAAGAAAGTAACTTACATATTCTTAGCACTGGAGTCTCCGGTCAAATCCAGTCCATGGTCCATGAACTAAGAATGGTTTTGACCCATGTGTAATGAAGGATTGACTTAGGTCTGGCTTATTCAGATCATGCACATTCCATAGATAAGTCTGGCCCTGGACCAGCTCCTGGGAGATAACCTCTAAGCTCTTAGAATATCCCTTGTCATGTGAGTGAGTGCCTGTGTTTACTCGAGGCCTTGAGTCACACCAGATAGTTTATGATAACAATGATTTATGCAATTATGGTGGGGATGTTGTACCATGCAGTATCAGTGTAATCTCCGGAGGAGCTGGGCTGACTGAGGTCAGCCTTGTGAGTGCTACATGCCTATGAAACTGACCCCCAATAAAAACCCTGGACATGAAGTCTCCAGTGAGTTTCCCTGGTTGGTAATATTCCGTACATGTTGTCCCACATATCTGGAAGAACTAAATTCTGTCCATGCAACTTCTCTTAGGACAACTGGGAGCTTGGCCCTGATCTCCTGGCCTCTTCCTTATGTGACTTTTATGTGCTGATTTTAAACCCTCTTTTTGCTATCCTGAGTTATAACTGTCAGCATAAAGACTTTTCTGAGTTCTATGAGTCATTGAACTAGATGGTGGTCTTGGGGACCCCAACACAGTATGTTTAAAGAATTATTATTATTATTATAAAAAAGAAAGAATATGCAATAGAAACCATAACGTGTCCCATGAAGCCTGTCTGGCCCATGACAGAAAACTTTTGCCAACTCAGACACAAATGCAGCAAATAAATAATCTATGTTATTTTCATACACTGAAATCGTAACAGTTAAAATGGATGAATACCAATGTAAAAAAATCTCAAACTGTTTTAAGTGAGAAAAGTAACAGAAGAATAATACAATATGATGCTATTTATGCAACTGGGGTTAGTGTTGTAAGTAAATGTACATGAAAACCATACGAATCCCATAGGAGGGATATCCGCAAACTTCAGGACGGTGGTGAGCTCTGGGGAAAAAAGAGTGAATGGAAGGTAAAGCTTATTTGTCACATTTTCATTCTTAAAAAGAGATTCAGGGGAAAACTCCGACCTCACAAAACAAATGAAAGTGTTTTCTTTTACTAATTTTTTAATTTAAAATTACATTAAAATCTAATTTTTTAAATTAAATTTAAAATTTAATTTTACTAATTTTTTAAGTCAGCTTAGAATTATAGAACTGTTGAGCTAAAGACTTCAGCTGCTTCAAACAAATTCCTCAAGGCCTAAGTTAAGAAACTGGCCTTGGTAGGTGAATTGTCCAAGGTCATGCTGAATTCTTGCTTGTTTAAAGAGGCCATTCACGAGGAAGTATGTTTGTGCTGGCAGGGTTAGTGATTCTGAACTGTGGAAACTTGGAAGTTGGTTCTTTAAATGTAAATACATAGGGGGATGCTCTACATTCTAGAGACCTATCAAGTTCTCTTTCAGTTTTGTGAATCTGTAAATTGAAGAACATTGAGAGATTAGGTGAGTAAGGAAGAAAGAGAAACTTCCTAAGAATTCAAACAACTAGCTTTTTTGCAAATAGTAAAACATCGCCTTCTCAAAGATTAATTTCCTGTGAGCTGGGGGCCACTAACTCCACTGTAGCTTTACAGTATAGGCGAATTAATTAATTCATATTTTCTTTAAAAAAAAAAAAAGTCTGGGATCTCTGGGTGGCTCAGTTGGTTAAGCAGCTGCCTTTGGCTCAGGTCATGATCCCAGCGTCCTGGGATCAAGTCCCACATTGGGCTCCTTGCTCAGCAGGGAGCCTGCTTCTCCCTCTGCCTCTGCCTGCCACTCTGTCTGCCTGTGCTCACTCTCTCTGACAAATAAATAAATAAAATCTTGAAAAAAAAAATAAAGAAGTCTGTACTCTTGTAGCATAGAGATCATGCCAAAGTTAGTGTCCCATTGGTACCTTGAAGATTTTAAGGTTTTAAATTTTAAGGGTGTTAAAATTTAAGTACTTTTTAGGATTTTACTAATCAAATCAAATCAGGATTTAGTAAATCAAATTTTAGTAATCAAATAAGAAAGTGATTTTTTAAATGCTTTGTAGGGATGCCTGGGGGGCTCAGTTGGTTGGATGACTGCCTTCGGCTCAGGTCATAATCCCAGGGTCCTGGGATCGAGTCCTGCATCAGTCTCCTTGCTCAATGGGGAACCTGCTTTTCCCTCTGCCGGCCACTACCCCTGCTTGTATGCTCTCTCTCTCTCTCTCTCACAAATCAATAAAAATAAATAAATAAAATATTTTGTAAACAGTAAATAAGGGTAAAAGTCTTACCACTAATGTTAAACACACAGAACTCAGATTTCTGGTACATAAAATTTAATGACCTCTTTCGTGCATACACTGGGAGTTACTGGGAGAATCAAGTGAGATAATAAACGTTAAAAAAATAGACCCTTTTATAAATATTTAAATACTATGTAAATGAGACTTATAAAAAGTATTACTTTCACCCTGTGATGACACTTGTGGGCTAATTATCATTGTGAACGGAAAAACACATACTCTCTTTAGTTTCCTGAGACCATAGGTGAGCTGTGTCAGCTATAAATAAGGAAAAGTAACATTCATCCAGCTTTTTCTTTGTAACCCAAGCCAGGTTATATGAGAGATGAGAGAAAAATAAGACCTAGTTCCAGCCCCTTTTTTCCAATTCAACGTTTATTGAGCACCTACTGTGTGTTAGGTGGAGGGAAGCTAAGCATTTACATTAAGTGTCATCACATTTGCCTGACAAGATATTACCCGTATTTTTCATATGGAACCTGAGGCTCAGAGAAGTTACATAATTTAAATTCCAGTAGGCTCAGAACTAGCATTTGAACCCATTATTTCTGGCTTGAAAGCCCATGCCACCCAAAACAACTAACAGTACAAGAAAGCTAGGAGTCAAGTGTTAAATCGTCTGGTCAGTTGTTGGTAGCAGGTAGTGGGAGGAGATGCCAGCGTGGGCCGCAGCAGGCAGGGGAGGCTTCTTGACAGAGGCCCTGAAGGACAGCTAGAATTTGGCGGGTGAAGAAGAATGAACACTGTCAGCAAGGGGAGGTGATAGCTGGTCACCATTTCCCGGGGGCCCTACCCCATTGAATCCAATGGTGTGTGTCTTAGAGATGAGAACACACTCCGGCCATGCTGTCTCTAGCAGGCATTTGGTCCCAAGACAAGAAATAGGGTTGGGGGAATGGGAGACTTACGGACACATGGAGGATGGAAGATGAAACCTGGAAATGATGGAGGATTCGACTCCTTTCTAGAACTCAAGAACAAGACCCAACCCCAAGGCCAGGATAAAGGCTATGATGCAACATTTTCAATTCTATAAACACACCACATCAGAGAACTATTTGAATGTTTTCAGGTGGATGGCACCTGACTTTTGAAAATCCTTTTTAAGGTAGGCATTGAGATAGGGTGGACAGGGGTTGGGGTCTTGAGACTCCAGGGATGGATTAAGAAGACTTTGTCTCCGAACACCATTTACTGATACTTGCATTTACATGAATACATTGAGCCTCAGTCACCACCGAAAATTTTGGGTTGTGAGTATAAAATAATTGATACAAAAATTCTTTTAAAAAGACAAAAATTGGTACAGATTAAGTTTCATTTTCAAGCAGCATTGACATCAATACTACTGCAAAGATTGTAATAGGGAGTTTATCATAACATGTGCTCTAATATGGTTTTAAAAGCTTTTCCCCTAGCTTTGAAACACAGAATAGATATTTATATATATAGCTTTTCATTTCTATTGGCAATGACTTTTAAAGAGAATTAAACCATATCCTTGTAGCCAGACTTTATAAATAAAAGTGGTAACAGAGCCAAGGGAAACCTTATTTGGGATACATAAGATACTGTGTTTTGTTTAATTTTCATATTTTTAATAACAAGATAAAAGCATAGATGTAAATTTCCCCCTACCTGCCTCCACCCTGCTGGCTACCAGAGCCAGGAGGGTATGTGAGGCAAGCTACCGATTAAATACATTCCTGCACTTCAGTGCGTCCCTGTGTTTACCTGTACAGCAGTGTCAGGTGGTATTTTAACCCATTTCCCTCCAGCAAGTTTACTCAGATTTCGTTTCTTATGGTCTGTATTGTTAAAACAGTACATAGGCTTTTCATGGTCTCAAATCACTCCTGGGACACCTGGGTGGCTCAGTCGGTTAAGTGTCTGCCTTTGACCCAGGTCATGATCAGGAGTCCCAGGATCGAGTCCCACATCAGGCTCCCCACTCAGCAGGGAGTTTCCTTCTCCCTCGGACCCTCCTCCCTTTTGTGCATGCTCTCTTAAATAAATAAATAAATCTTAAAAAAAAAAAAAGTCTTTCACCAAAGCCCAACGTGTAAGGCACACGTGAGCCCACCTGCTGAGCTGTTTCCCCAGTTACCCCGATAGCATGTGAAGGGCACAGTTTGGAGGCTGTGAAGGAAGGCCACCATCTTTACTCTCATCTTTGACCACTAGCCTCAACAATTTCTCCAAGTCAGCCACTCTTCATCATGTTTACTTGTCCAGAAGATCCTGTTTTGTATTCCTGTGCCTTTCCATATGCTGTTCTTCTGTTGGGAAAGGTCACCCGTCCTCCTGACCCTTTATTTCAATGGCATCTCATTGTCTTGATAGGCTCTTTCACTAGAAATCTTCCCTGAGAACCTTGACTGGGATTCCAGATCCTTCATTTTATTCCTCTGTCATAAAAGTTATTACACCATAACAGTTAATTTATTTGTCCAACTCTCTCACACTGCAGTTATGGTCTTTTGGAGCACAGGAACACGTTTGATATTCTGCCTCCAGTGTGAGACGTGTGATTGATCCTAAAACTAATACCTCCTGGGTGGAGAGACAAGAAAGAATTTACCAAGAGACCAAGTTAGTGAATACTTTGAACCAATACCTTGAACCAAAAAAGAAAGTAGGGGAACTGACAAGAGAATTCTCTTCAAGTGGCTGCCTGGTTTGGAATTCGTCTGTGGGCTTAAGAGTGGACCTGACACCGCTTCCCAGAAGGCAGCCATCACTAGGTTAGCCCTAGGGAACGTCCGACATGAGTCATGTGCCTGCTGCCATATCTGGTGCTGTGTATTTATAGCTAATGCTGGTAGGTTTTCACTTGTTAAACAGCAAAAGAAAAATGATTGCATGAAGGCCAAACAAAACACTAATGGAAGTGGTTTTAATAATTAATTTTTTAAACTTACTAATGATAAATCAACTGGGAAGCTATAGAAACATTTAAGCTGAAATTTCAGCTAAAGGAACCACTCTCTGGCTTGTTCTGGGGTTAAATGGGGGTAATTTAAAAGCTGCCAGGAAGAAGACCAGTAATACTTTGTTTTGTTTGCTTTTTTTTTTTTTTTTTTAAACAACAACCATATCCTTGAAAGGAAGAGTGTTTTACATTTAAGTGCTGCAAGATGATGAGAGTCAATAAAACACAGAATGGAATGAATTGATAGCTATGTTACTTAATATAATTTTATTGCATAGCACAGTTTTCAAAATCACTTTTAGATAATATCTAAGCTTCCTGTCCTTATAGCCTAGTTGGCACATTACTTCTCTCAGGTAGTTATAGCAGAGCAAAAAGTTCTATGGAGATTTTCTTACTTGAGTTTTTCTTCTCTCTATGTAATTCCATTGATGGGCCTCAGTGAACTCTCAATAAACGGTTAGCAAAAAAATTAAATTAAAAAATGCAACAATTCCCCTGGATAAAAGAGAGAATGGTACTTGCGTTTATTGAACATCTACCATGTGCAAAAACGACGTCGGGCACTTTTTCACATGGTATCTCTGGAAATCTTCACAATTAGCCTAAAAAGCCACCCCCACTCTGTAGATAAAGATACAGTCTTGGCAAGATTAGCCCAGTGTCCCACCCACGCGACATGTGGCTCAGAGAGGGGTTGGACCAAGTCCATCTGACTTAAGTCTCTGTTTTTTTCACTTTTTCATTGCGTTCCAGTGACCATGCAGTAAGAAACCTTGTTATCAGAAGTAAAGGTAGGACATAAAGGGAAGTGCCCCTAAGGGGTTCATGTCCTCCCATCTTGTTTTTTCATTCTTTCTCCTTTTGGAGAAGATGAGCAAACCTCTATCCCTGGCTCCCCCCTTCACTATTCTGTTGCGTGCCCAGATTGATGTTATAAAAAGATGATGATTTACATTTGAATAGTAATTTCAGTTTACAAAGAGTTTGCAACATCCCTTGTCCTCTTCATTTTACAACAGAGAAAATTAAACTCCAAATAGATTTGTGACTTACCCAAATTCACATATCTAATTAACAGCAGAGGAATTTTAACTAGATCCAGAATTCCTGATTCCAGATACTCTCCATTATATCCTCAAGTGAGAACATGTGTGGTTTTTCCTCTACAGCTAGAGAAGATTTCACTCTCCGGAGCTCCATTTGCTTCTTATCTTAAGAAAAGCTTCTCCTTCCAAGGGATGAAATTTACTAGGTACTCAGAAGCCTCTCCATATCCTGCTGTAATTATCTGGATATGCAGATACCACTCTCTGTTGAAAGATGTCAAAACATTCCACAAATGGGCGTAGAAAAACACATGCAAATGATTAGACCATCATTATTTATTCCAAATGATATGAGGGTGGTCCTCAGCACAGCAGCGAGAGAAGGCTTAGAATTCCACCCACTAAAAGAGAGCTTCCAGCCCACTTTTCTCCCCATGACTTCTTACATAACTGCTACAAAAGTCCATCAGCTGAACAGGGCAGACTTTTCCAGAAGATGTCAGAATAGAAGAGGGAACTGTAATGGTTATGTTGTCTCATTGTCGCAGTTTACTTTAAGAAAATTAAGCTGGAGAAGGAGGGCTGGCCTTAACATGATTTTCCCAAAGTGAGCAAGTAAAGTGACAGAATGGGAAGAGCACTGGGATTTGAAAGATCCCAGGAGCGGTCTGCTTCTTGAAGCCTGACTTTGCTTATCTGTATCAAGAGTAGTATAATCCCACGATGCTGCTGAGCATATTAAGTCAGATGATGGAGGGACAGAGGAACTCGTGTTTGTGTGTAAGCAGACAGAGTAGCAATCTAAGAAGATAGAAACACATTTGTATAAGACCAAGAAGGGTGATCTGTCCACAGCAGAGAAGCAGGTAGTGTTGAGACTATGAGGGGCTGGTTTAAAGATCTTCGGATTGCTGTTTTTAACCAAATGCTTTATTCAGGTTATAGCTTTTGCTGTCTCGTTGTAATGATAAAGATGGCAGAACAAGGTGAGTCTAAAATCTAGCATCTCTTTTCTTCCAGGCCATTGATCCTTTCACTTCCTGTTGCTGCCCTCAATGTTGAACATGCAGACTTTGATGTGTGGTTATACTTATTTTTTGCATAGAGAACAGTTCTTTATTCAATTTACTTAATTTTTAAAGATTTATTTATTTATTTTAGGGAGAGAGTCAAGGGTAGGGGCAGAAGGAAAGAGAAAAAGTCAGGCACATTCCTCACTGAGCATGGAACCCAATTCGGGGCTAGACACCAGACCAGGAGATCATGACCTGAGCTGAAACCAAGAGTTGGACGCTCAGCCAACAGTAAGAGAACAGTAAGAGAAGCCAAAAGACACCCACCCAGGTGCCCCTTTTCAATAATTTTAATCATTAAGTGTTCTGGGAAGAAATAATAATAATAGGGGGATTTTTCTTCTTTTTGTAATTGAAGACTCGTTGATTTTGACCAGTTTTCCTAGAGAAAACAAGCAAAAATCTGGACCAAAATAATGTTTTAAACTGAAAAAGAACCAATAAGATTGTAAGGAATTCCCAGCCATGATCTGGGAAAAGGTGCAAACTTAGAACAGTAAGCTCGGTATTAATGAATGCTTTTGTCTTAGGAGTACTTGCCAAGCTAAAGAGGGAGCTGAAAGTCACAGCTACTATTCTTGGCATTCTGGGGCTACAAATATAGAGTCAATATTCAGGATTTATCAAGGTGGGCACCATCTTGTAAACGCCCCACTTTGGTCTGGGACCCAAAAGGTTTATATCCTAAGAACAAGAGGAAACCAGAAATAAGCGAGTCGTCAATCTATTTAACCAGGTTAGGCTTCATGTCTGATGGGTGACCCAGAGCCCAGAAAATCTTGAAATTTTTACGCATTCCCTCGTGTCTACAAAACAAACAAAAATCCTCTTAAATATCAAATTATTTCTAAAAATAAATTTTTCAATTACAGTATACAGCACACAATCCCGGATAACCAGGTCCTAAAGCAACAGGACAGCATGAGTTAGAAGAAATGAAACAGACCCACAGGGACACATACTAGTATTATCTTACGTTAGTATTATCATATATTAGTATTATCAAACACTGAAAAACAAGTGAACTATGTTCTAAATGGAATTTTGGAAATCATTGGGTTTAGCAGCAGATTAGGCAGTTAGTGAGTTAGTAAAGAGAGTTAGTGAATGACAGGACATAAAAGAAATTACAGAATGAAGAATGTAACGACAAAATAAGGAGAGGTGGGGAGCAAATAGAAGAGAGAGTGAGAGTCTCAAAGATACCATGGGAAGACTCATTACAGGTTTAATCAGAGTCCCAGAAAGGGAGGAGAGAAGAATAGGGTGGAGTACATTTCATATAAGGTAATACTTGAGAATTTTCTAGAAATGGTGAAAGACATTAGTCCACAGATTCAAGAGACCATACAAATGTCAAGCAGGCAAAACAAAAAGTAATCAATGACGTAGTGAAATTGGTGAAAACAAAAAACAATGAGAAAAATCTTAAAGGCAGACAAAAGGGAGAACTTGCTTTTAAAAAAGTGAGATGTAGACATCTCGATAACAGTAAGAGAAGCCAAAAGACAATGGATGAGGGCTACAGGAAATTAATTGCCAAACTAGCATTCAGCACTTCACAAAAATACTTTAAAGAGTGAAGGAGAAATAAAGATATTTTCTGAAGATAAAATCGGGGAATTTATCACAGATAAACCGGCACAAAGGAAATTCTAATGATAATCTCCAAAGTGATAGGTTAGTGATGCATGAATAAAGAACAGAGAAATTTATAAATATCACATGGAGTTAAAAATATTTAGAGAGAGCTGAAATACTACAGCACTGGACTATAAATCAGAAAGAAGTCAAACGAAGTTAAAAGTTTTCTAAGGTCTATGCACTGAGAAGAGTGTAAAGGTATCGACTCAAAATAGACTCTGATAAGTCAACAATGCATGTTTGACTTCACATGACCACTAAAAGGATAAAGATTGTATTACTTTTAACTAATAGCCCCAAATGGAATGACTGAAAAGGACAGAATTCTAGAGGGTGGTGGAACCTAGGTAAGCCAAATAGGAAACATGATTTGTAAGAGTGGATTTAAATCTAAATATATCATTAATATCAAATGGGAATGGAATCAGGGCTCCAGTTACAGAACAAGGATTGCAAGACTAGATTTTTTTTTAAATAGAAGTATAAGCTATTTACAAGAGATACATTGAAAACACATGAATACTCATAAAGTTTGAAAGTAAAACAACAGAATTATGTTCTATCAAGGTACTATTACCTAAAATAGGATTTAAGGCAAAAGGCATTACTAAGAATAAAGGTCATTTTATAATGATAGAAAGTCCAAATCACCAGCAGACCATACCAGTTCTAGTTTGTATCTACCAATAATATGTCCCCAAAACACATGAAGCAAAAATTGATATATCTACAAGGAGAAATATATAAATCTACAATTACAGAGATTTTAACATATTAAAATCCCATGAGCAACCCTTACCCACTAGGGGATGAGAGCCAGTAGGAAGATTTCCACTACGTGCACCCTCATGTGGCTGATTGAGCCTGCTGTCTCTGAGAGTCCCGGCAAAACCATATCCCAATTCCTCTCAGCAGTGGTCAGCTCAGTAAAGCACCCTTGACCTGGATCGACCCCCTTCCCTGTTTTACTCTTCCCCATCCCTGTTCTTTTTCCTTGGGATCATATCCCAAAATAAATTCTTCATGCCAGTACTTCTCCCAGCCCTGCTACTGAGGGACCCAAGCTGAAACACGTGGTACCACCAGTGGCCCTACGGACACTTTCCAGATGGATTCTGGTATTGGATCAGTCAGACAGTGGTTGGGGTCCCTGAATGTTGGTAAGGGGGTCATGTTAAGCCAGGCATGCAATATCATCACAGTTACTGAGATATACACCAATGGTGAGAGGAAGGAAGAAGGTGGACGATGAAGCTTTGACTTATGTGCTAGTGGTGACATTGAAAATATGTGGTTGGTGTTAATTACTAGAAGCATAGAATTAGCTGAGTTTGGTTACTGGTCTTGAGAAGTCTTGTAAAAGGAAGAGAAAATGGCCGGCTTGGTGAGCCAGCTATCAACCTCAAGAAATGCTGTGAAACCAGAGCCCTTCCTCACATCATAGAGAACCCACCCTTCTTCCTACAACCAGCCAAGGCTGCTGAAATTCAGTCCTGGGGCTTCATTGTGCCCCAGTGCTACAGAGTTACCAAGGAGAAGGAATAGAGCCTTCATGATCTCTGGTGCCAGTGTGAGGACCCAGATAAGGAAACAAGAGACCTTCAGACGCTGGATAGGTGTATTTGGATGGACAAATCTGAGAACCTTGAACACAGATTCCTCCGAACACCCAGGGAAGCAGAGCCCTCCCCGCTCCCAGAGGAAGGAGGACAGTCTTCCTCGCCAGCAGACACCGCAAAGACCACCCAAGGCAGGAGCCTCACGAGATGATGTTTGTCTTGAGATTGTCTCTGCTTCCCTTACTTCCACCAGAGCAATGGCATCAGGCCAAGCACAGCCCACGTTGGGCAATCCAGCTCCTTCTCTAGAAAGAAAGATTGTATACACCCACAGAATTGCAGGATTTGGTAATTTGCACTAACATGAGCCAAGAGACCTCATGGTGGAGTGGACCGTAAGGAAGAGTGAAGAAAAGACAACCCCTTTGCACCCATCTAGCTGACTTTACGTGGTTGTAAGAGCAAATGAAGAAATTAATATTCACGGCAAACTCTCTGCTAGTCACTGTATCAGACACTTCACATAAATTATTTAATTAGAATAAAATTAGATAAGTGTAAACAGTCTTAGAAGTTATAATCTTGTTTAGAACACTTAAATATGTTATTTTAATACCATGCCCTAGGAGAAACTCCGTTCGAAGGTTTGTGAAACCTTGGTGAGTAAGAGTCAAAAGGAAAAAAGACAAGAAGGAGTTGGGGGAAATCGGAGCGGGAGACGAACCGTGAGAGACTGTGGACTCTGAGAAACAAACTGAGGGTTTTGGACGGGAGTGGGGTGGGGGTTGGGGAGCCTGGTGGTGGGTATTATGGAGGGCACGTATTGCATGGAGCACTGGGTGGTGCATAAACAATCTTGGAACACTGAAAATAAATGAATAAATAAATAAATTTTTTTTAAAAATTTTTAAAAAGAAGGAAAGGAATGTGACATTGCAAAATTACAGAACTATTAGAATCTGGCTTTGAGAAAGTTGTTATTCGGTTTGGGGCAGGGTGGACCACCTGAATAGTGTTTTAAGGAAACTAGCTGCTCATTGATCTTGGGAGAAAGCAGGTCAGGAGCAATTCGAACGCAGAAACTCTAGATAAGCAGTTGGGGCTTCAGTGGAACAAAGTGAATTCCTGGGGCTGCCCCTCCCCCACACGAGGTCACAGCGAGAGGTCCTCCGTCTGAAACCCAGAAGCCAGCCTTCCGTGGGCCCAGCGACGCTCTACACAGTGATCTTGGACTTCCCAGCCTCCAGAACTGGGAGAAGTGAATTTCCAGGGTTTATCAGCCTTGGTGATATTTTGTTAGAGCGGCCCACACAGACTAAGACATCCCCATGGCCTTTGCACCTGCCTTTACTGTGGGCCTCAGTCAGAAGACGTGTTTAAAACGTATGTTCCTCCTGCTGCCCTCTTGGCTTCTGGAAGTCAAGGGCCTGTTTTATCCAACCCTGTTTCTCCTGTGGCCCATACACAACAGCAGTTTCATAAATGTCCATCAATGGCTAGCTGGATGACTGAGGGAGCGAGAAAATAGATTTTTGATAAGAAAACGTGGCTGGATTTCAACTTGCTGTCCAAGACATTTTTAGGAAATAACATAGATACATAGTTACATAGATGTTAACATGCCAAGATTTGTGACACGGGCAGAGACAAGGTCAAGACCTTCGGAGGTCCACAGAGCATTAACTGCAAACCAGTGTCGGGAAGTCAAACAGCAGCTGACCTATCTCTGCTGTCCTGTTTCCTGGTCAGCCTGCGTGGCCTCACAAAATCACAGCTCATTTGGTTCCCAGACACATGGTGTTCCGGGACGCAGCTCTCAGGAGCAGTTAATGAAGCTCATTCGTTAAGCTCATTCTGATGTGTCGGAAAACTGTGCCTGTCTCGCTTTCACACTGTACCCAGGTGCTGGCAGCCAACTTTGTTTTTTCGTGCTTTTTTCTTTTTCTTTTTCTTTTTTTTTCTTTTTTAACAAAAAGCATGAGGGCACTGGTGTTGGTAGGGGAAGGAAAATGATATAGGCTGCATGATGCAACTCACTTCTAACTTTTATCGGAGTACAAGGTCTGAGACAGACCTGGGTCCAAACCCAGCTTCTGCTACTTGAACGTTGTATGACTTGAAGTCAGTTTTATAACTTGACTGAGCTTCATTTTCCTCATTTGTAAGAGAAAGTTAATTCCAGCCTCCCGTGAACAGGTCAATGTTTAACAACTGGTTCTCAGAGGGGGGAAAAAAAACAAAAAAAAAAAACCAATACCCGCCCTCATTTACAGGGCTTCCTGATGTCCATGGTGTGATTCTTCCCACCGAGGCCTGTTTCAAGGTGCCAGTGTCATGTCCATGGTCACAGAGTGGGGCAGGAATGAGCAGAAGGAGCACCGTCATAGAACATTCCCACCGGGCAGGGGTCAGAGATGTCCGTGACCTCAGGGGCCTGCCTACTAGTAAAACAGAGTGAAATAATTAGGAAGTACTGAACTTCAAGTTCTATTACTTTTGTTTTCAGTACAAATATCTTTATATATAATATATTAACATCTATAATTTGGTGTGCATCTATTTTGTTTTTGATAGAAGTATCTTTACATAGGACATATTAAGACAATATAATTTGATTTTGATAATGGCTGAATGTAGAAGCCCGCCGACCACATTCCTGAAATTTAACGCTTGGCTGAACCGTAGGTACCGGTTTCCAGCACACCACTGGCCATCTCCAGCTCTGGGACTTCGCCAACGACACAGCAATGGCCAGATTGCTCCATGGTAGGTACCCAGATCACGTGATGTAGGACTGGAATGTGGCCCAGTAGTCCACCACACTGGTTTTCCAGAAGGGCCATATCAACTTAGAGGGTTCCCAGATCCGTCAGACAAAGCGCATCCGTGGAGGAGAAGTAAGACGAGGGTGGGCATCCCCGTGCGGCGTCTGAAGCGGCAGCTGGGCATCGAGCCTGGAACCTGGATGAATTTTGCAAGCGTAGCACTTGTGATAAGAAGTAAGAGCTGAAAGAGATTTCGCGCACAATGCTCTTCGTTTCAGTGCATACAGAGCAGTAGACTTGTTTTCCAAGAACACACACGTTAAAAAGTGCACATCAAGTGTATCTGAGTGCTGCCCATGGAGGGAGAGGGTTCCTTGTGTCAACATTTATTGAGCACTGAGTGGTACAGGCCACCTGTAAGCATCCAACACGGTCCTTACCATTTGGTGTCTTTTCTCATCCCTGGCCTACAAAAACTCTGCTAAGTTTATGAGCTGTATTTCACGGGTGTATTCTTATAGCCCATTGCCTTTAATGAACTGCGCAAGGTTGCACGTTTAAATAATTTATTTTCCAGAAAAAAATACATGGATCCTCTCTGTAGGGTATTTCTACAGTTAAGCAATGTTTGTAGTACAGGAGCTACAGACAGCACATTCATCAATGCTTAAAATTATCATGGCAGGGGTGCCCGGATGGCTCAGTGGGTTAAAGCCTCTGCCTTTGGCTGAGGTCATGGTGTCGGAGTCCTGGGATCGAGCCCTGCATCGGGCTCTCTGCACGGCGGGGAGCCTGCTTCCTCCTCTCTCTCTCTGCCTGACTCTCTGCCTACTTGTGATCTCTGTCTGTCAAATATATAAATAAAATTTTTTAAAAAATACAAAAAACATCATGGCAAAAAACCCCACAAAAAACAACAACAACAAAATCATGGCCGGTTTGATGTGGGCAGGATTCGTCGTAACAGCTGCAGAGAAACGAGCAGTTTCAGCTCTGTCTTATGTGCACTATCGCACTCAATCGTCGCAAAGAAAAGAAAAGAAAAGAAAAAAAAGAAAAGAGAAGAAAATTGGAAGTTTAGAGAAGCCAAGTGTTTCGCCCAAGAGGAGAGAACCTGCAGGGACAAGGACAGCAGCTGCTGGGCAAATTCAGGAGTCAGCTGGGACCCTACTGGGACACCTTGCTGGCGAGGGTCGCCACGGACCTGAGCATTCCCCTCTCGGTTACTCTCTCCTGCATTCTTTGTTCCGAGGCCAGAAGCACATGTACAATTGTGATTAACTTATAAGTGTGAATTACTTTGTATGTAAATAAAGATAAAGCCGCTAAGAACCTTGGACGTTGAAGAAATGTCCCTTGGGTTTATTCGCATGATTAGAATAACAAGGCCTAGAAAATGCAAGGCTCCTGATGTGCCCAGGCACACAGAAAATTTTCCGCAGAGCCTGGACAGCGAGCGCTCTTTCTAGTTCTTAGACCAGGTGTGGTTTAATAGAATAAGAGAGCTTAGACACCTTTAGGGCCATTAACTAGCTATAAAGCCAAGAAAAGCTGCTGGATATTCCCAAGCTCCTCTGTCCTCGGTTGTTGCAAAGATCATCTGTTCATACATTTATGCCCTCATTCGACAGAGAATTATAGAGGCAACTTCTGTGTGCCAGTCACTGGTCTAGGCCCAAAGATACAACAGGGAGTATATAAAAATCTGGGTACGCGTGGAGCTGACATACTAGTAAACTTAATTCAAGTAACTAGAGAAATAAACGTGTCAGTCAGTTGATCAGTCAGTCAGTGAGTAATGTAAATATATAATTTTTTTTAACATGTAAAAATATAATAAGGCATAGTTAGGATATAGAGAGTGACAAGAATGCATTTTACTTAGGGAAATCGTCACTTCTCAGAATTCAGAATCTACATTCCTGGCCCCAGGCTCTGTAGTAAGAACAAGCCCCTCCCCTTCGGATTTCTGCGGGGTGAGCCCAATGGCTGTTCTACTAGGTACCCCGGGTTCCCTGTGCCTCACATTGAACTCATTTCTCCCTCCAGTTCCCTCCAACTGCTCATTCCTCCCTTGATTTAGCTAGTCTTAGGTAACAGGACCTCGGTCCTCCTGCCAAGGACAGAACATGGGTTTTGAAATCAGACTTGGGTCGCAGTCGCCTAGCGTTTGGTTGCAGGAACTTTGGAAGAGCTGAGAAAACAGATCTGGTTGAGCCCCAGGTGCTCCCCGGAGCCATCAGGGGGGCTTCTGGCTCCGGAACCTCAGGACTGCGGTCCTAGTCAAGAGGGAAACCAGCCAAATCAGGAAGCAGCCACTGCCACTACGGGTCCAGCCCCACAGCGGGGCTGTGACAAGTCACCCCCAGAACAGAACCCTGCTCCTTGTTTCATTCCAAGCATGTGTCTCTGTTCCTCAGATAGTGGTGCTCTGCCGTGGCCACCGACCCCACTGTCTTTCTGATTCCCGTTCTCTGTCTGCTCTAGAAGTGTGTTCCAGCAGGAGCGTCCCAGTTCACCGGTTCACCACCAGTAGCGGTTTGCACCATCGCACCAGCACGTGCCAGGGGCTGTGAGGACGTCCCCCACCTCCCATGAAGGGGTCCTCATCGATAGCTGGCCAGCAAGTGCTCCAGCTCGAACATCCGATGTTAGAGTCTGCTTCCCGGGAGCACGTCCAGCCCCGACCACCCTAGATGGAGATCCCGCACACAGACTCGGAGGTGGGGGGTTGCATGTCGGAAGTTGGCTGGGGCATGTGTTCAGGAGATTGCTGCAGGGAAGTAGGGATGGCTGGAGTGGTGGAGGGAGAAGCTGCCCTGTGATGCAGCTGTGACTGGAGTCTCGGCCAACCCAAAGGCATCCCCACTGCACCCCTGCCCACCACAGATGCCTTAAGCACCTTCAGATCAGCTGGCTTCTATGGCCCACATTGATCTTGTGCAGTGACTATCCCCTTACAATAACCCTCTCAAACCCAACTGATGCCCGGATTCTGCAGGGAGCTCTGGGGCTGCAGTGGCCTTCCATCTGTTCTGAATGGAAGCCAAGAGGCCAGTCAGTGGCCATGGGATATAACCTTGAGTGGGTGGGGCAGTCCCTGCTCCTGAGAGCAGTTCTAGTGAGGGAGATGTCTGTCAAGGTCAACACCAGTGTGTACAGCACCCGGAGCAGAGACCCTGAGGAGGGGCTCTGCGGGGAGCGCCATGGGATCCATGCACATGAACATGTTACTTAAAGAAAGACGTGGCCGGAAAATGGAAGGATGGTGGGTTTCACACGGGGGTCTGTGTTCCTGTCCTGCTTTCTGAGCTTACTCTGTTGAACTTAACTCCCCTTTGTGAACTTGTGATTCCTCCTTTGAGAAATGGGTATGACAGTAAGAACACCTTGCCCTGCCATGACACAGAGCAAAAACTGAACCACACGAAAATCTGGATGTGAGAGCCCGGGGTGAAACCGTACATCCGTGAGGGTCCCTGTTCGTATGGTCTGACTTCAAAGAAGTGCACAACGAGGGTGTGAGTTCTGGAGCAGAGCTCCTTGCAGCTTGTGCCAGAGCTTTACAAGGAGGAGGGGAGAATTCCTTGTCTCCGTGTTTCAACTCAAAGAGGACTTTTAACGATAGGACCCTCAAGGAAGGGGGAAACTTGGTGAGGAAAGCAAAGAGGGAAGAAGAAAGAGATGGAACATCTGTGAGGGAGAAAGAAAGGCCAGTGAATCCAACATTTGTTAAAACAGCTACTCGGGACTGGGAGCTAAGCTCAGCCTCGTATCCACATTCTCTCTCCGCGAGAGAGGTTGTTCTATTAGGGCTCTCTGGGTAGCACGTAAAAGAAAACCAAAGTCAGACTCTCTTAAGGGAAATAGAACTCAATCTAACTTAAGACAAACAAACCAACAAAAACACAAGCACAAGGAATGTCTTGGCTTAACAACCCAAAGGAAGGGCTGGCTTCTCGAACTTGATTCTGGGGCTTCAGTGGTGTCTCCAAGTCCCAGTTTCTCTGTTTTTCATCGCACAGCTGGCCCTCCCACTGCGCTGGCTTTGCTCTCCAAGATGGCGGCAGCTCCAACCTTTCCTTCTCAGCTTCTGATCCACTTTGGGAGAGGACCTGCTTCACTTTGTCCTCCATTCCTGCCCAAACCTCATCCCCCAGCACACGGGTCACACTACCTCCCGGACCTTGAATCCATGTGCGGGAGAACTTGATGTTGTCTGAGGGAATCATGATTGAGACATGGCTAGAAAGTGGTAGTTCTGGAGGTGGACACTAGGTCCGCATGACTCTGAAGCCCGAGTTTCTCTTGCAGCGATGAACACCCCACCCCTGCCGACCCCGTATACCTCGGCTGAATCACCTCACCCCCTTGAACCTTTCTCCTCATCTAGCTCTGAGTTGGACAACTCCACCTTGAGGAAACCTATTACCGAGTGAGCTATAATGGCACTATCCAGTCCGTAATGGCGTAACTATTGCCAAGTACCTGGTTCTCTTTCTCTCCAGCATTTGTTTGCGATGAGCCTAAGCACGGATCGGCCCAGCCGTCATCATACTGTTCACGTTCTCTTTGGCTTCTTAGCACAAGGGCCCTCCTTCTATTTCTGTGTTGGAGACGATGGGTACTTTGGCCCCAAGCATGGAGCTCATCGAACACACCAAACCCGCTTCCTCCTTCACCCTGCTCCCCCCAGTTACTGTTGTTCCGGGCTTCCCTGTAAGACAAATGCTTCTTTCCACCATATTGGCCCCAAATATTTCATCCATTCACTCTCACTGAAAGCCAAGTGCTTTTTTTGGGCTGTCTGCAAACAAAAGCTAGTTTGTGGGGCTGTGAGGGCAGCGAGCCAGATTACCTTTTATGGGTTGTGTTTTGTTTGTAAAACAGCAGTGTCTTTTGTAAACATGGTATGTCAGTGCCACATAAATTGTGCCTACCGAACTGGTGGCCTGTTGTTGTTTCCATCTGCAGTTGCTTCTGGTTGGGCCCATCTTTGTCACTGTGTTTGTAGAGTTGCAGTGTTGTGTCGTTAAAATTTTATATTTTGTTTCTTTTGCCTACTTCAGTGAGTTTTCCATGCTATTAACCTGGACTTTGCTGTTTTAATTGCTGCTTTATGTTCAGGAAGTATTTGTTGGTTCATTCAATGAGCATTTATTTAATAACTACTTAAGTATTCCCCTGTGGGTTTCTCCCAGGTTTTATTATTATAGATAATGGAATAAATATCTTTGTGCATATACCTCTCTCTATTTTTTGGATTATCTTCTTAGGATAATTTCCCCAAATGGGATCATTAGGATGAGTGTCTGTATAGCTCTTAAAGCTAACAGCTAACTGCGGGTGCATGTCTGTTTGTGTGAATCTCTTTTCTCATAATCCTCCTCATTCAGAGGATAAAATCCATACGTTTTTGTAATACAGGACCCTTCCATGAACTGTCTCTCTCATCATTACTCAACACTCTCCAACTGTCCATCTTCCTCACTTTCACCCAAAGTGCAGATGTTAGTGTTTTATGTGTAGGATATCTTGATTGGAACACAAAACGCCTGCTTTCACGGGTGCTAAATGCTAGACAAATGGCTGGGTCGCCATAACAAATCATCGCCCGCTTTGCTCAGTGCTGTGGGCTGAATTGTGTCCCCCCGCCCCAAATTCCTATCTGAAACCTCTTCCCCCCTTGTGATGGAGGTGGGGCCATTGGGATGTGATTACGTTTTGATGAGGTCATGAGGGCAGAGTCGTTATAACAGAATTAGTGTCCTTACAGGAAGAGAGCTTTCTCTCTGCCTCTCTTCCTCCCTTCCTCCATCCCTCCTCCCTCCCTCCTTCTCCGTCTCCCCCTCCCTTTGTCTCTCAGTGCCCTGTGAGATCACAGCAAGACGATGCCATTTGCCAGCCAAGAAGAAGGCCTTCACCAGGAACTGAACTGGCCAGTACCTTGATCTTAGACATCCCAGCCTCTAGAACTATGAGAAAACAATTCTGTGTTTAAGCCACCCAGGTTATGGTATTTTGTTTTAACAGCCCAACCCGATTGATATACTCAGAACCCGTCAGTCTTAACATTTATGACATTAATAGATAATAAGTCGGTCATCTGGATTTCATTCTAGTTCTGCATCTGATTTTATTGACTTCTCATGACAGGCCTATAAATAGGCCTATTTTGTAGGAAATAAAGGTCAACAGGGACACTTGGGAAACTCTAAGTGGTTCAAGATGACTCAAGGAGGAGGGTGCTGTGGACAGGAAGTCACTGGATGGAAGGACTCCAGAGATGGTAGGGACCAAATCATGAAGGGCCTTCTCGGTCAGATTCAGGAGTTTGACGTTTGACCAACTAGGCTGGGATTTGGAAGGTTTCTAGAGAGGAGTCACATGGTCCGAATAACATGTTGGAGTGTGCTCTCACAGCCGTGGGGCGGGGGGGACCGGACTGGAAGCAGGGGTCCCAGTTAGAAGACCTGTATAAGTACAGTCTTTGAATGAGGGCAGCTTCCTCTAGAAGGAGTCAGAGTGAGCTGATGGGACTAACAGCCACATTTGTTGTTTCCAGACAGGAGCTCTGAACCATGCCTAGGCCTCTTCTAAGGATTTTAGGTTTTCCGGGAGTCACTGGATAAAATAAATCAACACAAAATCGATAGCAAACCTTATGCTAAATGGTAAAACTATAGAAGGTTCCCTTTGAAAGAAGGAGCAGTTGGCACGTGCAGTCAACGTTGTACTGAAGGTCCTAGCCAGGGCAATAAGGAAGACAAAGACATAAAAGGCACATAAATTGGAAAAAAAAAATTGTCTTTTTTTCTCAGATGCTATTACGTATACATAAAAAATTCTTGAGTTTGGGGGCGCCTGGGTGGCTCAATTGGTTAAGCACCTGTCTTTGGCTCAAGTCATGATCCCAGAGCCCTGCATCAGGCTCCTTGCTCCCTGCTTCTCCCTCTGTCTTCCACTCCCCCTGCTTGTGCTCTCTCTCTGTGCCAAATAAATAAATAAACTCTTTTAAAAAAATCCTAAAAAGTTTTAAGCTATTACTGGAACAGAAAAATACATAAAAATTCTATTTCTCTATGTTAGCACAAAACAGTTAAAAATGGAATTTTAAAAGACATGAATTAAAGTATGATGTTAAAAACATCAATTCCTTAACCATGACTCTATGAAAGATGTGCATGGATATTTTAGAATACAACTTCAAACCTTCCTGAGGAATACTGAAGAATATTGGAAGGGCAGCTATGCCTTGTTCTCAGATTGGAAAAATCAATAGTTTCAAAATGTCAGCTCCTCCCAAACTAAGCTGTAGGCTCAGTGCAATCCCAGTCAAAATCTTCGTATGTTTATTTTGTACAATTTGACAAGCTGCTGTTTGAAGAAAAAGAAAAATGTAAGAGGACATTTTTTTTTTTTTTTTTTGGTCAGATAGCAAGACATCGCAGTGTTTTGATGAACAAGGTGGTATGGCATTTATGCAAAGATAAAAAAAATCAGCCAGTGGGGGTGCCTGGGTGGCTCAGTGGGTTAAGCCTCTACCTTTAGCTCAGGTCATGATCTCAGGGTCCTGGGATGGAGCCCTGCATTGGGCTCTCTGCTCAGCGGGGATCCTGCTTCCCCCTCTCTCTCTGCCTGCCTCTCTGTCTACTTGTGATCTCTCTCTCTCTATCAAATAAATAAATAAAATCTTTTTTTTTTTTTTAAATCAGCCCATGAAGGAGGACAGAGAACTTAAAGACAGACCTCACATGCACGGACTTGCTCGTGGCAGAGGCAGCAGTGGGTAAAGGACAGTGTTTGAGTTGCATGGGATGTTAAAATCCCCATATTGGAAACAACTGAGATTATACCCCTTTCACACACTGTACGTAAAATCAGTTCCAGGTGGCTTGAAGAACTAACAGGAAAGGCCAAATACTGAGCTTTCAGAAGATACCATAGGAAAAAATGTACATATTTTTAAAGATTTTATTTTTAGTCATCTCTGCACCCAAGATGGGACTCGACATCACAACCCCGAGATCAAGAGTCGCACGCTCCACCGACTGAACCAGCCAGGCTCCCCTGAGAAAACATCTTAATGAGTTTAGAGTAGATATCTTAAATAGGATAAAAAAAAAAAAACAGTAAGCATAAAGGAAAAGAGATAAATTGAGTTGTACTAAAAATTTTAAGTCCCGTTCAACAAAAGACAAAAAAGAATTAAAAAGGCAGCCACCGAGTGGGAGAAGATATTCATACCGTATATGGCATTTTTCAAAAAAGGGGGCTAGTACCCAGAATATATAAAGAATCTAAAAAAATAATTGAGAAAAGGCAGGCAACCTGGTAAGGGAAAAAAGGCACGGAGATGTGAACATGGACCTCAGAGGGATAGATATCCAAATGGTCAGTAAACATGGAAAGTGCTCAACCTGATTGTTAACCAGGGGAATACAGATTAAAATCACAATGAGGTGGAACTAACATCAATGTGACTGCTAGAATGAAAAAGACTAACAATACTAAGTGTTGGCTATGATGTAGAGATTCAGAGCCTTCTAGTCCTGGTAACTAGAATGTGTCATTACACCTGCTTCAGAAAATGACATTGCATCACTGAGGAAAGTGGAACATTACACATTCCCTCCTCCGCACACTAAGATAGGTAGAAAAGAATGTCCTTAGCAGGGTTTTTCCTAATTACAAAGAACCAGAAGAAAACCGAATGTTCACTGTGTAGTGCACAGACGGCAAGAAAAGAAGTATTTTAGAGGTATGCAACAACGTGGTGAGTCTTGCAGTACTGAGCAAAAAAATAAGCAAAGTCACAATGAATAATACAATGGAGTTCCACCTTCAAACAGTTTAGAAACAGGTAAAAGTGCGGATGCAGCCACAAGCAGTAAACCCACCAAGAAAATCTATACAAGTAAAGTGATCACTCTTGAGAACAGAGTGGGGAGTGCTACTGGTAAAGAATATTGAGGGGACTTCCGCAGGACTGCGAGTAGTCTACTTCTTGGCCCAGGGCATTGAGTGAGTGTTCACTTTACAGCCTTTTGTTAAACTTGTCTACATAATATATTATAAATTAAAAAACGCTTTCTATTTTAAAAAATCTGTATTTTAAAAAATGCTTCATATTTTTCAAAAAAAGATTTGTAGTTTAAATTTAAAAATGCTTTCTATTTTTTAAAAAGCCTTATATTTTAAATTAAAAAAAAAAAAAGAAAGAAAAATGCTTTAATAAAAAACTACCCAAGGTCCTTGACTTGGGTAATGTGGCATCTGGTTGGCCCGCCTCATATCATCCTTGTTTATCTCAGCTTGGCTTTTGGGCTGTGCCCATGCCTGGTTCATGCCATGGACATGTGAGTTTAAAAAAAAAAAAAAACCACTACCCTAAACCCCAGCTAATTCTAAGATGCAATGAGTGTTTGATATTGTAATGAAATGGACAGGATCTGACTATCCAAACATGCTGTGCACACTTATTGTCAGAAATACGCTTCGATTCCTGTAATTTACGTTTTGTTTTATTCTGGACTTCATCAAGACCAAAGCCCAGAGACCAGAGAGGCTTCCAGTTCATTTACATCTCCTTTGGGCTGCTCGGATCTTACTATAAGGAAGATGCACTCATCAGAATAAAAATGGAAGTAGGACCCTCCCATTCCAGGGCTTCAGAAACAGTAGGGGAAGATTGACTCAAAATAAGAACAAAGAAAAACAAGTGGCCTCATTTCCGTCCCTGCTGACTCGAGGTCTCGATTTACCTGCCTTTCTTCTTCCCAGTTCCCAGTTCCAGAGAATATCTCACAAGCCTGGTATATTTAGCCATCTTCGGCAGGCTTGTGAGTTATAAATACTAGCGGCTGGGAACGTGGTTAGGACCTCGCTGACTTGCCGTTTTGGAAAAGTGAATTTTTTTTAGAAAATCTGTTAGGAAGAATATTCATATACATCAATTATTTACATGAAGGACGCTTGAGAAAGGATCTTTAAACGAGGTTCCCAAACACTCTAAAAGATCTTCAGGAAGGGGAGGAAGGTGTATATTCCAGGAACACATCTAACAGCATCCATCTCCCAAAAACGCGAGGCTATGAATTTAGCAGACATTTGTGATCCTTAGTCCTGACTAAGAACCAGCATGATTTTTCTGAGAAGAGATTATTTCTCATTAATCTCATTTCCATTTTTAAGAGAACGACTAGGTTCCGGGTAGAGAGGGTGTCACAGACATCCCATGTCTCGATTTTCACGAGGCATGGGTGCTCGTTCGAGGAAGTAAGTAAGTTTTTAAAAACTGTCAGATTACTGACATTGTCACGCCAACCTCAAACACCTCAGTTCTTCAGGCTGTCCCTTAAACGCTTGATTCGTGTCTGGGTGAAGAGGAAGAAAATGTGCTTTTCAACTCTACAGGTGACCCAGAACTGGAAAAAGAGTTCACGCATTACGTTGCCGACTCACTCATGAAGGGATTTAAACGCGTACCACGGGGGGAATGAAACACGATGAAAACCAATAGGTTAAAAAGTTCAGCAACACAAGTTCAGGATTGAAAGGATCTTGACATTCGTGTCGTTGAAAAAGACTGTGAAGTCCCCAGCTGGCAAGGAAGAGAATTCTGCCAAGGACCAGAATCACCCGGAGCCTCAGGTGGGCGCCCCGCCCACCCGGCACCTTGACTTCAGCCTGGTGAGACCCGACAGGGGACCCAGGTAACCCACGCCCAGACTTCTGATCCACAAAAGTGCAAGATAACAAATTTGTGTTAGCCAAAGTCACCAAGTTCGTGGTCCTATGTTCTGCAGCCACAGAAAACTAATACAGGGACGAGAAACCCTTTCGCCCCGTTCCTGTCAATGTCTCTTAGTAGCCTTCATTTTCTGTCACATTGCAGTTAAATGCCCAATGTCACTCCTTGTGCAGAGAGGAGAGGCTGGCTAAATTTTGGCCGGCATACCCGCTCAGGTGTTGCCAAGTAGAAGCAGGTTAAGTGGACTCTGTTAGCATCACTCTGTTAGCATCGTGCGGAGGTCGAGGAAGAGAAACAGGTTCTTAGATCTAGACCCATATACCCTTCTAGTCTAGACCTAGAAGTTTCTGGGTCTAGACTTAAAAACAGCATTCCAGACTGGGGTATGGCTTTAGGAGCCATCCGCATAGAGATGGTAATCAAATCTGTGATAAATGTTTCCGTCACCCAGGAGGAGTGTGTATAGTGAGAACAGAAGATGTGGGAGAGAATCCTGGAAAACCTACATCAAACAAACAGCCAGAAAAGGGGAGCCTGGCAAAGACTGGGGATGTCAGGAGAGCGGAGCAGAACAACGGAGGAGACAGGAGAGCCGGTAAGGACTGAGGGTGTGCCTTCAGGGGCTCAGAGCTCAGTTCCGCACCCCTTCTTCCCAGAGACTCTGTCTCTGGGCTCTCTTGGCCCGACTGCCCGTGCTCGCTGCCCATCGCACTGTTTTCTAACTGCTAATTTCGTAGACTGGCAGCCCCCTTAGGGCAAGGGCTGTACCCGCGATCTCCCTACCTCTCTGTAGGCTGGAGTCCGGGCACCCAGGAGTGAAGGATGCATGACACTGACCTTCACGACCCCCCGCCCCCCGCATGGGATTGATTTTACTCTCATTGCACAGATCTACAAACCAAGGCTCACGGAGGTGCTGTGACCTGCTAAAGGGAACGTAGCTAACGAGTGGCAGACTCACATCTCCCAATCCCAAATCCTGTTTCTTCCCATTGGAGGACAGCTGCCTGCAGTGTTCTCCGTTCCTCCCAGACTTGCTACCCCAACTCGAAGACATGCCCAGCCCCATGGACCTACCGCGCCTTGACTCCCAGTCTGCAGAGACTCCATACCTTTGACTGATAGCAAGGTGAGGTGATGAAAAGGGGAGGGTAACCTAATGGATATTTACAGGTTGCAAACCCACGGGGTCTACGGAGGAGGTCCTCCAGGAGCTTTCTGTGTCTCTGGACATTTGCTTCTCCCTGATGACTGAGCACACAGTCTGGGCTTAAGTCTGAAGAGCGTCCCTCTTTGGTTTAAGAAGCCGCTGCTTTGCCCTGCTTATTACCAGTACTGGGGCTTTCCCTGACCCACTGCACTCATTTCCATGACATAATAATTATGCAAAGTACAATGGAACTATGTTACTAGATTTAAAAAAGACGTTCTAACAGCAAACCCTTTTCATCAAATGAAATCTTACAGGAAACCTCGGGCTCGAGGCCGGTGAGGGCAGAACGGCTCACGGTGGAGGGTTTCCGGGGAAAGCGAGCACTCTCGGATAATCACTTCACCCCACACACAGCCAAGCTGGTCCAGCAGAAGGGGACTCTGCGGAAACTGGGCTATCAGAGAAACAGAGCACGCAGGGCGCACCCTGAAAAGTGTGTTTGTGGTCCCCCCAAATGTCTGCTATGTGAAGCTGTCTACTTTTGCACACGGACAGTGGTCACAACGGTTGGTTTATAATTCACAGAGAAAGGACCCGTCAGCAAGGCCACCGGCAGCAGCATGCTGGAAGGTCATTTGAAGGTGGTCATTTGAAATTTTTCTCACCCTGCATCCCTTTGCTCCCTTCCCACAATGTTCCCATTTTAATAATGGGTCACGAGGCCATGCCCTTGACTGTCACCCCACATCCTGAGGTGTTCTGAGGTCCGAGTCAGCAGAGCCCCGATCCCTACTCCTCAGCCTGCTTTTAGGGCTTCCTGAGACCTCAAGTTCCTTCTAGAACATGGGGCTGGGCCTTAACCTGTTCTGATGAAAGCTTGGGAACTTTTCCCCAGGAGAAATGCCCATGCTGACAAAACGCTGTGTATAATTTTGCCATGTTCCTCTATCCCCCAAGCCATGGATCTAGAAACAACTCCCGATTTAAAGTTTCCCCAGCCCCGCCCCTGGAAGGTGAGTATGAAGCTGATGTGTGAAGAACATAGGTCGGACAGCCTACCTTAATCAATCATAGAGGAGGGACAGGAGACAAGCAGACATACCCATGTGACTTCACTCCTACCCACGCACTCCAGCAGAGGACAAATGGCAGGACAGGGAGCTGTGGACAAACCCGAGAAGGACAGAGCAGAGACAGATGGAGGTAGCACGGGCTATGCTGATCTGATAGGAGGGTTAGGTTTCCCTTCCCGCCTCCACCCCTAAAGCCGTCAGACTAAGCAGTTGCGTGGGCTCCCTCCTCCTTGGTAGGAAACGGTCGCTTTGTTCAGGCAGTAGCCGTGCGCCTGTGCTCCTGAGCCAGCAGCCTCTTTCCAACATGCCCTGGTCCTTCCCACCTGGGCCCATGCCACGCCCTCTGCCAGGAGGTCCTGCCTCGAGGTCAGGTGCCCCCTTGCTTCTCAAGAATCAGCCCCGTTTGGACTCTGAGCCGTAGCCCTGCTTCTGGGTTACCTGCTGCCTCCTGGGCCCTTCCGGCCCCGCGCCCACCTTCTCACTGTGCCCGGCATGCTGTCCTCCAGCTATCTGTCACGCAGTCACCCTCTCCACCAAGAGGCCCAGCTTCCCGGGGACAACGACCAGCTTCCTCTACAGTGTCTGGCATGTAACAGTCGCTTATAAACGTCCCTGGGATGCTGCTGGTGGGTGACCTGTGGCCGGCTCACAGAAAGAAAGGGGCCGATGTAGGACACGTGAAGGAGACAGACACTCTGGAGAGGCACCGATTTCATGACAGCTTCTTTCATGAAAATAAAGACAAGCCACAAGGCTCGCAGAGCAGCCTGAAGTGGTGGGAGCCGTGTGATCTGGAAGCAGCCCAAAGCAGGGCGGAGAAGGTGCACGTGCCGGCCCGCCTGCTCCCAGTCTGGAGCCTGAGCCCTGGCAGCCGCTTCGGGGCAAGGTCCCTGCCCGTCTTCCCGAAGCGGCAAGGTGCCCACGCGGCTCCATCGGCCCTCCCACGCTGTCTAACAGGAATGAGCGTCTTGAAAGTTGAAGAGTTTGCTGAAGGGGTCTCGTTTTCCAAATGCATCTTATAGACCTGCTGTTTGTTAGGCTTTTATTCTCTTTTTAGTTCAGCTTTACTGGAGTTCGCCTTACACAGTGAGTCCAGTAGGTCCAGCCGATCAGGGGAAGGAGCAGTCAGGAGCCCAGAGCTCCTGCCTGGCCCCAGCACCCCCGGGGGGAGGGCCCCAGAGGAACCCAGTTGGAAAACCGTTAAACTAAATTGCTGATCTTACCCCAGGGATCCCAAACTCCGAGGACCCCAAGGCCCAGATAGGCAACATGAAAGGGTGACACTGCCTCATTTTGGCAAAATTGGGGTGTTCTTTAGAGGAAGCCCCAGAAAAAATAAGCTGTGTTTCTGCCATAGGAGAGATTGTTGCTGGACCCCGGCAGACCCAGGAAAGCAGGCTTCATGTTCCCAGATTTTTCCAATGAAGCCAGAAATCCCAACTTTTCCACAAACTCACCTAACTCATTTCTAAAAAATAATAATAAATAAAATAATAATAGTAATAATAATAATGGACTTTATTTCTTAGTACAATTTCAGGTTACAGAAAAATGGAGTGGAAAGTATAGGGAGTTCCCATAGACTCCCAGGGGCAGCCCCATAGGTTCCCCCTTCATTCACCTGCATACATCAGGCTGTTACAGGTGTTACAACTGATGTGCCAATATCGATATATTGTTATTAACCAAAATCCATACGTTACATTCAGTCTTGGTGTTGCACATCCCGTGGGTTTGGACAAATGTATCAGGACGTGTGTTCACCAATACAGCGTCGTCCTGAGTCCTGTCATGGCCCTAGAACTCCTCTGTGCCCTGCCTGGCCACCCCCTTCCCTTCCCTCCAGCCACCGCTGGCCACCACAGACGTCTTGCTGCCTCTGTTCTTCTGCGCAGTAGCATGTGCTGGGAACCCTCTCAGACTGGTTTCTTTCACTTAGCAATAAACATGTAAGTTTCCTTCATGTAACTCCCAATTTTCAACCTTTTTTTTTTTAAAAAAGATTTTATTTATTTATTTGAGAGAGAGAATGAGCGAGTGTGAACAGGAACAAGGAGAGGGGCAGAGGCAGAGGGAGAAGCAGACACCCCACGGAGCAGGGAACCTAACATGGGGCTTGACCCCAGGACCCCAGGGTCAGGACCAGACTCTTCATGGACTGAGCCACCCAGGTACTGCCTTCCCCCACAATTTTCAACTCTTGAGAATGAATTGAAATGGTCAAAAAGTACTGGACGGCAGACCTTCACCCAGCTGCATCCTCTTTGTCAGATTAGGAAATGTCTGCCTCCTGCCTTTTACAACCGCTATTGCAGGCAGAGAGTAGAGGTGAGGGACAGGAGCATCTCCAAAGAACCCGACAGGAGAGGCAGGTGGCTCTTGCCGGGGGCGTGACTCCTGGGTTACGGCTCACCAGGCTTGTGACCCATCTTCTGCATCCTGGCCTCACCCAGGTTCTCACCTTCCTCTCGCTTTGTCCTCCCCCACTCCACAACCTCCTCTCACTTGCTTTGGTGAAAAAACCTTAGGAGGCAGGTCTGTGTCAACCTGGCTGTGCCCATGCCCAGAAGCAGCCAGGACAGCCATCCCCTAATAAGATTAGCAGTCTTGGCTGCCGGCAGCCGAAGCCAGTGATAACTGGATAATATTTCTCAGCATGGGGCTTATCGTTTATTTTTACACTTGTGCAACGCTCATATAAGAACCATATTTGCATTTAAAGCCTGTGGAACAGCTTAAGAACATGGGGTCAGAATCAGACAGGCCTGGAACCAGATGACACTTTTGTTACCACTGACAAGCTGTAGGATCCTCCTTGAATTCATTTCCTCTGTGGGCCCCCATTTTCTCAGCTGCAGAAATGAACGCAGTAATTCCTTCCCTGAGAGCTATCCTGAGGATTGGCTGCTGTATGCGTGCTGCACACAGAAAGCTTGCGCTAAGTATCAATCCCTTTTCCTTACTCGGAGCTGGAGAGCTGGGTTTCCACCCAGTTCTGTTATCCAACTTTGTAACCAGGCGCTAGTTCTAAATCAGAGACTCACGAGCCAACAGCTCCCTCGCTCCTGTTTATGTGTAAACTTTTTATGGTGAACCTTTTCTTACACTGAAAAAAAAAATTTTAAAGATTTTATTGATTTGACAGACAGAGATCACAAGTAGGCAGAGAGGCAGGCAGAGAGAGAGGAGGAAGCAGGCTCCCCGCTGAGTGGAGAGCCTGATGTGGGGCTCGATCCTAGGACCCTGACATTGTGACCTGAGCCCAAGGCAGAGGCTTTAACCCACTGAGTGACCCAGGCGCCCCTTGAAAAAACAATTTTATATACACTCGGAAAGCACACATATCACAACCCTGTTCCTTGGAGCATTTTTGATAACTGAACATGCTAAGCACTGAGGACCCAGAGAAGAAATAAGGGTTATTATGAATGATCTGCTGGGAACATCTCACATATGTCTTTTGGTGAAGCGGGTCCATCTCTGTGGAGTCTATTTCTAGGAGTGAATTTGTTAGATCATAGGGTAGATGTAAGCTTAACCTTATTGGAATCTGCCGACTGGTTTTCTGGTGTGGCCTTACCGTCACCTCTCCCACAGGCAGCGGCCAAGAGTTCCAGTTGCTCCCGATCTTCTCAACACTGGGCTTTGTTTGTTTTTTTTCATGTCTTTATCATTTTAGTCATTTCTCCTGCCCCTGTGTGGATGCTTCTCTCCTCACTTTCTCATTCTGTGCTTGGACATCCCCAACAACACAGCACTCACTGCATCTAGGGGGACCCCTTTGGTCTTTGGACACTTTTGTTCTCTTAAGAAGCTCTTCTTTGGGGCACCTGGGTGGCTCAGTGGGTTAAGGCCTCTGCCTTTGGCTCAGGTCATGATCCCAGGGTCCTGGGATCAAGCCCCACTTTGGGCTCCTTACTCCACGGGGAGTCTGCTTCCCCCTCTCCCTCTGCCTGCTGCTCCGCCTACTTGTGCTCTCTCTCTCTCTCTGTGTGTCAGAGAAATATAATCTTTTTTAAAAAAAAAAGTTGCTAGGGAATATGGATCTTTATGCCCTCATCATCCTGCTTGCCTGATGGACGTGCTCATCTTCCCTGGGCCTCAGTTTCCCTATCTGTAAAACGAGAGGGGGACAGAATAAAAGATCTTTAAAGTCATTTTAACTCCAATATTCTGAGTTAAACGTCATCTTGGGAACTCCTGCAGAGACGCCCACATAGATCTCAAATCAGGGCTCTGGTCCCTCAGATGTCCCTGTAAACGTTTATCTGCTCACAGTAGAGAATGGAGACACTTATTCCTTTAATTTCTGCTTCTTCCAACAAGTAGTTACTGAGTACCAGAGTTGTCCCGTGTGCTGCAGAAGGAGCTCCTGATGGCTGAAGTGACCTGGGTCTGTCCTGCAACAAACAGCTCTGGTAGGAAGCAGGAGGGGAAAGTGGACTGTGTGCCTGGGGGACCCCGTAGCATCCACGAGAGGTTGTAACTGTGCCAAATGCATTTGAAGGAGACAAGAGTCATGGGAAATGTCCACGCTGACGCAGATCACCTGAGGCTGGAGGGTGGCTGGGGGAAAGGAGGAGGTGCTGCTGTCTGTGCTCAGCCACTGGGGGAGCGGGGCCGGGCATCGCTCCAAGAGGACCTGGGGGAGTGCCGATTGCCCCTCGACATTCTCAGGATTTACTTCTTTTGCAGCACATAGCTCCCAGGCCACGCTTCTTGTCCTGTTTTCTCTCTGACATAAGTGTCCGTGGAGTATAAGGACCGAAGGACAGGTCAGCGGATCTGGGTGGCCAGCCCCCCTACAATGTCCATTGTGCAGAGAGCAGCCTAGCTTAACTGACCCAAATGCTGTCACCATGTGAACGCAGGGTGGGACCATAAACATCCGAATTAAGTTTGCGAGATGCCAAGTCTCCCAGAGCCTAATGGGAGCACTGCTTTGAATATATTAGAAGAAATATCGTGTATTGTATATAGTATCGCGTGTTGATTTAAGCCTCACGAGAAGGCAGTGCAGCAGGGAACATCACTCTTGCTTGGTAAATGGGGAATCTGAGACACAGGAGGTCTCAGGCCTTGCCTGGGATACCTGCTTGTGAGAGTGGGGCCGGGACCACAGCCTCAGGACACCTGCTTGTGAGAATGGGGCCGGGACAACAGCCTCAGGACACCTGCTTGTGAGAATGGGGCCGGGACAACAGCCTCAGGACACCTGCTTGTGAGAGTGGGGCCGGGACCACAGCCTCAGGACACCTGCTTGTGAGAATGGGGCCGGGACAACAGCCTCAGGACACCTGCTTGTGAGAGTGGGGCCGGGACCACAGCCTCAGGACACCTGCTTGTGAGAATGGGGCCGGGACAACAGCC